>NC_091823.1:24254374-24980207 GCF_038994185.2 Dermacentor albipictus
GCTTTCCAACGAGACATGGCGAGGAATGGATAGTGCGGACACCTCGACTTAATCTTGGAAAAGAACGCCTTCACTATACTCTTCAGTCTCTTATTAATGATTATGGTCTTATTAATTTCGATTTGTTTTCATGTTCGCGCGATGAGCTTCATACTATCTATTTAAATAACATTGCTTAAGTTTACCTTTGTGTACATATTGCTGTTTCCTGTATTCTTTGGTGATTCCTCGTTGTACTTATCCATGTTTTATAAGATTGTACAAGTTCCAGTGCTGCCTCCCTGCTGAACATTAGGTTTGTAGACTCGTCAAGCTGCACTGGCGTAGCTTTTTCATGCAACCCCTTCATCCGTACTGTAAGATGGGAAAATGAAATTGAAATTGAAAACCACCATCTGGTTATGAGGCATGCACGCCGTAGTGGGGGACGCCGAAACAATTTTGACCTCCTGGGGTCCTTTAATGTGTAACTAAATCTAACTACACAAGTGGTTTTGCATTTCGCTCCGATAAGGCAAGGAATAACAAGTAATGCTCGCGTGCACACATAATAGTGTTCACGGCGCATTCAAAGGCGATTTCAAAGTTCAGTCGTGTTCAAAGAGTCTAAAGCAGCTCGCAATTTTTCTTACATTGTCAAAACAGGGGCGGTATGTACAAGGATATGTTGTATAACCTCGTCGTCGCAATCACAAACACAGCACGAGGCACACTTGGAATAGTCTAGCGTTCGTGGCCTGCAAAATGTTGCCGACGGGAACGGTTGAAAGGCTGAAACATCCTTAATATTCTTGCATTCATTGGGCTACAAGATGGCCACTGTTAGATACGGGACCTTTCCCTCAGCCTCCTTCGATTTCACCATACCACATCGAATCGCGTCACACCTAATTAATGAGCGCAGAAGCACATCTACCACGTTCCCGAGGCGCAGCACGTCCAAACAATTTGGCGGCCCCCACCTCGTGCGCTTTTATGTGGAGCTATTGTACCACTGTTTGACTCTTCCTGAACATGTAGCGGGAGCCTGGCACGGTTCCAGGTAACCTGGGTCCCGAGGAAAGCTGCTTTGCAGCTCTGAAAGGTCGCTCGAAGACAACCCGTCTCCCCTCATCCGCCTATTGTGACGGCGCTTGCAAGCCGCGAGGCAACGACGGCCGTAATGCACCGGGAAGCCCTGGGAGCAATCCTCCCCCGTCCGCCTTTGTGACGGCAGTTGCAGACCAGGAAGGCAATACCGGAGACAAGTAATCCCTCGGACAAGTGGAGCCCAAGGAGCGACCCTCTGCGCCGGGTGTGACTTGCCTTCGCACGGGCGCCTACCATTGGCCGAAAATGGCGCCACCTGAGCGGGCTCGCCGATTGGCCGAGCGTGACGTGACTTCGAGACACCGAAGGGGTTAAAAGCCAGAGACCGGGAGCAGCAAGAGAGCATTCCTTCATTCATCTCTTTCGAGCTTCTTGCAACGGGCCGCAGCGTCCGAGTTGCTGCCGGCCCGTAATGACTTTATGACTGTTAATTTCTTTGTACTCTCACTGTAAATAATGTAAATAAACCTCCAGTTTTCATCTCAATGTCCTCCTCAACCTCGGCCAACTCCCGCACCCAACGGCAAGGTCCAATATCTGGGGGACAGCAATTCGGATTGTCCTCTAGATCCAACACCACCATACAAGGGGTGGTTTTTTGCAGTCTTTCGTCCCCCATCTGCTGAGCAGGTCCAGCGCGGATAAGATATAGTTTTTTTGAAGCCCCGAAGAATGTTTGTACAACCTGTGCTACTAGCGACGCATCCCCTTCTTGGTCTGGAGTATGAGAGTCCGTTATTATGGCAGATCTAATTCGTTAGCTCGAGTTTCAAAATCTGCGCAGCTTAGATCCTTTCTTTCTTGACGGCAAAAACAAACGGGATCTCATTATTGAGCTTCCAATTAACTGTGCAGCGATGAACTTGGCTCGTTCTCACTTGTAAAGCTTGCGTGCTTAATTTCGAAAGAGATATATTAGTTTGTTCGGCACGTACTGAGGTATTGTCCTTAAGGCAGCGCGTTGCGCCGCCTGTTTGCGCTGCCTGTGTTATCCCTTTGCGAGGTGTGTGTTACCGGAACTGTTTGATGTGCCAGAGTGTCCAGCTTCTTCATCTGTGGAGCTTAACGCTAGCTCGCTGAATCCTGCTCTACATATTAGATATATCTCAGCGGGCCCAATGGGGCAGCGTAGACGCCAGTGCGCATGTGCGGTACCGCATGCCCAGTGCAATCTACATACGCTGGCGCGCTGTGCCCGCTGGCTCGCTGAGCTATAACTGTTGTTTTGCGCGTAGCAAATATTACCAAATCATTTGGCGCGCAGCCTGCCACCATGCAATAGGGGAGGTGGAGGGGGGGGATAACGGTGCTTGTACAAATTTTTTCTTGGTGGTGGCGATGCATTTGAAACCGTCGTGTATCCTTGGCGCTTATGCGGGCTTTGGAACGAAGTATACTTGAAATGGTGACCGCTGAACGTGAAAGCATGGCTCTTTTGAAGCATATTCGTCGCTGTGGTGGAGCCTTTGATGTTTCGGTGCACGCTGTGATGAAGGTGGATCATCGTGCCAACCCGCGTAGCTGGCTCTGCTGTTAACAGCAATGCTTGATCTGCCCGTATGGCGACAGTGAGCTATAGAACAAGGGAAGGAGGATGGAACAAAAATTATCAGAGAGCACACATGGGGAAAGGTCGGGGATGACAGCGCAGTTCGAATATTAGCGGACTGCCAAGCCGCCGCGTCACCGTCACCTCCGTGATTGGCCACTCGGTGCGATTTATGGTACATGTATGGTATACATAGTATACATTCCATATACATGGTTTGTCCGTATATAGTAATGAGACTGCCTGTCGCGAGGCGCTTGTGGTACCACAATACCACAATATGCAAAACAAAGGCTCACAAAATCATTCCTGGAAATTTGAACATGCGGAAACTTTGTTCGAAATTGGCGCCACAGATGTTCAGGGATGAACAAAGGAAGGAAGAAAATCAACTTTATTCAAGGTCCTGCAGGCTACGAGAGCTTTAGGCTCTCTTGGAGTGGGCGTCTCCCACGACGGAACCGGGAATTTGAGTTTCCTGACAGCGTCGTAGACCTGCTGGACGGTCCAGAGTTGGGGAGCGAGTTCTTCGCTCCGGATTGCTTCTTCAAACTTGCGCTTGTCCGGTTCGAAGTTTATGTAAGCTTGCGAGCATGGCCAGAGTAAATGATAGACGTTAAGGGATGTATTGCGATTGGTGCAATAAGACTTGTCGTAGAGCTCAGGCATATAGTGGTGTAGTCTGTTTTGCGTGGGGTATGTGTCTGTTTGTAGGATTCTTAGTGTAACCTCTTGAGCCCGAGGTAGCGTGCGGTGTGGCGTGCTATGCTCTCTACATTGTACGTAGTAGTGTTTTGTGATTTCATTGTGAATAGTGGGGGCGTCCTTGTTCTCCGAGTGGTCGGGTGAAGCCGCGCGCTCTGTAAGCGCTTACAGATGAACAATAACATTGACGAGTTGACGTTTCCCGTTAGATGTTGATGCAGTTAGAAAGCGAACGGGACTTCTTAGACGCCGTATTAAAAGTCGAAGAATCATGGGTATTCCAGTACGACCCCGAAACAAAGCCCCAAAGTTCGGAGTGGCACACCACGAACTCCACGCGCACCAAGAAAGCGAGAATGTAGAAGTCCAAGGTTAAGACAATGTTCAGTGTCTTATTTGACAAGCGTTGGGTGGTCCACAAAGAATTCGTACCACCGGGACGAACGGTCACCGCCGTGACCTACAAAGAAGTCCTTGAGCGCTTGTCTTCACAGAGCCGTCAAACAAACGACCAGGGATTGCCGATCGCTCGAAGCTCCATCACGACAACGCTCCAGCCCGCACCGTCGTCGTTGTGACCGCTTACCTAGCCCTGATATGGGTTGCAACCTTGCCATAGCCACCGCACTGGCCCGATGTGAGCTCGGTAGACTTTCCTGTTCTCAAAGCTCAAGAGAAGCCTGAAAGGTCATCGTTTCGTTTCAGTCTCTCTGAAACAGGCTGCGGCAGCTCACTTCCAGGGAGCCTTTGCAGCGTGGGAATCACGTTGGCAGCGATGTATCGACGCCCAGTGAGAGTATTTTGAAGAATTTTAATATGTACTGATCGGATCAGTAAATTCTTTCTACCAGACCCAGTCTCATTACTTTGCGTACAAACCCTGTATAGTACGCTGCGAATAATAATAATAATAATAATAATAATAATAATAATAATAATAATAATAATAATAATAATAATAATAATTGTTTGTTTGTTTGTTGGCACACCGTCAAAGAAATCGCCATAGGGCTTATCGCCCTCAACCGGCATTGCTGCGACACACACACGCACGCACAGACACACGAATAAACGAACGAATGAAGGAACGTACGCACCTTCATTATCAGCTAGTTGCGCGGGCAGCACATAGAACATTCCAGTGACCACGCATGCATGACTCGGGGAGCGAGCGCGGCATTCACCCTCCTTCTTTGCTTTCTTCGTAATCAGTGGATCAAAGCGCTGGACATCCTATATTAACCCCCGTATGCAGAAATGCAACTTAAGTCGAAGCACATGCTTGACTTGATTTAGATGACGCCTGGCGTTAACGTACCCAAAGACGCTCACTGCGTTTCCTTCGGCGCGTTCCCGATAGGCGTCACTCGGATCAAGTCAAGCATGGGCTTCAACTTAAGTTGCATTTCTGCATACGGGGGTTAGATGTCAATAATTTAAGGCTCCCACTTGTTATCTAAACATTCTGACCTCTGATTTGGCGTAGATGTTTTAGGAGGACCAGCTGCCGAACGTTAAGTTCTGCGAAATGTGTGACGTACATGTATGTCTTAGGTCTGTGTCGTTCTTCATGTTTTTTTTTTCTTTTAATCTTTCTCTTCTCCTTTACTTAATGTGCGCCTTCTCTCTTAATAGCTCCTGTTCTTCGCTCACTGTTCTTTCTCGATGTGCCGTTTTCTCTACGGGCTTTCTCTAAGCTTCCCCCTTATGTAATACTCCAACAGGGGCCTTCAAGGGTCAATAAATGATGATGATAATGGAAGACGCCCAACCTAATTAAGCATAAATGTTTTCTCTTTCCCTTCATGAGCCAGCCGGTGTTGTGCCACCCCCCTAGGGGTTGAGAATGCCCCCCTAACACTTGATAGCAGGGACCTGGTAGGTCTCAACAACAACAACAACAACAACAACAACAACAACAACAACAACAACAACAACAGTTTCAGATAATACTGCTATCTTCCTCCAGTAAATTGAACGATGGTCGTGCGGCAGTGTGAATTGCGCATTTGTTCAGACTTCTGCTTTCTGCTCGTTTTGAAGCCTTTGGGCCAGGGTATGCAGCTCTTTCAGCGTCGTCTCTTTTACACTTTCTGTGACCGGCGTAAAGAGCGAAAGTTAGCCACTAACTAGTCTAGTCAGCTGGTGTAAGTTTCACGGTGCTTTAAAAAGTGACTTGCATTACAAGAGACGAGGTTTAGGTTTACACGCATACCAAAAAAAAATGGCTGTGGCTTAGCTGAGGTTAAGCCCAGGATGCGAAGCATACTAGCCTTTATTTTAGTTGTTGAACCACTGTTTAGCCTGGTGAACTGCTGTTGCTTGGCTCTATTTGGTTTGGCTAGACGAAGAAACAACTCATGCAAGCGAGCGTACGAGCTGAGACCCGGCTATGTAGCTACGCGGCCGCAAGCGAGCGCACGAGTTGAGCCTCCACTTTTGCAGCTCTTATGACGTCATATGGTAGCTACGCGGCCGCGCCCGGCGCAGCAAGGAAGAGCGTGGTTGTGCGGCTAGTATGCCTCGCAAAAAAAAAAAAAAATGTTGCCAATACTCGCAAACAACTTTCTGTGGCTATGATGGGAAAGCTACGGGTGCGTAGCTGCAGCACATGTATTACCGCGCCAAGTAGTCTGGCAGCGTGTGTTTTGGTTGCTCGGAACAGACGCTGAATCGACGCAGCCTCCACGTGCGATGGTTTCGCGTTTGCCCAGACGCGAAAAGGAAAAGCCGCAAAAAAAGTAAGCCTTTACAATCAATGGTGTGTTCTGTCTCACTTAACGGAGGCTAATAAGGTGCTTATGTTTTCTCTTCCCCAGCCTAAACTATCGTGGATTAAAACGCGGGACTCTTCAGAAGCGCTCTCACTTGTGCGCGCTTTGCCTGCGTAGCGTTCCCTTCGTAGCCACAGAAAGTTGTCCGCGAGTTTAGCTATCAAACTTGCTCATGGTCCCTAATGATAGAAGGCTAAGCCTTGTTGTCGCTAGGTGGCACTTCTATTTTTCCTTTGAACATAAACCGGTCGCTCTAAAACAAAAAAAAGGAGTAAATTCACGAGTAAGCTTGACTTACTTCTGATTGCAAAATTCGTTGTTCTCAAAACTTTCGACGTGAGTTTAATACCCTGCTGTTCTGTTGGTGTTACCGTTTCTAAATTCCAGTGTTTGCAACAGCAGGTTTTTGAAAACAATTGAGAGTTTTCTGCGCTGACTAGCAGGGATTAAATCGCGTTGCACTTCCCACGATTATTTGACGTCTCCCTAAGACAAGCACAAAACCATGTGGCAGTGAGGACTGGCTATTCTTGGTCTTCGAACATTTTTCTTGCGCGATCCAGCCTGCTTCACTTTTCGAAAGCTTGTTAACCAAGTGGCTAACTTTCGCGCTTTACGCCGGGCACAGAAAATGCACGTAATAAAGAGACGCCGAAATATCTGCGTGCCCTGGCACAAGGGTTCCAAAACGAGCAGAAAGCAGAAGTCTGGTCAAATGCGCGTTTCACACTGTCGCACGACCATCGTTTCATTTACTGGAGGAAAACAGTACTATCTGAAACTGTTGTGTTTGTTGTTGTTGAGATCTACCTGGCAACTGTCATCCGGTGTTAGGGTGGGTGGGTGGGTCGGGGGGGGGAGGCACAACGCTTGCTGGCTCATACCATTTTTGTCCCCCCCCCCTCTCTCTCTCTCTCTCTCTCCTATCGCCATCCCTTTGCCCCTCCCCCGGTACAGGGTAGTCAACCGGAGATAATCTCTGGTTTACCTCAGTCTTCCTCTCTCTCTCTCTCTCTCTCTGTTCAGTGCCTTCTGAGAGCGGGTCGTTCGTTTAGATCTATTAGCAACTTTCATTTCTCGCAGTGTACTGAATGGAGTGCCGTAGAGTTTATCAAAACTTGAAAAAATGTTCAGGCAGTTCCCTCTATGTCGTGTTGGTGGAAGCTTACTAGTATGTAGACTTTCCGTTAAAAAGACCTCATTGTTTGATTATTTTCCGAGCAATAGTATGTCGCTTCAAGCAGCATTTTTAATCGCGTGAGAATGTTCAGTGCTACCGAGCAATTATAAGGGAACATGCCTCAATAGTGCTGACGCAATAGAAGATGCGTCAGCACTTTCCACGGTGGCACGAGGAAAAGACGTGTCGCCGTCTTTGATGAGCGAACGGTTATGCCTACGCATCATATCTGCTGCGGACGGGATGAAAGTTGTAGCATTTTTGCTTCAATTTCCTGTTTCGTGCACAGTGCACGACGTGATGCACTTGATCGAAATTGACGACGACGTCAATTGACGACGTGATCGGAAAATTATTCTGATTTTTGAATTGTGACTATTCGCTTCGGGGACCGAATTGAACAGGACAATATTCGGTTCGCTCTTCGAAAGTTTTGAATATTCGCATACGGCGGCGACGCGAGAGCTTTGATGGCGTAACGTTCAGAAAAAGAAAAAAAAAATGCTCCAAAAGCCGTTGCGGAGCGTCTCGTATCGCGTTTTCAGCCGTTGTTCGCAGAGCATTGTTCTGCGCGTTCAGCGGGAAATGCAGCCACTAACTAAAACCAAGTTTAGCTGTCCAGCTGTAATTCGAAGCCCGCTCCTGCGCTTGGCATGTGGTACTTACTATTATGATTGGTGCGTCACCGGTGCTGGGGGCTATTATTTCGGGATTTCGGGGATTAGTGCGGCGCCCTGTCATGGAGGCGGACCTGTGTTCGTCAGCGCTGTCGGGATGCGGCTTTCGGGCAATAGCCTATTAGGGTGCGTACGCTGCGTCGGTTCTCTTGGTCGCGACTCCTTCGGGCATGAGCTCGCCCGTGCGAGACGGAACGTTTGCCTTTTTTCTTAGAGTAGATTCTGAACGCACCTAGAGCACTCGCCCGGCCAACCGCCTTTATTCTATACGCTAATCGTGTTCTACGGCTGCCTTAAACGTGCGCAGCGTTTCTCCGTCGTTTCATGGCTGTTCTTCCATGCATCTCACGTCAGCCGAATGATTCAAAGCCGCACTATCCATTTGTAAGAGTATGCATGCGTCGTGCATTCTCGTAGAATACCTTGTCGTGGTTAGTTAATAATAATAATAATAATAATAATAATAATAATAATAATAATAATAATAATAATAATAATAATAACCTGGTGCGTTCTCGCTCTCAAGAAACGCGAAAAAAGGCACGATGATGATTTATTTACTTTACTTTATTTATTACATACTGCAGACCAATCTGGTGCAAGCAGGACGGGCAATACAATT
This sequence comes from Dermacentor albipictus, assembly GCF_038994185.2. NCBI lineage: Eukaryota > Metazoa > Arthropoda > Arachnida > Ixodida > Ixodidae > Dermacentor > Dermacentor albipictus. The sequence goes on from NC_091823.1 coordinate 24,262,971, forward strand.
TACAGAATATCTCTTTTACAACAGATAAAAGGAGATAAAAGGAGAACAACAAGAAGAAAAGAAATGACCCGTGAAGGTGGCACCGATTCACTTCCAGGGACAGGTTGAGTGTTTGGTAGTGCTAGTAAGGGAAAAAAAATTGATGGAAGTAGGCGGGCAACGAACAAGTCAAAAAGGAGAATCGTTAAAGGTCTAGCCAGTTTCGCAAGAAAACACGCACGCACACGTATAGCTGTAAAAAAAGCAATGTGAGAATTTCAGATAGATAGCATCTCGCGGATATTGAACGCAAAGTTTTAAATCAGAGCTAGCAATTTTTCCTCTTTCTTTTCTTTCTTTGTTGTGCGAAGTGACAAAGAATGAATACTCATATGATTCCTCGTTTTAGGGCACCTCGAGAAGCTTATGTATGACATGTGTAGTGCAGAAGACGCGCTTCTGTGCTGTCACGGGCTTATTTAAGCATAGAAAGATATCCCTATCCGGTATCGCTCACTCCGAGACGCGAGATCGTGTTTTTGGCGTTCACTCCGGTACCTGTAGTTTATCGCTCACCGTGCTTGCGAAACAAGCTTCTTACGTGCGTAATATTTTGTTTATTTTTCTATCAAGGGCGTTGTTCGCCGCTGAAGATTAAGAAAAGCCTCTCAGTTTTGTTTGCGTGATCCAAATAGCAGCGAGTTACATTATTCCGATATTAGGCACAAAAATGACAAACAAAAACAAAAAAAAAACAAGCTATTTTGCTTCCCTCATATGCGGGGCATGCAGCGACACGACGGCAAGTATAGTCATGCCGCCGAGACCGTCGAAGAAAAGGAAAGAAGAGGTGACGCGAGAAACGTTAACTTTTGGCATTCCTGTCACGGAAGAGTGGATACAGGGAACGTAGGCAGTAGCATTCTCGAGCATACTTCATTGATTCTCGACACGCGGAACTCCACTCATCTCGCCGCCCGTTCCGCTGCCGTGTTTTCAAGTGCTTCCATATTCTTTTGTTGCCGTGCGATGGAGCGCGTTCATCTCGGAACGCACGCATTGCAACGCAGCCACCGGGAAGGAAAAGTGTACCTTATAATGTTGAACGTACGGTTGATGAAATAGCGCGCATGCTTACGCGCTGTTGACTTGGTCGCTCCTATAGGCTAACGCGTGAGCTGTGCAGGGCTCGCTGCTTCTGCAGATGCGAGCATCTCCGCGACAATGCCTGGAGTTGACGTATTTTTTTTTTTAGAAGCTTTCCGCTTCCCTATTATCCGTCCCTGCGCGCTTCCCGACGATCCAGATGTTGTCTCCCGTTTCGAGTTATCAAACTTACCGAGAAATGAAAGGATAGCTGGCTCTCTTGACCCGAGGAGAACGCATAGTTCGAAACTCACCCGAAAGTTAGTGACAGCGGTTTCCTACAGTAACCGTGTTTTCTGCGCAAACGGACAATCGCATTGCTGGCTATGATACAAGGCTCTTCGCTGTCGCGTAACGTTAATTTGTAACATGCCTCTTGCGAGTTCTCCATGTTTCTGTTTTCTTTTTTTAAATGTTGTCTCGCGCTCGTTCAAGGCGTCACGCGGTCACCACTTGCGGAATTCGTGTCCTTGCGAGCATGTGAGAGGTATGGGACTATCTTTCAGACATGCATTTTCAAGTTTGTAGGTTTTGAAATGACTGTCACTTCGCTAATCGTAGCATGTTGCCAAAAAAAAAAGGAAGAAAAAAAGAAGCACGCTGAATGGTAGGGGACCGTAGAAGGGAACCGTAACTGCACGCCTAATAAGAGATGCTGCTGGCTACGAAAACGAAGGTGTTTTGTTGTGTAAGTGGAGCCCTGATATCAGGCTGATGTAGCCTTGCAATGGTGCATTATTGCATCGTCAGTGTATTCCATTACTACTCTGCCTTGTAACGTCACGTTGCCACGTCAGTCAGATTCCAGCAACAGCAGCACCAATAGGCCGCCCTGGTTATGCGCCGGGTCGCTTCAGCGCGTGACGAATGACTGAAACGGTAACGTGTATCCAGAGCGGTAGCGCTGCGCGAAAAATGTTTTAAGGTATCCGCGCCTCACGAAACCTGTTCGTCAGAATCTGGGAGTGATTGAGATGCAAATGCCGAGAGGAGCCCGCGTCTCTTCGGATAAACGCGTGTACACGAGCGCCTCACAACGCATTAAAGCCATTTGAAATGCCTTTACACGGTATTACGATTTGTGGGGACTCGTAATTCATTTGCATCTCCTCAGGCAAGTGCTTGAACCGTATTATTTATCACGCGGCGGGAGGCTGTGTAGTCCTCCGCGAAGCGCGCGCCGAAGGCCTCGCCGCACGTGCGTCTTAGCTGCGTAACACCCTCCCTCTGTACCCTAAACTTGAGAACATTTCCTGAGGGCCTGTGGATGCATATTTTAACATAGTAAGTGAGCGCAAAAGGCACGCACACAGCTCGAAAGAAAACAGGGCACAAGCACTTTTTTGCCTTGTCCACCTCTTTTGTATCGTGTTGTTTGAAATTTCTTTTTTCTCGCTCACCTACTATCTCATCTATTTCATCACTTAACGCAACTTCCGTCGTGCAGTGGTTATAGCACCTGGCTCTCAAAATTAAATATCTCGAGGAGATCAGAGACGTATACGGCTTGCCTAGCTGAAGGTGTTGCCTGTTCGATTAGACTCTTCACAGGTGACTGTGCAGTTCACCGCGTGATTTGTTAGTACGGCACATCACCACTATACAGTCGCATATTCACAATATTACTGGAAGGCGTAATGCATGGAAAGTGTGACTGAATGCCAAGAAATGCGAATTAATGCGAATTGCTCGTAGACCTACTGCGAACGTTTCGACGTATAACATTGATGGTTCTGTTCTCCAGGACGTGACCACTTCTGAATACCTATCGTTAAAGTAGGACACACAGTAACTGTGTTGTTAATAATAACCTAATGCTTGGGTACGTACGTCGCCACTTTCCAGCGGTTCCTTCCTCCCTTGAACTCACCTTTTAAAATAAATTTGCGCTTTGTAAACGAGAATATGCATCTGCTATGTGGAATACATTCATTGAAGATCATCGGTAATATTGAAGCCATACAGAATCGTAGCGTTCATCTTATCAAACTCTCCTGTTTCTCCAGCGTTTCATCAATGAAAACGGCGTTACGCCTACCATGGCTTTACTCACGTAGAAAAATAACGCACCTTGCCTTATTTCACCACTTCTATTATTGCAGTCTGCATATTTAGAAATGAATTATTTTCTTCGTTCTTCATTAATATCATTCAGTATCGATCATCCTCATAGTTTCTGTTTCTCGTTGTCGTATAAAGCAACACCTTTATTCTTTCCTTCCTCAAATATGTGACGACTGGACCACCTCCATTGTTTCTTACAGGTCTGAAAGACTTTACGTATGCGCTTGAAGAGCATGTTGTGTACTGATGTTTGTGTTTGTAGTAGCTGATGTCCGATCTCCTCTGTAACGGCCAACCGTAAGGGTATTGAAATAAATAAATAAATAAATAAATAAATAAATAAATAAATAAATAAATAAATAAATAAATGTCTCCGTTCAGTGGTATATAGTCTGATGACTATGGAAGGCAACTCGTTTTACATACAGTTGACAGCGTAGGTCAAGCACACGGCGTGAATACTTTCTCTAGAAGTTCCGATATCGCAAATATTACGATATAGATATTGTTTATTAAAGACCTCTAGAGGTTCATTTGTAATACTGGTACAACTCTAGTCAGCTTGAATTCTGCCCAGCGACAAGGCTTTGGTCCAGTGATTCGTTTATTACAAACGAACAGGTATCCCCAACGACGGCTGTGTTGAGGATACCATAAAGATATATTAAACGGGCGCTGTAGCACGGAACGGCTTTGACCAAACCTGTTTTGAAAATGTTGCTTCAAGACGGCGCCCTGTCGGCACCTTGTCGTTATTTCTTTGTTTAACTCCTACAGATCAGTTCCATTTTGCGTGACGATATCGCTTATAATTTTCGGATGCCTGTTGCCAGCAAACTGCTGCGTCAGCGGAAAACCGGTCTCTCTTTCTTCGCCTTTACACTGCGAGATGGTGCGCAAAAAAGCATTGGCGAGCTCTAACCGTGCCCTTCGGAGCGTTTCGCGGAACATTACTGAGCTCACGACCGCCTTCGGTATCCAGGACTGAAAGAAAGGAAGGTGCAGCTGCGTTTAATACGACAATCGCACAGGCTGCACAGGTGTGCGCCGTCCTAGACACAATTTCTGCGTGCTTCTTGTAGTGGCTGCTCTTGACAGCGGTCTTCCTTTCTCTTGTGCGGACTAAGCGGGAATGGTTGTCGTACGCTTAGCAGCTTGCGCCCTGCGCGAGCGATGTACCACGGTGCGAGTACGTTTGCTCGGCGCACTTAAGAAATGGGCCGAACGTTGCAGCGAGAACGCCGACAGCAGAGGCAAGAATCGCCTTTCTTGAGAATTTCGGGAGGAAACTCGGAACGGAAGAGACTCGGAAAGCCGAGACTGTCGTGCTCGAATTCGATTATTCGCTTTGCGTTGCTTCTTCTGCGCAATATCATGCGGTGCGTCTGCCAGTTACGTACTCTTTATACAGTTTTGGATGCTGCAGTGTAACAACTGTATGCGCGCCCGCTTGCACGCACATGTGCGCGCACACGCACACACACACACGCACACACACACACACGCACACGCACACACAAGCAGAAATGTTTACTGTATGTAGTTAGTGCGGAAATAAACATACTAAATATATATATATATATATATCCCCCTCTCTCTCTGAGAGAGAGAGAGAGAGAGAGGTGCCGTGCGCTTGGTCGAAAGTAATGCGGAATGCGGAGTTACTACGACGTGTCATAGCCCCCGTCTTTCGGCCGTACAGCCCTATAGATAGAAAATCAATCAATCAATCAATCAATCAATCAATCAATCAATCAATCAATCAATCAATCAACAAATGCACGTACAGCACATGTGTGTATGTGACCTCCTCTCGCAAAAAACATCTTCACCGCGGGTCGAGGTCTAGAAGTGGTTATAGCAGTGACATCTGAGAACCAGGGCATCTGCGTCTTAGACAGCAAGACCTCATTTGATGGCCTTTTCAGCAGCCTTCGTCGCCTTTTTTCGTTATTGAAGTCAAGCTTGCTCATTTCATCAGCTTAGGCCTGCGGGATGTAAATAAAAGCAGTGCAACAGGGGCTTGAAAGGGCTCTCACAGCCAACCTCTGGCTTTTCCTTTCTTTGAAGCTTGATAGTTACTGGGACAGGAGTTCCGAACATCCTAACATTCGTCGCCGCGATATCTTGTTATGTTTTTAATTTCTCTAAGGTATGTGCAACCCTGCACTAAGACCCGAGAGAGAAAAAAACTGACGCTACCAGCAAAGAAAACAGTCGAACGGATGTTCATAGGTCACCATCGTATAGTGCACTTTCACTTTTATTGAAATATGTGTGACTTCTTTTATTTCTGCCATAGTCTTTTGCCCTTGCTTGTTGGTATTGACATTTGGCAAACCAGCTTTTCTTGCCACACTTCCTGCAAGGTTACGTTTTTGAACCTAGTTATTCGGCTGCACAAATCAAATGTTCCCAGCGTTCAATTAAGGAACCGTGCGGGCTCCTTTGATTGGTGTTTCATTGCTTTTTTGAGTTGCCGTCGTTGAAACAGAGTTTATCTTTAGCGTGATCTCTTTTCTGAAACTCGCCACCTAAGTCTGCTTTCAGCCCGTTATATCCGCACAGCCGCCTTTGTAAATACAAGAAAAAAAAAGTAGCCTTTATCTCGCTGCATCGAGGCGTATAATTCCCGCCAGGCCTTTCACGTTGTCGCAATTTCGGTTCTCGTTGCCCGGAAACGGGCTAAATAAAGCGGGTTTGCCATTAGTGCAGTGTTTACCCCTCTGGTATTCGTGTAGCTGTTGACACACGCAGGCAGTCGGCCAGATCATGCGTGATGCTTACTCAGCTCGCTTTCTGCCTGTCGTGCGCGTACTGTCCCTTTGGTGTGGATGGTGACTAGAGATTCTGTAGAGAGATTCTCTAGATATTCTCTTTAGTGTATACCCCAGAGTAAACAATATCATGCTTGGCTTTAAGTTTGGGCACGGATACATTGGTCGAGGCGTGTCTTCGAGGCGGAACTGACGATTTTCAGTCTTCGCGGCGAGGAGTGCTGTTAGCTGCAAGCGTGTGCACAGCCTTGCAAAAGCTTCCGGTAGTCTTATCTCTGGCCGACCGCCACCTGTCCAGTGCGACAGAGTCTTCATTGCAATTTATTGGTGATAACAAGGAATGGACTATCTTGTCATCAGATCATCATCATCATAGTCGTCGTCGTCGTCGTCGTCGTCGTCATTATTATTATTATCATTACTATTTTTGTTGTTGTTGTTCCTGGGTATAGTAAATAAATGATTGATTGGTAATCACTTTATTTTTAATGTGACAGCGTTATACAGATCATGACTAACCCGTCAGTGTCATGCCTGATTTTGTAACACTGTGCCTTAGCGAACCGCAGGCTCGTATGTTTGACCTCCCTACATTTCTAATCTTTTTCTCTCTCTTTCTTTCTTTGCGGGATGATCCTGATACCTGTACGGTATGCGTGTCCTCTGTGGATGGATATAATGTGGATGATACTATTGCACAATTTGACCTGGTGAGGGTTTTGATGCAATAGCAATACATAAGTCAAAACGTGCCCTTCGGCCATATGGTGAGGTACGTCCTGGCATGTTCGTCGCGGAGCAACTTGCAGGGTGAGAGCGACAGAGTCGGGGAGGAATAGCCAAGTGAAGTAGTAGCAGCGGTTGCGTGGGTTTGTGGCTCTCCATCGTGGTTTGAGGGATTCTAGTAAAACGGTAACTCTGATTCGCATAACTATATGTATGTGGGCGCCGTTACATAGCGGTAGTTACGTTCATGGTAATTTTTATTGTAAGAGGCAGGATGTGTTACATATAGCGAGAGCTGTGGTCCATATCTGTCCGGCTTAGAGGCAAGAAACAAGAATCAGTCGTTCGCCTGTTGTGTTTCCGTTGTGGAGTAGCAGGCAGATAGACGGCTTCATTAGATCGTGATGTTATAGCTTCTCCTAGGTGAGGTAGCAAAGGTGCATGGACGAAAATAAGTTATGCCGATGTCGATAGATAATCATTGACTTATAGGATCTGATAATGATGTTGCATTGCGGTTACCATAGTGAAATATAACAACGTGCAAGTTTTTGTTCACACGAGCTGGCACTTCAGTGCGTCACGCGTAACGCTGTTCCCACTATGGTGTGTGCGTGTAGAAAAAAAAAAATACCGAAGACAGTGCAATGCCGGGCCGACCCGCGGTGGAAGTGCCGCAGGCTTTTAGCACTCCCCATACGTGGGCCGATCCCGAAGATTGTGCAATACCGTGCCGACTGGTTGCAGAGGGGAAGCAGGCGTTAAGCACTCCCCATACGGGGGCATATGCCGAAGATAGTGCAATGCCGGGCCGACCCGCGGTGGAGGTGCAGTTCACCATTGGGGGGCCCACATACACAGCTTCGCTGGTCATCCTTCTCCGCAGAGTGGGAGGGACCCGCCGTGGTTGCTCAGTGGCTACGGTGTTGGGCTGCTGAGCACGAGGTCGCGGGATCGAATCCCGGCCACGATGGCCGTATTTCGATGGGGGCGAAATGCGAAAGCACCCGCGTACTTAGATTTAGGTGCACGTTAAAGATCCCCAGGTGGTCGAAATTTCCGGAGTCCTCCATTACGGCGTGCCTCACATTCAGAAAGTGGTTTTGGCACGTAAAACCCCATAATTTAATTTTAACAGAGTGGGAGGGCACTGTTTTTTTTATTCTTTTATTATTTTTGTACAGCGTACTAAACCGATTTAATAAACAAAATACCCGATGTTATGATTGAAAACGTTAGATATGCAGCTGCCTCTCACTCCCGCCTTGACTGCTTGTTTACGCAAGTACTCATTCGATTCGGCGCCGTGCTGCTTGCATGTCCGATGCAGTAGAAGGACAGGCGCCGGGAGCTTCCCTCTTCGCCCTTTCGATTACTGCTTCTTCGGTTTCGTCTCGCAACCCACTCGAGACGTTCCGATCCCGATAACTGCGCGTCGAGCGGCCGCCGCATTCGCGGGAGCCGCAACCGCACGCTTCGGCGCACCTTGTCTGAATCGCGGAAAAGCAGAGCTGGGATTTCCGCAGATGTCTTATCTTCTCCGCCTACCTCGAGCTGCTTCTCGAAAACGGCACAGACATCCGCCCACACACAACAACAAGAAGGCGGCCTCGACACTGAATCTGGAACTGCGGAGAATGCGCTTGATCGCGATGAAAGCTCTGGCACGCTTCATGTTTTATTTTCTCTTTGGCCCTCTTTAGCGGGACCGAATACGCGGGAGCGCGCTCAGGCTTTGAAGAGGATCCGTGCGCGGGCGTGGCCTGGCTCCAGCCCTTCGCAGGAGCGGGCGTGTTTCGCCCCTAAATGAGGGCTTCCTCTACAGCCCGCTTGCTTACTGTCTGGGAAATGAGAAACTTCCGCGAGTATGCTCCGGCCTCGTATGCGGCAAAGCACGGCTGAGATAATTTAGAAATTGGGAAGACGTGTTGGAAACGCGCGCGCGAACCTTGTTTGGAGCGCGAGAGAAGTGCAAGCGCCCGCACTGGCCTTGCATGCTCAACGAGGCGAACCTCGGGCTTAGCGTTCCTTGCGCGTTCGCATGGCATGCCTCGTGGCGCTGTGACCCAAATTTTATGAAGGTCGCGGTAGGTAGAAGGGACGAGTAAAAAAAGGAAATCTCGAAAGTGTCCAACCTGCGAGAGTTTTCGCAGAAAATCTTTTCCCTTTGCTGCCATGGAGTGATGTAGTTTTCTGTTTCTTCTGTACCCCTCCCCCTCTCTTTTTTTTTCTTCTTCTTTTCGTTGCCTGCTCCCAGAGTCTGGATATATTTTCCCATGTCTTTGCATATATATCGCTGAGTCATTTTACAACGCCGCACTATACGGGTATGGCACGCCCATATGCCCTGATGTTTAGCGAAATGGTTCGTTGTGGGAAGCTCTGATCCGCTTCAGAGCTTAGTCCGATGTTTGCGAGCTGGCATAATGAGAGTTACCGCGGCAGAGAATAGAATTTTAGCCTAACAAAGCATGAATTATGCCGGAGAAAGTAGGTTGTATTATAGGCTCCGTTTTCTTTTGTTGTTCCTTGCTTTCTTGTCTTTTGTATTGTATTTATAGACGGAAAAACCAAAGGTGGAGTTGTGAGGGCGTCTGGTTTCCCTGGCACAGAAAGAAAGAAAGCTTAGACTATGTCTTTTGAATATTTAACGCAGTAGAGCTCTGCGACAGAGCTTCTTTGCGTGTTTATCATATTGCATATTGATTGTTCGGCTGGGTCGCCCGCCACTCCAATGTCATGCTCCGTGACAGAACTTACGCCGTCGCTGATACAGTCAAATTGTCTTGCTGTTTTATTTTCACGCATTCTGATTTCCACAAGCTTTCCGGAAAATTTTCATCGAACGCCTATTCACTGCGCTCACCTGCATTGGTACTGCAATAAAATGGTGATAAGCTCTTCTAGGTTACTTTGGCTCTTTAATGGCGATTGAATTGGGAGGTAAAGAAATATAAAAATGTCACACAAAGCGACGATAATTATCTGCAGCATCAAAAAAGTTGCGGACTAAAAAGTACAATACCTAAATAATTCAGACATAAAATTAACCTCTGCTCTCGGGACTAAGCATGGATGGGCCTATACATTGATAATGATTTCTTTAGACGACGCGACAAAAATTATGCCGTTAGCTTTCTTTTTTATTTTTCCGTCTTAGTTTTCCAGGACAACCAGGAGTGCTCTGCTATCTTACTTACAGAGGAGCAGGCTTTCTGTTCTTTCTTTTTCTTAGTATATTACGCGAGGGAAGGAAGGTACTAGGCTGGTAAGAATCGGCAACCTTTCTAATAACCTCATTACAATGCCTTGCGCATAATTTTGAATTTGCCGCTCCCACTAGCGCCGTAACGCGGTGTCACCTTGCCTGAACGGCCACTGCTGTTAAAAATCACGCAATCTTTTAAAACATTGTCTAGTTGTCCACTATAACGCTGTTGCTCTTGCGGAAAGGTCCCCTAATGATGGCTATCATATTTCTAGGATGAAATAACGCCACCCCCCCCCCCTTCCTCCCTCCTGCTTTTTTTTTTAATGAGAGGAAAAGGGCTATGATTAGTGCTGCAGCAGCAGTGACGTGAAGACGTTGGCAGCTGTAGCGTTCTTTTTATTGGTTCATTCGACAACCGAATGGGAAAGAAGTTATATTGTCGCAGTAGCTGGAAAGTGCCGAATTGGGGGTCGAGGAGAGAATGGCGCACTTTGAGTGCTCAGCAGTCGAGGCATCTCTTCAGTCTTTTGAAAAGTGAAGGAGAAGCGTTGTTAAGGGCAGCGCAGACTTTTTTTATAGGTGTGCTGGTATGCTTTTTATTAAGTGTCATTCTCCGTCTCATTCTCTGACTGTCTCGGGCCGCGTGATGACAGTGGTGCGTATAACGCTGGAAGAGATGCACACTCAGTTGCTGTCTGAGCGTTGCCGCTTTTTGCTCTTCTACCCGTCTGGAGGGGGGCCCCTGCGCTTTCTCTGCGTGTTTTTGACCGCCCCGTTAGGCCCTTGACGATTTCCTCATATCTGAGTTTTCAATATCAGGAATGGCTGCGACGTTCGAGATCAGGCGTTATCCGTGTTAACTTTTGGGCCCCTGTTTTGCTGGCACGATACCGACAGAGCCTGGGGAAAGTGAGTTTGCGCAACGGAGAACGGCTGAAGTGTCGACGCGCTTTGACCGGAAGTGTTTCGCGGTCGCTTTGCCAAGCACGCCCCTCTGCTCTTATCCCGAAACAGCTCCAGTGGTCTGGACTCTCCACTTCTTCTTGAGCGGACGGCACGGACGAAGAGCCGTTTCAAATAAAGTTTTATTCGTTTATTCTTCTCGAGCATTGTTTGGATTCGAGGTCGGGTATATTTCCTGCACGCCGTTGCCGCTCTACATTGATGCGGACGGCAGAACTTGGTGTCAACCAATTGGGGAGCTAATGAATTAATGTACTATATGCTCCTCCGTAATGCATCCGTACACACGCCGGATCTGAAGAGTAACTGATTATATCTAAAGTTGTCCCACATCACGAAAAAAAAGGAAAGAGAGAAAGCTAACCTCTGGCTGTAGTAGACGCTGTAGTTGAGGGCTTCAGGTTAATTTTGACCACGTTGGGTTTTGAGGCTTTCTCCAATAACTTAGAACGATGACTTACCGGGCAATTTGAAACCAAACAGGCGCTTTTTTGTGTTCACCAGGAAGAGATCACCCATACTGCGCCGCATTGGTGGGCACTGGAGAAGACTTAGCAGAGTGACGTTCCGATCCGACCTGCGGGACATTTAGTTCTTCGATGAGTCACTGATTCGTTGTACAACCAATGCGTGACATGCAGCTTCAATACTTCGTTATACGCTGGAGTGAATGCCTCATTACGCCTCGTACACGCTTCACGGTTTGTGCTTTACAAGGTCTGAGCGGCCGCGCAACGGAGCGGTAGCCTATCTGGCACGATGAGCAGAATAGGTGTTGCTGAAGGAGTGAACGACGTCGTCATAAAGAACAACATATGTGTGTATCGCGATTTCCCGTTACCATGCGATCCTATATTTACAGGGGTGGCCTTGGCCGGTTGTTTCAGCTCTCGACTGTCTCATATATGCCTGTAAATCGTACGTAGTGCATCATAACTATCTGCCTTACGCGACGTTTCTAATTTCTTCAACTGCTTGCGTTTACGTTATTGACATCTTTTCTAGACACTCGTTCGCAGTCCTAAACGACTGACAGTAAACGTAAGCAATTCTAGCGTAAGCCTATCTTACCATATACTGACGTCATTGTGAACCTCGGACATAACGACATTTGACGTCAATGTTCTGGTAAGTACAGATATCCTTAGGTACGTTCATCGACCTTTCATCGAGGTGTCAATTCCACGATGTGTTTGATATTGTAGTATGGAACATCAATGCAAACAGGTATTAAGTTTCCTTGAAGCAAAAGCGATTTTAACGGAAGCGGATTTTATGCGTCCACCTTGTGAACAATGCGTCTCTTCTACACAGTGAGTTGAAAGGGAGGACACACTAATTATAACAACACATACGTACATCGTCTACGGTAACGTTCAGAAAAGAATGCATAAAGGGCCACCGAATGGGCATATTGGCTCTACCATTAACAGCGGAAGCTATTTGAAGCTATTTCCCTGTCTAGCTTCGAGAAACGCATAATTATGTTTACCATAGCAACACGGTAACCAAACAAATTACTGCGAGAAGTACAGGAACAGCTATTACTTTTAATGGTGGCACGAAGGCATTGTTTCAGGGACCATTCTTACATTTTCCAAACATTTACCGCTCCCTATCGTACGGAATGCCGGGAATGACCTTTTTTTCTCAGGCCGCCATTGCATCGCCTGCAAACCACTTCCTTCCTCCTGTTTTATCCTATTTGGGATAAGTAATTGTTTGGCTGAAAGATAAAAACAACAAAAACAAAAGATGTGGTCAGTTTTGGTGGTTTTGCACCAAGATACATATTATGCTTCTCATGGTTTCTGTGACTGAATGATCGGCCGCCGTCCGTGCAGAAGCTCGTCGAACGCCGTCCCCATCGCTTGTCCGCCCACAAGGTTGCGAAGGCACTTCTACGTTTCTTGAGAGCGATTGACCTGTGTCAGCGCATTTGACTTACTGGCGACCTGCGCACGCGTGCCTGAACTCACCTCGTTTTATTGCGATATCAATTATATGCACACTTCACGCGCATTTCTGCCGTCGCCGGGACGTTCCGCATAAAGTCCAAGGGCTATAACATCGTCGCCGCGCGCCGTATGCTGTATGTGCGAGTAAAAGCGTGTGGGATTGAGCCGACGATGGTGATTCAATCTCGCGCGCAAGGGCAGAAAGCGGGGAGGAAGCGCGCCGTCTTCGGTCGCACGCAAGGCACCGGGGACACTTCCTTGCGCGAGGTTCACGGTCCGGAGCCGACGTCAGACGGACTTCGTAGAACTCGGGGCTTGTGTCAGGAAGGGTGCCTTTCATTCCCCGAGCTGACCCCCGCAGCGCGGCCGGGTGCCCATTGTCTTGCGTCATGGACGGCGCGTGGGAAGGGGCCTTCGTAGACGTTCCCGCGGCAACTCCCCCGCTCTTAGCAGAACAGGTCGGCGTTGGTGGGTTCGGTAACAATAGTTGTCCCGCCGAACGCATTCAGTCACAACGGCGACGAGGCTAGAGCGCAACGGTGGCGCTCCTAGAAAGTTGACGCCGCTATCGCAACTGGCTGGCAAAACTTGCACCTCAGCTAGGCCGTTCTTAACAACCCACGCTCTCTCTTTCGAAGCCGGCAAGATTTGCCGGACAGAGCTCGCGACGCCGATCGCTCGACAGTACTGCCCCTAATTAGCGGTAATACCGCCATCAGTGCGATTATCAGGCCCGTTGCTTGTCGGTGCTCCGTCTGTTTTGGGGGACAGAGCCTCGTTTGCTCGCAGACGCAGTCAATTGGCGTGTGCAGTTTTCTGCTTGATTTGCTGTGAACGCGGTAGGCGGCGTGCTGCATCGGGATGCGGATCAGCTTCCTTTCTTCCTCCTACAACCAATCCGTCTGCCATTAGGCCCGCCGCGTCTGTTCCGATGCTTCAAGGCTCTTTTGTGTCGCTAGGTTCTCGTAAAGATAATGTCCCCATGAACAGCGAACATGACATCGGACGTTCATGTTCCGGCTCTGAAAATTCCCGCGTCAACCTCGCACAAAGATTTATTTAGGTAGTAGGTAGAAACTTCACAGACATCTTTCTGTAAGCTAAGCAGACGTTCTATAGACAATTTCTGTGCACTGCTCTATAGATAGTCAAAGGACTTGTAACCTAACCTGTATCCACTACTTCCATGGGATTTTATGGACAAATTTTATAGATTTGTCTGAACTATATATTCGTCTAAGGATTTGTGGTCTTATATTCTTTGACACAAATACCTATAGAATCTCTATGGATTTTTTATAGCCTTAGTGTCTTGCACTTTTTTTTCGACTATTCTAAATATATTGTATATGGACAAATCTCAGAGAATGGTTTATAGGCGATCTATAGACTTTCGAAGTCCATTTTGGTAAAGAACGTCAATTCTGAGCTTACTGTAATTACATATATCCAACATATAGCAATCGACCGCGGTCTTTATTTTTCCTGCAGATAGATCGGTCAGTATATTGCAAGGACTCATTTTACTCCGTCTTATTTCTTATCATCCACCGTTCCCGGCCAGCCGATTCCGATGATAACGTGGATTCAGTGGCGCACGTACCACTGTCAAAGCACCAAAATTAATAGCACTGGAACTGAATTCTTACATTCCCGCCTTGTTTTCAGAATCAAATCTTGAAAGAAAGCGTAAATTTTGACTTGTGTTGAAGACGGGCAATGCTCATTCCTTTTTAATAGCTTTTCTGAAAAAGGTAGCATTTACATTACATGCAGTGGCGGTTTCGAGTAATTATTTTTTCTCGTAAAACAGCTCAGTATCAGAAAATCACAGGGCCGTTTTCTTTATTCTAAAACAACGTGCGCGCTTCTCTTTTGTGCACCTTTTGCTTTACCGCTACCTTGAGCTTGAACGAGGAACGACACAGCGTCTCTAGTTTCGGCTGACCGGTTTTATCACTAATTGACTGCGCCTTGAATCCTCGGACCGAAAAAGAAAAAGAAGAAAGAACGGGTCACTTGCATCGATCTGTTTACTTGGTGTCGAATAATGTCGACTTAGGGAACTACTATGGTGGATTAGTGCCGTCTTTTTATGGGTGGTCTCCATACGCCTTCTGTTGCCCCGAGACAAAGGCTAACCGATTTCTCTTTACTTTCAGGCTTTCCTTCAAGCGAGGTCGCAGTCAGCGAAAGACATCAAAGGTATGTGCTGCCTGGTTTGTTTGTAATCGCGGCTCTGTGTTTTCTTCGCGTTTTTTGTTTTGTTTTCTTCTTTAAACTTCCTAAAGCGAATGCGGCTCTTTCCGCGCATTCGCCTTCCCGCGCCTACCACAAATGCGCGCGACTCTATGCTCACTGTTGGGACCCTTCTCGGGAGATCGCTCGCTGCCGGCGGCGGGGGGGGGGGGGGTGGGGGGTGGGGAGGGAGAGGGGGAAGATATGAACCGAGCCTTGTGTTTGGTGGTGAAGCCTCAGCAAAGGAATGAGTGGTGAGGATCTTTAACTCGATGCCAACATGCGCAATTGTTTCGTTGTATTGTTGGCCTGGCCGTTAGATTTACTTGAACGTGTTTTGTTTCCTTTTTTAACTGTTTATGTGTCGCGGTTGTACCATTCCTACCTCGCGGAAAGGTTTTACAAAGCTTTCCAGCTTTCTAGCCGAGGATGAGGTCATGTGCGATATCAATAAAATGACATGTCGGGTGATTTGAATAACATGTTAACACATGTTACAACTAATGGTCATGACTCACCTCATAGCGACGTGCAGTCCAGTGTGCCACAAGGCTCCTTCTTGGGACCTCTATTATTCCTTATCTACATTAATGAATTGCCTTCAGTAATAACTTCTGACGTACACTTATTTGCAGACGACTGTGTAATCCTCAGAGAAATAACTAACGAACATGACATAACCCTGCTTCAGCGTGGCCTTAATAACGTCAGTAATTGGTTCCGATTGTGGCGAATGGAACTTAACATTAACGAGTGTAAATTTGTGAGAGTATACCGATCTAACGATAACCTGCATGTGTACTACTTGAATAGGGTTCCTTTAGAATCGACAAGTTCATATAAGTATTTAGGCGTGTATATAACATCTAAATTAACGTGGAATCATCACGTTGGATATATAATTAAACAAGCCAACTGCTTGCTGGGATACTTACGCCGTAACTCATCTCGTGCTCCATCTCCTTTCAAATTACTACTTTATAAAACCTTGTTACGGCCAAATTTAGAATATGGTGCAGCTATATGGGACCTCTTTCAAGTAAACCTGATACATTCCCTTGAACTAAAACAACGCAACTTGTTTTATTCTTTGTAGCCACAACCGTGCTGCGAGCGTATCTTCAATGAAATCAGATCTGGGTCTTCAGCCGCTATTAACACGTCGATGAATTTCCCGCCTTTCATTTTTTTCATAAGCTGTATCACCACCCTACTCTTAATCCGAAATTCATGTCGCGACGATATTACTTATCTCAATGTACTGATCATCAGCATAAAGTTAGTATTGGTGCAGGTGACACGATATTTTTTACATTCATTTTTGCCACGTAGTACGTCAAAAGATTGGAATGACTTCCCTCTGATATTGTTTCCATTAATAACAATGATCATTTTCGAAAAGTACTAGCTAACATAACGGATAGCGTTTTAAGCGTTAGGTGCCGTGTAGGCAACTCTAGAGGGTACCTCGTAGCGAAAAAATAATTTTGCATTAGTGTATTGGACCGCTTAGTACATTCTGTAACTTGAAGCAAAGATAAACAGTCCGAGGATAAGAGCGGCGCAATGCTTGTCTATTCTCTTCTTGCGCTGCTTCCTGAATGTTACTAATAGTTGTCAATTTTGTTTAAGTTTTAAGCCAAATCAGATGGCGAAACGTCAACTTAACCTGGCTTATCTTTTGTTTGCGTTCTTTGGCATGAATCTCATGCAAAAATTTTAGCGTGAGCACATAGAAAAAAAGTCACGCAATATTAAGAAAAAGCAAGAAAGAATTAAATAGAGATTGCTTTGATTTATTTATTTTCTTTATTCAAAGCGATTCCTACTGGAGCTGAGTAGACTGCGTTCTGGCACTATAGCTGTAGAGAGTAAATTCGAGAAATTGAAACGAGGAAAAGAAAATGAAAAGAGAATACATTCCACAAAAACATCACCGTCCTCTTGTTATTACTTTATAGAAAGGTTGGAAGGTCATGGTCTATCGAGTAGATGGCATCAGTAGAGCCTGATGTATTGGTACCGATTTGTGAACAAACCAACTTTCCTTGGCTGCCAACGGCAGGAATACCGTCTTTTCAAGCGATTTAAAAAGCTTTTATATTGCTTGCGTATTTTGTAGTGTTAATGACTTATGATGAAATTTAGTAGTTCTCTAAATTATTTTTCGCTCCTCCTTGACATTACGAAATGTACGGTTCGACCTCACCTGCCAGTACAACGGCAGCATTCGTTATTCCTGCTAAGCAGGTTGCAGTTAAATTGAAAGTGTACAACGGCGGCAGAACCTGCCAGCCCTCCACACCCTTAAATAAGTTTACACCCTTTTGGTTATATCTTGTCCCACAACAATAATCGTCATCTGCCTTGCCCGCATTTCCTTTCTTTAACGCTGCGAGCCCGGTACTTCCAAGTCACGAATGGCTTGCACGTTATCAGCGTGACACAGCATTTCGACAGGAAAGTAGTGAGCGCCGCGTTTTCAAGAAACGAAACGCAAGCAAGAAAGATGACGTTTATCATTGTGGGACAAGATAAGCCCCGGAGGGTGTAAACTTTTTTAAGAGTGCATGCCGCTATGACCTACGTCACCGAAGAGCCGTCACAGAAATGGGTCATAGTTTGGGACTCTAAGGCAGCTCTTTACAGTATTCAGTCTGCCTTACACCACATAACGTACGAGCAGATGATATCTGACATCAGAGAAGTGTACCACCATGCTGTGGAAACAGGGCACAACATAATCTCTCAGTGGATTCCTGCTCACTGGGGCATCGTCGGCAACGAATTTGCTGACAGGGCTGCCCGGTCTGCCCACGAAGACACCCACACGCGTTCAAAGGTTTGGCGAGGACGGACGCTGCCAGGGAACTTCGTCTGCTTGCGCGAAAAAAGTTACAAGGTTTCTGGAGTTCAAGTGCCTTCAGTTGCCGATTGCATAAGCTGGATCCCTTGGTACGGCTGCGACTTCAATCTAACTTTTACAGCGGATTAACAACCTTGCTGTGCCACTTGTGGCTGGGAATAGCGTTCATGAACACTTGCTCCTATCATATTGGAATGGCCAATAGCCCATTGTGCGACTCCTGTAGGTGCGTGGAAACCATTGAGCATCTATTGTGTATCTGTCCTCGCTACGACGTACAGCGCCTCTCTCTCAGGACAACTTTAAACCGACTGCACTCGAGATTGTCCTCGGAGTTAAAGATTCTCGGACCGTGGCTACACCCGTCACTGGCGCAAAAAACGATTCGTGCACTACCCCACTACCTGAAGTGCACCACTTTAAGATACCGCTTATAATGTCCTTGTGCATCCTCCCACGTGCACTCAGTGCTCCCTCTCTCCCATTTTTCCTGTTTATATTCCCCTTTACCTTACCCCCAGTGTATGGTAGCAAATCGGACGCTCACTTGGTCGGCCTCCTTGCATTTCCTCTCCTTGCCTTCTCCCTCACTGTCTTGTTACACCAGCGTTTTTGTTAAAGATTGCAACATCTCTTATAATGTTTCATCTATTTTGGGGCGCTGAAAAGCCTGAAAAAGCTCATCTTCGTTCTGCTCTGAACGGGAAACAATTGAACTATCAGTGGAACCCCGGGTTGGGGACGGTAGTTCGTGTCGATCTGCTCTGTTTCAGTTCCGCATACCGTCGTTGTAAGAGGAACGAAGCTGATTTGCATCCCGATAGAGCACGCCATTAACACGTTCAGCCTAATCAAGGTAAAAACTTCGCACGCCAACTATATCTGCGAAAGAACGATGCTCTGTCCCCCGAAACAAACAAAGCAACGAAAGAAAAAATTTGCGCGCACGCACGCACGCACGCATGCACGCGCGTTTTTTTTTTTCTCTGTTTGTGTGCGTGTGGCGAGGGGTGCGAGGACGCACATACGACGTGAGTTTCTTGAGTCATCTTCTCCTGCGTAAGGATCGCTGTAAGGAAATGCACCCTTCTCAGGGGCATTTTTCATTATTGCCGCTGCGGGCGACTTCGCCTATAGCATATATAGGAGGAAAAAGAAGAAAGGGAAGAATAAAAGCCGGGAAAGTTTTTAAGAACTACACGGAACTTCTAAATAAGCTACGAAGAAGAAATTAGAGTGATATTTAGGCGAAATTTGAGAGGTTATGGCAGCCGCCCGGGTCTCAGGCTTCGTGAGCACTAAGGAAACAAATCAATTGTCGGATGTACAAAAGAACGGAGTACTCGTAGCGCGAAACGCACCAGACGTACCTGCTGACGCAAGCGCATTTCGAAGCGTAGTGATGCAAGGTGGTTCCTACAAAAGACAGCGTGCACACGCTTATAAATCGCCGCGTAAACGCCCGCACGGTCAGGCTCGAAGATGCCTTCTTTAGTCTGTCCTGAGATTTATTTCGGCCGTCACTTCTTCCACCCATTCATGCCGCTGCGGAGCTATGTCCTTAAACATGCTGTTCAATAATACAACCAAGTTCTTGTCACTCTGCCGTAGAACACTGAAATCTTCTCATGGTGCCAGTATCATAGCTTCACAATGGTCCACTTCACTGAGAACGTCGCCGCGTGTCGAGATCACGTACCTTTTTTTTGTGGATTGTCTGGACACGCTGAGTTTTGCTTCGCGCGTCAGCTGCACCTCTTCAGGTGCTCTTTGGGTGCGCTGTTTGCGGATGAGTCAAATTCACAGCCTCACGTATGAGGGTGAGAGTATGTTACGAATTGTGTTGTGGTGCTAAGTGGTCGCTCTTGGTGGTGGAGTTCCGTCTGACAGGCTATCACAATTGTGAGGTGAGTGTGTGTCGATCGTGCAGATGTTCAAATTGTAGAAAACTATAGGGGGCGTCCAGTATGGCTAATACTTCCTCGCTGCTGCAAGCACGCGCGCACTGACTGAGACGAGATGGTGAGAAACCCCATGAAAAGCTTGGGTTCTTCTAGACTAGTTATTAAGCGCCGACCTCAGATCTCGAATTTTAATGATCGAGAAATACGCAAGGCGCGCACTCGCGTGCACGAGGTGGAGTGTTTGGATTTGCGCTTGGTTCACCGAGTTTCAACTCACAAACGAGAACCCGCTCGGCCTCCATCGCACAGTCACATATCTTTGCACTCATTTTACTAGATGTCTTGAATAGGAATATCATCTTCCGTATGTGTAGGTGGGGCGTTGAATAGAGGATAGACAGATAAGTGAAACGCTTTTATGCAAATTGATGTGGTATGTTAAGTTTTTCGACTAATTGAAGCGAGACAGTCAGGGACCATGTATGCGCTGCCCTTAACGTGAAAGCTTAGCCTTAGCTGTAACTCGGGTATGGAGAGTATTTTATAGGGTACATTTCTTGTATAAGTCAAAGAAACACTCATTGATGCGGGTGATGTACGCAGCGCCAGTATTAGGGAGTTTCATGTTTCGCGCACTCCGAGTTAGGGGGCGCAAGCCGCGGCAGGCGTACAAACGAATACAAAAAAAGGGCATACAGACAAGGCGTAGGGCTTTGGGTTCGCAAGGGCGCTTGAGCGCGCGATTTCTAAAACTCCGTATTGCTGGAGGAGGCTCAGGTGGAAACCCCTTGCAAAGATTGTGATAGTTTTAGTCGTTGCAAATAGCTGCAAGTGTCGTACTAAGGAATCTGAGTCGCTGCCGAAACTCGGAAAGTCGTACGAAAATAATACTTCTCTTGTTTCTCTAATAGTGTTCTAAGATAGGTTTTCTTGTTTTTCATAACAGACATCCTGTTCTATTGTCACCTTGTAAGCACTTGCACATTCGCTGATCTTTTGTTATGAAAGTACTGAGCGCGTCCTCTTCTACCTTGCCGTGGTCATGGAATTTCCCGCGACATCTGCGTCGTTTCCGTGCCCAGCAGCTACATTATTAGGCCAGCGCTGAGATGGAAGATGGGCCCCGGCCCGACTGAGTGGCGTACGGTGCTAGCCCAGTCTGGGCAAGATGTGCCGAGAAATGCCCAAGCGTTGCACAATAGTCGGCCCGTGAAGCACCCACCGGGGTTATTCATACGGTCGGAGTGGCAAAGTGCGTATTCGGTTACTGGCGCGCGTCTTCGGCCAAAGCAGCTATGCATTATGCATGCCGACGCATGTTCCCGGAGTCCGTTCCGGCGTGGAACGATGCGATGTGAGCGTTGCATTTGCCAGCATGTGCGGGCGCGAGTTGTTGCTGCACGAGGCAGGAACGCAGTGAGTGCAGCGATTGCGTTCTTTGTCTTGCCTGCTGCTTCCATGCGTAGTCAGGCCGGACAGGAAAGTTTTTATCTACTACGCCTTTCGAGATTCTAAATGCGTGCTTGGTTCGGCGCACCATCTCGCGCTTGTTCGTGGCGTGTAAAGGCTCTGCATTTATTGTTTCTGTTTGTTTTGTTTTGTTTCTCGTTGCCCGTCACGTCTTGTCAGCGGAGTTTCGAACGAAGGGCGGAGCTTTGGTGTGCTCGCGCCGTTGGCCCACGCATCTTGACAGTTCACTAGAAATGCTGAGAAGAATTTGATGGATTTCAGAACTTTCTTCGATCGAAGTGGAGGCCTTTCTTGATTGTTTGTTTCGTGTGTGCTGTGTTTATTTTCGTGATGGTCAAAAAATCTATCGCTGCTTTTTTTTTTAATTTCTGTTCTGCTATGGAAACGTTCAGCAGACCGCGATATCGTTCGATTAAGTGTCCGCTGAGTGGATATATGCTCTCTGAACAGTCTGTCGGATGCTCGTTGATGCTTTCTCTCTACAACAGCTGACAGGCATCCGTGCTGTGTGGAGGATTGCGTTGCATGTTCAATACAGTTGTATTTTACTTCTCTCGAACGCTGTTATTGCTCAAGCACTGCTACTCGGAATGGCAAAAGGCTTTTTTTATTTTTTGTTGGTTGCATGTTTCTACGATGACGTAGTTGTCTGCAGTGGTTCTGTGGGCTTCCGCGAACACACTAGTGAAGGTGACGGTGAACGCGCGCTGCGAACTTTTCCTGGACTCATTGATTCTTTCTAGCTGTTACTCAGCGCCTCTTGGTTATGCGGTTTCGCTAGATAACTGTCGTTCTGGATGCGTACTGTTTCTCTTCTTACTCTCATCTTTGGACCATAAGGCTACATCTCTCGCTGTCGTGCGTTCTGTCAGCTCATAAAGTGTTATTTGTTGAAATCTTTCAATCAATCAATTTTTTCATTACGTAGAAATAATATACAGATAGAAGTATGCACAAGGAGGTCCCACAGTTAAAACTGAATTGGGACCTCCTTTTCATGGTTAACACAAAAGTTCATTTAGCAAGCAACAACAGCTCAATTGGTACAATTCCATTAATAATAAATAATGAGATACAAATCTAAGTAGATGAAGTATTTAATAGACAATATAACGGCAGTAAGCAATATTTCGAAACTAGATAAAACTAAAGTGAAAGAGGAAGAAAGAAAAAAAATTACATGTTGGAGTACATAACAATGGCAGGTCTAAAACCAAAATCGAATTATACAATGCATAGTGTCACTTACATATTACATAAGAGAAATTTTTTGCGGTTCATCACAAAATCGATGGGGTTTCAATAGTTTATGATAAATGGTAATCTATTCCATGATGATATGGCTGCAAAGTGAACTGTCTATTTCCCATAATTAGTGCGCACTTTGGGCAGAATGAAGTTATTATGCAGCGCAAAACGAGTCGAGTTAGTGTTTGTTAGAGATGATATAGGAATTAGCGATAATGATATCTTGTCATTTATTATTTTGAAATCGAGAGATGCGCTTGCTTGAGGTGAAAATGGTTGCGTAAATTTTGCTTTGTGTAGAAGCAATCACTGCAGTCTTTCATTCTCGCGCTGCAAATTCACACTATCCAAATTACTTTTGATTTTCGATATTGCATCCTTTTCATGTCTGCATAGCGTCAATGCGGGCTATGCGTTGCGCTTTTCGCAGTCTTTAAATTCTGGAACCATGCTGCCTTTGAAGCCTTTATGAAAATAAAAAGCTTGTTTGTTTGTGTGTGCGAGTGCATGTGCGAGTGCGTGTGTGTGTGGTAGTTATCGATCAAAATCTCATTACGCGAGATACAGGGTGATTTTAATATTGAGAGCCTCGACTCTGGTGCGTCGTTCTGGACGTTTTGGCGCTTCTGTAATCCATTATATTTCCCAGGAAAGCTCGAGGGCATTTTCGGCAGACGCGGGTAAACAGATAAATATTGATGTTTGTTCTTGTGTTTTCCACATTGGTTTTGACGAGTATCGCCGTTTTCTTTTTTTTTTCTTTTTTTTGGTTGTCGTTTTGTTCTCTTCTTGCTTTGGAAAATGTTATACGCCGCGTACTCGTTGCAACGCGCTCTTTCTGCGCTTCTTGATGTCAGACAGGAAAGCCATGCTTGCGAGAGATTAGAAAAGAGATTGATTGGCCGAGCCGCCCACTCGACGGTTTTCCGACGCTGTCGACGTGTGTGATGGACGCTATTGTCCCTGGGCAAGCAGCTTGTTGCCTCGAGCGGGGAACTCGAACCGCGTCGACTCGTCCTGGCGATGCTGTTGCGACACACCGTTTGAGAGCGGCACTTCACCGGTTTGCTGCGCTACCTAAACGAGAGGAGGACTATGAGGGGTTAACGTATCATACGCAGAGAGAGAGAGAGAGAGAGAGAAACATACGGCAGCCTGTTAAGATGCCACTTGGCTACGGCAGGTCTTTCCTCTTCACAAGTTGCAAGGCCACACCGTGCGTAGCGGGAGCTAACGTTGGACGTAGTAGTGAAGTTCGTTCGGCAACTTAAGCCATCGGACGAGCTGGTTAAGGTTCGCAATAAGCACCGCGTAAGAAGCGTGTTCGGAAAGTGGTACGCGGGACAAGCGCTGGCTCCTGAGGCGTTTTGGACGCTCAAAAATGTTGGGCCTAAAGCACCGCTTCTACTATTGTGAATCAGGTGCTGGCACATCGCTGTAACCTCGCGGCTCCTTGTAACATCAGCCTGGAAGCCTCAGAAACTCAAATGAAGCGTGAAATAAAGTTCGTGAGTTTACGCGTTTTTGAGCCAAGAACCGCACGGATCTGAACTGGATGAATGTTGTACCACTTGTGTACATTAAATGCGGCATTGCACTTGCAGACAAATCTAGTTTAGCCTTATAGGCCTTCTCCAAGTTTACTTAAGAGACTCACAGACAGGTACTACTAAAGAAAACACCTTAAAATATAAGATCTAATCTTTCGGGTCCGAAATTAAATTTTTAGGGTCCCCAAGGGTTAACCCAGCGAGCAACACTCCACTTCGTAGTTTCCTTTCCATTTCGTAGCGAAAGAAGAAATCGCTTGATAAGGTTTCTGCATTCTGCGAAATGCTTTCGTGCTGTCACCCTAAATGCAGTATAATAAGTGCTAAATTCCTTCTTTATTGATTTACATTGTACCTTTAAATTACAAAAGGGCACAGCAAAGATCAAACAGCGCGCCTCGTTGTCTTCTCCTATAGTGCATGTATTATTATTATTATTATTATTATTATTATTATTATTATTATTATTATTATTATTATTATAGTTGTCGTAGTTGTTGATTTTGTCTGCCATGTTATGGTGGGTAGGTCACAACCATTTTATCTGCCTGGTAACCAGAGGTCTATGATAGAGAAGGAAGAATTGGCACGTCCATTTCTATAAAGCTCGCCCGTTTTTACTGAACGTGTGAAGTAAGTGTATCAAGTAGCAAAGGCGCAAGCTCTCGCCCGCCCTGCATCATGACTTGGAAGCGCTGGTCACGCCATAGGAGCCGCTGTCCATTCTCAGCTGTGGTCACGCGACTCGGGAGAAAGCCGTCACCGCGCTTAGAAAGCATTCGACCGTTGCGACAGAAAAGGGAAATGAAAAGAAAGGAAAGAAAGCGAGCGTGCCTAGCCATGTGCCGAGAGTGCGGCAAAGCTGAATGGACCGACGCAAATGAAACGAGAAAAGTTGGAGGTTGTTGGCGCGAGAAAGCGGAGAAAACGGCCATGGGTAATTCATTTCGCTGCGCATTTGTTTTCTGTTGTTCTATATATACATGTTGTGTCTCGCATCTTTTTTTTTTATTTGACTCCGTTCCCTCAGGCACTGCTATGGCTGCGCCAATTTCGTTGCGGCACCGCTTGATTGGAGCTTTCTCGTGCTACGTGGCAAATCGATCCACGCCCATTTTTTTTTTTTACTCTCACTTCTCTTTCTTTTCCCAGCTCGAGATCGGCGACGCCGCCGATTTCTAATTTGCTCAACGGCTTGTGTCGAACCTTCAGTTTTGCGCAGCGGATCGTACTTGGCGTGTGAGCCTCCCCCCCCCCCTTTTTCGCCCAGTTTCAGTCGCCAGACATCGCGTGGGTTATAGCAGCATGCCATAAGTACTATGTGTTCCTCACTGCTGAGAAAAATCTGAATTGATGCAAGGTGTGGGCTCTGTTGTCTATATTGCGGGCTCTATTGCGCCTTGTCCGTGAACGGCGCTCGCTAACACTCCCAGGACCAGATCTAGCCCGCATGCGCAAATACCGAAGAAAGTGGACGAGGCGATGACCGCTTCCGTAGCTTCGTTAGTAAGGCGCACTGCACGCGCTAGCGAACTTGTGGGAATTCGGCTCCCACGCGTGGCAGGTTGTCTTTCCGGCCACTTTCATTTCGCCTTTGCCTTACTATTTCTACATTTTCATTAAACATAAGAAATAAATTCCCCTACGATTTCCTTGGTTTTATTGTCTGTTTCTTTGTGTGGTTTGGACTAACAAAAAACAAATTGTGCCCCTCAGTTCTTCTTACCATGGTTTCCCTATACTGGTCGCTGTCCAAGATTTAACTTACTTTAGCATTGCCGTACGTGTTGCTATTTTTACTCGTTCGACGAGACGTCGTGTGGAGTATTTACTAAAGCAAGGGCGAAGTTATTTATGCTATCGATAGAAAACAGCGAGTGGCCTAGACCTTGGTCCGAGCAATTGACATATTAACTCCTTCACCTCGTTAGAGGTTCTGTTAATCAGTAGAAATGCTGGGCGCTTTTCAACATCATGTGCATTAGTACGCGGAAATTTATCGCAGTTTATTTTCTTGTTGCTTTTTGCTTAGTGCAAGTTGATGGACTTCAAGTTAGTTTTAGTAATCATATATAACTTAGGTGTTTTTCGTTTTCGTAATAATTATGATGACTGTCGGCGGTTCCTGCGCTATTTGCAGACCCGGACATCCGCTACTGCCTCTTTCTTGGACTGGTTTACACCTCGTAGAGCTTGGGAAGGTCGAGCTCGATCAGACGGACGATGCTCATCGTAGAACCCAATGGATCTACGGCATGCAGTCATTTCTCAATTAACAAAATAAACGAGATTGTCTCATAGCAGACAACTGCAGCCAATTGCGTATGCTATAAAGAACAGTCTTTATTACACGCCAAATAGCGAAGAAAGAGAAAGAGGCAGTCTACAAATAACGAGAGAGAGCTTTTATTTTAGGAAATGAAGAGACGTCAACCTGAGGCAAGACCTTTCTATCCTGCTGTCCTGCTCGGAGTGCCTACTGGAGAACAATACGATTACCTTTATTGTTTGAGCAGGAGTGGCATTGGCATACCCGGCGATATTATTGACATTCAGAAAAAAAATATAGAAATTTCACGCACGACACAATAAAATAATTACAGCGCTGCTCTTGCCTGTCTCACTATTGCCTAGTCCTGAGGGAGCTCATGAGATATCTTCTCGACAGGTTCTCGAATCTGCACTATCTCATTGGCCGTTGAAGTTGTGATCTTGCCGGCATCTTCGAAACGACGCGATGAACCAGGATAACGATGGTCTTAGTTCAAGCGGGCGACGTTAAAGCGCGCGCCCGCACGCACGCACGCACGCACGCGCTAAGTGCAGTGATCGCGACGAGGCTTGAAGTCGGGCCGACGTTTTTTCCAATGGCTACAATAGAACAGTCGCATGAGTAGTAATGACACTACCGAAGAGTGCTTCTGAAATCTGAAAGCACAACCTGACAGAACGATTGGCGCACAAGAAATCATAGCTCTCGAAAAGCTGTCGTCAGTGCTCAAGTTGTGGTGGACCAGTAACAGAGGGTGCTGATTATGTTTAGACAGGAACATAAAATATATAAATCTATATCATGCAGCATTTTCTCCGAATCCGAACTCATTTAATGCGATAGTAGCAGACTCGCAACAAGCCGTCTTCTAAAAATAAAATAAGAATGAAAAAGGTTTGCGATGCGCAAAACCTCTTCGTCCGCTATATAGTATTGCCCCCTGCTGTGGCATCTGAAATACGCAAGTAGGCGTAGCCAGCATAGCCAGCGTAGCGTAGCCTACGTGTAGACACAAAATTTCTTGCGTGGCACGCGAACCCTCTCAAATTGTGAAGGGCTAAAGCTGAGCGCTAGTGCACTGGTTAGCGCTAGTGCACTATTTAGCGCTCCTGGTTTTCAAGTATACATTGCCACTCGGATTCAGCGAAACCATTTTCGGGCTGTTAACTGCTGGCGCAGTAATTAGCAGTTCATACTAGACTCTAAAGATGCTGCCTACTACAGCTAGGTAGTGTACGCGGTTTACTTCGTTTGCGCTCTTTACCCTCTCTTGATTCCCTAATCCCCTTCTCTTAGAGTGCAGAGTAGCAAACCAGAGCTACCTCTGGTTACGCTTTCTGCCTTTCTGTACATGCTGCTTCTCTGTCTCCGTTTGACGAGAGGTGTACAAACAAGGAAGAGGCGTGAGCTCCCTCCAAGAATGCGAGCTGTTGATGTACAACGCGATAAACCGGGACGTAAGCGCAGCACCTCTGCATCCGCTGTGATAGCCGAAGTCGATTGTAAAAGCCAGTAACGTTTGCCTAAGAGCCGCTATCCTAGACATCGTTTAATGATAACGACAGGATACGACTCGTTGGACATCTTAAGTGGTGATCTTAATGAGTATGTTGACTTAAGAGTGTGTGGGACAGTTGCTTCAACGCTTCCATTTTCAAACATGTGAAACTCGACCTCTCCTCATGTCGTGAGCCAGCATGCACCGTCTGTTCGCAAATTATTTGAAGAGGAAACTGCGTTTGCAAGGACGTCTGAAAAGGTGAATGATTTGCCGCACTTCAGGGGAGATGGCGCTTTGCATACTTGCTTTTGCGTTGCCGAGAGCTTCTCACCCTTCCCTGAACACGGGCTGCCGTCTGCTTTAATCTTGACTGCCGCATTTTTTTTGGGTATTTTTTCCTCAGACTCGAGCTTGCCGAAAGAGTCTCTTCAAAGCTTTGCTCCTGAGCAACTCTGCGTTTTGCGTAGTTTACTTTCCGCTCCGCACTTGCTCTCCTCATGTATCGCCTCCGTCCCTGCGCCAGATCTCGCGCGGAACACGTTTATACACAGATTTCTTCTTCCGATTTCTCCTCCGGCTTTCCTTCTCCCTCCAGAATCTGAGCCGCTGGCCCCGCCTTGCGGTGGCGAGCGCAACCGGGAACGAAGAGCCATGGCCCCCGAGACTGGCACGATGCGCAAACGCAGCATCGATGATCGCGGGGCCCGAGCAAGCGCGCCGGCGCGGCGGTCGTGCCCAACCGCTGGCGCGTCGGTGCAGCGCGCGCGCTCCTTGTATTTACCCCCGGCTCGCCTGAGCGGCTCGCACGCACCGCGTCCGTCTCCACCGGAACGCCGACGCAGAGAGAAGGAAGGGGAAAAGTTTGGTCGCCGTTGAGCCTCGCGCTTATCCCGTCTCAATCTTCTCGTTCATCTTCTTCTCGTCGAATCGACCCAAATGAACGTGTATTACCGTACGGCACTTGATCCGCACGGAACCGAAGGAATTTGTGCGGTGGGCCCGACATGACTGCTGCTCGACGACTGCGACGCTCCGAGCTGCCGCTGCGGCGTGCATTCGAAAACACTACTGCGAACGACACTATTCGGGAATCGTCTCCACTGTGATCCCACGTCTTTCTCGACCAAGGCGCTATTACTTGACGCGACCCTCCTTGTCCTGATTGCGTTGCATCTGATCATATTTGCAGCTGCGGACTGAAATGACTGGTAAGCGTTGTTGAGATAGACGGTATTGTGATGTTGACTTCGCGGGACAACCAATTGCGCGGAGGAGTGCCTCCGCGGCTGTCTCTGTTTGTTTTAGTTCCTGATCACGGATTTTCGTTGCTTGCTTTTACCTCGGGAGCCATATCTCTCTCTGAAGACTAAGGAGCCTTTCGTAACTTCTCTTAACTGCCTCAGAGCGTTTTGGAATTGATTTTGATTACACATGACCGTTTGTTTTTCGTTCCAAGCCAAGAAAAGCCGTGGTGGCGACTCCGAGGAAGGTGATGAATCAGGCAGTCCTTTTGTTTTCATTTCTTAGTATGCGCCTCCCAAAGCATTTATTAACTCCTTTCGCTATGTATGAATGCAGAACTGAGGACTGAAGAGTCGATTCGATTGTTCTTGGCTGGCTGTTTCAGTAGAATTTTGCCCCTGTGCTTGTTGTTCAAGTGAGAGACCTGAACCACGATACTGGCAGAAGAGGAAACGTTTTGCAACGGCGCGTCCATTTCTGGCTGACAGCCACCGTGCATCCACTGCATCGTGACGCCTTCACGAAGTCCGAGTGAAACGATTACCCGCTTGCGAAAGGCATTCACGAGGATTGATGTCTGCGAGGATTACAGGCAGATAATTTGGAAAGCCCGAGTGAGGCTTTCCATTCAGCTCGTCACAAGGAGTGCAGTGTGACATCGCTGACCGAGGTGCTCTTTTCTGAATACACGCCATGGTTTGACTTCCAAGAAGGGCGCACCCTCTGGCCCGACGCTCCGGCGTTTCAGACGTGGTGCGTGGAGTGCGTGAACTGAGAAGGCCTACGCGGGAATTTCACCGCCGTGTTGGTGCCAAGACGTCGGCGCGACGGAAGACGACGGGGAACAGTCCTTGTCCTTTCCCTGCTCGAGTGCGAGACCGAGGGCGGACGTCCTGGCGAACACCGCGAACGCGCCGGGCCGCCCGCGCAGCGAGAGCGCCGGCGGCGGCGGCCTGACCGTGCCTTCGTCGACGTCGCTGGCCACGACGACGACGACGGAACGGCGCGACTCGTCGCTGCCCCGAACGCCCGAGGAAGCGGCGCCGAGGTCGTCGCGGCGCAGCGGCTGCTGGCCCAAGAGCGAGCGCGGCGACGACGGGGAGCGCTACGCGCAGCCGTCGGATTCGTCTCAGCCGCAGTCTCGTCCGCGCACGCCGCCGTCCTCGTCGGCGTCGGGACGCGAGGACGATGACGGGTCTCCGGGTCCCGGCGGCGAACGCGCCAGCAGCTCGCCCCGCGGCTCGGTCGCCTGGGTGGCTGCCCTGATGAACCACCGCTTCGTGAGGAGCTTCAGCGAGCGCCTGGTGGGCGGCAGGCGCGCCCGGGCCGAGTGCTGGTGGCGCAAACTCAGGGCGCAGCGGCTCACAGGTGCGTGTGCGCTTTTTCTGCGAAGCCACCCCTTTGAGTGGCAGCCGTGGTCTGGTTATATCATGTTTACTTTAATAATAGTCACCTGTTCAGTCGAGAGAGAGGGAGGGAGCTCTTCATTAAAAGAAATGCATTGTTTAGCCAGCGTATTTTCAGCTACATGCTACTATGCGGGGAATTCCTGGTACGAAGGAGAAGATAAGCCCTAGAAGGAGGCGGGTACCAAAAAAAAGGAAAGACAAAAAACAAAATAGAGGTCTTGTGATGTTATCGGCAGTAAAGCAAGTGTCCCATGGAGGCGATGAGGGTCGATAATCTTGGTAAAACTTGACAGTTAATGCAAACTAAGGTAAAGTCAGTCTTGGTGAGACGATGTGCGTGGGCCGTAGTTTTGAAAGCAAACTTGTTTACTCAATATATAAAAATAAGAAGTCCAAGACCTTGCGCATCGCTTGGTGTGTATCAGTCACTGGACAGCATTATGCCGAGTATAGAGATGCACTTCAAACGATCGACACAAGCAACCAGAGCTGAGCCATGGTCTCGGAAAGGCTGGGTGACGCTTCGAAATGACGACTCATATTTCTTTCGTGGTTAACTTGGGATGGGCTGCTGAGGTCATGCGAGCCGTTCATTAAACCGCCACAGATTACGAGGTCCCATTAACGAAGACAAAAGATGGGCTATTGAAGCACTTCCCACTTTCCCGAGTATGATTTACTGGGTTCAGTTTTACAATGAATGCTTATGATAAGTGTGTCTATTTGCGCGTTATTCTCACCGGCTCTTATAAGCTGTCCAGAAAACAGTTGGGGATGTCCCTGCATTATTTATTGACCAAAAATAGGCTTTATCGCTTACGATACTGGTTTTTTACGCTTTAGACGTTTGCAATTAATATCCCCCACCGTCTAGCGCCCGTGTCAGCAAAAGCGCTGTGTCAGAGCTTAGCGGCTTGTCATGAAATCACGAATCTAATGAAATCACTTGTCTTATCTGAGCGATCTTGTTTACTGCAAATGTTTGTGTCTGTGTCTGAATACATTAAGCATCAGCCCCGATATACGTGCGGTAGTTCGTCGTCATAGAGACGATTTACTTTGCCATGGTCCGGTGTAAATGCTCGACCACGACGTCCTAAGCAGCCCGTGTTTGAAGTCTTCGCGCGTGTTTTACGAAAAGTGATAGCGCAGTTGATGCAAGTTAAGATTATGTGACATCTGAAACGTGTCATAGTATGGATTCCACAAGAGAGACAGGGAAAAAGAGCTGAGCGACAGCCAGCCGCCTTAGATTTCTTTCTTCTGTGCGGCGGCAGCCGTCAATGAGCGCAGCTAGCTCTGCTTGACCATTAATAACGTTCTCTATCTTCAGTGGAATTTTGAACACAGTGAAAGAACTTTGAATCGCTTACACATGTGTCCTGACCATTCTTTAAAACCTTGGGATCTATGTGAATCTTACACATTTCCCTCTTTTATTCTGTAGCTCGCAATGTTTCGCCATGGATATGCAATAACTGGACCACTTTACCTACGTTACTTCCTGAGCCGTATTCAAAAGATATGGGATAATACTCATCGTTAAAGGGAAACTCCGGCGATTTCTCGATGTCAACGGATGTCGATGAAATTCGCTGGGGTACATTCCTCTGAACACTTCCGTCATGTCCTAAAGAAAAAGCAGGTTTGAGAGTTGCACAGATTTTTTTTTTACAAATGAATTTAATTAATTGCCTCGAACGCCCTACCCTGCCTCCTCAGTTACAAGCCACATTGTGTATGACGTCAGGAGTGTTTCATGCAGAGCATGCCGGGATTATGCAGACGACAGTGACGAGAGCGTCGAGGAATCGACGATCGTGAGCTGGTGCATGGCATGAGAAGTTGCTGCCGCGAGAAGTTGTGTTCCCTGTAAGGCTGCACGAACACGATCGGCATCGGCTGCACGAGCCGATGGCGATGGCGTTCAGCCGAGGTTAAGCCTATATGTCGCAGTCGCGCAGTTCATGCGTCTGCTGCTGACGGGTCTGAGCGACTGACATGAAGCTAATTAAACCACCAGGACGACGAGAACTCCTTCTGCAGTTCAGTTTTAGCCACACGGATTTGAAATGAACCATTTCTCATTTCGTACAGTGCACACACAAAAAGCGAGAAGCGACGACACGGAGCAGTATCGACATCGGTACGTTGCCGTTTTCGACGGAAAGCTGCCTGCCGCACTCACTGGCACTTTCCTAAATTAAATGCGACTACGAACACGGGTGTATTTACGTATTGTCATGCAGACTCATTGTTTAGCTTTTTTCATTCATGTAATCGTCCTTATTCGCCTGCATCCCATACCTCTGTATGCCCTGAGGCATTAACCCTCGCATTAAAAAAATAAATGAATGAAAAAAAAAGGGGTTCCGAAGTGCACTGCTTGCCTCGTATCCAGAATGGGCAGCAAGCGTAGGCCCCTCGGTACAGCAGCGCAAACAATCGCTTAGTTCAGCTGCCAACGGTGTCTATACTGGCATCGACGTTTCCGCGAGAAACCTACACGTTCTCGGAAAGTGTTCATCTATGTCCACTTTACGGAACATATTGTGTGCATGAAGGGAATATGAAGAATGATAAGTAGGCAGCGTAACAACGCTCCCGTACTACGGTCTCCCGCCCGCGGTTTTTCTATCGTATCAGTGCGATTCAGAGTGTTGCAACAGGGCTCACATGCACAAAATCTGCCTGTTTTGATATGTTCCGACATTAATTGATGTCACCGATGAGCGGCTATAGCGTTATATGTCAAGCGAACAAGGATTGATCGCTGTACCTGTCGATGTAAAGAAATGCACCGTTCGATGCTTTTGACTGTCAGCGGCGTTCTTGCGGGATACAAATGCGGAAAGTCGTGCTCCACATCTTGCAGTGAGCATGCGAAAGCGCTTCCGTGAGAAGGTGCAAAACACCTAAGATAGCGAGCAGCACGTATAAAATCAGTGGTTGGGGGTACTTTTCGTCTTCCTGTTGCAGCACGATATGTAGCGCATGGGCGCTGGCTCTCGTGGTGGCGGGTCGAATGCGAACGGCGGTTCGCGACTGTTGAATTCGTCAGAATCACAACTGTCAATATTTGACAGATCCGAAGAGCTGGTGTAGCTGACATATTGTCACCCGAAGGTCCGGCGCGGTCGCGATTCAGCCGAGCGTCTGGTCTTCGCTGCCATGCGGGCGAGACCGGCATGCCTTGCGCGCCTTTCCCGGTGGAGACACTCGTGACGTCACACAGAGGTTCGCTCGGCAGCTTGGTCAGGTTTCGATTTCGTTCTTGCGCTTTTTTTTGCTTATTTAAAATTATCTTCGAATTTGCGTGACAATTCAACTATCAGACGCGTGACAGGGGGGTCTCGGGAACCTAAATATTCCGCTACCTTGACGTTGTCAAAAAATCGCCGGAGTTGCACTTTAAACATGTATCCTTGTAACTTTACAATGGCGGACGGCACCCTGCGAATTTATTCTTTTCTGTGTTGACTCTGTAAGTGCGCTAGATTTTGCGAGAGCTCACGAAAAAAATAAATAGATATGTATCGTTCCTCTCGCTTAGATTAATGTCTGGCGCATTCATCTGGGCTTCTTTGAGCCGGTTACGTCTCCATCGAGTTAATGGGGCGGCCTCGCACCGCGGCGGCGGAATCCCGTTCCTTCAGATCAGCGTTCTCGAGCGGTGCGGGGGCGGTCGCCCGGTGCTGGCGTAATCGCGTGAGGGTGCGAATTGATGTCAAGAAGTTCGGCTCTGAACTCATCGCATTTCAGCGCTTTCCCACAGCGCTGGTTCACTCGCGGAAGATGAACTCGGGTGTCGTGCCGCAGGTACGTGTGGGTGGGCTTAATACGTTTGACGTGCGTTCTTTGTCTTTCTTTTTTTTTGTTTTTCTCGCCTCGCACGACGTGCGTAATTGCTTGGGCCTGTCTAAGACGAGTTACAAGGGGGCGAAAAATGTGTAAGTAAATGAA
This sequence comes from Dermacentor albipictus, assembly GCF_038994185.2. Classification (NCBI taxonomy): domain Eukaryota; kingdom Metazoa; phylum Arthropoda; class Arachnida; order Ixodida; family Ixodidae; genus Dermacentor; species Dermacentor albipictus. The sequence goes on from NC_091823.1 coordinate 24,297,458, forward strand.
CGAAGGACAGTGGAAATTGAGTGGGACGGAGCGAAAGGGGGAGCGCTGTAAATTGAGAACTGGCGTGTTTACCACTGTTACGTATAGAACTATATTAGCCAGCCGCAATACCAGTGCTGGCTAATGCATTTAAATATGCGTCAATTAGTGACGGTAAATGCTACTATCCCTGTCGAGCATTATTACATGCGCAGAAATGGCCAGGTATTGATTTTTTTCTTTCACCAAAAGCTAGGCACCATCCAGCCATATGTTTAATTTATTCGGTGCTAGGTCATTGCTGCTGTAACCGATATTTTCCTTCGTGCACTGTAAAAATGTTTACACTTTTAAGGGTGTTTTCCTGTCGCATTGGTAACACTCTTACCGTTAGGGCCCTACAAAAACTGATAGATGACGACAATGGAGCTCTAACTAGACATGCGACGACAAAAGACGTAATTGAAAGCTATGTAATCATTCTGGCAGCCTTGGGCGCACAGAAATAACAGACAGGAGTGTTTCATATCTCTCCCTGTGGAACTCTCCTGTCAGATACTTCTGTGCGCCCCAGGCTGTCAGAATGATTACATTGTTTTCAACTACGTCTTTTGTCATCGCACCCCTAGTTAGAGGTCTCCTATGGTTGTAGACATTTTTACAGTGAAAGCATGTTCAGCCAGCTCCCTGTCTTGCGTGTCCTCGGCTTGTGCCATATATACCGATTTCTTCGTGCACTGTTCGAATACAGTTCGTCCTTGAGTTGATTGATTTATTGATTGATTGATTGTCATATTGACAAATTGATTGGTGAGGTTTAATGTCCCAAAGCAACACCGGGTCTATAAGAGACTCCGTAGTGGAGGGACCCGGATTGATTATGACCACCTGGGGTTCTTCAACGTGCAGCTAAATTTCTTAAATGCACGAGTGGGATCTTTCCCTTTTTTCTCGCCCCGATAGAGATGCGGCCGTGAACCGAACACCCAACCTCGGGCTTAGCAGCGGAAAGGCGTAGCCACGGAGCCAACGCGGCGGCTGTCCTTGAAGCGATAGCGCAGCTGTACAGAGAAGGCCATCAACAATATCCGAAATTAAAAGCCTGCCGTCTGGCATAGAGCCATGGCTAGGAAAGTGCGGCTGTGTGCCATGAGCACGTATGATAAACTTTTCTCGCTGAGCACGCATCTCCTCACCGGAGCATCGTAACCTTCTTTTTGACGCCCGCTCAGTAGCGTATTGCGGATTGGGTGTTGGGGGGGGGGGGGCGGAGTTAATGCTCCACCGTTGTCGCAGACCATCGCCGTGGGAGGAGTCCTAAGGGGCCGACCACCGGGGCTGACGTTGTCGTCCGTAAACATGCGCACATTTCCAGAGCTTGCTTGCATGCGACGCTTTATAAGCGCGCTACAAGACAACAACAAAAATTTACAAAATAAATAAAAGAAGACCGGAACGTCAATACACCGGCATACGTTGGCCGCTTCCTTCCGTTATTTTCCAGCTATCACGCTTTCCGCTCGCGATGCCGGTGTTTTGTTATACGCCCGCGCGCATCGCCTGCCTGCGAGCATCGGCTGCCGCAATCAGCGAGGCTGCTGCTTCTATATTGCCCCCGCGTGCTGCGCAATCCTGGCATGCGTCGCTGACACCGAGCTACTGCTGCTGCTTCTGCATGCGGCTATATATGCGTGCATATAAGGTGACGAGCGCAGGCTGCACGCATTCTTTTTTATACCTTCCTTCTTTGTTTGCTCCGTAGCTGATGGGCGCAATGCTGCAAGATGGTGCACGAGCATTTGGTGCAGGCTGTCTCCCTAATTAATTTGTTTATTTATTTATACTTCGCCACCAGTTTGCGCTTCCCCCCTCTCTTTCTTGCTGGGTCGTCCGCTGCGCCGCTGGTCGCGGATGTTGTAGTGGCCGATCAATGGGCAGATTAAGTGCGGTGTGATCCTGAAAGGTGTGGAATACAGATAGAAGGGAGCAAGGCGTGGGAGGGGCTGCTGTTGCGCATTTCGTTCTTTCGTTTTTTTTTTTGAGACTGAGACGAACGTTGGAATAACATTTTGCCTTTTGTACACGCAAAGGGCGGTTAAAAAAAATGGCTGTGGCTTAGGTAAGGTTAAGCCCAGGATGCGAAGCATACTAGCCTTTATTTTAGTTGTTGAACCACTGTTTAGCCTGGTGAACTGCTGTTGCTTGGCTATATTTGGTTCGGCTAGACGAAGAAACAACTCATGCATTACTGCTTCGCCTTCAAGAGTGGAACGCGACAGCGTTCCCGTCGACCCGCCAAGGGGTGTAAGACAATGGGCTACAGGGCAGCGACTACGCGCCCCGCATTGGACGCGGTGAGCGTCGAGCAAAGCAGCGTTCGGCGCGGCAACGAAATGTGCGCCTGAGCAAGAGACGCACGCCTTAGAAACAGCTCGTTTCTAAGGCAACACCGCATTCACTAGAGGCGCTTTTGTACCGCTTTGGAGCATCGTACTCGTGGCTCAGTGGTAGCGTCTCCGTCCCACACTCCGGAGACCCTGGTTCGATTCCCACCCAGCCCGTCTTGCAAGAGTTGAGCCAAAGCCACTTCTCCTCTGTCGTGACGTCACGGTGTCACGTGGTTTCAAGGCGACACCGCCGCGCCTGAGGAGCTGGGTTGAGCTCTCGTAATATGCTTCGCATAAAATAGCAGAATATATGCCAGTGACCTTAGTAAAGGTTTTCTAATGAGTGGTGCATGAGACGCCAAAGCCGGCGACCAGTCGGATAACGCTTGAGACGCGTAAGCGTTGGGAATGGTCTAGGGGATCTGCAGGAAAGCTGCAGCGCAGAAAGTGTCCGGAAGCTTTAGTGTCTTGTACATCCCAGAGCATGACGCAACCTTCTAAAGACGCCGCTGTTAAGCGTTTGGACTCTTTTACTGTACTCCCGAAGCTCGATCAGCAAACGTACGGGTGTTTGTGCTTTATAACTTATTAAACAGCAGTGTGCCAGCCGAGGTATTGAGTAAGATGAAATAGATGGAGACGCAACGGGATTGGCAGATACCTTCACCTGTGAAGGCAGTAATGTGTGCTTGAAGAAATGGCAGTTCTTTAACAAGCACGTGGGAGAGACACACGAAAATATAAGCCGAGGTATTGCGTAAGAGGAACTAGATGGAGACGCAACGGGATTGGCTGATACCTTCACCTGTGAAGGCAGTAATGTGTGCTTAAAGAAATGGCAGTTCTTTTACAAGCTCGTGGGAGAGACACACGAAAATATAAGCTGAGGTATTGCGTAAGAGGAACTAGATGGAGACGCAACGGGATTGGCTGATACCTTCACCTGTGAAGGCAGTAATGTGTGCTTAAAGAAATGGCAGTTCTTTTACAAGCTCGTGGGAAAGACACGAAAATATAAGGGAACAAGGCTGATAAAATGTACACTAAAGAACAAAGATAGAGAATCTAAAAACTGAGCTTGAATGACTGCTATACGAGCATTGGGGGAAGAAAAAAGAAAAAGAAAAAAAAGTTTAAGGTGAAAGAAAGCAGACGATTCTCTGTGGGATCTAGAACGTGAGGATTAGAAGCTGATAAGAGAATGTAATAGTAGAGGGCTACATAAAGAAGAGAGGAGACGAAGCAAGATTGCAGAGCATGCACAAATGGACCCTACAGCGGGGACATTTCCTCTGCCCTTGCACTTCCTTTTTTTATTTATTTCAGTGTTATACATGCTCTCTTTAGCTACATCTGCAACCTCGGAGGTTGCGGACAAATGGTGATTGTTGGTTTCCTCCTGGGATATCTTGAACGGGCGATGCGTGTAGCCGCCTGCATGCGCTGGTAATTTTCCTCTTTTTCCCGAATCCTTTCCGATGACCTTACGTCAGATAATTTCACCCGACGCACATACGTTCGTCTAGGACGCTGTGCGCATCTATTATTATGATTTTTTTTTGTCGTCAGCTGATTTCTTTAAACATGCATTTGAAGCCTATACGTCTGTTTACCGCTTTAATTTGATTCATTGGAGCTTGGCATCTGATTCCGAAGGAAAATTGGTGTGCGGCTGAGTCCTTTTCGTAGGCTGCATTGACCTGCGGACCCATCAAAGCATCAAATGTTTGACCCATCATCAAACATTTGTTTCATCATCATCAAAACATCATCAAACATTTGTTTCAACACTCTCGTAATGAACGGCTGCCGAATAAATGGGGTTATATCAAAATTCATCGTTTGATGCGACAGGCATTCTGTCTATTTCGCTCAGCGCTGTTAGCCCTAGTCGCCAATTGTCCAGTCGTGTTAGTGGGTTTTTCGCCAATGCAATTAAGCTGACGTCATCGTACATTGACATCTTATGCTTCTGTGTCCACTTGTTAACGAGGGTGGCTTTTAATAGCGTGGAACGTTCATGTTGTCTCGGATTTTACGTTGCCCCTTGTAATGGGTCTGGCATCTGTAAACAGGCGATTAAACACGTAATCAGCGAACTGTCCTCCCCCTCTTTATTAAAATACAGGAGTTTACAGAAAAGGTATACGTTACCAACAGTGATGAAGCAAGGGATGTAACTGGGAGCCAACGTTTCGACGAGGTGACTTATATTAAAGGGACATTAAAAAGGACTGAGAAGTCAGTTCGGACGGCAAAGCATTCATTCTTTCGCAAATACATTTAATTTCCTATGGCACAATAAGATTGCTTATTGACGGAAAAGAACAATCAAGGCAGTGCTTACCTTTCCGAACTGCAGCACTGATGGGGCAAGTGTTGTGTCAATGATTTCAATCTGTTTCGATATATTTGTGCCCATCTTACGCAGGGAGTATAGCGACAGTTGCATGATTGGATATTTTCACAAATTTAAATTATGCCTTCTGAGCGTAGTAAAATATAAAGAGAAAGCTAGAGCCGCTAGTGCCTACGTGTACCGCTAGTTACGGCTGTTATGAGTATGACGAGCAGCACAGGGGTTTCGCTAAACTTGTGGGTTCTCTGTGGCCGTGTAGATTCTTATACTAACTACCGTTCTAACACTAACCTTCTAACAAGCACATTCCTCGTTTAAGATTTCTTATACGGCAATATTTAGTCTCGCTTAAATGGAGTCGAGTTGCATCTTTTAGTGGTCATCCGTTTTAAACGCCGGTTGTTAAATTCAGCACGTATGCTTATGTTGAATTCCAATGGTAGATCGCGAGCGCTCGGCCGGATCACGAACGGAGCGCGTCGCTCCGACTGAGATCGCTCTCATCTGCTCACACCATATCAGCGAAGGGAACGCGTGCGCTCCCGCGGGAGCACTTAGTACAGGAAAATCAAAGGAGAGGGCGCTAGAATAGAGAGAGGAACAAGCGCTTGGAAACGCCACCCACCACCCCATTTCATTGTCCGTGTCAGAAGAATCATCACTCGACTTGGAAATTGTACTGTCTGAGCCGGAGCTGTCTAGGAGCGCGAACAAAATCGCGCGGCGCGAAGCGGCGTCCTCGTTTTCCATGTCGTCCATAGCTGCCCGCGACCGGAAACAGGCGACCGTGACAGGAAGCAGAGGGGGGTGAAGGAAATACGTCACGTGGACTTCCGGTCAAATCTGCCGATTTCGGCGGAGCAAATATTTTTGCTCCACGGAGCAATCCGGGATCAGCGGCTGGTCCCAATCTGCCATTGGAACACACAGCTCACGCTCCCATTCTGCCATTGGAATACGATTGCTCCATACAGAGCAGAAAAACTTGATCTGGATCTGCCATTGGAATTCAACATTAGTCACCTAAGAGGATGCGGCGAGACGCAAGGTTTTCGAATAAATAACCATGATGCACCGATTCATTGTTGGGTTGGCCTTGTTTTATCTCAACCGACGCAATCTTTACGATTGCAACGAGCGTCGTGGTTTCCATGACAGACTGAGCAGAAAATTGTGGCCTTGAAGGTAATCGCATAGCAGTCCTTTTAGCGCATAATGTCTTACAGTTTGATAGCCAGCGCGGCGGGACCGTTCGTTTTATATTTTTGCGGATGGTTCGGGATAGCAAATGTTCTTCACCAATGATTAGATGTTGTCTGAGTTTTGCAGCGAAGCTGTATATGACTAGGATCCCGGGGTTTCTTTATCTCCGTACGACCCAAAAACTCAATAAATCACAGCGGGAAGCGCGCGCAGCATGCGACGTTGGGTTCCGTGTAGCACCACTAGATGGCGCTCGCCTCCTCGCGTTCGTGGCAACGGCGGCGCCAGCCGTGCGGGGGAAAGAAAAAAGAAGAACCAGAAAGCTCGTTTTCGCGCATAGCGTTCGCCGCAAGCGCTTCCCGTTAAATACTACGGTTGCATACGATTACGGCTGAATACGAAGCAGGGAGTGACGGGACTACACTTTAATATGTAAAAGAAGAACTCGCCTAACTGATTTCATTTGAGTTCGGCTAGCGCTTTGGAGTGGCCACGCATACTTAGGACTCCCAAAGAGCAGCGTGAATACGATGAGCGGTGACACGAGCAGCAACGTCAATATGAAGGACGACTGTAGAGGTTTGTCGGACGATCCCACCGCTGGCATACAGTTGTAGGAGCTGTCGGACGATCTCGCCGCTGCTACCATTTGTAAGGGTTGAAGGTCGTAGAGAGGAACTTGGGAGGAACTAGGCGTACAGTGTTTATTTACAGTATTTACATTTTAAACATGGGATACATTTACACAGTCTAGCGTGACTCCTAAATGGAGCCCGCAAAACGAAGCATACAGCATACGAGCACGAAGCTCCTAACACACGGACGAGCACGCAGCTCACGAGTACGAACACGAGCACGGAGCACGACGACGATCACACCCTAGCAGCTGACAACAGCTGCTTATAAACACTCCGTGTTCCATAGACCCCTAGGTGAGAGAACGCGGTTCTCTCACCCTAGGTGAGAGAACCGTTCAACCAGTCATCGAAGTTGACCCGCCGGTTGTCCATTGTCCTGCGTCGTGTAGTCGCCACTAGTGTCAGCAGACTGTGACGAATCCTGGGGCCCACGCACCGCAAAACTTTTGGGGGAAAGCTCTTCTTGCTGCAGAGAGACCATGAAGACCCGACAAATCAACCAACAATGCACGGGGCGCCAAACGTGGCCAGCCCTGCTGCCGTAGTCTCGTTCTCTGAAGGAAGTTCATGGTCGGTTAGCGCTGTCATTCTCGCTGGTTCTCTGAAGGGCGTCACCGCCGCGGGATCGATTGAAGCACCTGCACCGGGCTGAAATAGCTTTGCAGAGCAGTATCCCTGCAGGCCGATCGTAACACGACTCGTGCTCAGGCTAGGTAGGACGCAGCGATTCCTGCCCAAAGCACGCCATGCACAGTTAAGACGCCTGAAGGGCAGCGCGAATACGATGAACGACGAAAGGAGCAGCAGCGTCACTATGCCCAACGGCGTCGTGCTCAGACTCGGCAGGACCCAGTTCAAGGCTACGCCACATTGGTCTCTCGGATCAAGTGACACCATAGCTTCGCTGGCCAACCACCTTCATAGCGTGGATTGGAACCCTTTTTTTTCGATGATAATGCATCTCTAAACAGTACCAGAAGAGAACAAATCTCATCCCTGCGTTTACCATGCCTTCTTATGAGGAATGTTGTTGTGCTGTCTAATCATGTTCATCTCCCGTCGCCATAAGCGCGCTCAGTTGCCCTCAGCCGCACTCGCTGTCGGGTAATGTTCCTGACAGCGCCGACCTTTTAAGAGACCCAGACGTGGTGCCTACGTCTTGTTCCTTTTTTTTTTCAGCCGAATTGATCGGCGAGTGGCACGTAAAAGGGTTGGGGGATCATTCCCGGGGGAACGAATTCGGGAACGTTGCTATGAGATTTAAAACGGGCGCCGGCCTCACATTTTCAGCTACGCCGCTGGTGTTCCGAAAAATAAGATGGCCCGCATGTAAGAATGAAAAACAAGTAAAAAATAGAAACAGATTTTCTTAGAGGGTGGTGTGAAAGTAATTCGCTGCAAAGGATAGCATCTGGCGCATCCAATACTTGGTAAAGCTTCGCGTGAGCAGCTACTTCACATCCAATTTTGACATTGTCCTGTTTTTGACGAAATTAATAAAAAAGCAGAAACATCACGAAAGGCTATCATGTCCACGAAAAGAAAAATCGAAAAGTTAAGCTAACAGGCTCCCTCACGTTTTCATTTGCCCTAACCGTACAGTCATTTGTGCACTGAGCTGTTCCTGTGTGAAATGCTTGTTCATATCAGCATACGTATTTTGCGTGTGCGCGTCATTTTCTTGTGTATTAATTGACTGTAAATCTTAATGAAAATGGATGAATTATTTTTTACCAGAATTTACGTTTCTGTGAAAAATTGGAGTGTCTAGTTTCCTGTGAATTTTCTTCGCTTGCGCGTTTTTCTTTCTGACGGGGTTGCACAATGGCAAAGAATGGGCAATGATATTGATTGTAATGTTTTTTGCCAGGACAGCTTCCTATTTCGAAAATGTCTGCATCTGGAGGTTATTATTTTCAGTAGTTTATTTTGTTGTTTAAGTTGATGGAAGGACATGGTGGAAACAAACACACGCACGCGCGCGCAGCATTTGTATTGTCGTTCTTTTTCTCTTTTTAGCGTTGTCACATCTCCATAGCACCACCTTCTGAGTGCGCGCTGCCATTATGTAGCTTTCTTTTATCGCGTGTATGTCAGCCTCAGTGATCGATGGAGCCCATGGAATGTGCTCCCTTCGTGACGAAACTCACGATCAGGCGATGCAAGTATAGAGGCTGACAGCGTCCTTCTTGCTCTTTGAGTTTTCTCGAACATGAGAACATCCACAGGAATGACAGTGGAATTGTTTTGAATTTATGCTTCGTGGGCGAATTTTCGCAAACGTTATACACTTATACCTGTTATATTATTGTATGATAATGATACCGTCTTCGAGAACAGAACATAGCTGCGGACATGGGTTCTTGCTATGAGGACGGAAAAGAATTGGCGAGCAAGCCCAGTGTTTGTTGCCTTAAGTGTCTTTTTCCATGGCATTTCTTTGTTGCTTTACGGCTTTCGTTCTTCTTTTTTTTTGTGCACGCGAGACGGGCACAACTTCTATAGTGGGCGTAATATGAAAGCGCCTCATATTTATCTCGTCTGATTGCGGGTTTATAGCAAGGTAATCGTTTTCTCTGGGTCGAGGAGGCGCTATAGCGCGTGCGGCCTTTGTTGGCGTGTTCAGCAAGCTTGGCACCGCCGCTACTAAACTGATCCACGTCGGACTAATTACTTTCGTTCCTCCTCGTTGGCTTGCGGACTTTGGAAAACGGGTGGGCCGTTCTTAATTACGATGTGGTGATTTTGTTTGTTGCTTGACCCGCCGCCTCTCGAGCTTCTATGCGTCCACGTCGCGCGAGCCCACGCTGTTCAGTTCCTTTTTTTCTACATCAGCAGCCTCTTCTTTTTTTTTTTCCAACGTCCTGCAATTCGCGACTTCTCCAACGTAGCGCCTAAAGTTCACCGCTTGTAGTCCGTGCGAGTGAGCTCCCTGTAATAGCGCTGGCGGGAGCTCTCTACGGTGGCGTAAGAAAAGCGCTCATTAGGGTCAAAAAGCGACGAGCTTTTCCAAAGTGCTTTCCAGGCAAACTCCTGGCGTTTTAGGCTCATTTTCGGTCCCGGGCGATCCGCAGCATCGCACGTTCGAACGTGTCACGGGACGGATGTGCGGCGTTATTACGAAGAGAGAGAGAGAGAGAAAGCAAGGGTAGGGAAGGCAGGGAGGTCAACCAGAACAGCATCCGGTTTGCTACCCTACACTGGGGGTGGGGGAAAGGGGAATAGAAAGAGGAAGAAAGGGAGAGTGTCAGCACTGAGTACATGTGGGAGGGACACCTTATATAATGACACTATAAGCGGTCTCTTAAGCCCGTGCACTTTAAGTACCGCACTAGTGCACGAATCGCTTTTCGAGCCAGTGACGGTTGTGGCCACGGTCCGAGTATCTTTGACTCGGTGAATGGTCTGCGTTATTACGAAACCGTTCATATCACGTGCAGGCTGTTTTATAACAAGCACGCACCTTGTTATGTGGTGTTCCTTGATTTTCGTCGCCCTCTAGTGCCGCACACGAGTGGGAGCCAGTTCTTGTTCGCACAAGATGGAGCCCGGGGAAGGGACATTTTTGTACAGCTCCTGTTCAAGTTGCCGCTTAGACTTATATGCTTGAGGAGCAAACGTCATTAGCTTCAAACCTACTGCCAAGTAAGGTGCACCTTAGCGCGTCACGAGGACATTCGTGTACCTTATTTTGTCATTCAAAAGAGGCAACCCGAAAAAAAAAAGACAAAAAAAAACGCAGGCACGTTACAGGTCAAGCAGTACACGCTGATCTGATTATGTTCACCCCAACGAAGAGAAAGAGAGAGAGAGAACAATATATATGCATGATGGCCCTAGCCCTATTTGGGAAAGTGGGTAAGGGAGTTATACTATGCATGCGCTATAGAAGCTTCGCACGCGAAGCTCCGTCGTGAGTTAGTGTCTCTTTGATGTTAGACCGTAGTCAGACCCAGTCTTCAGACGATGTCACTTCCTTAGGCTTGTACGTGTCTCGTAATGCATTGAGTCCTTCTCATTCCCACACGAAGTGATGGACATTTGTCGTTAGCTTTCTTGAGCAAGCGTAACATTTCACTTGCGGAATTGATCGCGGGCAGTCGGGCTCATTCGATGCCGCCGCAACCTCCATAAGCACTCATGTATTCGGTTATTGCGTGCTCTGTTCGTGCATTGTTTATAAGGACTTGTGCTCCTCGGTATAGTCCGCTGGGACGAGAGAGTGTAACGGGAGGACGAAAGAGTGTAAGGCTTACTGCTCATTATAATTCGCCAGCTATCGCGTTACTGCACTGCATTGTGTGCGGAACCATATATATATATATATATATATATATATATATATATATATATATATATATATATATATATATATATATATATATATATATATATATATATATATATATATATATATATGTCGGTTTCGTTCGACCAAGATGGTTGTAAATTTCTGGTATAATAGCGCTACGGAAAAAACACAAGACGCAGAAAAAGCAGACACGGTGAAGACGCAGATTCTCAGCTAAAGCTAGAATCAAATACAGACATAATATATAATTGCACACGGAAATATAAAGGGACGGTATTCATTCAGAAACAGTTTTTTTAAACAGTAACATGGATGAGGATGACCGATGAGTTTGTCCATTTCATTGTGAATGTACCACCAAGTAGCATGTCTCCCCTGTTGTATGGTCATGATGCCTTGCTAAAACGTAAACCCGATAGAGCACAGACACGCAGTCGCATTTATTGTAGTGCCGGTTGCAAATGGCAGGTAGAAGCAACACGAGCGTCGAGTGTCACAGCGTACACAGTATCGGGATGTCTGTAAACGATTAAATGGTATCTACGTTAGGGTGGACAGCACGGAAGCAATTTTTTCAGGCGTAGGTATGCGTATAGGTTCACCATTATCAACGTATGCATGTCCTCCGAAGGGAAAAAATTAGGCAGCGCGTTACACTCCTGTAACACGTGAAGGCGAAAGCTGCATACTGCACACTTGTTAATGCGTCGTCTCGCGTCGCCGCGTTGCTGCTTTCGCAGTTCGTCGTCTTCTCGTTTTCGACGCCTAACGATGGCGCGCTCGTATAGCGGGGTCAGACTCGCGCCAGCGACGTTTCTCTTGGACTTTACGTTGCATCCTCTCAGCAGGGGACTGAAGCGTACGCTGTTCTGTGTGTTGTATTGGTGATTTCAATGAAAGTATGCACTGTTCGCTTCACTTCACGGTTCCCGTTTCACGCTGTGCGCTTCAAGCCTCAGCCTTACGGGGGTGTGATACATTGCATTCTTACGGAGGTATGAGCCATTGAGGAGGTCACGTGTCCTCTTTTCAACCACTCGACTAGACGCCGCGTTTGCGTACGCTATATGCGTTATTTGAATGAATGTTTGCGCTGTACGCTTCACTTTGACGAGTGCTTGTAGTCTCTGCATTACGATAGGGATGAGTCATTGCATTTTTTGCGTGCTTAGGTGGGCATGAGTCATTGCTGCTGATGATCGTTTTTGCGCCATTGGACCGGAGCATACGTTTTTTTTAAAGGCCATCAGTGGTATGAGTCACTTAAGGATTTCGCTTTAAGAGATGTGTCTCCCGCTACTCTTTTCGTGCATCATCGGACTCTGATGCATATCTGCCTCAAAATTTCTTCATCTTACCTCATCACCTAATTGTTCGCGTAAAGTTTGCGCTGCTGAAACCAGTCGAAGAAACTTTATTAGTCGTAGTTGAGGCTGAAAGTGTAAATACCTTTCGCTGACAAAAATTGAAAGTTGTACATAAACAAATTGATGGATGCAGTAGCTGAATCTTTTCAAAAAGACCTACATGCCTGAGTGTTTCTTTTACTTTGTTCCACTCTTTTTTTTTATTTCAACTGAGAGCACATGCGTAGTCTTGGTCTTCTAAATTTAGCGCAACTTTTTCTGAACAGGCTAGCCGACAGTGCTCTTCATGCTGCTCGCGGGGATTTTAAGAGCCGTCTTATAGTGTGCGTCTATCTTCTTTCTTCTTTATTTTAGTTTGCGTTGCGGGTTCTTTTACGACATTGGGCGAGCTTAAGGGAGGATTTAGTGTAGCTTTCGAAAGGACCCTGGTGCCCTTGTATCACGTAGCTTCGTGGTACTGACTGCACGTAAAAATGCGTACCATTAGTTCAGCGCTAATGAAGATCGGAGGGAACTAACGCCAAAGAACGGTTTAGTCTCTCCGTTGTCCCGTTTTAATTTTAGAGGCGCCTTGTGGGGTATCGTAGCGTGGTGCGCAGTCTTGTGTAGTCTTTTTTTTTGTTCATTCTTTTTTTTTTAAGTTTGTCGTTTCTAGTTCTTGAGGGATAATGCTGCGAACCTTAGGATGTTCTTGAAATGGTTGCTTCATTTGCAAGCGCAGCTTTAATCTTTTTCTCGCTTGTTATCCCGCAACCTGATATTTCAGCGCGTGGTCAGCAATAAATGGAGGAACACCGCGGATCACTCGCCAGATTTAGCTGCCCGTTGGTTGAGGCGTAAGAAAACGTGTAGTTCGAAATTATGCAATGTGGTTTTGTTTAGCTGACTGCGGTTTGGCTGTTTAACTGCGGTTGTGTTTTGAGGTATGTCGTATGTTGGCCTAACTGCATAATCGCGAACACTTGAAGGTATCAGTTCAGTTCTAGATGGCTTAAACTCAAATAAAGTTTTGAAAAGTTCTTCCTTTTGTTCTAATTTCGCAAACCTTGTTTGCGGAATTAGAGTATTAGAGAATCTGTATTCGTAGAATATTGTTTTTATAGAGTATTAAAGAATTTTCGGAATGATGCTGACATTATCATTGCGTCATAATCTTAAGTTCTTAGTTTTTCCTGCTTTTTATCGCGACGTAAGAGAGTGTGTAGCACATACAGAGTTGAAAACATGTCTATCGCCTCGTGCGCCAGCTGACACCTGTCGCCCATCGTCTCAGCTTTTATCTTCTCCTCTATCCACACAAATGAAAATAGCATGCGAAAACACTCGTGTACTTAGATTTAGGGGCACGTTAAAGAACGTCAGGTGGTCGAAATTTCGGGAGTCCTCCACTACGGCGTGCCTCATAATCAGAAAGTTGTTTGGCCCCGTAAAACCCCATAAATCAGCATGAAAACAGCGAGAACAGGTGCCGGGGTTCCCGCTCCACTACCCGCCAAGGTCACGTTTCTTTTACCTCCACGGCTCGTTTCGTTTCTTCGTTTCTCTTTCTGCCACTTTGATGAGCAAATATTACTTTTTGTTGTTGTTGTTATCTTACCCGCCATGTTGACTCAGGGATTGTGGTTTCATACAATCAGATCGAGATCGAAGGTTCGACTCCCTGCCGCGGCGGCCGCATTTCGATGGAAGCAGATTGCGAAAAGCGCTCATGTACCGTATTTTGTGGCAAGGTGAAAATCCTCAGTCGGTCGAAAGGAATACCACTGCATTGTCTCTATAGACCATATGTCTCCTTATGTAGTGCAACACCAGTATTGTATTTGAGATATCTTTAACGCTCGTTTTCTAGGTTAACGTGTAGGCAGAATCGCGTAGATGTACAGCCGGCGCTAGCTGCCGCATGCCTTTGGAATAGACTATGCCGTCTGCTGTGTTTGCTGCCAACACCAAAATTTCCTTGGTTACGTGCGTGAACAGGACTGGATTACGTTCGAACGCGTGTATCTTTGGTCCCGCGGGCTTCGATCGCGCCGCAGAAACCCGCCTATACCCGAGGGTGCAATGAGAGCTGCGCCGCTTAAGCGATTGCTCGTTGCTACCGCCGTGTGCTACCGCATGTGTTTGGCTTCTTGCGAGTGAATGCGGCCCTAAGCCCTCACGGGAGACCGGCGCGGGAGACGACGCATGGAGATTGTGTAGACTACATGAACGCCGCGCATCTGTTTGTGTTCCGCCGCCCCGTAGAGCTCTTAGTTGTCACCCATTCGGTTGTTGCTATGCCTTGGCCATTTAATGACTTTGGTTGCTTGGCTGCCGAAAGGAGATGGCTGCAAGGATTGCGGCTGTCGGTGTGTCTGTGATGAAGTACCGCTTTTTGTGGGCTACAAAGGTGTTAGATGACATGGAAATTGGGAATCATTAGCGGTGAACAGGTTCATTTCTTACGCAGCTGTCATGTCCTTAAGAAACGGTGAAGCGTTCTTTTTTTTTTTAGTTTTCCCGTTCTTCACACCACTAAAGAGTATGTTTCGCAGTACAACATAATAAAGCGACGTCAACGTCCCCTACACAAGGACTTGCGATGAACGTGAGCGTCTAGTCTCGAAGGGGGAGCCGAGGCAAGCCTGTACGACCTGGCACGGACCGTTCACGAGATAATGCGATCTGCGCTCAGTGTCCGACTTATCTCAGAGTAGCCCGCGCGCAACTTGCCCCCTGGCGCTGTTACCGTGCTTCGCCGCCCAGCCTCAACTTTGGTGGAGCTCGCGGTGTCGTTCCGCAGGTGCGCGCGCTCGGGGCTCGGTCTTGTGTTCTGCACCGATAGCGTGTTCCTAAAAATAAAGCATCTTCACGAAGCGTGGTCGTCTCTCTCCAGTCACAAACCCGCTTGCCGGCAGGCGGCCCCAGTGTGCGTCTATAATGGGACCACGTGGGTTGCACTTTGAGATGTGCAGTCCGGCGCGCGGTCGATGATGGTCAGCCAGATTCAACGCAGCCAGTCTGCTCATCACGCGGACGCCTTTCTCATCGAAGAGCGCAGGCTTCGCTCGTCATGTGGCGGCTTTCGCACGGCGGCCCGTCCCCCGACTGCTTCGTTTTTTTTTTTCGTACCCGCGTCGAAGCATGCGTTGTGTTCGTCGACGTTCTCTTTGAAACGAGAATGGGGCCTCCTCTTCCCGAAACTTACCGGCATGAGCTCGCTATCTCACTTTCTTTCCGCCTAATGAAGACCCTGCCGCACGCAGATAACGAATTCACATGAAAGAAAAGGAAGGAAGGGGAGGGGTGGGGGGCAGTTGGAGGCAGGTGGTTTAGCGCACTGTCGTTCTAATTTTGGTTGCACCGACGTTAAATAGCTAGAATAAGAAGTCTGTGGGTTTCAATCGAAGCTCATCGTCGCGATAGCGCTCGTAGGCAGCGAAGGACTAACGGACAGAATTGTTGCGTTGCGTCCTGGCACGAGGACTTGCTTGCCGTGCCTGTCAGAACCGAACCGACGCCCACTACCATTCTGGCGTGCATAAAGATCACTTAGTAACTTACAACGACATCACTGAATATTACTACTTGGGGTGTAGGCAATTCCCACTGCCACACGTAAAATTAAACAGGGCTCAGGCAGTCACGCTACGTTTACTACAAACCGGGACGTACCCCACTCCGTATTTTATAAATAAAATTTACCCCGAAAGAGAAATTAGGAAAGAATGTAACGTGTGCGATGGCATCATTGATATTAGACACGTGCTGGTGGGCTGTCCCGCGACTCTCGCCGACCCCGAAGAAATATGGCTCTACTGGCACAAGATGATATCAAGCTCATATGAAGATCAACTACGGGCTGTCCAGAGGGTCCACGATGGCGCCATAAGGCTTGGCCTGGCGGTGCCGACGTGGATGCGGCCCGCCTCGGGCTGAGAAAACCGGGCTTCAGGACTCTAATAAAGTTTTGTGAATGAATGAATGGATCCGTGGTTCAAAATCGCTGCGTGAGAAAGACTGGAATGAACGAGTAGGATAAAGCTACAAGGGGCCGATTTGTAGATCTGTGTTGCTTGATCAAGACCTTATCGCCTCACGGTTTCAAGAAGTGTATCAAGAGCGTACACTGACTATGGATTTTTATTTCTCCTAAGGACATCTCTACTGCTCGGCTTTTGTGACACACACGAACTGGATAAAGCAGACTGTTATAAGTTAGCGCATTTAGTGGTCGTATGCTTTGACGATGTCAAGGATGCATGGATGTATCGACCAAGATCAAGTCTCATAGTAGGCCCATGTGGCGTCCATGCGCAGGTATAAATGCGGAGCGTCAACGAGTAAAATACACTAAGAATAAAGGTAGAAGGAAATGTCATGTGGATTTCAGCCGAATGAGGAATTACGAAAACAAAGAAAAGAAAAATCTGCAGTAAATAAAAGATTATGTAAATAAAAATAATGATCCAACGTGACAAGTAGCATAATAATAATAAAAAAAATTTTTCGAGCTTTAACATGGGTTCAAAAAAATATGACAGTTTCGGCGCTTCCTTTCTTTCTTTTCGTTTCTTGAAGACTGCTGGTGAAGATGATGAAGCGAGGCTCGCTACAGAAGAAATGTACCTTAACATTGTGAGTTGTGTGCTGTGAGTTTATGCACCGGATACGCAGCAACTGAACAATAATCGTTGACGGGTCCAGACTGGCGAATAGTAAATAGAATGAATTATGCCGAGAATAAATCTATATTGAGCGGCGAAAAAAGGAGCAATAATCAGATTTGAACGATTCATCTGGCTCTGAACTAATTTAATGCGTCAGCAGCAGGGGCACTTTCCGCGCACACCGCCATCTTCTCAAGAACAGCGTGTTGCTTCGCATGTGCTGCACGAAGCTTCGTCTTAATACGTTGCTGTATTACTTGCCGAGCTCTTAATTGCCGAGCTTCGACGTTATGCGATAGCGCTGTGTGGTTAGCGCGCTTTTTCCCCGTAATGTTCCAAATGTGCGGCCGCGTGTCCACGGAACAGTGGCGCCAAGAAAAACAACCATTCGTCCCAGAAGTCGTCCGATTTTATCTCAGTACAATACACACATACACAGCAAGCTGCGTGAGGTGGCGCTATCTGTTAGCTGTCATTGAAAAGTCAAGATGTATGTTGTTGCGCCACCTATTTGTATGACTTCTCAGTGGCTCATTACCGTAAGGCATATGGTTCGATCCACAGCTGGCGGTGTCGGGCAAAGCTTTGTTGAAGATGAAGACCTGACTGGGACGGCGTAACTGAATTGAGAGAGACAACAAAACCCGGTTTCGAGCCTTTAACATGCTCTCGCAGTAAAAAGGCACATAAGGCAGGTGCTTGTCCATGCCGTTTCTTCCTATTTGTCCTTGTCCGAGTTCGAGCTATTTGTACTTAGCTATTCATTCTATTTATTAGCGGCTAGATCTGAGCTTATGCATGGCACGGTTGTATTCTGCATCTTTGTGAGCGATTCTATAGCTAATCGTCATAGAATCGACCGTTAGCTTTAGAATGCAACCGCTTTCGCTAGTGTGCGTGCGTGCCTGCGTGCGTGCGCGCGCGTTTTATTCAGTTTTTCTTCGGAGAGCGGAGAAGAGGGGCCGTTGTACCGACATTTAGGATCATCGCATAACGGACAGACGTTTACACCTGCCTAGCGTTATTAGGACTATGCAACGCATCGTTACTTAAGCATCAGCGAGGCGCCTGAATTGCGTATTATCTCCGAACTTCGTGATCCGTTCACTCGAAGATATCTGTGAAGTGTACGCAGTACCGTTAACAGGGACCGGAGGTGAGGGTTGTCAGGATTGGGGGCTCAATCCCGTCGCTCGTGATCCGTTGTCAAGATTGGAGTCCGGCATGAATTCGAAGGTAGCTGGCCCATGCCGTCGTCCAACTTACCACGCTGAAGACGTTGATGAAGGGAAGAACTGCTTCCCATCGAGAACGAGGAATATGGGTTTATTTACAGTATTTAAATCAGTCTAACATGACTGCTTGAGGAAAAGAGTGTCAGTCCAACATGACTGCACGAGAGAAGTGTGTCAGTCTAACATGACTGCTCAAGAGAAGTGTGCCCAGCATTCGTACCACAGCAGTTTTTATACACTCGGTCCTCCCGCGATACAAGGTGACGCGAACGTTCGTTTACTCATTGTCAACTTGCCGCCGCCCCGCAGAACAGTTTACGCACACATAGGCACACACATTCCGATGTCCGGCGCCGACGTCAGAGGGGCGCCGTTCCGCAGAACAGTTTACGCACACATAGGCACACACATTCCGATGTCCGGCGCTGACGTCAGAGGGGCGCCGTTCCGGGAAACTCGGAGTCAATGGTGGGTAGCTCGTCGTCTTGCGTCTCGGTCGGGGCACCAAAAACAGGAAGCAACAAAAAACGGCTTTCCCGCGGCAGCTCGTTCACGCGTAGCAGATCAGGTCCGCGCTGGAGAGCTCGGGCACAATAGTTCGCCCGCCGAACTCGTTTCGTCACAACGGCGATGGGGCTGGAGGAATGGCGGCGGTGTCAGCACAAAGCCCGCTTCATCGAACGCATCCTAGCTGAAGCGACGGAGAGTGGGGGATGCGTGTCTTGTTCCCCGGTCGTAACTGGGTGGCAATCTTGAATTACAGCTCGCCATTATTAACAGGGTGTACTGCGTCTGCTGTGGCAGTTACCATATGATGCGAAAGCATTTGCTACTAATCGCGTGCTGTTTCGTCGTCGTATGCTGCTGGGTTTGGTAAAATTTGGAGAAACACCGCGAAAGAATCGTGAAATGGAGAAGCGCGGTTGCAACACGGGAATGTTAATTGAGACTAGCTCGAAAGGACGAAGAAGGACCGAGTAGTCGCAATGTTCACTGATGCTATATGATGGTGATGCTGCCGCTGCTTTGTGGAAAACGAGCACTGGCCGATGTGCGTTGTACTGTATTAAGTGAGGTAATTCAACAGTGTCAGGTTTTGTAGACCTCGTACGTAGACGTGGTCGATGACGCTGCCTCCTCTCGTTGCGAACCATTATGAACCGTGATCAACCGTACTCCGGCAGCGGCTGTACATGGCAGGGCCACGCGTGCCCTATCTTGAAAGGGATCTGCGATGGGGACACGCTGATAGCTTAGTGTGCGCTGTGTTCTCCCCGTTTTATTTCGCATTGAAGTGAGAGGCAGCACAAAGGTCAATTCGCTCGTTGCTGCGGGCCCTATCTTGAAAGCGATAGTCTTACGTGACCGGCTGACGGACGGACGGGTTTCCTCGTTGTGTAGGCGTAGAAATGCTTCCGCATTTAAAAGAACGCACGCGGAGGCTGTTTCTTCTGGGCGCGCTCGCGAATGGGCTACGTAATTGAGAACGGCTAGGCTACGCCAGCGGGCTCGGCCCGTGCGAGCAAAAGGTCGGGTGGAGACGCACGGCTCTGGCGCACCTATCTCCGAGCTGCACTTGCCAGCTGATTCTAGTCATTTTCGACCATTTCTTTTCTCGGCGCTGGATCGTAGCCGCTTTCACTGGAACGGTGTCGTTCCATTGCAGCAGCGAACGACGGCGCCGCGGCTTGGGAAACGCGGTTTCCAAAGTGCACTCGCGTACTTTGTTGTTCACTGGGTTCTTCTTTATTTTTCTCGGCGCTTTCTTTCTTTCTTTCTTTCTTTCTTTCTTTCTTTCTTTCTTTCTTTCTTTCTTTCTTTCTTTCTTTCTTTCTTTCTTTCTTCGTTACATTTGCTATACATGCGTATGAGACTCTTCTGTGCCCCCGGGGCGCTGGATTGGGGTGAATTGAGGTAGGAAATGGAGGATGTGCACAGCGAGGGCACTTCACAGAAGCCAAGAAAGAAAGAAAGAAAGAAAGAAAGAAAGAAAGAAAGAAAGAAAGAAAGAAAGAAAGAAAGAAGGAAAGGAAGAAAGAAGCAGAACAAAACATGGTGTTTCGCCCTCGCATATATTTCTGTCTTTTAGAAGAGCATTCTGTGGTCCAAAAAGGTGCCTTCCCCGGCGAACTCCATTCCCCCTTTATTCTTTTCCGGAGTGTCGTCGAAATAGCTAGATTGTTTCAGGCTTTTCAATTGAGGAGGCCTGTGCAATTGAGGCCTGCCTGTGCAATTTCTTTTTCCATGAATACCGTGCCTTGCTTGTTGTGGCGCGATGCCATTTGTGTTCTTGAATTTATCTTTGTTAACAAAATGAGACGCAATCACGAGTGCGGTCTTGTTTCCGCGCTATTTGCGATTATGGGAGCTCGAAGCTGGGACCACGCGCGTCTTTCTGCTCACTGCGCCTTTTGTGTCGGTTACACCGCTCCGTGCGTTTGAATATTTAGAAGCATCGTTGTCTCATTCTAGCGCTTGCGATCCGCGCTACAAGCAAAGCTCTTTCGTTCTAATTTTGCTTTCTGCTAGCGTTCCGTCAGGATTTTCAACATGGGCGAGTCAGCTCAAAAGAAACGCCACAAGATGGAATACAAAAACGTATAAGGTCTCGGTGCAGGATGAATTTGATGTGCGAGCACGACAGCTGCCTTTGTCTGGGTGGCTGCTGCTCGCATTGTTGCCGGGCGCCTGCTCCCTCCTTTCTCCTTGCCAGCTGGAGTAGAGAAGTTCGTAAATGACATAGCTCCACGACGCGACATTTCCAAGCGGAGGTTCGCATTTCAGCTTCTTCTATTTAAGAGCTTGCGCCTATGGGCTGGAGTACGTGCCTGAGTGCATATGTACGTGCAAGCTTTCTTCTCTGTTTTTCTTAAGCTCTGCTGTCTCTCGCCTGTGCTAGTGGCGTCTTCAAAAAAGAAAAGAAATATATATATATATATATATATATATATATATATATATATATATATATATATATATATATATATATATATATATAGACTGTCTCTGCCTGACGGATGCCGATATCAGGCTGGAACGTAAATTCAGTTTCAGTACTTCTGGTTCGTCGGATCAAACCGTTTAATCCCAAGCTTTACGTCAGGCGCCGACTTTAGGTGAACGCGCCACCTCTGTGGTTTATTTTTACGTCAAGTTATCTTGCGTTTATCATTTCTTGGCGCTATATTTTACCTGTGACATGCGCTTTCGAGCTCCACAAGTGCGGCGTTCGAGAACTTTAGCTGCGGGCTAGACGGAGACGTATGCAGCAGAGTCTCGGTATTTCGAAAATGCTACCGCTGCGCGCTTTACGCATTGCGACAGCGGAGCGACCGCTTTATTTTTTCGTTAAAAAATAAATAAATGAACGAAGAGAAGGAAAGAGCTTCTGTGCAGAAAGCGCTCTGTTCAGAACGCCGTTTCTTTCTTTCTTTTTTTTTTTCGCGGGTGCACCCCATAACGGCCGGGGTCGACTATAATGGATTTTCGGAAGAAATTGCTGCGGCGCCGACGGGAGTGCGGCAAACTTGAGTTCGGTAGGGAACACGGATAGGAAACTTTCAGGCTGCGCAGGGACGCGTTGTTGGTTTTCGTGATCATTGTCGACACCGTGAAAACCGGGAATAGAGACAAAAAAAAAAAAGGAATTCAAAGCTTCTACAATCCGCCGAGGACTACAGGAAGCAGGCCATTAATGAATGTGCGTACACCGGCTCTCTACAGTTAAAACTTGTTGACATAAAGAGTGATATGGTGGGGAACGTACGTTCAAGCGTCGCGCGAAAATGATTGAGCGGGAATTCGAGGATTCACACTCAAGAGAAGCACCCACGAGGCGTGCTAACGGAAAGTGTATTTAGAAAATATTTTTTTTTATATTTAAAACGAGGTCTTATGCTACGTGTTGTTTGAATCTGCGCCTATTGTTTCTTTTTCGCTCATTAAAGGCACTCTGAAACTGAAAAAGCAGACATGATATTAATAGAAATAGAGTGTGAGTTATTCTATAATTGCTTCGGATATTTTGCGATGGCCTTGTGCGGCTTCGATGTGCAAAGCCACATCAGCGCTGCAGCGAATCTTGAGATGCGCCAGCTTGTAACACAGTTTGTGTTGAACTGACTGAACGATAAACGCTTCATTTCCTGTGTTTCCTTACGCACGTTGAACTTTCTTCCGCCTCCTCGTTTTTCGCTCCACTATCCCGTTTCTCAAGTGCTGGCTTGAGAAAGGAGAGAAACCTAACCGGGCTCAGTCTGGTTTGCCTCCTTGCCTTTCCATTATGAGTTCTCTCTCTCTCTCTCTCTCTCTCTCTCTCTCTTTCTCGTTTTGTGTGGAACATAAGTCATTTCACGAGCATCTGTATATATACATAGCGTGCTTTTTGTGAGAGATCGCGAGTGTATCGCGCGAATTTTTCTTGTTTTACTCTTTTCACATTAAATCAATAGTTTTCTGAGCAATGTGGAGTTGAATTTATTGAGCGTGCGTAATGTCTCTACTTGCTGAAGAAAGTATAACCCCTATCCCCCATTCCCAGTGTAGGGCAGCAAACCGGAGACTCATATCTGGTTAACCTACCTGCCTTTCCCCTTCATTCTCTGTCTCTCTCTCCAAACGAAGAATGGAGAGTGGTCTACCGGGCGGGAAGCGATGAATTGTAACCCCAAAGGAAGCTACGCGAGACGCACTATCATTGACTTCTAAGTTGTTCAGTGTCAATTGAACGACTGTCCTTCCTACGTTGATATAACATACGTGGGACATAGAACAAAGACCTAAAAATTGAGGGCGGGTGAATTTGTTAAATTGACGGTGCGTGAATATGTTATCTATATGTGGCTTGCCGTTTGTGTACTAACTATACTACTACTATTGGTGCTCGGCAATGTTCTTTTAATGCGTATGGCTTCCTTTGACTCTTTCGCCCGTTTTCGTGGTTGGAAGTCTTTGCGGCCTGACTTTCACCGCCGTTGCAAAACGCGCACGCTCTCGCACAACCGAGTTGCGGGGCGTGTTCGTTGTTCAACGCCAGGCAGCTATTTGAAACGCACGTTCTCTCGTGCGAGATCTTTGCGGTGTCTGGCGGTTTGGATGCTGTGGTAGAGGGCTCAGTAATGACAGCCCTCGTCTTCTCCCACCGCCGCTCTCTCCCCATGTGGCGGCTGCGGGAAAGGAGGATGGTAGTCACCTCCCGCGTCGGCACTCGTAGCGCTTGCGATAACGCGGCTATGACGGACCGGCTTGCATGTACAGTGACCTACACTACCGCTACAGACGTGCTAGCTAACGGTTCCGCTGTATACGGTATTACGCAATGAAACAAAAAACGCCACCTAGGTATACTCAATGCAACAAATGTGCACCTTCAAGCGCATCATTTCTTTAATCAAGCGAATAGCTTTCTTGATTACATTAACGATCATCTTCGATGGTTTCTGCCTCTTTTTTTATGTTGTTTGGTCTTTGGAAAGCATCGATGTCGAAATCTCGCAGCATTCAAGGCTGCCTTGCATCCTTGAGTCAAGGAAAAGCTATTGCATGAAGCTTTTGTGCCGTGTTAGACGAGAAACTGAAAAACGATACCTATGAAAGTAATGTATTGTGTGATTTCGAAAAATAATGTGCCTTATGCTACGTGCCACGCAGCATAATACAGCAATAAAGCGTTTTGAGGTAGGAGAACGAATAACTAGTGTACATGAAGCATATTGTTGCGCAGAGCGCGATAATTATACTTGTAGTAAGGGCACTCGAATGGTCCCATCTAAGACAAGGCTTCTTGCCTTCAGAGAGTTGCAACTTGAGCTATCAGGGGTGCTCTAGTGGATGGATCCGAATCTATGAAAATTATAGGAGCGAGTTGCAGACTATATAGAAGAACTGTATGTGTTAGCCTGGCATGTTGCTTCGGCCACATCGCTTTACCGCCCAGCGGCTAAGGTTTCAACGAAATTGTGCGAATAGCGCAGGACAGGGGTAATTGGCGATCGCAGGGTGAGGCCTTCGTGCTGCAGTGGACATAAAACAGGCTGATAATGGTGATGAGTTTTATTGTACGCATGTCCATCTGCGGGAGCGTACGGTGGGCTGTTTGTGGGGTCACTGCTTACAGGAAATGTCAGGGTAAAGCCAACAAAGGGGTCGTCGGAGAGGGTACAGATGCGGCGCACTGCGGCGAAAAATAGATTATCCTGGGCTGAAATAACGAGGAAAGCTATACGTTCTATATATAATGGAAGCGAGACTAAGCTTCGTAATTTCGATAGGACTTAAACATTTCGCTATAGACAGGACAGTGGTGGGCTGTCGAAGCTTAGCGTTCTCGGTTTGTTGGGCGCACGGAATAGCGAAGCAAAACCGACTCTCCGCCTGCGCGCACGTCGATAATTGCCGCCACTTCGGTGCGCGCTATGTGCACGCGCGCTGTTGCGAAAAAACATCGCGCAAATACACGCCCGCATTCATTGTGTGGCATTCGCGATGGAAAAGCACAGCGTATGCCTGGAGGCACGTGCGAATGCTCGAGTCGTACACGCTCGAGTGCCCGCGCTTCGCCCATGCTCTGTGCCTTTCTAATGAACACCTAGCCCTGCTTGCACGGTGCACCGGGCGTTGCTTCTGGGCTCTGAAAAGTTTCGCACTGGGCGCTCTTGGAAATAAATTTTTTTTCGTGCCTCTTTTCCGGCACGGAATTCTCGCGCCTGCTTGTTCAGTAACCTACCTGGGCAAAGGAGCGCGTTTGCGAAAAGCGATATGTAAGCTGTGCTAGTCGCATTAACGGTGTAATTTACTGTTGCAGTTTCGGGATGCAAAGAAATAACTTAATTTTTCCGCACGCTCCTCTTACTTCCTTGTGGTGGTGGTGGTGGTGGTGAATTGTATAGCAACAGGCGGGTTTAGCCTGGCGAACAAGGCCGGCAATTGCTCCGCCCGCTCTTACTTCCTTTTTTTTGTTTCTTTTCTTGTTTTTCTCGCACGCACAGCGCTGCTTTCTTCGCATTGTATATATGCGGTTCGCTATATTATGCAGAACGTAGCTGGTAGCTAAATTCCACGTTGGTGTACGTTTTGGGCTCTTTCGATGTTGTAGCAGGCTTTTCATCGGTGAAATCATTTAAATGACTTGCCTTGTGAATCGTGGTAGAAATTAACAACCAAGGGTGCGATCTTATAACGGTTCGAAACGCGAACTGTTCGCTGGACCTAGCGTGGTTGCTCAGGATGGCTCTTATTTTAGATGAAATATTGGATCATTGTATTTTATCATATCATTGTGTGAAAAAGGATGCTCAATAAACTGAAACTGGGAAACTAGGAAAATGCCAATATGACCATTTATGCTGGGCCAAGCGTCGCTTTCCGAACCATTATAGGATTGCATCCCAGCATCATTTTTATGCATCGGGTACACAAGCTATAAATACAAGCACTCCGAATAGCTATGGTAGAGTTGTTCCTTGGTTACGTGCGCGCTTTGTTCTTTAGTTTTTTTTTTTACTTCTGGATTAGAGAAACAAGAGCAGTAGATTGTATTCCTTTGCATTGAGTACAGTAGGTTAGTTGGTAGTGATTACGAAAGATTAAGCAGAAACATAGCTGAGGAAGGAATAAGCCTGTTTTATTCCTGGCTGAATAGTTCAAGAGAGAGCATGCTCAAAAGGGAACAAGCCGTTAAGTAAGACAACGCGAGCTCCGTTTCATGTAAAATAGTCCGATATAGCAGTTCATCGAGAAAAGTAGTTTGTAAGTGCCAGTTTAATTTATTTTGTCGTCTTTCTACATATCGCTGGCCACCTAGTGAACGGTTCAGTTTTCTTCCTCCTGAGAATCCGGCTTTTCCTGTCTACGAGCTATCGCGCGGCAGAGTACCCTTTACAGGCGGTGACCGAATGACAAACTGCGAATGTAGGGTTCTTGAATGGGAGTGAGCAGCGGCCGGTATGCATCATTAATGTTGCTTATGATTGTGACATTGCATCCAATTGAGGCTCAGTAATTGCATAGGGACGCGTAATGAATGCCGAGTGCATATGTCTAGAGGGAACTTTTGTTGTAGTAACTGTAACGTAGCCCTGTTGCCTCAAATTGCAGCGGTCGGCAAGACTTCACAATTTGCAAGGCTGCTTCGATGCTAACAATTTCAATCACCGCGAAGAACATGGTTCGAGTCGATTGACTATCGTTTTAAATGGCTTACTTTACATATTGGCGTATCAGCGACGCAGGAAGAGTGCTGAAAATCTTGCGCGCACATCCTTTGTAGAGGCCAACGAAGAAGGCGTGCCATTAAGCACAAGAACCTATGCAGCATGTGGTCTTTAGCCAGTCCCGTTCATTGGGGTCTCTACTGCAGCAACGTTGTGTGAGAATGCGAATTAACTAAAATGAATCCGCCCTTCTATACTGCATCTGCGCGAAACCAGCGCGAGATCTAGCCTGGTAGTGCTAGACTAGACTTCACGTCATCGCCTCGTAGGTACTGTCAAGCTGTTGGTGGCATTGGTGATTATTTATTAGTGTGGTGTCAATTTAGTCCAGGGCATGAAGCGTTTCTAGGCGGACGTAGAGCGTTTCTAGGAAGTGTTGAGCGACGCCACACACAAGCGCAAGTGACATCGTGTTTCTCGTGGTGACGTCTGGTGTTTATTAGGGTTCGCATTGGCTCCTCCTCAAGTTCTTCCGTGGCTGAGATCTAGAGAGCGAATATCTAGCCCGCACAACCGTGCGACAAGCTGGCGGAGTGAAACGGGATGGATTACGCTCACTC
Source organism: Dermacentor albipictus (assembly GCF_038994185.2). Lineage (NCBI taxonomy): Eukaryota > Metazoa > Arthropoda > Arachnida > Ixodida > Ixodidae > Dermacentor > Dermacentor albipictus. The sequence goes on from NC_091823.1 coordinate 24,324,357, forward strand.
GTCGCACCTTATTGAACACCGTTATATCTATTAGATTCATGTATTTATTTATTATGGATTGGAAATGTAAGCAATAAGAACACTGTGCCGCCGGCTTCTTCGCAACGTTAATTAATAAACTGAACGCCTTCATACTAAGTCCGCCCGTAGCTAGCAACATGCAGTAGGACCGTGAAATAAGAGAGTTTTAGAATAGCGGCGCCAAACGTTTGGGACCCCAAAGAAATAGCGTTGAAGCCACTGCGCATGCGCGAGACGGAACCTGCGTTTACATTTTGCGTCGGGCACGCTATTTCACTGATTTAGCGGGAGCCCCAAACGCTGCCCCAAAAGATTTGCGTCAACAAACATGGTGGCACCTATCGAAGCGACGGCTCTAGCTTAGCATCAAACTGGTTCGGTTCGAGTAGCGTGTGAAGTTTGCAAGCTAGAAGTGACTGCGGTTATCACTTTTTCTCAGCTAGCGTCTGTTATGAAGATTGATTCATTAGCCGCCGCTGATTCCGAATTCGATTGTCGATTTCATAGCTCGCAGGCCTAACACGGTTTAACTTAGCTCATGAAGGCACATTAAGTTGGTTAATCAAAACTAAGCGCAAATAATTGGTTGATGCTAATAATGTAACCTCTAAATTGTAATTAAATGCGGATACACGAATGTCAAAGTTACGCTTCTTATCATAAAATGGTATATTTATTTATTTATAATAGCTTTTCTTTGACGCCGTAGTGGCGCTGCAAGCGCAAGACGCTGTCCGCAAACGCAAATCCCTATTCTAAAGCTCTCCACTCCTGCGTTCCCCAACCCTAACACCCGCAAAGCTCTTTGGGGCCCCAAACTTTTGTGGCCCCTATTCTAAAGCTCTCTATTAAATGTTCCGCTTGTGCGTATTTGTAAGAAGCAGGCTCCGCTTTGTCACGCCACGGACAGGACAGCAGGTCCTGTCCGCCGGACTTTTCTCTGTCCCGACAAATGTTGCCGCTCAGCGAAACGACCAACACCAGCTAACCAAACGGTCTGCACGCCTAAACTACAGCTCTCTGAGATGATGGCCGCGTGTGTCACATTGCATGGCACGGATGCACATGCGCGTGCGCGCCAATTTTCTTTGCGCCAAACACACAGGAATGAAATGGGTAAATTTATGGCATTTGATTAGCCGCTTCACGAAAGCTTCGCTTCTCGTAGGCCTTTGCCCTGCAGTGGGCGTAATCAGGCTGCTGCTGATATATATATATATATATATATATATATATATATATATATATATATATCGGATGTCTTGACATCACTCATGCAAAGGAATAAGTTTGTTAGCCTAACCTAGTAAGGGCGGCAAACAAGAATTGTTTACAGCATACAATACTCGATTATGTTAACAACTACACCAAGATGAACTTTGACAATTCTGATAAACTCTGAAATAGGACGTTCTAACTCGTGTTTACTTGGAGGGCGAGCGCCTGAATTCACTGTGACCTTTCCCGTATATTTTTTGTTATTCTAATTTCAGTGGCCTTATATATTTTCCATGTGAGTGTGAGGAGATGGCGGGAGCTGGGGGCCTAACGCCTTGGTAATGCACTGTGATGAATTGCGAATTGATTTTCTTCTACGTCGTTCTTTCTTCTTTTCTTTTAAATCTCAACTCTCAAACACGAACTTCTCGTGAACAACGTCTACACAATATGCGGGTTCTCATCACTCTTTCGTAAAGCTTTTTTCAACTGCCGTAATTTTTCCCTCCATACGTTCTTCTTTTTTTTCCCGTATTTCTCTTCCGTTAGACATTGATGGATTTTGCTGTAGTCCTTAAATAACCCATTATCCCTTTTTTCGATCTGCTTTTTTTCCCTAATTTTTGCGGTTCTTTAACGTTTAATGCTCAAGACATGATAAACGGGACCCGGAGTTAGCATTTCTGTATCTGTTTTGTCTTGTTTCTTCGGTTCTTTTTTAATCTTTAATTTCTAGCCTAGCTCTGTGCGCGCGGGCCAGTGAGTGTGAGTCGCTGCTACTTCCTTTGTATTTACTTTGCTGACTTAAAGTGCGGCATCTAGAAGGCTTTCGATGCTTGTTAACATCCCTGCGCGCATCCTTTCATTGTTGTGTGCACTTCACGTTCTGCCTGTCGAAATCTCTTCCGACTAGGGTGCACAGCTTGCGCGATTGAGCTCCGTCGAATTTCGAGAGCACTCAGGACGCTACAAAACGGATCAGCGAGGTCCACTTTTGGCGCCTCTAGGGTGCACCTCTCGCTAAGCTGCTTTTATTACGGCCGACCCGGCACGGGGTCGAGTGGATCTTCTGTCGCGTCTTCGGCTCTTCAACTTGTGAACCTGCGTCTCTCTGCGCGTCTGTGTGGAATACCAGTGGTTTTGCCCATCGGAGTTATTCTGTACGGTATAGGGACCATTCAGGTGGGGCCCGTCGAACTGCGAAAAAGTGGCAGCTGCGTCGCGCGGTGGTTACGAGTCTCGAACGCGGAGGGTCTTCTTGCGGCCGGTCACCCACTGTGGAGAAGCTCCGGGCAGGGGTACGCGGCCCGTCGAGGGCCTGCGTCACGTTTTACAAACGTCGCGACTCGCCCGCTGAAGTTAAGCGCAATCGTTGTGTACGTGCTACGCCGCTGCCACTGCAGTGTTGCCAACGCTCCTGTTGGCCCAAAATAAAGCGTCTGCCTCAGTCAAGAAATCGGTGAAGGTTCCGCCCCGGGCTGTAATCCGATTTTTCGTAGGTCTGCGGCACTCTGTAGCGGGCGGGGGCTCTCTGATTAACTCTCCCGTATCCAGAGGAGCCGGCATCGCGTTGGCAGCGCGTTGCTCGATTCGTCTGAGAAATGGGCACTTGGCAAGCGAAGTGGCGAATATGCATACTGTATACTCAAACCCAAGGCGCAACACCCGGAGATCGATTTCGCGCTCTCTTTCAGATGAGAGACGGCGCCAGCTGCTTCGTCTATGCACCTTAACAGGTTCCGAAGTGCTTTCTTTCTTTCTTGCGGCGTAGAGAAAGATGCCTAGAGCACCATCCTTGGCTCCAGTATAGGCGAGGCGGATACATTAGTCACGAGAATGAAAGTGGGCAATTATGACTTACTGAAGCTGCAACATTATAACAAGACACGTAAGCGATAGAGAGGTAGGTAAAGAAAAAAAAAGGCAGGATGGTTATGGAAAAAAAAAAAGCAACTTACACTGATCTATCTTGTCTGTGCCTCTGTGTATTGTTTTTATGTTCTGAAAATAAGCGACAGGTTCATGGTTCTTTGCAAGCATTTATTGTTCCCCCAAACGCGCCTTTTTATGCTTTATAACGGAGATCAGAACATTTCAGTATCCTGTTAGGCACCGTACGAAAGCAGATTTTCTTTAAAAATAATTTTTCAGTATTTAATGCAGAGATTGTATTATTTTTCCTTCGCCTTTCCGGAATTTAATCTTGAACGCCGCTTGGTAACCACTTCGCAGAAATCGAACTATTCTCGTCAATGGAAACTTTCATGAGCTCCCGCTTCTGCGTGCGCTTGACAACAATAAAAAGAAGCCAAAGAGAAAACCAGCTGCACAAATAAGCCTTTAATTAGAGAACCCATGTACGTCGTTGTGTGTTCCGTGTTATCTAGCTTGACATGAAATTTCTTTTTTCGACGTTTGATTTTTCTTTCAAGGTTTTTCAAACACTTAAAGTGTATTTTTTTTTTATTGGCAGAATGAGGTCCGCAATTCCATCTGGAAAATGTTCGTTTCCAAGAAACTGTGGGTGGTTTAACCGAAAGACGGAACACGGTCTGTGCAAATATACTTATTCGTGGTCTAGCATGTGGGTCATTACAGTCAAGCTTCGTGCACAGGCAGAGGCTGATCGTAGTAATTTGTCAGTGCGCTCTGTATTTTGTCCGCTGTGAACTTTTGATGATTTAAATAACGGAAGATTCACTCCCTTTTCTGATTAACATGCTGCAATCGCCGACACTCCCCGAGTATCGCTAGGTTAACGCTGTTGGCCATTTTATGTGCGAGCTGTTTGTCCCCACAAGGCATGAATGTCCGAGTTGCAAGAGTGTACGATATTATGTTTATGATGGCATAGCGTGCTTGCAGGACTTTCATGAGGATTGTCGCCTTTAAGTCTGTGTTTCGAAGCTGTGAAACATTTGAATATAGTTACGCAATATTTTTTAGTAGTGTTTCATATTCATCTACCTCACAATCAGCGTCAACGACAACGGGTTAAAGTATCAGTTACAATGCGCATTGGTTTCGTAATTTTAAAGTTAACAGCGCACATTAATGAAGCGACCCATTTTCCTTTTTCAATAGGGGGAGGGGGGAAATTACGGGGAATTACGAGCAGGAATCACGAGGGTCGCGACAGGTTATTTCTTTATCATAAAAAGAGGAATAGGTGGTAAGCAAGAATGTAACTAATCTATAGAAGGCGTTCTTGTAAGGATTAATAAACCACCATTATATATCATCGTTACTGTAACGTCAATTAGGCCGTGCATTTGAGTTGGCAGGCTTAACATCGTATTCTGCACAGTTTTATCGTCTCTTAGGGAGCCCTGGGCGTATTATATTGCTTCAACAGATCTTTAGAGAGCCATAACCGATCACATGTTATCCTAAGCCACGTGGCAAATATTCTTACATCATTGCATTTCATGAAAGTGAAATGAAATGATGTAATACCCCCTGGAGCGGTCATTAAGGTAATAAGCTGAGCTGAACTCTTACACATGAAGGGAACGTGCAATGCACATATAAGCTTCGCTTGCAAATATTTATTCGTGAACGTCGACTTTGAAGAAGAGACCTTGGCGATTTTAATTAGAATGCCGCCCTTGGCGATGTGTGCTTTCCTCATTTCTCGCGATTTCGTTGTTGTTGTTATGTTGTATTTGCTTCCTGCGCTTTGAAGCATCTGGAAAACACGTTCGATTAATTGCGCGCGCACGTCGACTTCATCGTTTTCGATTAAGGTTTCAGCGCAACGTCGTGATTCTGCTCCGATATGGGACGAAATGGTTGTTCAGCGTTTCTTTTCTCCCGAGTCTTCCCTCATTTTAAGTAATGAAATTTTATGCATTGCCAGTAGTACCTGCTTTCTGAGTTCCTTATTTCTGATTTTCTTATTTATTGCTGCAAGCAACCTTCAGCTTCCGCTTAAGTCTGTCTCACTACCTGTGTATTAGGTACCAGCACAAGATAATTTTGTTTATTTTCTCGGGTGGATCGTTTAATTTTGTATGCATAATTCATTAATTAGTATAAGCTTACGACTGAAAGGTCTACCTAAAGGGAAGCTGAAGAGTCTGTCGAATTCAATAAGACGCTCATATACGGATGCGGGAACCTTATAAACCATGAAGGTAAAATTTTGGGGGGGATTTTTCACTTAGGAGCGGCGCAATCGTCAGTTAAAATTGCGCTGTAGCTCCGCCCCCCGTCGAGCGCCGCGCGCTGCTGCTGACGCTGACGATGCGAGCGGAGACCGGAAACCGCGCCTTAGTGACGTCAACACTGGTGTTCCGCTCCTTCGCAGTCTCCGCGACCGTGCCTGACCGGGCTTATTTCTGCGTGCGTGCCGTCCTAATCTGCTTCGCTCGACCCTACATTCCTTTATTTGTGTGTGTATATAGGAGTGGTAGTTGACATGCGCAGCATCAATTGAACTTGTAGGCCGATCATGCCGGCGTTCTGTGCAGCCTACGCTTGCACGAACACCAGCGGCCGCGACGATGTTCCGATGTTCCATTAGTTCCCGCAAGACAAGTAACTTTCAGCTAAGTGGGAGGCTGCTGTGAAGCGAGACAACTTCAAGCGCTCGAGAACAAGTGTTCTGCTCTAACCACTTCCGTGACGATTACTACCGGAGTTTATCAATAATGCGTGCTTTGGGTTCTCCTAAAAAAAAAAAAAGATTGTTAGCACGCTGAACGGAAGGTGCATGTTTATCGCCCACCCTTGACGCAGGTTTCATCGCCAAGCGCCGCGAATTTTCTATTCGCACGTGTGTTGTGAAACAGCCTGCATGCAGCTACCATAACGCAGTGCAAGCGTAAAGTTTGCATGCGTTGGAAAGCCTGCTCACGCCAAGACGCTGCACTCTCCCTTCTCTCGCACCCATAAGAAACCGACCATCTCACGTAGCCGACGGAATTCGCCGGTTACGAGTAGCGTGCGGATGGCGCGCTGATGGCGCGCTGATGAAGGTTCTGTACTACACGTGCTACAACAGCCGGTAAACTTTTCCCGCGTTTAAACCGTCTGTGTAGATTGCCGACAGCTTTGGGGCAGCGCAGAAATGCTGAAGATCGCATCACCGCTTACGTTCTACGAGGAGGCATGCAGGAACATAACACTACAGTTGTTTGCCCGGAAACGTACTCACTGGAACGCTGAATGCAGCTTAGCAAAAAACATACTCGCCAAAGAACATTTCCAACACAAGGAGATACTAACACTTCGCCTTCGTTCGCGTCGTAGAAAGCAGTGCTTGCACCAGCATTTTTTGCTTCTTGGAGAGGCCGGCTCTTCGCAATCGGCTCGTACATGCAGTATGTACAAGTATGTACGTACGTGTAGTATGTACAAGTATAAACCTCTTGCAAGTGATCTTGCACGCGACAGCGACAGCGCTGCAAGCGAGGCGATGGCTGTCGCGTTCACTCGTCGTCTGCAAGCCGAACCATTGTTGACGTCACGAGGCGCCCGACCAATCACAGGCGGAAACGAGGCGCGCGAGCTGGGCGTGTCTGCTGCTGCACTTTTCGTCGAAATAAAATATGTTTGCGCTTTCTTTCACTCAATTTCGATGCGATATTCGAATTCAGAGGGTTGAAAACCACGGCGTACTGCTCTTCACTCATTTTTTTCTGGAAAGGCTTTCAGCTTCCCTTTAAGACGACGCTTTAGCGTGGGAGCTTCTATCTAAATGAACGGGAATATAGAAATTCTTTTTTCTCGGCAACCACTGCGCCAGTTTTAATGAGGGTTGCTGCATCTAAAAGAAAAAAGTCAATATCTAGAACTCTGGCAAACGCATTTTCAATGTGTGCCACCAATTTACTAGAAATTGTCTGCTAGAAAATTGTAGAATATTCTTTTTCTTTTTTTGAGAATTAGCAACATTAAAAAGAACACGATCTCAAGTGTCAAGTTTACAACTCCGTAACTCAACAAAAAAAAAGGAAAAGAGAAGAAAAAAAGAAGCGATCTCAAAATTCTGTTTAATTTACCTAATTAGAGCGAAAAAAATTTGTGATATACATATGAAATATACCGCTAGTCTGTGAGTAAGATGTTTGCAACACCCGCGTATAGCCATTGTAGCATTTGCGCCCGAGCTGTACATTCGTATACGCCATTGGTCTGTTTCAGGTGTTTTATCACATACAGTTTACAGAAGCGCGATGTCTATGTTTGGTGCACAGTTATTGGTTTCTAAACGGTGAAGGGCCGTTGAAAATTAAAACTGTTTTCAAGAGTCGCTAGAATTTAACTTTCTCGTCCTGATAAACAAATTTCACTGAAACTGGTCCAGCGCTTGTGTCATATATATAAAAGCATTTCTGCGTTTTAAACGTTATATCTATAAGAGCCTTGATTGAGGTTGTCGTATGTTTTACGTCACATAACCTAGTTTCGTCATTAGGAGACATAAATGGAAGCTGGCCATCAAACAATACTGTTTTTCCTAATTCCGTATTTTTGCTTATCATCATCTTCAGCATGAATATGCGTAATATTGGAAGTAGTAGCTTAGCGCGAATAAAACCACGGACACAAGAAAGATAGACAAGAACAAGCGCTAAGCTACTACTTCCAATATAGACGACCAACTAGCCCAACAGTCAACTCTTCCTGAATATGCGTAAATTTTGTTCATCTCAGCGTGAGTCTATATATATATATATATATATATATATATATATATATATATATATATATATATATATATATATATATATATATATATATATATGTTTGTGTCAGCTTCAATACAATGCAGAGCATTAAACAAAATGTTGGCCCTATGTCTGTGCTTTGCGATAAGGCAGCAGCCAAAATATCCGGAAAAACATTGACTGCTTAGGTTGTTCTAAAAACAACCTTGTTCTTTTTTTTTTCTTTTCATGAGAACATTTGCTACATTTCGCTTATGCATGTGAACGCCTCTGCCATGGCCGAGTACCGAGGTTGCGGCCGTGTGTTCAGTAGCACGACGCTGTAGCGACCGAGCCACCACTGCGGGTGCTATTAGTGTGGGACCGCACTACAGTGTCACTTTACAACAGGAACGATCAGTGTACGTAAGACAAAAGAAATTCAAGAAAAGAAGACAAGGCCATGGTGGTGAGAGTTAGGGGCAAAGAAAGAAGAGGTTTGAACTCTTAACTTAAAACTTTAACTCTTAACTTTACTTAACTTTCTCTTAACTCTTGACTTAAAAGAGATTTCGCGATCTTCATTGAGCCCAGTTCACCACACGTCCTACCCCTTCGCCGTCGCGTTATGCAAGCATAAGCGATTATTACTTGCGTGTTGCGCAACCTGAACTTCTTTTTCTTATGGTGGGCGGGGCTTTTCGACTGTGGCGCTAAAGGGAATCGGCTTATTATTATTGTTTTCTTTAATTCGGCTGCTACATCGTTGCATTGGGAAGCATAGAGCCACCTTAGCCATGTTGCTGCAACGAATTAAGGGCGCCATGCGTCTTTATGGCGTGGTATTGCGCAGTCGCGCATCGTTGTCGAGAGAGAGGCAGGTCGCATAGAAGAAGGAGGCGCAGTTTCTGAATCCCTGCCCGGTTCAGCGCTACATTATTCGAGGAGGAGGAGGAGGAGGAGGAGGAGGAGGGGTTGCTTGTGCTACGGGATACACCGGTGAGAATGGTGCGCGCCTCCTCCTCGTCGTTCCTTAGGTTGCCGCCGGCGAGCACGCGACCATCCATCAGGCCGTGCGTGAGCGCCGGCCCCGAGCTCTGTGCTCTTCTCTCGATAGCCCTCGGCGCGCCCCTGTGCCGTGCGTGCCCGGCTGGTCCCAGCGGGATCTCGCGCGTGCCGTCCGAGACCGAGGTTCGTTTTGGCCAAAGCCGCAGGGCGTGGTGACACCACCCGCGGTCGGTTGGCCGAGAGCTCTGACCGTTGACCCCCGCCACGGACTGCGTGGTGGCGTTGCACGCCCCGCCCGACGCGCCGTCATTACGCCAAGTCCGACGACAACCGGGGCACGGGCGGCTGCTGGGGCAGCGCGATTGCGCTTGTTCCTCGTTATGAGGCTGCTCTACGGAGGGGTCGCGGTCAGCCCTTCCTATCAGTCGGGAAATGCTCTGTTTTGCCTGTGCATCGGAAAGAATAGCGTAAATTTTGTCGTTTTACTTTCTATAGGCGCTTCCCACGCTGGTTCGTATTCTTGTTGAAATGCAGCGAAAGAGGTAAACGTAAGGAGGCTTCTCTTTCCTGATTCGGTGCAACGATTCCTTTCCTTAAACGCATTCATTGCGATAGCAACTACAGGGACACTTGAGGCGAGTTTGCGCAGTCCCCGCCGCCGCTGTCCTCTGCCACGGTTTCCGGCGCATGCGGCCCGCGCGTAGAGGGTTTTAGAATGTCTCCGTAGACTCTAGAGACGCGCCGTGGCATTTGGCTGCAAAAACGACGAAGCCGAGTGGACGCGCACCATCGCGCACCACTCAATCGGCTCTGCAACGGACCGAGGGGCAGCATTCTGCCTTGCAAACAAACACCTTAGATTTGCTGCGTGCATATACCACATCGCGATGCCTTCAGTGGCCTTCGACGGACGATAAGATGAACCTCGAGAGGCGCTATTCTTCTGACGCTATTTTGGCATAAATCTCTCGACGGGAAAACGACGTGATAAGTTGTCAGCTTGTCATTCGACTTGCGCGCTTCCGAATGACCCGTGGCCTTAGCGCGATCGTCCGTGCCCGAGAAAGTGAGCGCATATGGGAAACCGAGGGTGTCTTGCACAAAGTGCGCTCATCATAGGTAGTTTGGGTTTCACGATAAATGTGAAGCCTTCTATCAACGTCCTCGTGCAGAGCTACAAACTTATCAGCTGACGTCTCTCCTGCGAGTCATCTGCCTTGAATTAAATCTCAAGTATGCATCGGTAAAAATAAAATCAATATCTACCACATAACGACAACATAAAAAAAAATTGCAGTTGCATAGTGCGGTCGTTTACGGTAGGTTCTGCCTTCTTTTCTCTCTTTCTTGTAGCTGCTATAGAAGTCTGCTACAAGTGTTTTCAATAAAATTGCAGTCTATTGCATCAGTCGGAGATAGACGAACGTCTTGCTGCACTTCCAGCGAGTGATTTGAGAATTAAACTTGAGTGCGAGACTCTACGCCGCACCGTTCAAATCACTGCATGCCTGATGCAACGTCTTTACGGCCTTGATACGAAGAGCACTGGTTTACGTGCGTGCGTCCCTGTGACGCAACACTGTTTCTGCGTTTCCTTTTTATTTTTATTTTTTTTTTGGTCATGGGAAGGAGGCTCGTAACAAACTCCGCTGGTCAAGACGCTTCGCCGTAAAATATTCTCGGATAGATATATTCGTAGAAGGTACTTTTTTCTTTCTTTTCTTTTTTTTTTCTCCCTAGCTCAGCGTTATACAACACGCTTGCGACGCTCTCGTTTACGTGTTTCGGGCGCTCTTCTTGTTTTACGGCTTTGCGGTCGCGAGCGTGGACAGACGCAGGTACGGGAAGGCAGTGCGCCTGGTGAGAGAACGGGGAAAACTGGGAAGAAAGACGTTTCGCAGCAGGGGGGGGGGGGGGGGGGAAGCCATTTGGCAAAGTGCCCCGGTTCGGCGCCTATGCGTAAATCATCCAGCGCGTGTGGCGCGATTCACCGGCAGCGCTCCCGTGGGTGGCAGAAAGCGAAGTCGAAGCGAGGCCACCAATCCGATCGCTTTCTACCTTTACTCGCTGTCCGCACATAATGGCGTTCCGTGTCGCCAAATGAACTGTCATTCTCTCGACATTTTTGTCCTTCCTGTTCGCTTTTATTATTTCTTTCCTTCCTTCCGCGCGCTAAGGTGGTGTCAAACGGCCCTTCCTGCTTCCTGCTCGCCGGTGACGTGTGCCCATCGAGCGCGCGGTCGAAAGTGCGCAGCTGCTGTCGACCTTTTCGCACCTTCCTAAATGGTTTGCGCTTAAACCGCGCACTTTGCGTTGCTGCGGACATTTGCCTCGCTACGTGACTCGCATGCGCGTTCCTTGCTCGAAAGAGTACGTGACGAAACCGCCAAAATGATGATAGCTGCTGGGAATCGCAGCGGCTGCCTATACTTTTCTACTACATATTTGGAAATTGGTAAGATCTTATTCAACGCGATATCATCCAAACTTATGGGAATAAGGCACTTCTTTAACGCGAGGAAGGACACGCCACACGGCGCTCGCTGCATTCGGAACGTTATATTTATTCATTCTTGCCATTAACGCGGAACTGAATTGGGAAGGAGGGCAATACAAGCAGCTGTAGCGCACTAAAGCAGACATTGTTAGGATTGGCCTGCAAAGGTAGTGCTCCGCAAAACTATCTTAGTCCGCCGCAGGTGCTTCGATCGATCCGCGGTGGTGGCGCCCTTTAGAGAACCAGCGAGGACGACAGCGCTGGCCGACCATGAACTTCCTTCGAGGAACTGGAGACTACGGCATCGTTAATCCACCATGCGCCTCCTTCGGAGAATCGGTGATGGCAGCAGGGCTGGCCACGTTTGTCGTCCCGTGTATTGTTGGTTGATTTGCCGGGTCTTCATGGTCTCCCAGCAGCAAGATCTTGCTTAACAAAAGGGTGCTTTGCGGTACCTTTTCCTCGGGCCCCAGGATTCGTCGCAGTCTGCTGACACTCGTGGCGACTACAGGAGAAAGACAGTTGTGGAATTTAGAGGCGCCGGCTGGGGTCAGGCGTGACCACCTGGCTACGAGGACGCGTTCAACTCGGTTTCTGGGAATCCGAAGTGCGTACATGTGTGTGTGAGCCTTCCTCCTCCAAAAAAGGCGGGTCAACTTCGATGACGTTGGACGCAACGAATTGGCGGTGAACTGCCGTTTCCGTCACCTAGGGATCTAGGGAGAACGGAGTGTTTATAAGCCGCTGATTGTCGGCTGCTAGAGTGTGCGCGTCCTCGAGAAGCAGTGTGTTTGGAGCTTCGTGCTCGCATGCTGTATGCTTCGTCTTGCGTGCTCCATTTGGGAGTCACGCTAGGCTGTCGAATGTATCTCTTGTTCTAATGTAATTATCTATAAATAAACCCTGTACGCCTAATTCCTCCCAAGTTCCTCCCTTCGTCCTACCACCACGACTACAACCCCTACAACATACGCTGTACAGCTGCCATAATAGTACTGTTTCCGGCCGCATTTCGATTGGCGCTAATTGCAAGAGCGCTCGCATACTTAGATTTAGCCGTACATAAAAGAAAAAAAAAACGCCGGTTGGTCAAGACTAAATCGGAGTCCTCGACTGCGGGGTCTTTCATAGCCCCAATGTTGCTTTAGAATTTTAAACTCCTCGAATTAATCAGTCATATCAGCAAAATAGATTAATGCTGTCTATATATATATATATATATATATATATATATATATCTATATATATATATATATATATATATATATATATATATATATATATATATATATATATATATAATACACACACATAAAGCGCATCAAGCAAGTAGCGCATCCTTATACTCAGCACAGATTAAGAGAACATTCTTCTCGCTCTTTATAATAGAGAACGTAAATATTATACGTTGCGTCCGTTGTCCTCGTGGAAATGCGGCGAAAAAGAATCTGACTAACCGGGGCTGAATTGATTCGCTTGTACGCGTGCCTCTTCACATTCGCTGCAATCTGACGCGGAGCGTAATGGCTTTTTCGTCATCTTACGTTGCGACGACGTCCTTTTCCGGTGGGTATCGTGCTTAATTTCCTGGTGGAAGCAGAGGCAATACAAATACACGTTCAGTAAGTAGCGGGGAAAAAAAAAAAACCCATCCACCAGGAATGATGCAATGGAACAGCGGCGCTTCATTTATTTTCCCGTAATAGTGTTTGCGGTAAGTTTTTTTTTACATAACGAAAGAGAAAGGTGGGCGACGCTTAAAGCACAAACGGGGCGATGCGAAATGGAAGTGAGCGGAGGAAACACCCGGAAATGAACGCGACGAACGCCAGGGTGTTGCCGCGGCTTGCGATCTGGGCAGACGACTAGCGCGAGAGCAGCGTCCTCGCGTAGGTACTTAGAGAGAACTATACCAGAAAAGTTTGCGCGGGATTCTTTTTCTTTTGAGATTTTCTTCTTTACAGTAAACGTTGCAGTATCAGTTTACAATGTGCAAGTTACATCGATGGTTTGTCGAAGCTGCTGGTCACAGTAGGAAATACTGAATCAGCTAGAATACCTGCACAGGCACGTAGTGTTCTATTGCCTGATATAATCGCAGCGTCCAGTCAATGGCTATGGCATTCTGCTTTTGAGCACGAAGTCACGTGGCTTTGATTCCCGACCGCCATTGTATCAATCAATAAATAAATGAATAAATAAATAAATAAATAAATAAATAAATAAATAAATAAATAAATAAATAAATGGGTGGTGACAGTTCATGAAATAATTAGTAGTTAAGTTTTCGGACTGTTTAATTGTTTTGGTTCAGCAGCATCTCCAAGAGCAAATCGCTGGTGTCGTTCTCTCAAGATGCATCCCCCTTTTAGGGACAAAGCTGCGAACGGTATTCCGAGAAAGTATATCTCGTATTGTAATTGTGTTTATTGTAAGTCAGGTTCACAAACTGGTCACGTATGTCACGGCTTCTTTCGGTGCCTGTTAGCTTTATTTTATTGGTACGAATTTAAAAGCGTAGTTGGTGCCTTATTTAGTGGCGTCGGCTACACCTCTTCGCAGGGCAAAAAACAAATAAAGGCGCGAGAGGCGCCCGAACGCAGGTTCAACGCACGTGTTGGAATCTACGTGAAGCGAAGTTTCAGTAAAGCGTTTAATTAAATCCTTTGCGTCTAACGGTCACGCGTACAATTTTGTTTACGCTCATGCTATGCGACAAAAAATTGGGCAAACCCGCAGTGGAACATGCGGAATGGCTAAATCAGAGTAAAATAATTAGAGTGAAATATAATTAAACATTCTATTGACAGATTGCTGTGCTTTTAGAGGTATCTGTGAGACGACATTATACTTTCATATATTGTGTAGGAATCGTACGCAGTGGGGCATGCCTATTCTGGAGGAGTCGCCAAGAACCGATTGGGAAGTACTGGTTGGTTAAATCAATGAAAATAATGTAAATCAAAGAGTCCGTTAAATATTATTCATCATTCCATGAACAGATCGGTATGCTTCAGCAAGCCTGTGAGCCGACATTATACGTAATAATTTTATGTTGGAAACTAATGTAATAATTATTACAATTATGATCTGCATACTTGGTCAGCAGTCATACAAGTGTTCTATAATCCACTTCGCTGGTGCTTTCATGTAGCTTTCGCATAGATATCCGCAAATATATCCGTCGATCTAGCGACCGAGCTGCCTCTGTTGATCTGACGTGTTCTGTTATGGCTATTAAATGTATCTTCCCGACCCAACAGCACCCAGCAGGCAGGTAGCCAGGCGAAATCCGGGAGAGCAGGCAATTACAGTCAGATAGCCCGAACATTTGCAAAGTCTTGCACTAGAGTGAATGGAAGGCACAGAAGAGAATCAAGAGAGGCTTTGTCTTCTCTTATAAACAATTAAAAAAGGACACTGACCACGAAAGTTTTTAATAGAAGTGTTCTCTTGCTCACTCTGTGAAACGAGTCCAGGAAATACGTTTACCTGCATTTATTGCTAAGCGGTGAAATATTGTTTCTGTGCGGAGCATTGTTTGTCTTATCTCAATCACTTTGCTATGGCCAGGTAGACCAGTACGTCTCGTCTTGTTTCAGCCCTCTTTTATCAAAAATATTGCTTGGAAGGTGGGATCGAACCTGTGATCCGCCGCGGTGGCTTAGCGGCTGTGGTCTTGCACTTATTTATAAGCACGAGATCAAATCCCGGCCTCGGCGGCTGCACTTTGCCGGCGGCGAATTGCAAGAAAGCGCCCGTGTCCCGTGCATTGGGTGCACGTTAAAGATCCCCTGGTGGTCAAAATTAAATTAATCCGGACTCGTCCACTATGACGTACCTCATAATCAAATCGTGCTTTTGGCATGTAAAACCCAACAATTCAAACCGAGCCTCTGACTCCCAGCACAACAGCTTGACGATCCAACCATTAGGCCACGAACGCGCGAATGTATCCTGTGTGTCAACGCCAACTGGCTCAGTGAGACCACTGGTGCGTGCGTCACGTAGCGTAGGACCAGCGAGAGCACGTGCGTGTTAGAGCACGTGCTCTAACTTACAGTCAGCTTAGCGCTGTCTTTCGCCTGCGTCACGCCGCATAGCGCCATCGGCCATATCGTGCTGAATACGCCGGTTCTCGTCCGATCCCCGAAGCCAAGCAGCCTTGGGCTCGGTCAGCACTTGTGAGGGAAACCACCTGGGAACACCGAGTGCTGGTGGAACCCTTTTTTTACAGTGCCAACCTTTCCCTTCTCATAAACGTTGCTTAGAAAAACGAGGGCGTGCAAGTTTTCCCCTTCTTCTCTCGCTGCAGTTAACGCTTTGAGTCGCTTCGTTAGACTGCACCGCCTTATGGAGGGGTCCACGTTCCCCAGTCGTTTCCTCGCAGCAGCTAGCGCTACGTGGACGCTGTTCAAAACTGTACCACATTCGCGAATGGCCCAGGTCGTACGGAAACAAGTTGCAATGCTTCATCGCCGGAATACAAAGCGTCAGTCGTCGTGCCATCGTCGTCGTCACACGCCCGCTCGCGTCACAGATGGTTCCTCGAGTAGCATAAACGCGTATGTTCGTTCTTAAGAAAATTATATTATGGAGTTTTACGTGCCAAAAGCATGAGCTGATTATGAGGTACGCCCTAGTGGGGGACTCCAGAAATTTGGACCACCTGGCGTTCTTTAACGTGCACCTAAATCTAAGTACACTGATGTTTTCGCATTTCGGCTCCATTGAAATGCGGCCGCCGTGGCCGGGATTCTTCGTCCTCCTGGTAAAGCGTTGTAGAACCCCAGTCGATGCTGGGTAGCCGGCTACCTGCAAAATGCTTCGTATAACATCGCTTACCACACTGCGTGGGATACGCATAGCATTTTTAGTTCTTTTATGCCGAGCTCCTCGCAACTGCATTCAACGACCTCCTTTTATAGAGAGGCCAACCGTTGACCCTGTCGCTGAAGCGCCATTCTCTTACCAACCAGTTGTCACATCGCGTTGGTGCAGTGAGGTGAAAGCTAACCTCTGAATCTCGTGGTCCTGTTAGGCCTGACTGATCGGTGGTGCTCTCTCGCGACGCGGAACGAGTACGTGCGCAGCATGAAGACGCACGCGGTGCAACGTCTGACCGGTGCTGCGCGTTCTCGCCGACGTTGCTGCAGTTCTACGCAGTGATTCTGCAGGTTACGAGCCTTTGAACGGGCGCAATTAAGCATTGGAAGGTTCAGTAGGTGCAACTTCTTGACAACGGCCTGATCGTACGCACCGTTTGACCATCACGCAAGCTATTTCTGCGAGAGAGCTCTGGTGTTGAAATTTTGGCATGTTGCGTCTGCATTTAGAGACAGTCGCAAAGCAGCTACACACAATTGAAACTATAACAACAGCATTCGATTTCGTACTTGAAAAATTACTAACAGTGCAGTTATTCAATTCTTAAGGCCACTTAGACCGAAGCGAGCTTACGTTTCGTGTTCACGTCGGATGAGTCGTCAGTGTAACTTGTGGTCACTGAAGACTGCTTTTGAAAATTATCTCTTTTGTTTTGAGCTGTTGCTTGGACTTTGCGGTAGCGTATAAGTTTCATACGGGGTCATGGTCAATCGCAAGTAGCGGCGCGATATTTGATTCGCGTAGTTACCTACCTGATTGCCGCAGCAGGATTAGGCTGCCGCTTTCTTCCAGCCATGACGGGCTCATTTCGGTGAAGGCGTAATGCAGTAACGCTCCTGTTCCATGCATTGGGTGCACGTTAAGGAACCCAAGGTTATCAAAATTAATCCGGAGTCCCCCGCTACAGCGTGCCTTATAACCAGAATCGTGGGGTTGGCACGTAAGATCCCAGAACTATTTTTTCTTCTTGTTTGGCTGCCGTTTTCCCAAGTAGCCGGGCTGCACAGAATTACATGAAATGCGGCGCAGGTTGTACTGCTTGCTAGCGTGAGAGCCCTACCGACGAAACTGCAGTCAGCATACTTCGCTGCACAAAAGCCCTGCGCGTCTGTTCCCTTCCCACAGCGCCGCGCATACAGGGATGGATCGTCGACGCGTGCTCCTCGGCGCCACGCGCACGTGTGTGTTTCTGCCGGTCTCGTGGTCCACGGATAGAGCGGTCATGGGCCCGTTCTCGGCGTGCGAAACGATGCACCTGTCGTCCTTGTCCGCTCGTGCGAAATAAGAGCCCGCTGAGCGATGCGCCTCTGCACAGTGGGAGGCTGCGGTGGACGTGCGTTTCTGGCGAACGTTTCTATATCTGCCTCCGCAGTGTGTCTTCATTAATTTTTGTGCCGGTTGAATCGTGCTGTTTAGTGACGGCGTCCTCTTCCTTGGCGTGAAGCGATCGAGATCTGTTTCTGTCTGGTATCCGAGGAAACCGATGATGACGCCAGTAAGCGAACTACAAAGCGGAGCTCTCGCTCGTTATTTCGCTCGGTGCTCAAGTGGCAGCCCTTGAATATGATCTGGGCAGTTGTGGCCTCACCGATTGCCTGGGACCGAAATCTGTGCACAGCGATTTTCGTTTGATTCTCTCCGTTCGTGTACCGTCGGCCGCGCCTATAGTGGCCAGCCGGTGGCGAGATCGTAAGCGGTGCTCGAGGTGCTGTCCAAGCACGGTGTGAACATGGTTCGAAGCGAAATGTAACAAAACTGTTTTATCGTGTGAGCCCAGCCATTTTCCTAGGATCAGTTGCAATTGTCTTTTTGTCTTAAAACCGTTTTCTTGCTAGGATATTGCCAGTTTTTTTTTTTCTATTCCTACGCCTCTTGTCAGTATTTGCGACCGTACTACTTGCATATTATCATAGCTGTGCAGTCGGATCGGGGATAAACATGAACGCTGGGGCCTGCTTCCCAGCCTTGCGAACTGGTTTTCCTGTTTTGGTGCGGTGCGGGTAAGACTAGAAACGGTAAAGGTGATGATGTATCTGGGCGTTCTTTTTTCTTTCTTCCTTATTATTTCGCGTTTATTTCTGGTTCCCGCTGATTTGCTTCTATTCGCCTTTTATTTACGCATTTTTTCGTCCCCCGGTGTTTATATTTTTCACGCAGACGTTCTTTTTATTTGGCTCGCAGCAAATTACTGTCCACGTCAGGTCTCGCACACGTGGGTATGACTCTAGCTTCCTGAACTGGAATTACAACCACATGTTCTGAAAAACAATTCCTGAGCGCTTCTATATATATATGTATATATATTCTTTTTTTTTCTCAGCATGATTTCGCCGGTTTAGATGGCTCCAATAAGATATTTCACGCTTAAAGGGAGGAGTGGCCAAAGGCGCCGGCAACTCGCAGTAGCCCAAACCAAATTGCACTGATGAAATTACTCGCAAATGAAGCAGCGCGCGCTGCATTAGCGGCGATCTGTGCGAACGCCGCTGCGAAGGTTGTGTTCGCCGAGTTTTACCCACCGAGGGTAAGTTCGACGTGCAAACATTATCCCTGCGTTAATTCTCTCCGCAGTTCCGAGGTAGCGTCATGCGTGCGTTTGCCGATTATCTCGGTTCGCTCGTTCCTAACGCTTCTGGTCGAATATCGACTCGCAAGTGTTTGTGCGAAGGCAGACTCGTTTGTTTTCGGTCGCGGCAAGAACGGAAAATTATATGGCGAGAAGAACACTGCGCGGGCCATTATATTCTGTTCAGGCGAGCAATTAACGGGTATCTGCCTCTCCGGCCTTCGAGTCCAGCTGCTGTTTGTACATCCGTACAGGCTTTGTGTACGCAACTGGCGGATTTGTGCCCCCCTTTAGGAATTCAACGAGCGCCTTGTAATACGGGGAAAAAAGATGTGCATCTAGAGGGAAACAGATGAGAGAAATCAAACACATTTGTTATTATTCCTTTTGCTATTTCGTCTTTTTCAAATTATATTTCGGATTTTTCTCTTAATGTGCAGTGTCTCGAATCGAAGCCCTACTGCGGAAAAAGACGGGACGTATATATGACGCCGATATTGCAGCCTGTTCGATACGGGGCCTCGCGAAAAATGTCTTTTTTTTTTCAAACTTATGGGTGTTGCAATTACTTTAGGAAAACAAATGCACATTCCAATCGAAGGTTGCGGCGATCGCACTCGAGCTCATAGAGAAACACGCCTTCTAAGAAACGCGCGGGCTTTTCTTCTAGCCGAGGAGGAGAAGGAAGAAGAAGATGGTAACATATAGTTTGCAGGCAGCTCTATATCCTTGAAAAGGCATGCCAGCAATCGCTGCGCCTTATCTCTCCGTCCTGTTGACTTGTATTGGGCGGTACATGCAACTACGTTAAATGTGGATGCGCCGCAGAATACTCCTTTTGTTGTTGCGCATGTTGCGCAGCGGGAATCGCAAAACACGTGGCTCTTGCAGCGAAAACACTGCTAGTCAGCAGGCTTCTTGGTCAGGCAATTTCCGGCGCTGCAACGCGTAGGTGTTCGTCGTACGAGTTTTCGCCCACGTGAGGTGGCCCAATTATTATTACGGCAATGCGTAAAGCCCGCATATACGCCCGTGCGCCGTACGCTGTTGGGCCGTACAGCCCTTCTTCAGCATTCAAGTGGATTCGAACAAACAAGCAAAGGTCAAACAATTTGCAGGACGATTTAAAAACAAAATCAGAACTTTCGGTATCTTAACTTCGTTGGTCTTGGTGGAACGCTGTCACAGACCGGAAGCCACGCCTCGTTCTATTTTCTGCGGAGCGCCGTACAGCACTAAGCGAGAAGCGTCTACGGACTCCTGCATTGTGTGTACATTGCGGCAGGAAACAAACGTTACACGCTTTGTTCTCTCTTCTGCTGTTTACGTTGTCGTGTGCACGATAGAGAAACTGCCCCGAGCAATACGACGACAGAGCGCCCGCTGTGGTTCTAGGTAGCGTAGTGGGAGTTGCGCGGTTGTTTCTTCTTTTTGATCTCATCCTTATCAGGGAACAGTGTCTGCGTTCTTGCTTCAAAGGAAGCCCATTCTCTTCCGTTACATATGGATTGCTGCGGAAAGATACAGTTTACGTCGACTGTTCCCTTTTGTGTTTGTTGTAACCCAAATACGAAGCGAAAGGAATAAGGGAGAGGAGAGGATGGGCATAGGTACATGCTGTGACGCGCGCATCTCAGCAAATAACTATCCCGCTCCGCCACACAAACGTGAGACACGTGTTACAGTGGGCAGACTACTGTGCATGCTGTTTCCTTCGATACCGTTTGCCTGCAAGCACCTTGCGTATGTTAAAAACCAGACTGTTCCAAGTGGAGTGCCGCAGCACTCCTTTTTCCGAGTCCTCGGTTGGCGGCCGTGCAATATATATCGGGACCGGAAGAGGCGGGCAATCCACAGCGAAGGTTTATACAAGCTTCGACGGTGACAGTAAAACGGGATAGGGGATCGAAAAGGTAGATGCTGCGTTCTTGCACTAAGCGCTTTCTCTTTTATTACCTCGCCGTAAAGGCTCCATTGCGGCAGGAAATGGGGACATGATTCTGCCGTAGTGGTTTTCTTCATTGACTTGTTTTCGTGCGCTACGATGTCTCGAGCCTGTGAGATTTATCCCCATTTTCCCTTCGCTATCCTTGTGCGGGTCTGGATTACTATGTTTCGTATGCCGGTAAACAACAACAACAACAATAACGACAAAAAAAACGCCGTATTGCTATGCATTGAACATTAGGCACGCTTCCCGAACATTGGTTGTGTCCTAAAGGATGCTTCGTTCCCTCAGCGAACGTACATTAGACTTATCGTGGAGGTTCGCTGCAACTTACCGTAAGGAATAAGCGAAGCAACTTGGTCGCTGCCATCGCTTTTTTACTGTCTTTATGTGGCTTGGCAAGAATGTTTGCGAGCTGAGTTAGCAATTGCGACATACGGCTGCAGTGCGGCATTTCATTTTTGCGCAACAAACGAGACCTCTTTCTCTCGTGTGCATACTTTCTGTTTACATTGACGCAAGATTAAACGGGATCATCGAGAAAGATCAGAAGCAAACATGTGTGCCAAGCACACAGTAATTCTTTTTATCGCTACTAAATCCATAGGCTGTTTTGCGGCTCGGGCTTTTCTGTAGGCATTTTCGTGCAGTACTATGCCTCCGCCATAGTCATGCTTTGATGCTCTTCGCAAACAGTGCTGCGTGCGACGTATGGGAGGCTATTACGTATTCGATGCGGCCGGAGAGGATTACTTACTTGTCCGGACGAGGGGCAGCTTGCTTGCTTGTTAGTTTGTTCGCCTTAATTTTTGTTTGCGTTTACTTGTTGAATAAAAAAAATAGAGTAAGTCCTGTGGTCATTGGCTCGCAAGAAGCGGTTATTCGTGCTTGGAAACCGAGCTGAGCTCAATTGGAACAGGCGAGGACGCCATGAACACGCAGAATCACCGTCCTAATTTACCCAGAAATATTGTGTTGCTCTCATGTAAAATTTGGCAACGCAAAAATCGCCCTCAAAAACATCCAAGCGCTTTTGAGGGAGGGGCGTGACAGTGCTTACTGTCCCCACTTTTTTTGTTGTTGTTGTTATGTGCCGAAACGAAATCGCATAAGTGAATGTTTCCGTGTTCTGTGAGACATTCCTCAAAGAAAATGTTGCAGTAATCTCGTAGCAACGAAGTTATACTTGCGACTGGCGTCTAAGCGTAACACCTACGGCTACTCAGGGCACCGACGTGTCCTACGTCTGGAGTTTCTAAGTTTAGATAATGACATGTCTTGGCTTGCAAAGTCGCCGTTTGCCTCGCGAGAGAAAAAGAAGCCTACGCAAATGCACAGTCATACACGCATCCTCAGAACGGGTGACATCCAGATAAGCATCTCGATATGGCGCGACTGTCGCTTCAATTAGGTTAATGGTTTTTCGCGGCCAGAAAAAAACGCTGGGTCGATGACAGTGCGGCTTTAAGGCTGCTCTAATTATAGGCGGGCCGGTGGTCCGGGTGAATGTAATTGCTTAATTGCGAGGAAATGTCGCCTCCCCGAATGACACGGTCATACTGTTACTTTAAGCTGGTCCGTACGAACTTCACGCACGAGAGGAAAGAGTCTTACACTTGAACGTCGCGGAGTGGCCAATTTGACGCAACTAATAAAAAAAAATATTGAGAGTGAGGCTCTTCGGGGGGGAGGGTCTGCGATGTGAAACTGGATTCGCCTCAGCCCATAGACGGTCGGTGAGCGTGCGCTTCTGCATATGCGTGTAGGTGCATGCACGCAACCTGGATGCAGAGATAATTGTGGCGCGGGAACAGGTGGAGTTATTTCTGGAGGGTCGCTCCATTGGGGATTTTGTCAGTTTTGCTACTCTCCGTTTATAACGAAAGTCAGCGAGTGGGAATGGGTTCATTTGCGATCTTGAATGCGGGTCGCACGTGCCAGTGCTCTCGATGCTTGTCCAGAGGAGCAGCCCCTTACAGTTGTCCGTGTTAAGGCGCAGGTTAAAATGTAGCGCACTGCTTTCCGAGTTGTAAGAGAAGTCGGACAGGATTTCGCTTATGTACATGAAGGCACGTCCTTTTACGGCGACACTGGTCGTAAATGTTACGTTACTTTCTATCGGCAGACTATACAAGCTTGTGGAAATGCTACAAGGGTAGTCTTACCGTGAGTGGTGGCTTTGCGAAAGAGAAAGGCAGGTCGACCTTTGAATTTTCGCACCAATTTCTTGTCGGGTGACTGGGGATAGGTAACAGCCGAGTATTGGAGAAACAACTGAGTTACATGTATTTGAATGAGAATTCAACCTGGCAATTTCTCGTGGCTTGCGTAAAATAAATGCAGTTACGTGAAAGATGCGTAAAAAAAAATTAAGCCAGTTTCAATCGAACGGCGAAGTATTGAAAGCGATTGCAAGGTTTAGCGTTGCGCTGAAGCTCCACGGACTGTGTTCTAAGAATACGCGAGGGCGACGTGTCGGCGGGCAACGTAGCAGTCGAGGCTATACTGCGCAGTAGAAACAGCGCCCTGGC
Organism: Dermacentor albipictus; assembly: GCF_038994185.2. Taxonomy (NCBI): domain Eukaryota; kingdom Metazoa; phylum Arthropoda; class Arachnida; order Ixodida; family Ixodidae; genus Dermacentor; species Dermacentor albipictus. Next base: position 24,347,686 of record NC_091823.1, read on the forward strand.
AGCTATCAGGCGTCTCACAGCGATGGCATGATGAGGAGCGCCGCCATCTCTGCGCAGTGGTGCACGAGACGAGAGAGGCGGAAAACCGTCAGCCTTGTGTAGTTCGAGGTGTTCCACTCGAGCCACTGTATGCACCACGATGTGCGTGGTATGCATACACCTGCGCGCAGCAGGAATGCTATAGTGTTTTGCACGCACAGCGTCCATGGGAGCAGCGGAAGGCTGAACGCTGCCCTGACATATCCGCGGAACGAATTGAGTGGAGCGTGAGGCTGCATCCACTCCGTCTTTTTTTTTTGCGTTCTTTCCTACTTTTTTTTTTTTTGCAGGCAAACGCGCTGCGCGTCTATTGTGTCTTTCGAGACCTTTACGCGCTCCATCACTGTGAAATAATTTGCACCCTTATTCAACTAATCCGTCCCTAACTCAAAAACGTGCTCCCATGAAGAATTGCTATCGCAATAAAATGTCTATTCAGCCTGACGCTGTAAACATCCCGTTTTAGCGCACAGAATTCACGAAAGAAGTTCGCTGTTTTCTCCTGCAACTTCTTCCCGCCGCATAAATGCGATGAGTATTTCTGAAGAGCAATACGCTAGTCTGTGTCGGTTTAGTTGGAATATATTTGTGGCACATAGCTAGTTGCGCTTCCACAATTGTCATGCGAGACTCGCGCTTTCGAAGTACGTATAACAACGAATCTATACCACAAGGCCAGCGTATTCGAATCCGTAACATGCACCCTTTGTCAAAAGATTACGCGCCACCGACGGCAGCAACGATTGTGGAGATCGGTTGGTATTTCGGCACCCTGTATACGATGTTGTGAAGTTTGGAGCTACAGTCGGGTTCTTCACTCTGAAGCGCTCTATGGCTTCAAGAGCGACATAGCATCGCAACCAGGTGACGTCCCAGCTGCAGCTCGCACGACGTGCTCTTCGGCGCTTTTTTTCTTTTTTGAGATGTTTTCTACACCTATGTGGCGTACATGCCCTTCCGCCCTCTTTTCAGGTGAACGAAGCGTAGGCAGCTGGAAGTTTCGAAAAAGCAAAGCAAATGCATTCAATGGCACCCCACACGCTGCGTACCTTGTCCTACGGCATTCTGGAGTTCGCGCACGTTCTACTTTCAGGTGGTTATTAAGCAACACGGCATCTAAAGTTTGTTTGCGCGTTCCGGCTGTCGTTTTTTATGTCAGTCGATTTGCTGCTCGCAGACTTCACGCTTTCTAAGAGTTTATAATTGCCACTTAACTGCTTCGCCAAAACGGTCGTGTGTTTATTTCTGCGGCGGCGAGCGCGGCAAAGTGAAGAACCGCGCGTTATGAATTGGGTAAACCGGCCACACAGAGCCGCGAGAGGCTCTGCGAAGCGTGCTGCGCGGTAGAGAGAGAGAGAGAGAGAGAGAGAGAGAGAGAGAGGGGCGAACTTCGAGTGCCGAAGCGACGATGGCGCGCCAAAAACGCTCGTAGAAGGGGAGCTATGTGTGTACCGTGAATGGAGGGAAAGCCCCAAGTATGCCGCAGGGCCGGAGACCACCGCTTCATTATCGTCGGCACCGTGGGGCGACGGGTTAATGAACGATAAGTGCCGGCGCGCTCACTGTCCGCAAACACGCACGGCGCCGATTAACGGTTGGTCGGCGGTGGCCCGACAGCCAGGGCCGGCCGTTCGCTCGGTTCGTACTCGGCTCGTAAGATTTCTTTCTTTTTATTCTCCCTCTCTCTTAGCGGCGACAAGCAGAACCGCGTAAAAGGAGAATCTGTCCGAGAAATGAGTGCGAAAACGACTGCTGCTGCGCAGCGCTCCGTGGGCGGAGGAATCGATGGAGGAGCCATTGCCGCCGGCTGTGCCTGTGGCTCGGAATACACGCGGTGCGAGAGAACAGAAATAACTGCGGGAGTTGGAGAAATCGCAAACCTTATCGCACGCCGCCACCCACCGCTTCCGTGGGATGCAGTGGGCCACGCGCCTGTAGTGCACCGCGTCCGATGGATCCGAGCGTCAGTTCGCTCGTCTTGCCTTTGGACGCCCCTCTCCGCTTCCATAAACGGCATGCCTGCTTGGCCGATATGTCGTTATGCGACAGGGTGTAGGTAGTCGGTGCTCCCGTGTCGGTTGACGTCATGCGAACGAGCTTTACCACGAGCCTATACGAGCCTATAATACACGAGCGTGATCACCAGCGTTTCAGAATTATGGGACGCTGTATTTTATATGTCTTCGACGATGGTCCGATTAAGTCTTCGGAAAGAGCGCGTTCTGTCCCTTTGCCAGACTTGTTCACTGCCGTGCAAAGACGAAGTGTTGAGGGTGCACAGCTTTTGCTGTGCTTAGTTGTTTTGTGAAATCGTTTTGTTCAGATTGTGTGGGCTGTGCGGTGACTCAGCGGTTGTCCTTATTAACTGCTCCTCCGCTTGTAGCTAGATTTAACGTCTCGATTGGAACATTTTTACGTGTTATAGAGTGTGCATGTGGCACGCTGCTGTGCGTTGAACGCATCTTTCAATACGCCAGGAAAGTAAGAGCGTAACCGAAAGAAGATCGTTTATCTACCCCTCGCCTTCTTAACTCGTTGTTATAGCTACAGCTAGGCAGCCGGCTGTCACTTTATAAGTTCTATACTTTCTGCTCAAACGGGCCGCTTTCGTGACAAGAAAGATTATATATATATATATATATATATATATATATATATATATATATATATATATATATATATATGGTGTGTGTGTGTGTGTGTGTGTGTGTGTGTGTGTGTGTGTGTGTGTGTGTGTGTGCGTGTGTGTGTGTGTGTGGTTGTGGTTGTCACTGATTATCGAGCCCCTCCGATCCACTTCTTTGTACTTCCTTAACAAAAATGGTTTAAAAGTCGTTTTTTTTTCTCTTTGAAGTTTTTATTCGGGAAATATTTTTTGAGATTGCATTCGATTGTTAAAATAGTTCTCTTTTTGAATAACTTCACTGCTGTAGACATCAGTTACGCCTTCTTAGTATATCATCCCCCTCTACCCCTCGCCCTTTCCTTTTTCTCGTACAAACTGTGCAACACTGATGCCGGCGAAAGTTACGACTCGCGTCTAAATGTCGTGGTCCCGAGCCTTGAGCGCGCATGTTGGCCTTTATTACAAGCTATGCATGTTTTCCGGCCGCGCTGGCTTGCTCCGTAGGCAGGAGATAAAATTCTGCTGTAATAAGGGCCGCGGATAAAAAAGTTGGTCTGTGCTTTTAAAAAAGGCTCGCACTTTCCGTCTGGCGTGAACCCGTGCTTTAACGTGAGCGAGTTCTCGTTGACCTCCGCGCTCATGTTGCTGGCTGTATCTCGCTGCTGAGCGGCGGCGTTCGCCACGAGAACGTGCCGCGAATGCAGAGCCTCTCGGGAGGATAGCGTGCGAAAGGAAAGTTTTGTCGGAGGTCGCCCGGGCGTATTCACGCTGCAGAGACACTTTGACGACGTCGACGAAACGTGTTCCCCAATGTCTGTGGAGCGTCGGCTTCCTTGCTCTCGGCGTTTGTTGGCCCGACAGTTGCTGGCGCGTGGCAGTCGACGACAACACCTTGCTTGCAGTGAAATGTTGGTTAATGCGTTACGCAGTCTGAAAGCGCATTATAGGGCATTGAGCGGCATTTAGGAGGAATTGAGTGGTGAAAGTTTTCTTGTAGCTTGCACAAAAAAAAAAATATTGTGGCAACATGGTCAGCCTTGTTTACAGGCAACTTTCTGCACCGCTTTCAAGTGAGTGAGAAGCCCAATGACAGTAGTAGCATGGTGGTAATCAGTTGGCCCGTATTAAATCTTACGTGTGGCCGTATCACGGGAACCACACGTGCGTTTTCCGCGCGCCGGAAGACGAAAGTGATCCACACGATTGCTATAAAAAGCTCTTCCGCCATTGCACAGGCTATACAAAGTCCCGACTTTGACGATAACCACGCCGCTTTACACGGCGCCTTGTAGCAAGATTCTTTCATCCATAGCGTGCACGGACCCTGTTGTTTGAGTAGCAACTCCCATCCGCCATCGTATGAAATCCTTCCCGCAAATCCACGTCGATACCCGTGACCCCCCTGTTCGCTGCTCAGATTCACTTTCTTCCGCGGCACGTGGTATGTGCGTTCCGATTGATTTCCTAGCGTGCGTAGGGCGCCTACATACGAGTCCGTGATCACGGCTGGGGAGAATGACGGCTATTCCCCGGAATGGCGCATGTCTTCTGTGGCCAGGACGAGAGCGGGCTCACGTGGAACGCGACGAGCGAAAAGTCGATAGCGCCGGCGACACGAGGGGGCTCCCGACCAGCCTTCGCGCTTGGATGGTTCTCGCTTTGTCGGGTGAGACGCACCACCGCCTGGTTCCTGTTCGTGTGATGGCGTGCGTACAGCTTGGTTTTGACATACGAGTAACGTATGTTCACCGCGTCTGTTTTAACCGGCTACCGAGCTTTTGGTAGCAGGCTGTAGCAGCATGTAAGCTGCACGTAGTTTATATTATTTAACCTTCTTTTGCTCCATTGGAAATTAGCCAGGTATTGAAGAAATAATGGTCACTAATCAAGTGAATAGGGAAAAAACAAAGAGTGTTTCGGAGCCGTTACGTGTTCCTTGATCACACTAGAAGAAAGGGGCTTAACCAAGGGGCCCCATTTTATTAGTCATATCAGAAGAAGCCAACGAACACTTACACCAAGGACAGCATAGGGGAAATTACTTGTGCTTAATAAATGAAATAAAGAAACCATAAGTAATGGAAATGAAAGTGGATGAAAAAACAACTTGCCGCATGTGGGGAACGACTCCACAACCTTCGCAATGATCACACTAGGGCAGACAAGAGCTAAGGCGGACATGGCAGACAGTCTTCTGTGCATTAGTATGACCAACAATGCAGTACTTGCAAATGGTTTCGGCGACCGTTTGTAGACTTGGCATGTTCATTCAAGTGCGCGCGCGACTAGTGCTCTTTCTTTCCTTCTTTTTAGAGCGCAAGTAGGCACCCGCTCCTGCGTCGAGCGTCGGCCTAGCCGAGTGAACGAGCGCAGCGAAAGATGAAAGCGAACGCGGAGCGCAGCGGGCGATGAAAGACGCGTGGAGGAAAGCGAAGGAGGAGGGTATGGCGAAATAGTTTGGCGACGACGGCTACGAGATGGCGCCAGAGTAGCGCGCGTCGTCTGGGAGGTCTGTCTGCGGCGGCTGTGCAGACCGCGCCCACGCGACACCCACGCGCCGGCTCTCGCGATCTCCAGATTAACGAGGCAGTCGCGCCACACTTTGCTCCGTCTGCAACGTGCCGCACGAGACAGACTCTCCACGCCAGCCAATATATCGCGAAATAAAAACACGTATGGAGCTGCACTCAAATTTCGCGTTAGGAGGGAGTATCGTAATCGTCGGTGAATTTTTTCTTCCCTGTATCCCCTCTAGCCCTGTGCAGGTTAGCAAACAGGACGTGCGTCTGGTTAACATCCTTGCTTCTTTCTCTCCCTCTCCTAATATTAAAAAAAATTAAATTATAGGGTTTTACGTGCCAAAACCACTTTCTGATTATGAGGCACGCCGTAGTGGAGGACTCCGGAAATTTCGACCACCTGGGGTTCTTTAACGCGCACCTAAATCTAAGTACACGGGTGTTTTCGCATTTCGCCCCCATCGATATGCGGCCGCCGTGGCCGGGATTCGATCCCACGACCTCGTGCTCAGCAGCCTAACACCATAGCCACTGAGCAACCACGACGGGTCTCCTAATGTGACAAACAAACACGTACAGGCTACAGTGCACATTAAGAGTTTCCAAGTGAAAGGAGATTGTAAGTTCGACTCCGAACGAGAAGCATGAAGGAGAATCGGTGCAGTCAAACTTGTCAACGTTCTCTCTAAGGTAACTTTGAATGCCGTGGTCAACATCGGGTCGCCGTATTTCCAGCTAGGAGGGCTACATGTCTTTCGTTTTATGTTGCCTCTGCGTGATTCGAACGCGCCGGTTAAAGAAATAGCCCCCACACCAGTACCGGTACATGCCACTACCGCGACGTTCTGCTTCCGGGAGGGCGGCGTTTCCGGGCCACTGAGTCGAATGGCGACCCGAATGGCTGAGGGTGTGGACAGTGGGTGTGTGTGTGAGGAAGGGTAGGGTTACGCCGACTGGAGACCGAGTAGACACGCTGGCATTTCTCATCGATTAGGGGGAATATCGAGCGCCCCGTCTCTGTTTCGGTGCGGCGTTCTAAGAATCGGCCGCCGCTGCCACTGTGTCCAGCCATCTGGACCGGGGTGTCGGATGCGAAAGCCAGAGTCGAAACGCCGCCTCGAGGTCATTGAACCCAGGTTTGCTTCTGCGCATGGGTATAAGTGGCCTACGAAGCCTCACGAACGAGTTCAGGTGAAAATAGTCTTCGAGGAACCGGCGGCACGTCTGTCGAAATAGCGCGTTTTGCTCGCTTCTAGCGGATATGAACTAACCGTGTTCAGTATATACTGCGACAAGGATCGGGGCAATGAGGGGCTGGTAAAACGATGTAATTACCATAACATTCGTTGAATTCAAAGCAAAGGTGAGTTAAACATGTTTTCACTTAAATCGCTACGATTTCATTTAATTCAGCAGTCATTTCCTTGGCTTGAATGATCATTACATATGGTTGCATTGATGCTATCGCAAAGAGCACTTCTATAGTAATTTTATTTATCGCCCTTTCCATTTGTAGTCGGCAGCAATGACGTCCCTTTGCACCACGCAGTCCTCTGAGCTGACCCATTAAGGACGATTAGTAGATTAACCAACCAGAAATCGAGCCTCACATTCGATCGCTTTTCCTGCGACGCCGAAGTGCTGGTTACAATGCTCGGATCATCGCGTGGCCATTAGCTCCCAGGAAGCCTGCGCTGCAGCTGGCTAACCCGTAGATAACGAGGTGCACTGAAATAAAACGGGACCCACGCGACCTCTGACGCTGCTTATGTTACGGCTAACTCAGCTATACCGCGTCCTCGAGCGAGTGAGAGAAGAGATACCTTCGCTCAATGCCGCCGCCGTTCGCTTCGTAGTTTCCACAGCGTCGTGCTGCCTGGTGGAGGCTCGCGTTCTCTTTTTCCTTCAACAGCGGCAGCATCAGTCGCGCTCTTTGTGATCGTGGCTGGTATATAGTTTCCCCGCGAAGAGCAGACCGCGCCTAGGCTAATGCCCATTTCGCTCGGCTATTCCCTCAGCGCACACATACGCGCTGAGAATCTCTTTGTGTGTTCGGGGGCTGAGCCTGACTCGTGCCGCCCGGCTGCTGCTGCTGCTGCTGCTCCGCGGCTTGCGAACGATACCGGCTACGCACACGCACGAACGAGCGCACAGACGCACGCACGCGCGCGCCAAATTGCGTGTTGCCTTCGTGGCACGCACCACAAGAGAGGCAATGAAGCTATGCGCATGTGCACGCGTGCGACTGTGGTGGGTGTTTGTTCGCTGTTGCGGGAGAGGGAACGGCGAGCTATTCACTAGGCTGCAAGGGAAGCGGGGTCCGCTCTCACATTGGACGCCGCGATGTCAAAACAAGGCGTCGTTGCCGAGAAAAGCTGTTTTTCTCTCCTCGTTTTCCTCTGCTCTTCCTCCTCGTGATTTTCCTTTACCTCGAGTTCCTTTTTCGGCCTCCGTCACTCAAGAGCAGCGGGAGGTAAAAGAAAGGCCAAAAATGTTCTTTGCACACACACACGCACACGACATAAAATAATAATAATAAAGGAGAGGTATCAAGAAAAGGGGGCGGCGAGAAGCACCGTATTTGCGTATGCAAAGTGTTTGGACAACTTGATAGTATTGTTGGTGATTTGTTTAGTATAAGCGCGGTTTTTTATTCTTGCCCCTCTCTCCCCCTCCCACCCCTTCTTATTTTTTTCGGTGGTATTGGTGACCACGTGAATGGGAGCACCTACGTAGGCCGTCTTATTTTTTTTTTCCTTTTCTTTGTGTTTTTCGTGAGTCACATTTGCGTAGGTTTTTCAACTATATATGAACGGTAACCTGGAACGACTTTCTTGTTCTTTTTGTGCTGTTAATGGCATTTATGACAATGCATAACTTCAACGTGTGCGAGAAATAATAACGCCTAGTTTTGGGGACAGGAAATCATCCTAACTGAAGTGTCTCATTCTTTCAAAATACATGCGTGCATGCTTGTCCGGCAATTCTTTCGCCTGAGTATCTCGTACGTTGTCCGCTGTTTTCAAGAACAATTACGGGAAAAGGGATGGTTTCTGTAGTAACGAATTCGCTCCCTTTGTCACGTCTTTCATATGTGACTGTAGTGAGACCACTGGTGTGCCGAGGTGTCAAGACAAAAAGAAATCTTGTAAACTGGGTCATTAGTGATTTGCAAAAAAAGAAAGAAAGAAAAGAAAAGAAAAGAAAAGAAAAAGTCGGACCGATATGCAAAAAGGAGAGTAACTGCCACGAATATGTATACAATGAACCCGCCGAGAGTCTAATCAGGCTGGTGTGTTGACCGTGCTCGTCGTAGCGCACATTTGTAGGCTCATGCCCGCGGGTCTCCTATTGTCGTGAATTCGATGGCCGTCGCGACAAAGTGCGTCGTTTTCCGAAATCAAATTGCAGATTGCGCAACACACTCGCGATTGCATTCTTCCACTGTTGAAGGACACGAAGTTTTCTATCAGATGCCCCTTGATCGTAGCGAAACAACTTTAATTATAGGCGAACACACGAAAAAGAAAGTCTTGACACAGCCCTGGTTCGCCCGTACCGACCTTATTCGCGAGCGCATTCATTCTTTTCAAAGCGCGAGTTCATCACGAAACACCTAATTATCTCGCTGACAAGACAATTAAATGCCGACTGACGCATAGGCAATTTGTTTTTATTTATTTATTTATTTCCAGTGCATCAGAGGGTATACATTTAATGATTGTAGTACATGAAGGTGGGCGGGTAACATTTTAAAAGAGGAGGCGCGACGCTGTTCTGGGAAGTGGACCGATCCGTCCTCGGTGTTAGCACCACTTGCGGCGCGTCGTTCATGTAGAGCTATACCTGCGTCCTTGTGCTGAGCTTTGGATGTGATGTGCGGCGCCGTGAAAAGCTCTGTGGTAGGTAGTCTGCGATGCGCGCTGAAATCTCAGTACAGGGGCGCTTTTGCGTTCCGCCCCTTTGAATTACGGACGTGCCACTTCTTGGGACCCCTGTGCTCAACACCATAACGCCACAGCCGCGACGCTATAACGCGGCGAGTCACTTAAAACAAGCGATATTTGAGGAAGTCTGCATAAAGTATAAGGAATGCAGGCCGGCTATAGCGCTTCTGGTATTGAAGTTCGTGTCATGTACCGTGCAGAAAGCTGTAATAGCTCGTCGATATATCGCGCATTACGTTTTCAGGTTGCCACGGCAACTTGCGGTATACGTGCACGCATACGGCACAGCTCAACAACGCGTGCTGTGGACGGGGGAAACGGCCTCCACGGCGTTCATCCTAGGCCAGGCTCGGTTCACGTTCTGCGACTAACGGGGCGGCGATTGGGCGGCCGCAGGCATGCGCCGGCAGCGGCCTAGGTGTCGATGAAGGGCTCCCCTGACCCTGCGTGCCTCGGTGTTCCTTTTGGCCGGTTTGGCTGCCGCTACACCGCGGCGCGTGGCCGCCCGCTGGCCTTAAGTGAGGAGAGAAAGGTTGTAAGAAGGCGAGAACGTATGCACGCCGTAAATAGTCTTGTTAGGCGAGCTGAGCTGCGCCGATCGACCAATGCGCGCGCCGGGCTGTGGCTGCAGCTTCTGGCGCTTTGCAGCCGCCTCATATTGTGCCTCGTTCTTCCTGCTCCCTTCCAGAAGAGCCGTGCGCTTGCTGTATAGTTGCCGCTGCCGATGGCGTTGAGGTTGATGCCTCTGGACGTGCTTCTGCTTCTCCATTGAACGGCAGTTATTGCGTAAAGCGGCTCGTTTTAGCATCCGGCGTGGTTCGTTTACGGAACGGATTCCGGGACATTGGCGAAACAAAGCGGTCGGCCGACTATACGCGAAGGAGGCGACGGCTTGTACAAAGCGTCTATGCTTCCTGCCGTCAACACCAATAACGCTAGACCGAGAGCAAGCAAACCAGTGTTAGGTTGAGCGCACGCTCTAGGACTGTCTGTGCTCTTTTCCTTTTGTGTACTTCATTTATTGTGAACACTAATAATCGCTGGCGTCACAGCATTGTGCAACAAAGTGTGTGTTGCTGCGCTTTTTTTTGTTTTTTTACTGCGAAAGCTGTATATGACTAAGCTTCCGTAGTTTTTTCGGCGCCCGTGAACAGAAACGGATTTAGCGATTTCTAACAAACCCACACGAGTGCAGTGCGATGGCGCAGATGTCAAATGCGGAACAGATTAGAACGATCGCCGTGAACAATAGCGTGATGTCAAGGTTATCGCAGTATATAAATAAGCAGGAGAGGTAGCGACACTAAAAACAGCTGCGTTATCGATGGGGCGGACACGTATAGTTCGTACACCCGAAGAACAACATGCGTACGAGGAGCGCCGGAGGGAACAGCAACGAGAATGTAAACGGCGCCGGCGCGAAACGACCACCGACGAAGAACGTTCTCGCGATGCTGAATGAAACCGACAATCGCGAGTCCGGGTACTTCCGAATGAGCAACGACGCCAGACTCGCAACGCAAAAAATGACAACCATTCCACTCTGTGAAGATCGAATGGCAGCGAAAGCACTTTGCTTTTCGTTTGAGAGCTTCTACTGTCGTCAGTTTTTGCTGCCATTCCATCTTGACAGAGTTGAATGGTTGTCATTTTCTTTCTTATTGGTTATTTAACACTTTCTATCCGCGCGTTTGCATGGCACTAGACGCAATGCAGCGATAACTGCAACCTATCTCGTTTGCGATCGTTTGTGATTGGTTTGTGAAGCTCATGAAAGGGCTTTACGCATAATGAATCATTTTTGTTCTTGGCAATCGCGCCATGAAGCCGTTCTGTAACTTTCTATTTGTTAATGGGTTAAACTAAAGAGAAAAAGAAAACTGATTTAGTTTAACTTTGCAGCCCCTATTCACGTCCATTTTGGCTTCAAGTACCAAGCATGTACCTTGCTGCTGGTGGCGTTGTTTTATTTCTACTTTTCGTAGATTTGCTTCCAGTGACAGTTTCGAAATGTGGCCTGCCAGTATCTTGAGTGGGATGTAAGAAAACGAGCGAGATTTATTATTCGCTATATTTAGACTCTCACCTAAAAGAGCGCCATCACACCGCTGGCATGTGCTTTTTTACGCTAAGGCGTTTCGCTAGTATGTTAAGCGTTGGCAATAAAGTTAAATATTTTTCTTTATTTTTCATTTTTGAGATAATTTCTTAGGATTGGGAGGTGAACGCTTGCCCATGTTGCATCGATCTTCCTGACCTTTACCAATGCTCTCCTATGAGGTTGTACGGCTTCACAGAAAGGCACTAGCGACGTTCTCGCGCCTCCTTAATATTGTAGCGACGTTGTCGTACTAACGTGACGGGCTAAATTTGGCTTCGACCGTCGGCGTCAGTGCTAGGAGGACCCTCCTAGATTATCTTCACGTCCTTCGCCGCAGCGGCTGTGACGACACGGTTAATAGGTAGTACGGGGAGGGGGTGGGGGCGGTATGTGCAGTGCTTTCACCAGGTCACGAGAAGAAAGGGTTCACGCAAGCGAGCCGAGGGACGCGCGGGGGAATTCCCATTTTGAGGGGAGCGCTTATTTACCGACGCATTCACCTCTGATGTGAGGTGTGCAGTGACCGAATGAGTCGGTCACTGCACTTTTCCTCGTCTAATAATCGCCGTTATTGGTCTCAGCCCAGGCTGTCCTCTGATGGAAAGAAAGCAAATGCATGAGGCGACATCGAAAAGAAACAAACGAAAGTGGAGAAAAACGTTCATCGTCTCGTGGTTGTTCGTGCATGCCCTTGTTGGGTGGGACCCCCGATTGAGGGAGAGAGACTGGGGCATGCATCTACGTCTAGCCGCCCTTTTTTTTTTTAGTTTCCTTTTTCGGGTAGCGTGAGGGTGCCACTTAGGGCGCAGGTAGCGGGCTGGCCCCGCCGTGCAATTAGTATCTCGTATAACGACACTGATGTCTGTGTTTCTCGGTTCCAGCGGGTCAGCGCATCCCATCTCGGTGCGTGGACTAAAAATATCGCGCTCCTCCCGCTTGCCGGCGCGGCCGCTTCGGCGACGCCATCAGCCGGGCTGCGCGAGGCGTTATGATGGTGTCTGTGCGTAGGCCTGTCCGTGAGCGGTGCGTCAGCGCAAGCGCGTATCTCTCTCCCGCCTTGATGGAAGCACGATGTATTGTGTGCCGCGAAACCCTCCAGAACGCCAGAGTATCCTCTTGCCGCGAAGGCACGGCCGCTTCCTCGTGTGCGCGAGTCTTGTCTACCGGCGTCCGCGCGCTCGAGCGCGTGATGCAAGGCGCGCGTTCGCCGTGAGAGCTCTGGCAGAAAAAAAAATACCGAGAACGACAACTAGGAAGATGAGGCTGCAATATATTGTTGCGACTGTAGGCAGTGGAGTGGTGCGTGCGGAGACACCGAATACGGCCGACAAACCATGCGATGTGATCCGAATGTGCACCTCTCTCTCTCTGTCTATCTCTCGCTCCCCTCTCTCTCTCTCTCTTTCTCTGCGAGCAGCTCCGCCATTGTCCTACATTACCCGGTTGCATCTTTGGCTTTGTTTCGGAGATGAGGCATCTTTTATTGATCCGAAGGAACTGGTAGGGACGCTTCTGTTTTCCCGATTTTTTTATTTTAGTATATAGCACGACGCCGGCCTTTCGAGTTTCTCTTCCAAGATGCTGTATGCTCAGATAGCACGTCTTACGCTCCCGACGCTGGGCCCAGCTGTTGCTTGTTTCATCGAAGTGCGCGCGAGCTGCAGCGATGCTACTTGTCCTAGTGTGTGGAAGTACGCGGGTTCGATGAGAGCTTGGGTAGCGAACCGGACGCGCATCGGGTTAACCTCCCTGCCTTCCCCCCCTCTCTCTCTCTCTCTCTCTCTCTCTCTCTCTCTCTCTGTGGAAACGCTTTTTGCTGCGACTGTCTTGTCGAAGCTTTTCATACTGTACATGCGCACTTAAGAATTGTGCCGTTTTGTCAGATATGATTCTCACCCGCTTCCCGCTTTAATCTCGGCTACAGTGCTCGGTTTTCTCTTTTCGGAGTGAAAAAAGAAGGAACTGTTTGGTTGCACCAATCTAAGGAAGTCATTTACGTTCTACATTTCTTTTTCCTATCTTTGTTCTTTTTTTCTTTTAATCTTCAGAACAGTGCTCTCAGATAGAAATTGGCGGCATAGTGATGACGGTTAAAGCGGAAATGAAGCGACCCTTTCCTATTCTCCCCTTTCATTTCTCGACGAGCTGCCATAACTTGTGCGAAATGTACAGTTCTCCCACACGCCACAGTTCTGTGGACACGTTCTTTGTGCTGTCTGTTCACTTGACGAGCGCACTTTGCCAAACACCAATAGCGCTCGGCCGGAGCTTCCCTCTGGCTGTGAGAGCGACGTTTCGATTGCCTCTCCTCGGCCTCTTACTACATGAGCTGACGGATCCTACTTGGCTCTTTTCAGTCTATTGTGGTGACGGCATATATCATTAAACCACCGGCAGTGGCTCATCCTATTGCTGTCGATCGGATAAAGCGGACTTTTTCAATAACCTCTGTGCAGTATAGTACCTGAACTAGTTAGCTAGTTTGCTTTCGTTATTTTTTTTTGTTCCTTTTTGTGGAAACCTAGCTGATTCATCAGTTCAGAAAAATAAAGGTTTGTTATTAAAGAAGGAAGATTGCTGACTGCAGTGCTGTCAGTGCGCCTCACAATCAAATCGTGGTTTTGGCACGTAAGACCCCAGAATTCAATTCATTGTTGTCAGTAAGACGTCACTTTCGACATTAAAGGAGAACGCTTTGTTCACCCCCAATCCCCTTCCTGCCAATCACTATTTCACACCCTGAAATGAACTATCGTCCAACTTTCTATTGTCTTAGCGTAAATTTATTCCTTCCGATTGATCGGACGACTTTCGTTTCCGCCGCAATGATGACCGTCTACCTGGCGTTTTCCGTTCCACTTCCTAGCATTGACTTGTGTGACGGAGCTATTCGGCTTGGTGTGATTTCACGGAAAACAGTTTTATAACCTTCTCCCACTCGCGGTCTGTACGTAGCGTAAAATCGCATTTAAAATAATGTCGGTTTCATCAATGGCAGGGCAAACGTCTTTGCTGCCAGGGACAGACCTTAGTGTTGGGTTTCAGTTTAGAGAGTGTGACTGTTCGAAATTTTGAATGCGAATCTAATAGTACCTGCTGTTCGGTTCGTATTTGATGCGAGAGTTGACTATTCGAGATGGTGAATTATTATTATTATTATTATTATTATTATTATTATTATTATTATTATTATTATTATTATTATTAGTTGAAAACATGCTTATAGTTTACGGCAAAGGGAACGCGAGGAGCAGGCTTTCAACGGCCACCGGAATGGGCACAATGCCTGCCTACTCTTCAGAAACGAGGAGGAGAAAAAACAGGAATACGGGATAGGTAAAAGGGCTGAATGAAAGAGGACAGAGTCTCTTTCGATTATAAGTTATAACAAAACGCACTGTTGCGATGAGGCGCCAGTTTCTGAGTGAACACACGGGACAGATAACCTCGCTCAATAATTTCTACTCATTTAATAAGAGTAGCTCGCTGTTAGGCAGCCTGTATATGAATTCTTTTTACCAGAGCAGGATTGGCCACCCTGGTGCAGTACATGACCACAAGCTCCTATATGAATACAGCAGTCCAAGCCCGGCCCTCAGTCCCCAGCAGCTGCGAAGCAACTGACTACTGCGGAGGTCAGACCTGTGACGTAGCAGAGGGTGCTAAGAATCTCTGTGTCCGGACAGGCCGCCATTGGAATCTGAACCTGGCAACGTTTAACGCTTGAACGTTATTTAGTGAGGCGAGTCTAGCAGTGCTATTGGAGGAATTAGCTGGCAGTAAAGGGGATATAATAGGGCTCAGTGAGGTTAGAAGGACAAAAAAAGCATATACAGTGCTGAAAAGCGGGCACGTCCTGTGCTACCGATGCTCAGCGGAGAGACGAGAAGTAGGAGTCAGATTCCTGATTAATAAGGATATAGCTGGTAACATACAGGAGTTCTATAGCATTAACGAGAGGGTGGTATGTCTTGTGAAACCTAATGAGGGGTACAAATTGAAGGTCGTACAAGTCTACGCCCCTACATCCAGTCATGATGACCAGGAAGTCGAAAGCTTCTATGAAGACATAGAATCGGCGATGGGTAACCCTTAATGACCGATGGTCATTAAGGGTAACACTTTCTTGTAATCAATGAAAGCTATATATAAGGGTTGGTTATATTCCGCACATTTCTCTCACTTGATTGATAGTGTGAATATGGTCTATTGTTGAATAGCCTTTACGAAATCCTCCCTGGTCCTTTGGTTGACAGAAGTCTAAGGTGTTCCTGATTCTATTTGCGATTACCTTAGTAAATACTTTGTAGGTAACGGACAGTAAGCTGATCGGTCTATAATTTTTCAAGTCTTTGGCGTCCCCTTTAAGATTATGTTGGCGTTCTTCCAAGATTCCGGTACGCTCGAGGTCATGAGGCATTGCGTATACAGGGTGGCCAGTTTCTGCCCACCATCCTTCAACAAATCTGCTCTTACCTGATCCTCCCCAGCTATTTTCCCCCTTTGCATAGCTCCCAAGACTTCATTGCAGGTTGCCATTATCCCTCAAAGGAAAAGTACGTAACAGCTGCGTCTTACCAGTACGCATCTACGGGGCAGAAACCTGGAGGCTTACAGAAAGGGTTCTACTTAAATTGAGGAATACACAACGAGCTATGGAAAGAAGAATGATGGGTGTAACGTTAAGGTCTAAGAAAAGAACAGATTGGGTGAGGGAACAAATGCGAGTTAATGACATCTTAGTTGAAATCAAGAAAAAGAAATGGGCGTGGGCAAGGCATGTAATGAGGAGGGAAGATAACCGATGGTCATGAAGGGTTACGGTCTGGATTTGAAGAGAATGGAAGTGTAGATTAAGAAGTTTGCAGGGACAACGTGGCCACAATTAGCACATGACCGGGGTAGTTGGAGAAATATGCGAGAGGCCTTTGCCCTGCAGTGAGCGTAGCCATGATGATGATGATGATGATGATGATGATGATGATGATGCGCTAGGTAACCACTAAAGGTTGTTGCTTGTCATTTTCGAACTTGTCTGGTGGTTAAATTTCGAACAGTATTACGGACATGTGGTAAATCACTCAAATACCAGCTGGATGTAGATATTTCGAAAAGTACCGACACCAACTCATCGAATGCGCCTTGGGATAGGATAAACCAAATAATTTCTATATCGCATGAAACGGGTTTCTTCCCCGGCATACTCCTGTAGCAAAGACGAGGATGTTCCCCATCTACTCCTCGAATGCCCCATATACGCGACGCGAAGACGGCTGCCAGGGCAGGAGCTTCACTCAATTGATCCTCACCGACCTTCCTCGTTCGCAAAATTGCTGCCGTCATGGCCATCGAAAATAGCACAGCGAAAAGCATTTAACGCACTCGAACATGTTCACGAAGACACAGGCATCCTTAACAAATACTAGATGTCGCACACATAGTCACACGTAACTACAACTTGCTTCTATCTGCTTCTATCATTTGTAATTATTAGCGCTTGTGTATTACGTGTTATGCTCTTCTGTATTCTGTGTATTCTCATCTGTTTATATGCTTATCACAGTCTACATCACGGCCACTTGTGAATCTTTGTGACTTGTTTTACAAGCTCATTCTGGTACGATTTGCCTTTTATATGCATATGTTCGTGGGTGTATAGGACTTTCTGGTCCTATGACGTGGTTTGTTCTCATTTTTGTACTTTATATATATATATATATATATATATATATATATATATATATATATATATATATATATATATATATATATTGTTTATATTGTTGCGGGAAGAAAGCAGGCCCACGAGTGTAAAATAACTTATATTTACAAATGATGGATATGGCGTTCAGGCAACCGCCAGACTTCGTCTTTTTCTAGTCCAATTCAACGTCTTCCTTCACTTCACCGTAACATCACCCTCCCGGTGGGGGAGCTCCGTCCCGGTGCAAGTTAAACAGCCTCACTTATTGGGGGGACATAGGGCTTGAGCCTGGTGACGTGAACAACATCACTGGTTAAGTTGGGAGGCACGGAAGGCTGACCGAGTGGGGCGATCTCGTAGGTCACGTCGGACAGTTGGCGTAAGATCTGGTACGGACCAGAAAAACGGGACAGTAATTTTTCCGACAAGCCGACACGACGTGAAGGCGTCCAGAGAAGGACAAGGGAACCAGGTGAAAAATGGTGGTCTCGGTGCCGAAGGTCGTAGCGTCGCTTTTGAGAAGCTTGCGAGACTGTGAGGCGATGACGGGCGACATCTCGGGCCTGGGCGGCTAAGTCAATAGCATCGCGAGCGTAAGCAGTGCTGGGTGACTCTACTGCGGAAGGTAGCAACGTGTCAAAAGGCAAGGTGGGGTCGCGGCCGTACAAAAGGAAAAATGGTGAAAATCCGGCAGTGTCGTGACGGGACGAGTTGTATGCGAAAGTGACGTATGGTAAAGCGACGTCCCAGTCGCGGTGATCGTTGGAAACGTACATGGCGAGCATTTCAGTGAGTGTGCGGTTGAGTCGCTCGGTGAGGCCGTTCGTTTGAGGGTGGTACGCGGTAGCAATCCGATGTTCTGTAGAACAGGAGCGGAGCAGATCATCAACGACCTTCGATAGAAAGTAGCGGCCGCGATCCGTCAGCAACTGGCGAGGGGCGCCGTGGTGCAGGATGACGTCTTTTAGTAAGAAGTCGGCGACATCTGTAGCGCAGCTGGTTGGCAGGGCTCGTGCGATGGCATATCTAGTGGCATAATCGGTTGCTACAGCAATCCATTTGTTTCCTTTGATGGAAATTGGAAACGGACCAAGGAGGTCGAGGCCCACACGGAAGAAGGGCTCTGTAGGTATATCAATGGGTTGAAGCAAACCAGCGGGAGGCATAGCAGGCGTCTTCCGGCGCTGACACAGGTCGCAAGAAGCGACATAACGGCGCACAGAGCGATAAATGCCAGGCCAGAAGAAGCGGCGCCGCAGGTGGTCGTAAGTACGAGTGACGCCCAGATGTCCAGCAGTAGGAGCGTCATGAAGTTGCTGGAGCACGGTGAGTCGGAGGTGCTTGGGGACGACTAGGAGGAGCTCCGGGCCGTCAGAACGAACGCTACGACGGTATAAAGTTCCATCGCGCAAGGTGAACATCCGAAGGGACGGGTCATTGGGCGAGGAGCTTAGGCGTTCCATAAGTGTTCGAAGAACAGGATCCTTGCGCTGCTCGTCGCCAATGTGGAGGAAGCCGGAGAGGGACAGAATACTGATGTCCGAGTCTGCATCGGTATCGTCCGGTTGATCCACGGGATTGCGGGACAGGCAGTCAGCGTCTTTATGCAGGCGTCCTGACTTATATATAATAGAAAATGTATATTCTTGTAGGCGCAATGCCCAACGTGCAAGTCGTCCAGTTGGGTCCTTCAAAGAGGAGAGCCAGCAGAGGGCGTGATGGTCGGTGACAACGCAGAAGCTCCGACCGAAAAGGTACGGGCGAAATTTCGCGACCGCCCATACGAGCGCGAGACATTCTCTCTCAGTAATGGAGTAATTTCGCTCGGGCGTGGAAAGGCGGCGGCTAGCGTAAGCGATGACACGGTCTTGGCCCTGTTGACGCTGAGCGAGGACAGCGCCGATGCCATGACCACTCGCGTCAGTTCGTACTTCAGTGGGCGCAGAAGGGTCAAAGTGGGAGAGAATCGGGGAAGTGGTAAGCCGCTCAATCAGGGTAGAGAAGGCTTTCTCCTGTAGCGGTCCCCAAGAGAAAGAGGCGTCTTTCTTAAGAAGGTCAGTGAGAGGGTGAGCGATGTCCGCAAAATTTTTCACAAATCGCCGAAAATAAGAGCATAAGCCCAGAAAACTACGGACATCGTTCGTTGAACAAGGTACAGGAAAATTTCGCACGGCGTGAACTTTCTGTGGATCAGGTTGGATTCCGGCGGCGTTGACGAGATGACCAAGCATGTTAATTTCACGGCGACCGAAATGGCACTTGGAGGAGTTTAGCTGAAGGCCAGCCCTGCGAAACACGGAGAGTATGGTTGTGAGGCGCCGCAGGTGGCTCTCAAAGTTCGGCGAAAACACAATCACATCGTCGAGGTAACACAGGCATGTAGACCACTTCAAGCCGCGCAAGAGAGAGTCCATCATGCGCTCGAATGTAGCTGGCGCATTGCATAATCCAAAGGGCATGACTTTAAATTGGTACAGACCGTCCGGTGTGACAAAGGCGGTTTTCTCGCGGTCCATCTCATCGACGCTAATCTGCCAATAGCCGGAGCGGAGGTCAATTGATGAAAAGTATTGGGATCCGTGAAGGCAGTCAAGAGCGTCATCAATGCGAGGCAAGGGATAAACATCCTTCTTTGTTATCCGGTTGAGGTGACGGTAGTCAACGCAGAAGCGCCACGAGTTATCTTTTTTCTTTACTAAGACAACCGGTGATGCCCACGGGCTACTGGAGGGTTCAATGATGTCCTTGTCCATCATCCTGTCTACTTCTTTCTGTATGATGGCCCTTTCTGTTGCCGAGACACGATATGGCCGCCTATGAATGGGGCTGGCGTCACCGGTGTTGATGCGATGCGTGACAACAGATGTCTGGCCAAGTGGACGGTCGTCCAAATCAAAGATGTCCCGATAAGATGACAGGAGATGACGAAGAGCTGTTGTTTGCTCGGAAGGACGGTCGGGGGCGATCATCTTTGAAACATCGTCCGCAGGCGTCGAGTACGAAGGAGTGGATGACAAAGGTCCGTTCGTACTGAGGAAGGATTCAGAGGTCAAAAAAGAAATCTGAAATTCTTCCAAAGGAGTGATATGCGCTATGGCGATACCGTGTGGCAAAACATGTGACGAGAACCCAAAATTGAGGATGGGCACGCGAGCGCAGTTTTCGCGGATCCGAATTAAGGTGCTCGGTAGGGCAATATTACGCGACAAAACCACGTCAGTAAGCGGCGACAGGACGTACTCGCCATCAGGTACGGGAGGACAGGGCGTCAGCAGGACATTTGTAGCAGCCTGTGGAGACAGCCTTGCAAATTCAGCAGCACATAAGCGGTGTGGAGCACAAGTGGTTGCGTCGGCAGGAAGCGGCAGGTCCAACTGTACACCTGCGGAGCAGTCAATTTGGGCAGAGTGTTTCGAAAGGAAGTCGAGGCCGAGAATTAGGTCGTGTGGGCAGTGTTCAAGGACGATAAATAGAACAACGGTATAATGGCCCCCAATGGTCACACGTGCTGTGCACATTCCAAGGACAGGTGACGTACTCCCATCGGCGACTCGCACGGTGCACGGTACGGCGGGGGTCAGAACCTTTTTGAGCCGGCGGCGGAGAGCAGCGCTCATAACTGAAAGCTGCGCTCCTGTATCAACGAGAGATCTAACAGGAACGCCATCGACCTCAATGTCCAGCAGGTTTCCACATGTAGGCAGGGTCAATAGAGGATTTGTGGGCCGGGTCGGAGTTGCAGCTTCACCTCCGGGAGCTGCACCGCCTAGTTTCCCGAAGCGAAGCGACCGGTTGCAGAAGGGGACGAAGAGCGGTGAACGAGAGGCGAACGGGACCTACGACCTTGCGGAGACGGGGATCGGCTGGATCTTGGTGGAGCACTGTCGGCGTTGATGTTCCTAGTCGGCGTATAGGGCGAGAAAGTGCGATTGTCGGGTACTTGGCTGTAGTGACTCGGAGACGACCACCGAGGAGGCGACGACCAGTGGTTGCGGCAATGACGGGCGATGTGTCCAATACCGGAACAATTAAAACAGATGGGTTTATCATCCGCTGTGCGCCATTCAGCTGGGTTGCGACGGAGTGGTGGAAAGCTTTGCGTCCGGGAGCGAGCGGTCGGAGAAATTTGGTAGGTGTTGGTATGGCGGACTGAGCAGAGAGATGGAATGCCCAAACTTGCTATTTCCTCCCGAACGACCGCTTGTATAAGGGAGATAGCGGGTACGCTTTCCCGACAGTCTGAACGAACGGGAGCCGGGGCCATGGCCTCAAGCTCACGGCGAACGATGCGCGTTATTTCTTCCGGTCCTGCGGGCTGAACGAACCGCGGCGGGTCTTCGCAAGAAGATGTCGCGGCGGTATTGGGCAACCGGTCGAAAGTTTGAGTGACGCGGCGGCCCTTCGCTTGTTCGAAGCGCCGGCACTCCTTAATAATTGCATCCACATGGGCACAATCCTTACACATCAAGAGATTGAAGGCATCGTCTGCAATACCTTTCAATATATGGCCAATCTTGTCTGCCTCGGTCATGTTGTCATCAGCCTTGCGACAGAGGGCCAGCACATCCTGTATGTACACGACATAGGATTCTGTGGACGTCTGAGCGCGGCACGCAAGTTCTTTTTTAGCTGCCAGCTGACGACCGACAGGTCTGCCGAACAGGTCTCGCATTTTTTCTTTGCAAACATCCCAGCTCGTTAGGTCAGCTTCATGTGTGTCATACCATTGCTTCGCAGTTCCCTTCAGATAAAATATTACGTTTGCAAGCATCATTGTAGGATCCCACCTGTTGTTGTCGCACACTCGCTCGTACATCGTAAGCCAGTCCTCGACGTCGACGTTGTCCGTGCCACAAAATGTTCCCGGGTCCCGTGGGTGAGTGAGGATGACCGTGGGCACGGGCTGCCGAGGCGTTGTCGCTTGTGTCGGTTGATTTGCCATTGTGGCAGCAGGTAGATGACGTCCGCTGCGAAGTTCCGTGGTGGTACCCCGCACCTTCCACCAAAATGTTGCGGGAAGAAAGCAGGCCCACGAGTGTAAAATAACTTATATTTACAAATGATGGATATGGCGTTCAGGCAACCGCCAGACTTCGTCTTTTTCTAGTCCAATTCAACGTCTTCCTTCACTTCACCGTAACAATATTGTTGTTGCTGCTATGCGAAAAGGAGTAGCCGTCACCATTACAGGGTTACATCTTTTTCTTTTATTTTCATTTCAATAAAAGAAAATGTATATAAGCTTCATTTATTTACCAACAAAACACGAATTATGTATAATTTTTTTTAGAAATGAAAAAAAAAATTTCAAATCTATTCGGTGGTCGGAGGTCATTTTTCTCATTATTTGTATTTGATCTGACGCCCGTAATTTCAAGTCATCTTCAAGTTGTCTTCCTGACTTTATTCGGCGTGGATTTGTGTTGAGATAGTGTGGACATATTCGGACTCCATTTATGGAAGAGCATGAGGCGCTTAACGTGCTCAGTATAAAATGCATACCGTTTCCTTGGTACACCATCTGCGAATTTAGAATGGCGGGCTAAGCAGTAACGCTCGAATGGTTTGCAACCTCCCGCGTTAATTAAGCATATTGTCTATCGCCTAATTCCGCCTTGATGGCCTCAACGCTTTCATTTTAATGCGTCAACATGTACGAAATGTCTTGCGGGCGTAAAAGGAAACAAATGACCATGACACTCGGAACAAAGTTGAAGGCGATGTCAAAATCACTTTGCATGAATACAAATTACTAAGACATTATCGAGGAAAGTTATATCTCGGGTATAGAAGTCTGAAGAGTGACCATGTTGTTCGCTGGCTTTAAGAAGCCACTGTACAGCGCCATTGTTGTGTCGCTCTTTGTATACTCTGTACAATGCGTTACTCAGCCGCCAGTTACTCTGTGTCTGCTTTCTTGGACAAATAACGGATAATGAAGGAAGATAACGAAAGAAGAAGGAGGTCTAGTAGCTCCATTCTGGACGCCGTCAACTTGTGCCATGTGACGTGGGCGCTTGCCGCGGCGTCGCATTTTGAGCGTATCACGGGTTTTCAGCATGACACGTGCAAGTAAAGGAAAAGAAAACATGCCCGCACGCAAAAACACGTGTGTATATGTTTGAGGACGCCGGCAGGGACGCTGTCGTAGTTAGTTCTGTAAGACTGCGATGTTCTGTGGACTGAAAGGCTGCACACGCTGTAAGGCTGCTTTCAAAAAAATTTCTGGTGCAGTTTGCTCTTTGTGTGTGTGTGTGTGTGTGTGCGTGTGTGTGTGTGCGTGTGCGTGCGTGCGTGCGTGCGTGCGTGCGCGTGCGCAGGTGCACTACCAGCATTTTCTTGTTTTGATCCGTGTTTTGCCATTCACGAGTTCGTTACTTTGGATGAGTCTGAAGAGGTATACCACAGCCGACGTCTTACAGTATGCGCGAGTGGCTTTGTGGTACTCACTTCGTTGACGCGGATCCTTTCGTTTCGTTTCTCTTGCTATCGATTTGTTACTTAATTTCTGGATTGCAAGTCTTGATTGGAACCACATGCCTGCTTCCATCGCCACTATTACGGACAGAACACGTTTCAACACAGCCGTTGAATAGCACGTTGTGTTGAAACTTCATTGCTGCACATGAATGTCTTTGTTGTTTATGTATACCACTCCTTTCTGTAATGACTTTGGGCCTGGAAAGTACGTTAAAGATAAATAAATAAATAAATAAATAAATAAATAAATAAATAATTTTGCATGTACTTTAAATACCTTAGTACAAAAGTTTTTCAACGCCGACATTGTGTATATAGTGTGTTCAAACCTGGCGTGTTTAAGTTTGTCTGGCTCCGTTACAGGGAGCATTTTCGAATAATATAAAAGAGGTCACCACGTCTTGACTGTGCATACCAGTGACCTAAACGTCGCCTGCATCCCGTGCGATGCGCATCGGGCTATGTCAGAAAGTTTACTCAGCTTCGTTTTAATGGTACCCGGATTACCGTACATAGCTTGAACTGCGCCGGCACCATTTGCCAGTTAGTCCGTTTCCTTAGTGTTCCGCGTGCCTGCGCGTCTCAGCTTCCGCGCGCGAGTGATCTTCCGTGATAGCTGTGTGTACATGACTACACGCTCCTGCGCAGTACTGCCATTAACGCTTGTTTGTCACAGCGGATAGCCTTTTTTTTTTTTTCTCGGCGCTTCGAATTCCAATGCATATAGGAGGTGGAGGTGCCTTCAAACTGTGCACGCTTCCCCTTTTCACGTAGAACAAATATGGTACGTGCGGAGAGACACAAATATACTGCAGTTGAAGTAACAAGTCAGCACTGTCCAAAAAAAGAAGGTACAAAAAACGAAAATTCGGACTAAGTGTGTTTGCACTTCGGAATCAACTAATGACGAGCAGCTACGGAGGAATAAAATGCTTGAAATAGGACATTTGTCTGGAGCTTGCGCAAATATTGAAAAAAAAAGCTACGTTTCCGACGCAGTTTTGTTTTTCCGTGCGTCTGGTATAGCGTGTTGATTCTAGTTCTTCGCGGAGTACTCGGCCTCAGGACAAGCTTGCATGTATGACAGATTTATGCGTTCTCGTCGGGCTCAGCAACGTACAGTCCACGTCAAAGTTTAAAGGTCGCTCCATCCGTGGCTGCAGCTGTTTGTGAGCCCACTGCCGGAGATATTATTTATTTATTTATTTATTTATTTATTTATTTATTTATTTATTTATTTACCCTCAGGACGTTTGGTGCGTTTCAGAGGGGGTGGGTACATAGCTGAACAAGAACAGAATGCACAGAGATTGACAATTCCTCTGATTATTCGCCGAGTTCCGGAAATACGTAACCGACACCAGATTCTGCGCTCAGTGGCCTTTAAACTTTCCACATGCGAAAAGAACCCGACGATGGTAGTCTTCCACACACGTACTCCGCTTTGCACGAACTTATGGTGCCTGGGTGGCCGTCAGGGAGGCGCTGTTTCGAACTTCTTTTTCTATTTATTGAGCACTGCTACCGCACGTAATCTCTCGTTGGTGTCTTGCAATATACTTCGCGATTTAACAAGGTTTCGTCGAAGCCTACGCCTTATACTTTTCTAACTGCGCGCTGTAGGTGCAGTTTACGTCACAACGAGGTGGCGTATAAGCACGACCTATTCATTATGCAGAGCGATATGTTTTGTTCTCGAGGCGACCTGTGTTCTGCGTATTGGTTGTAAGACCAGGCTCGGAGTTGGATGTGCGTTTTCCCGCGCCTCTTTCTTTTCCCCCGCCGTTTTATTTTGCTTGTCTCCCGGTACATTGTTGATCTAGGGAGCGCGGTCGCTGTGTATAGCCCTAGGCGACATGAATACGAGGTCCCTATTTTCTTTTATTATTTCTTTAACCCGGAAACCGCACTTTCAATGCTTGCCATCAAGTACTTCTTCTCGACAAGTCATTTCTTTTTCCTCCTTTCATGTATTTTTCGGGCTCGTGTGTTGTTTGCTTAGTCGCACCGCTCGGCTCACTGTGAACCTTCAAAAGCAGCGGCTGCTTGGCGGCATCGCTTTGCACATTCTCCGGTTTCGCCCTGTCACTCTTTGAAATCAGTCCACGTCGTGTCTTGTTGCAGAATTTTTGCGCGAGGCGAAGCGGGTTCTTCAAGGAACTCATCGCCTCTTTCTCCTTTTGTTTTAGAGCTGTTTATCGCGCTTGTTGTCCACGGCTTGCTGTTTGGTTCGTGCTTATCCTTCAGAGTAGTATCTCTCCATCCTACACCCCCCCTCCTCTCTCTCTATCCTTTTGGTGTGTCCTTGCATTGTTTATTTTGTATCCCGGAGTTTTCGTTAATGGGTAAGCGAAATCCCCTCTTGATTGCTTGTCGTACTTTCGAAGCTACGGCGCTTTTCTTAACTCCCTCCCTCTCTCACGTTCTCTCCCTTAATCTGCCTCGGGGTCTCTATCCTGGCCGCTGTATAGTTTTCGTCAGCTTTCTCATTACAACACTCCTCCTCCGCGAGCTATTTGCTCAAGTTCCTTGTTAGTGCAGACTTAGGGCTGGTTTTGGTTCCTCGTTTACAGGATGTTTTCTGCTAGTCGTATACCAGTTGTTCTTTTCTTGACCGCCCACCGAAAGACGCCGAGGTTCTCATTTGTTCGTGTGAGAGTAGTAAACTGTGTCTGTGCATTAATCCTTGCATGTGAGCTTTCCGCTCACTTACGAGCGTATGCGAAACGGGGTTTCGCATCGAAAGTTATTGCGTGTGTGCGTGCGTATGTGCGCGTGTGCGTGCTTGTGTTTGTTTTCATAAAAACGAAGTTTCCATCGCCTGTAGCAGCAAAAAAAAAAAAAAGGAGAACGAGAAAAGGTAACATTGCGGACGTTTAAAAGTTTTCAGAGGCCGTGTTTCGAAAGAGAAGGTGCTAAAGGAAAGAAGAAGGCACGTAGTAACAGAGGGTTGATTATAGCGAAGGAAATGAATTTTGTTGCCTTCAGTCGTAGTCTCCCCGTAACGGTGGTTAATTGAAACGGTGAAGACGATTACTGCAAGCTGAACGCTTTTTCACAGCAAGTGTTGGCCTCTCTTCTTCGAGTAAAGTTCGCGTTATTTTGATTGTTTGGGAATCAAGTAGCGGCATTCTCCCTATGGAGGCGTACGGCTCTTAACGCTTGACGTTCTACAACGAGGCTATTTATTTATTTATTTATTTATTTATTTATTTATTTATTTATTTATTTATTTATTTTCTCGCTTTTTTTTTCTAAGTGCATGCTCTTCGTAATGCGAGAATGTATGCAGTTTATTGTAATTATTGCGACGAAGTTGCCGAGTGAGCAAATGAGTGTCTGTCTTTGTTAAGTTTCCTTTTCTTTCCGTCAATTTTTCTTTTTGCCCCCTCCCCCATCAAAGTCGAGACTATACATTTTTTTTGTTTTTCTAATAAGCGCGACATATTTCACAGAAGTCGGTCCAACAGCTTGCCTATAATGGAAGCGCTTCTACGCTTCACATAGATTAGAATAGGAAAATAGGACACAAATGCTTGCCTGGCGTGGTTCAAGTGATAGACCAATCAAAAGAACTTCCCAGGAGGCAAAAATGCGCAGAAAGGCTTTGATAGCGAGACGGGTGCAGAACGATCACTTAATATATGCGGCAGCAAGATGACGTTCGAGGACTCCGGCAACATATCGCATACTAGCGTGATTTAACTCCTACGTTTGCAGAACTAATTGCTAGCGAGAGTAGCCTGTTATTTTTAAGTATCCCCAGGCCCGTACATATTCTTAATGTTATCGCGTGCATTATTTGCAAGGTCTCGGGGAGTTCGGGAGAGGTCGTGGACTGTGCATCTGGCGCAACGAAGGCGTCTTTAAAATTTCCGAGAAACAGTGGTTTCAATGAGATAGCTTTGTTTGTGGAGTGTTGTGGTGCGTTTGGTGTATTGGCGGCGAGCTCTACCACTGGAAAATCTGGCGCAACCATCGGCGTGACGTGGCATGAGGGATCACGTGGACACGGCGGCCGCGTCGGCTGCTTCGGAAGCGCCGAAGCGATCTGAAAACGAAAGTTTAAAGTCCCACCTGCGCCGCGGTTCTGATTAAGTGGTGGGGTCAACTTGACAACATCTGAAACTGCTATAATAATAGTTAGTGGCTGCCTTTGGAGGCGTGCAGCATGGTAGGCTACTGCTCGGTGCCGCAGTGCCGGACGTACGCAACGGAGCCAGGTGCCAGCCTTATTCACACGTAGCCGCAGGGCAAAGAGCTGCGTGAAGCTTGGCTGGCGAAACTTAGAACTGGCAGGCAGCCATCGGCTACATCTCGGGAATGCAGCAAGCACACACGCGAGGAAGATTTCTTCTACGGCACCGGGACTGCGCGATGTTCGGTGAGTAGCAGAAAACGCGCACTGAGACGCTCGCCCGCGCCCGCTGCCCGGCGAATGTCAGGATGGTTTGGTCTATGAACTTGTTGATGCTAGATGCTGGCAAGCTCACTGGAACGGAAAGGGAGCGGTAAGGCGCACATTAAAGAAAGGCATGGCATATAGTCATGTTTGTGTTAAGAATTAATGCACTGGTTTACAAAAAAGAAGCAGAGGTAAATCGCACGCTGAGAAGACCGATAAATATACAGTGCGACGCAACTTGATAAATAATATTGAAAAGTCCAAGAATTTAGAAGACAAAAAAAGATTGAATCGTCGCGACGGCACATCACAGTCGCTGTAGGCGTCGAAGTCTCTATAACAAAATTATTTTTGAACAGTTCTGATAGCGTCCACGCAACAATGGTTGTAGTGTACTGTCAAATGCTCATATGCTGCGGCCTAAAGCTCACGGCACTCACGCACACCTACACGGTGCGAAAACGCGCTCACAGCGAAAGCAAAACATTGTGCGCGGACATGCATGCAGACGCGCTTTCGGTCGCTGCGAACCCGTGCGATCGCTGCATTGAGGTTTCATTCTGTTATGCCCCATTTGGTTATACAGACAGCCTATTATAAGAACATATTTCACATCGTTTACTTTCAGCGTTTGCCTACCTTTCATGCAAGAAGCCGGTTCGGGAGGCTCCATCGCGGCGACCGCGCGTAGTGGCGTTCGCTGTACGTATTCGATAAAGAGATAGCGTCTGTATTCGATTCTGTGCTTTAAGTTTGCCCAAGATTATTATGCGAAGCATATTACGAGGGCTCAACCCAGCTCCTCAGGCGCGGTGGTGACCATGAAATCACGTGACACCGTGACGTCACGACAGAGGAGAAGTGGCTTTGGCTCAACTCTTGCAAGACGGGCTGGGTGGGAATCGAACCAGGGTCTCCGGAGTGTGGGACGGAGACGCTACCACTGAGCCACGAGTACAACGCTTCAAAGCGGTACAAAAGCGCCTCTAGTGAATGCGGTGTTGCCTTAGAAACGCGCTGTTTCTAAGGCGTGCGTCTCTTGCTCAGGCGCACATTTCGTTGCCGCGCCGAACGCTGCTTTGCTCGACGCTCACCGCGTCCAATGCGGGGCGCGTAGTCGCTGCCCTGTAGCCCATTGTCTTACACCCCTTGGCGGGTCGACGGGAACGCTGTCGCGTTCCACTCTTGAAGGCGAAGAAGTAATGCATGAGTTGTTTCTTCGTCTAGCCGAACCAAATATAGCCAAGCAACAGCAGTTCACCAGGCTAAACAGTGGTTCAACAACTAAAATAAAGGCTAGTATGCTTCGCATCCTGGGCTTAACCTTACCTAAGCCACAGCCATTTTTTATATCGACAGTCAAAAACTTCCTTCGTTTTGAGAGTACCTACATAAACTTCCAGAAGGGCTGCCGCGTGGCGTTTTTATTGAGCGCCGTAAGCGAAACCTCTGAGGAGCGCGCCGCGTGATCCCTCATACTACGCAAGGGAGGCGCTTCCGACAGATGGCGACTCCGTAACTCCTCGCCGCCAATGCGGCGGATCTGTGACGTGCATTGTATTGCGCATGTCCTATTATTTTGCATTGTTCCCACCTGTAGTGGTATACCAGGCATGCCGCAAGGCAAACCTCTCTGGGATTCATAAAAGAGCCGCCGTCTCTCGGACACGAATCCGCGCTGAAGCTGCCTCTTAAGGAGAGCCTGTACCTTAGATTTCAGCTGATGCACTTCAACTGCGTACAGTGCTCTATAGGGAGCACTCTAAATTGTCTATATTACGGAATTTGGATATGTTTTTGTTTCGTTGTTATGAAGCATGCAATAACATTATTTTTTTTATTTCTTCCGATTTTTGTCGCTTTCTTCTTTTTATGCAAGTCCAAAATCGGCATTCTGCGCTAATCGGCCTCAAGATTTTGACTTTTTCTTGCAAGTGAAACAATCAAGAATCCAATCGGCTTATGCATCGCGCCTGTGTATTGCCGAATACCACCTGTAACAACACTGGCCGTGCTTTTTTGATAAACGTGTTCAGAACAACCTGTGCGCCTTCTATATATACACTTTGAGAAGTACGGCTGTCACAGTCGACAAAGTTGAAATCTACACTCACTACGGCTGGCCGGCGCAAAGTTGTTTGCGAAGTGGAGCCGGCATTTGCCGATATGAGAGAGAGAGAGAGAGAAGGCGAAAGCGTCATTAAAGACGATCGCACCGCCGCTTGTCGGGATTGAACGACCTGGGAGTTGCACGTGAAGAACGCATCAGGCCAAGCCTCACGAAGCGCGTTTCGTGCTGCGCGCAGTAGGAAGGGGCGAGTGACCCTGGAAGGGGGGCGCCCCACGGTAAGTGGCAGCTGTCCAGGCGAATCCCGTGAGCGGATCGAAGTCATCTTCACTTTAGCGCGGTGACGAGTGCTGACAAAGCGAGGTGGAAGCCCGACCGAGCGCCCCGCTTCTTGCGCGGCCGCTTTTCAGTGGCGCCGTTAAAATGTCGCCTCTTTGATCTCGTCTTCCGGACGGACCTTCCTTTGACCGAAGGGCTTCGCCGACGCGCTGCGTGAAAGTGATGGACCGTTCCGTCTTATTAGCATTCGACTTAGTTCAGGCAAGCGGGCAAGTTGGCTGCTGCGATAGGCGCTGGCAGCTGCTGCTGGCGAGCTTATTAAGTGAAGCCGCGCTATCTGCAGACGCAGTGCCTCGTGAAAAATCCATGCGGTGAGGGAGAGGTAAGCGGTGTCCTCGGCAGAGCTCCTGCGTGCGAGTGCAGCGATCGGACGGCGGCGTCTCGGCCTGAAAAAGCATCTCGCGTGCCACAGCGTTCTTCTCCGCCCGCACCTCCTCTTTATTCGTTCATTATTCCTCAACGCCCTCAGTTCGCCCCTGCGACAGCGCCATAGGCGGCGGCCGCCAGTGAATGCCTTGGAGAGAAAGTGGTCGCTTTCTTCGCCAGCCGCTCCCGAAAAGTGATTTAAGGTGGCTTTGACTGCTGCACAGTGCGTTCGGTTACAAGAAACGCTCTCTAAACCATCGCTTTGCACACTTCCACGCCGATGCGTGGGGAATTCTTATCTTGTGCTTTTCGGAAAGGATTTTGAAATGGAGTCGTTCCCTTTTCTCCTGCACCGCAGCGCAATTTCGGCTGGGACTCGCGGCCCGCCTTCATCTGAGTTCTTCCCTTTTCTTTTCTTATTTCCCCAATAATCATTTGTCTTATATTTTGGCGTGGAAAAGTACGAAATGGGGATGAGAGAACGGACGGCAGGTGCTTTGATTTTGGGAGATGAAAGCTCGATTTGCTTTTGTAGAAGTGGGGCTGTCTTCGGCGTGCGCACGGCCGCCGTTCGTTTACATTTTAATCCGCTCCCGCTCTCCGTGCTCTCTGCGGATTACAGGTTACCTGCCCAGAAAGATTCATTTCGAGAGATTCCGACGTTCTCCCAGGCGACAGAGGTAACTATTAAGACCTTTCATCTTGCTTGAGCAACTTAAGGAGTATACGCATAAGCGGCGAGCTTCCGCCTTCATCAGGAGGACGAATTTAATCTGCGCGCGCTTCTTGGCCGAACTTGCTCGGCACTCCAAAGACGTGTGCTCTCGAACTACGTTTTCTCCGATACATCTAAAGTGTCCGTTCGGCATTCGCTAGAGGCAGACTGAAACGTTGCTGAACGGTTCGGGTCGGCTTTGTTGCGTCGATCGAATGTGTCGAAATAGAGAAACGACAGCTCTCGTCAAATGCAAGAGTGATGGTCGGATTCATTTCTTATTACCGGTTGCAGCAAAATTTTTGTCGCTATAGATATCCACGTGTAGCCACTCAATTTTACTGCTACTACTACGACCACCACTAACCACCACCAGCACCACCGCGATCACGACCGCTGAGGTTATTCCTGAGGTCCAGCCTGTTCGGAGGACAAGAGAAGGAGAAGGTGACTGAAATGTGTGGAGGTCACCCAGATGCATGTCCGGTTTGCTATCGTGCACAGGATGGTATAAGATTAAAGGGGGATTATACGAACTGCGTTTACTCTCGAAACTGTGCATGACGTCTACAAGCAATCGCTCAGTTCAGTGGACTTCAGAAGCAGCAGTGACGCCTGCATTGCCGTTGGCGTAGTGATATTTGTTTCCGGGGGTATTCTCGAGTCGAGGGAGCCTAGTTTGATCCGGATAGCAAGTTCGTTAGTACGGCAACTCGCTCTTAAAAAGGGGTTGTAATAACGAGCATGCCTGAAATACTGTAGTTTAGCAGCGCTCCGTTTTGCACCAGTACATTGGAGGAGAAAGGTAAAAATATGAATTTCTTCTTTTTTACCCGGATTGGTTTAACGCAGTCATACTGGCGAAGTGGAGAGCGTCTGGATGTTGTTTCTTGACTGCCTCCGGAGATGACGCGGGCTGACACAGGCCAGTAGGTCGCTACTGATAAAACAAGCCGCTCTAGTACATTATTTTCTCGCTGGTAAGAAAAACAACGTTAAGGCGAAACGGAGCACAAGGCGAACGAGGCGGGGCGCCGTGCAGAGCGTTCTTTTGAGGAGCGAGAAGATGCTAAAACAAGCAACTGCCCGGCGTTGGGTAAACGTGATTGCAGGGAACTGCTTCGGGCTATCGATACGCGTGTTTATCTTAGCGTTGGTGTTTATCCGTGATGTCTTTTATCTTACCTACTATTGCTCGCGTGTTCCTTCTGCGGACTGCTGTTGCCCATCACAATGCTAGCCAGCATACGTCAGCGCATCACGACATCCGATCGCGCGATCTCTGCAAGTGCTACTGCAGTGTGTTGTCTCGTTTCGGGCTTTCGTCATCTGTCGTGAAGTTCGGTTCGGGTGTCCGCATCCAGCGAAACTGTACGTGTTTAGCACATCGGCAAGCGTCCGCGCAGTTGCCCTCGTTGCGTCGATGAAAATACGCCACTTCCGACCGTCTCTTCCCTCTCCGTAAGCTGTGGATAGTGTTTCAGTGACGTCACCGTGGCCACCATTCGGGGTACTAGCACGTCGAGACGCCTCGTGAACAAGTGACAGCATGGCAACATAACAGGCGCACCTTCTTGATAACAGTGATATCAGTGATTTGATTACAGTGATAACCAGTCGGGTCTTCATCAAAACTAAGGGCCTCGTCAATTTAGCCTTTCCAGGCGACCGGTTTGTGCTCTTCCTCAAGTTCACAAATGTGCATTGAATGCATTGACCGCCCTCCCGCGTAATGAAAAAGGGGGGTGGGGGGAAGGAAGGAAAGGAAAAAAAAAAGAAAAGCCCCCTAATGCTCACATGCCACAGTATCCCTGCTCCTTCCTATTTGTCTGTCAAACAATGACGCAATTGAATCTTTCGCAGTGCGCGCGCAGATGCACCTACCCCTTTATTTTTTATGGGCGCGGCATGTTCTCGGGCGTAGTCGTTCACGTGCGCTCCTACCGGTCTGCCTTATAAGTAACACCTCCCACAAAATAGAGGTATTTCTCGGCCGTTAATCTTCTCTGTACCCTGGGGCTCGCGCTTCACACGCATGGCCGACATGGAACGTGGGTATTCCATTGGCTGGGTCGTCTAGCTTCGTCCTCCTCAGTTGCGTACGCGTGTGTGTTTTACTTCCATCACGCGCTTGTTAGAGGCACCGAACACCTTTAACGCCCTTGGTTTGGATGAAATACGTAGTCCTTGACGGCGCTGTCGCGGCACCGCGGGACCGACCCATAAGCTTTCGCTTGGCGTACTTTGCGCGGTTGGACTATCGCGGCTTTGTTTGCGTTCTGGCAGGTGAGCCTCGAGGCCACAACGCGAGTGTTGTCACGGAAAATACGACTTTCGTTTTTTTTATTCTAGGAGATGTGGGACTGGAGGGGCGAACCGTCAGGTAAGGTATACAATGCAGCGAGTGATATTACTCCCCCGCCCGGCGCGCTCTCACCTTTTCTGTGCCTCGTTTCGCCACCGTATCTTTGTTCTCGGCTCTCCTGGTGGGGATATATTTGACGATCTAGGAGTTCGTCCATATTGCGTGACCTCGTATCTCCGTTTCATCTGCTTCTCTGTGTGCCGTTTGCGGCATGTGCGCTTTCCGCGCCAGACCTTTTCATCGCTCTTCGCGTCTTCCCCCGAGTTCCTCTCCGCCGGCTCTGCCTGCTTCCCCGCATTACTCCTGGCTTGCTCGGCAGGTAGTGCACTTAGCCGCGGTTGCGCCATCTCGGTAGCGGTATGCTTTCCGTGCCTGTAGTTCTGTGCAACCATGAGCAGCCTTCCGAAGGCTGCAGCCAGATTCGCTGAGCCCCAAAAAGCACACCGAGACTTCGGGTGTGCCTCATGTGCGTCCCGTGTCTCGTGTCTTCGTTATTACACTTTACATCTGCACTTTGCTCGCGCTGTGCGGAGCAGTGCCCGCTTTTAGGCCTGCCAGTTGGCGTGGGTTGAGCTTAGTATGGTCTCTCCCGAAATGCGAAGCATTTCTGCCGTTCGGTAATATCATGCATGACTTGAAACAAAGCACCAGTAGGCGTTTTATTGCCACTTTTTTTTATCTGTTTGTGTTCAAAAACTGACGCGTGGTTGCGCTGCCGAGTGCTGTGCGGAAGTAATATGTACTGGCAGGTGGAGTCCAGGCTGCAGGTATAGTTTAATGCAATAGCTATGAAGCTACGCCCACAATATGTTTGAGCGACAACCCGCAGAAAAGTTACTTTAAACGAAAAAAGATATTTGCACATTATACGCATGAGATGATGGCGTATTCAGCAGATTTCTCTTTTTTTTTTCTTTCTTTCTTTCTTTCTTTTTTTCGGTTGCTGTTGTCTACTTTAATGCCAGTGAACTCTGTGCACGAGGTATTGATCTTTCTTTCTTCTTTGCTGACGACCGGTTTCTTTTGTGAGCCTACAAATGCTGTGCTCTTGCATCAACTTGCATCATAAAACTTTCCAACACTGCTTTCAGCAGCTCTTCGGAAGAACCGACTTTGTCAGTTGTAAAACAGCGATATGGATACAAAGGGGCCGGTGAAAAATTTCCTTTCTAATTTCGGTCTCTTTGATCAATACCACTTATTTGGTCTCTCTTGATAGGCTTAAATATAATTTGTCCCCTCTAGCCGCTGTGTGGTATGCCGGGTAGAGTTCTGCGCTATCGTTTTTAGCCATATGCGCTAATCAGCCGAGATTCGATACCTTCCGCAATGCCGAATACTCGCCTTTGCTTTTCGAGAAAATGGAACCTGTCTGACTCGGCTTCTGTCTATTTGAAAACCTTGAGCAGCGGGCAGCGACAAGATAGTGATTAATAATAAAACGTGTGCGTTGTTGATGGCCAAATAAAAAAAAGAAGGAAATCATGCTCGCCCCTACTTCCGTATATGAAGTACGCTGACATTTCTATTTTTTAGTTTTGCTTGTATCTTGCGACGAATAGTTAGTTTTTTTACCGGTGGATATTTTTTATACTACTGGAATGCCCTTGTTAGGCTCTAAGCCCCTAATACACCGCAAGACAAGCGGGTTTTCAATGCAAAGGATTAGCGCAGAAGAAACGCGCATGTCAGAATTGGGAGGTAAACAAAACGTTCTTTTTTATTTGCACAAATTTTATGCAAATGCAACGCTAGTGGCTGAAATGCAACGCTTTCGCATACGTAACACGATGACGCAAGTGTTTCGCTGTCTGTCCGGCGTTCTTTCAGACGTGACTCAATCAGACATTAATTTTATGAAATGCTATGCACGTGTCGGTCGGTCTTTTTTACTGCACACTACTACCGCCATTCGCAAGACTCGTACACTTCTTCACGTCTCCGCTTTTCGATTTTCTCATTTGCTTCTGGTTACGCCACACACGACAAGAAACCGAAAGTAGCGACAGCATTTCGGCGTCACCTGTATATAAAGCCCTATAATAGCATCGTGTAGAGGCAAGTGTATAGTGAGTAATCGGTAGCAGTCAGCGTATAGTAAGTAGTGCACGCTTCGTTTGCACTGATTTCCACTGGGGCTTTTTTTGGGGGGGGAGGGGGGGAGGGGGGCTACTTGTTGTTCAATGGTAAGCGCTTTCTCCTTGTCTGGCCGCTTAATACATGCACGTTCAAACATGCTCGTGCGTGCGTTCGGCTGGCCATTTTATTTCTATTTCTACCTCTACTCTCACACCACCAATGAAGGAGACCGAAAGGCGTCGTCTAACTTCCGTTCCATTGTTTTGAATGGTGTGAGACGAGCTTTCAGAGGAAAGGAGAAACGGCTCGTTTAGAAAGGAAACAAAACTGTATCACCGGAGCCGATTACGAACAGGGTGGCGCTGCGCCGCCGTGTGCTCCTGTATGCATGTTTCTATCTTTTTTATTGACAATATATATATATATATATATATATATATATATATATTGCGCAGCGACCGTGGCGCTTTTGCCGAGGATATCCTAGGTGAGGCGGACGTACTTTGCCGCCAATAATTTCAGCTTTGAAAGACCGATTCTTACTGCTTCTCGATGTTTTCTACTTTCGAGTTTGCTGGCATTCTCCTAGTATAAAAATTTCTGTTATTTCTGTTAATTGCTCTGCTGAAGCTCAGATTATTAGCGGCAAAGTATGTCGGCCTCGCCTAGAACTCCTCTGGAATAACACCACGTTTGCTGTGCTTATAACCTTTCGATAAAAAAAAAAAGTCTGTAGTGTGTTAAAACAGCTGGCAGATCCGACGCCCTGTGGGAAGAATCTGTGTTATATAAAGCAGTGTGCGGGAAGCCTACGAACGGAGCGACCATGAGAGCACCAAATGTTAGGCGGCTGTTTCATGACCTACATGACACGCATGTCGTGGCATTCATGTCATGACCTATGATTTACGTTCTTCGCACACTCTTGTCATACTATGCCAATTTTGGTACGTACCAAGACGTAGGGGGGCTGTTTCATGACCTACATGACACGCATGTCATGATATGACTTATTGTTTATGTTCGTTATGCACTGTTCTCATACTATGCCCATTTTAGTACACACCAAGTTAATGAACCGATCATGAGAGCACAAAGACGTAGGTGGACGCGCGCGCACACGCACGCACGCACGCACGCACGCACGCACGCGCGCACGCACACACACACACACACACACACACACACACACACACACACACACACACACACACACACACACACACACACACACACACACACACACACACACACACACACACACACACACACACACACACACACACACACACACACACACACACACACACACACACACACACACACACACACACACACACACACACACACACACACACACACACACACACACACACACACACACACACACACACACACACACACACACACACACACACACACACACACACACACACACACACACACACACACACACACACACACACACACACACACACACACACACACACACACACACACACACACACACACACACACACACACACGCACGCACGCGCGCGCGCGCGCGCGCGCGCGCGCTGTTAAAGTGGCAAATACTCGCCAAGAAAGAAAAGGCTAAGAAAAGACTGCTAACCTTTCTTGTATGCGGCCTAACTGCAGTATTTTTGTTCTAAGAGTAAATGCCAGTGGTACCGTGTTCGAACTCTTGCTGCATTCGCTGTGTCCTTCCCGAAATCTCAGATGTGGCGCGGTGATTGCTTTCGTACCTATTTATATCGCTCCCCGCCGGCATTTTCGCAGGTAGACCCACCGGGGGGGTGGGGGGTTGAGCGCCCTGTATGCGTTGTGCGTCTCCGCCGTAATGTGCGCGATCGTCGAGCTCGGCGCTCGTTTGCGCAACTGGCCCTGTAAAACCATTTATTCGCACGGCGCCGGCAGTCGTGCGCAGGCGAGATGGATCGATCGTGAAGCGCCCGGAAAAACGCAACTTGACTTTTTTTTTTCCGGGCCCTGTGTGCAGCGACGCTTGGTCGTTGGTGCGCACTTCGATTCTGCATCGGCTATTTCAACTTGCTCTCCTTTGTCATTGGCGGACGGAACAATCGGAAGGGAAAAGATACGCATCGCCTCGTGAAGCAGGGAAAGCGATTTCGCGGTTCGCTTACTTTCTCTGCGCTCCGCGGCTTTCACTGTGCTCGGAGGTGATGCTGACGGTGTCTTCGTTTCTGCGGCGTGTAGTTGTAGTTTTGACGCGTTTTACGCGCCGCTCGTACATCCGTCGCAGTTTTGACTGACCCCATTCTTCTTTCTCTCTGCCGAGACGTGACGAGATTGAACAATGCTCTCTGTGGAATGTGAGGAGTTTTATGGTTTTCGCCGTTCAAATGCTGAGTGACGTCCTAGCTGGTGACCGAGATGTGGAAGGAAGAGAAAGATGTGGCTGATGCGAGGTAGCGATTTTTAAGTAGCATGCAACGAATGCAGCGTTGCGGTGACGTTTCTCGCGCGCCTCGTGGCCTCAGTATACAGTATCTGCTGTTTCCGTATAGATAATTCGTGTGTGGTTTAGTGGAGACTGGCTCTGTGTGCTTTACGTTTTTTTTGTTTGTTTGTTTGCAGAGAAGAAAAAAGAAAGCACGATCGTTGGAAGAGCATAGATTATTACGTTGTAGAGTAGTCGGGAAGATAAGGATAATTGTGAGCAATCTCCGATAACGCAGATTGCAGTGCACGGTACACACTTTTTGACCTCAAGAGGAAGGTGTCCAGAATTTCTCCTCCGCCACTTAGTTACAGTGTTTGCTCGGGCGTGCACTGTTTTGCTCTTACGTGGATCCCTTCTGCACCTACTACTGCAGCTGTGGAACAGCTGCCTATAAAGCGTAGCAATAACATTGTTCCAGTGGCTGCTGTATGGGAGCTCTTCACGCACTGCTGCAGCAGCATTTGTAAAAGGGCGCCGTAAAGGAACGTTGCTTAGTGGCTTCAGAGGCCGACGATGCTGTTACGTTGTTGCACGGACTCCGCGAGGTTTGCAGGGGAAAGCGCTAGTTTGACCGTCTTGGCCAGCCTTAACTGTGAACTGGGGCATTCCCGCTGGGCATGTTGTACGTCAACCCATTTCGCGTTTTAGCTCCTCGTATTCGAAGTAGCGCGCCAGTCTTTTAGTAGTTAGAGGAAAGGCTTCTGCCATTATTGCATTCTTATCTGTCAACCTCGTCACTGTTACTTGATTTGCTTCGTGGCATTCTTCGGACAATCTCCCCACCTTTGTGGCCCTCCATCGAGCAGGCGCTAGGCGTGCGGTCGGTGCGTCGCTCGTCTTTAACAGCTTCTAAATTGGGGCGCTTCCGTCACGCGCACGCGGTCTTTGAAGGGGCGTTTGCTCCCCGCGGTTTTCCGACGCGTTATACCGCGACCGCTGACAGCGGAGCTAATGGATGGAGCGGGCCCGTCACACGGTGGCATCGTCCGCGATTGAGTGTCACGTCAGGCTTGAAGGTCCTTTCTACGTGCCCTCCTCTTTCTTGCCCCGTTAATTAATCTCTCTTCAGGATAGTGCCTCTTCGGACACTTGCGAACAGCTCCTTATCGGGCTCTGGGAAGCGCGGTGAGAAGGACTCCTTGCACAAAGGAGCGGAATAAAAATATTGCGACGGGTATG
The DNA here is from genome assembly GCF_038994185.2 of Dermacentor albipictus. Taxonomy (NCBI): domain Eukaryota; kingdom Metazoa; phylum Arthropoda; class Arachnida; order Ixodida; family Ixodidae; genus Dermacentor; species Dermacentor albipictus. The sequence continues at coordinate 24,387,085 of NC_091823.1, forward strand.
CTTCTGTAAAGTGTTTGTTTTGTTTTGCTTTTATTTCTAAGTGGCGTCTTTGCTCCTTGAATGACGAAAGCGGGGCAGGGGACATGGAATTGATGCGCAGCGCTTGATTAGGCTCTTACCAGTCGGAACTCCTCGCGCTCACGACCGAAAAGCTGTGCAGGACATAGAATTGAGCCTTGTGTATTGGAGATCTTGTGGAGAATCCGCCCATTTCGACTTGCAGCTGACGTTAGGTGACATCGTTTGGACCTTGTGCTGTCTTTCTTGTTTTTGCTGCCTGTGCTACTGATAGCCTATACTATAAACGTTGTTGGAGCTGATGTGTCGCTCTATATTTAGCATATACAGGATGTTTCAGCGAACACTTTCAAAAACATTTAAAGGTTGCCTGTGTCAGATAGCACAATTCTAGTTCATGAGGGGGTCTACTCGAAGCGGGGGACACTACTTGTACAAAAAATTGAGATGCATAATCGACTAATTAACAAAAATCACGCGGTGATATCACGTGTCCTTTCTTTCGTCTGCGCCGTACTATCGTTCGTTATCTTTTTTGTTCGCTTTACAGTCCAGCCCAGATAACCTCCCGGCGTGAACACGCAGCGCCGCCATCTTTTTTGTTCACTTTACGGATGTTAGCCAGCCTAGGTACGAGACCATGCATACGGCTCACTCGTACAGGTCCGTCAGGTAAACAGCTTCGCTGTAAAAGCTGAAATAAGCAAACGCAGAAACAAACACTTTAACTCGTTCGCACGGTTGTCATTTTTGCGTTGATTTGCTATAGGTAGCGCACTCGTGAAATCCATATTTTTCTCACACCATGTTGTTTCAGTAGTTGTTGCGTACTGAAACATTGCATAAGGTGCGTGCGAGTAAAATTCCAGCACTTGTATGAGAAATGTGCTGTCGGTCCGCTGCTCGAGCCAGTCCGCATTACAACACGAAAATACTGGGATCAATTCAGTGGGCGCAAATATACCTGTAGTTTTCTAGCTCATTTACATCGCCCTGTATAGCATAAACACCCTCATCGACTTCGCTTGTCGTCGATGGTCGGTCTCTTACGCAACTGTAAGCTCTTGGATGAGTTGCGCGCTGTGGGCTGCTCTTTTTCCTCTCTGCCGATTTACTTGTGGCGCGATGCTGCCGCTTTTCCGCGTAGCGCCTTGATTCATACGCAGAGCGCCGCCGCTGCTTCTCGAAGGAACCGCCTGGCGCTCGTATATTTTACGCTTTTCTCTCGCGCACTTCGCTCCCCGCTGTTTAGAGAGCTGGGCCAGGCCTGCGTTGCGCCGGCGGTGGTTGTGCCGCCTTTGCGCGCACCCACACCGGCGGCCTTCACCGGCGGTGCCCAAAGGCCGTCCCGGTCCTCGGCGCTCGCCCTGCCTGCCTGCTAGCTTCTCGCTCGCGTGGCCGGTGCATTCGCGTACAAAATCCGCGTACGGGAAAAACTCGTTCGCGGCTTGTTCCGCGTGTTGTTTGGCGCTCGACGTCGACCGCCGGCGCTACCACGTGATGCCGGTAGGGACAAGTCACGTGACCACGTCACGTGGTTGGCTCACGCCGTTGCTCTCTCACTGCCTGCATTGGTGGAAAGGCGGGTGTGCGTAAGAACGAAGTCTGCGCTGCCGTTGCTTCGCCGCACACTCGCGGCGCCTGTCGTGTGGGCGCAGGCTGGCCAAGGGGGGCGGTCGCAAAGTGCGCGGTTTCGGTTCGCTCCGGCGACGGAGCATCGCAGTTCGTTGCGTTGGCGGCGCACGTGGCTGGCAGCGTGACGCGCGCCTCGTCAGCCGCCGGTGTGCCTGCACTTCTGCTGCACTTTTCCCTGTGCCTTTTCACGCAGCGTTAATCGCGCGCCACCAGTCTCCACGTGTTCTGTGGTGCCCCGTGGACTGCGTTCGTACTTTTCTTTCTTCTTGCTATTCGGACGTGCGCTTGCTGGGCGATGCGCCAGGATGCCAGTCAGAGAGCGATGAGACTTCGAAGGATTGTGTCCGTCCTCAGGGGTGAGTGCGCACTTGCTCCTATTTAAAGATCTCGCATAAGTTACATGCCCGTGTCTTCCTTTCGTCTGATCACAAATAGATTGATTAACGTGGCCTTTCCGAACCTGACCTGTTGCATTCGCTAGCTAAGATATGGTAGGCATTTGATGGCGCCCGTAATAAGCGTTCTGTAGCTTGAGTTCTCGCGTCACGCTTTACCTATAGGGTAGCGAGAACACTTAGATGATTGCAGAATCAGCGTTTACAGCTCCTGCTGGCGGCTTAATGCGGTATTCGTCGCTGAAGTGGTGGTGTTGCTACAAGCGAGACTGCGTGGCAATCTGGGGATTGCTCCGCCTTACCGTTTATTTCTCTGTCAATCTCTATAGGAAATGTCACCAGATTGCGTGACACTTTCTCGAGTACCTTCTGCGGTTCTTCAAGGAAAAATGTTCCGCGGGTGCTTCGAGGAAACCCTCTTATTCTTACGTTGCCCAGCAGCGTTCTCCTTCCAACGCTGAAGAATTGGCAGGACCAGTGGAATTTCTCAGTGTCGCCAACTGCGGTGTACCGTATGCAACGTGCCAGATGGAGACAGCAGCGCTCCCGACCTCTGTGCCCTCTCTGACCCCAACTATGTCTATTGATTTACAACTTCATTTTACCGCAATCCTTACATCTTCAGAAGCATAAAAAGTGTACAGCTGCAGAATAGAATAAGAATTTCGAATTCTTTAATGAGTTTTGTCAAGGTTACAGAATGTGGACACCATGCGAAAGCTCATTACATGAACAACAGATATCAGGATGAATGAATGTATGGTATTTAGTGGCGACAGATATCAGAACATCAACAATTTCATGTCTAGGAGTGTTAAAAAGCATCTGTTCAGCCACTTGAAAATTATGCCTGATGCAGCACATTGTGTAAACAATGAAATAAGTGAACCGGCTGCATACGACCACGTACTCACAGTGAGCGAGAATACCTAACCGTCAACCTTCACCCTCGTTTTACTAAAACATATTGCGCATTTTATTCAAGCCTGCAGCACAATTACAATCATAATTGTTTCAAGATGTATGCGACTCATTTTAACCACCATTACTTTCGTCATTGTTTTTGCTGTCGACGCACAATCTTTCCGTGCACAGTTGTGTATACAGCGCCTTAAAGGGCCTCACAACAAAGGGGTGGTGCTGTGGTTCATTAGCAAGAGCATCTGCTCTTTCGTTGCCAATGACCTCACCAGCGCAGGTGCCCACTGAAATTTGACCTGAATTACTTTGTCGGCGGCATCACAAAGCGACGCTAGCGTTGACGACAGTATACTTGTTTCTAGGCGCACCTTGGGATGGTCAGTCACTAAATTGTCAATTTTCTTCAGTTTACGAAGAGCACCGGTGAATAGCGGCACCTTAAATCTATAGTTTAAAAAACCAAGTGGTCCAGATGTCTAGACCATGCAGCAATTGGAGACGAGTTCCAATGAGCAGGGACAGAGATATTGGAATCCACACTAATCGTTTAGACATTGAGGCGGTTCGGGTAAGTTACAGTCACATGTTCCAACACCGAACAGCGGGAAGAAGGAGTCAATTGGACCCGGAAATTGTGGGTCCGTCAATAATGTCCTCGAGCATTCAAGGCGGATAAGCTCCTGACCTACACTAATCTTTAGTCGTAGGTTCATCTTTTTACTTCTGCTTTATTCGTTGGAACGTGAAGTTTCTCGAACGATGATCGGCAGTGATGATCAAACGCAGACAGGAAGCGATGTAGATCAGATGGACAAGCATTGTTTATGTCCCTTTCCTCAGTGTAGGGTAGCCAACCGGACTCAGTCCTGATTAACCTTCCTACCTTTCCTTTATCATTTGCTCTCTCTGTAGGTAAATGTTTCTATTTTGATACGTGACAGATAAAGCGAATGAATCGCAACTTGAACAATAGAGAAACAGTGCCGCACTTTTCGCCTGGTCTCAATGACTGTTAGAGCCCAGACTCATTTTACCCAACATTGTGCGGAACCTCACTGATCTGTCAACAAACAGTAGGTCTGTTGTCCCGTCCCACAAATGCAACTGACAATGATAGTTAAAAGTTTGGTAGGCCACAACCCAAAGGCTTACTCTTCGGAGTAAATGTATTGGAAAACAAACTGTTTTCTTTCTTTCTGCAACTACGCTTTCCTTTCCTATTTCCACGCAGCCAACGGGAGCCTCAGCGAAGAGCGCTAGGCGTGCACAATTTATTGCCAGGCCATCACAAAGATCGGCGGCGGCTTTAGCCAGCAAAGTACTCGGGAGCCGGTGTCGCAACACCGCGTATACCGCAGTCCCATTCAGGGTTTGTCTGCGTGGAAAAATTATGACCGTCGGCGGCATTCGAACTCGGTGTTTACAAGAAGACGGTCTCCGAATGCGTTCTTCGCATCCGCACCGCGCCCCCATGGCGCGCAACGTGACTCGTCACCCGACACCACGGTGTAAGAGTAGCTGTCTTTCACCGTGCCCGACACCAAGCGGGCTCCCCAAAACAGACACGGTGGCGCCGCCCGGACGCGTAGGGGGACGGAACCCATCTCTGTACGCATAGCACTAGGCAACTAGCAACACTTCGAAAGTATACAAAACAATCATGCGGCCTTACAGCTCGATTTTGGACACCTTGAGTCCCGGGATGCCTAGTGTGCTTATTCCGGCACAAAATTGAGATCGAGGCCAGTGCTGTCTGCGACAGTATATATCGGAAGTGGAAATGATTTTCTGTGCTCGTGCATTTTGCTGAAACACCGAACTTGTACGAACTTGGCCGTTCAGCCTGCGCCTGTCATTGCCTTCCTCAACTATATGCAGAGTACAAATGAAGGAAATTGAATCCCTAGCTTCAGCGTATTTTCTCTTTTTCTTTTTACCGTTATTGTAACTTTAGCGTCGTCACCTTTTATACACTTTCTTTTACCTAGACGTATGCGCGAAAGCATTTCGATTGTTGCTTGCCCATCATGGTCTTTAATAAGGGCAGTAATTAGAAAAAGATTAAGCTGCGTCGGCTATATTTAGTAAGGCATTCTTTCAAAGGTCTCTTTGCATATATTTGGCGCACGCGTTCTGGTTATTATCGGTGATAACAAAGGTCAAACTGTTCCTTTTGATTTTCATGCCCCAACTGCGGCGCCAATAACGTCAATGTGACGTCAGGGATTCATTGTAGTTTTGAGATATTCGACCGTTCTCGTGCAAGAAAACCTTTAAAAAGTGGCGGGTATTACAGTCCTTGCGTAGATTAGAAAGCAGTGTAATTATCCTTGCATGATGAAAAGCAGCGCGAACTACACTGAAGACGCATGACAGCAGTTAAACAAAAAACGGCCCTGCCTGTCAAGGCAGTACCGTCCTTTTAAGTGCGCGTTCTGTTTTTTCCTGCGTCTTCTGTTGTTCGCGCTGTTCTGTCTGTTTTGTATCGTGTGTGATATACACCAATTCGCCCTGCGCTCACTACTACTGTAATTAGCCTTTATTGACAGTAGCGCCGAACAGACGCTGTCACAATCCATGACGTCACAGGTGGCGTCACCACCCATCCATCGTTTTTGCGCCCTTTGTGATTTGCACATCCCCCGAACACGGTTAGACAGACCTGCTTATTAATTTCATAAGTGTCGACTTAACTATATTGAATTCTCTCTGTTTAGTGGGCCTGGGAGAAATAAGACATGTCGTTTTGATACCGCTGACTCTTTTCTACAAAAGACTAATGGTGATTTGAAGCTCAACGAGCGAATATATGGAAGCGTGCATAGATGTCCTTAGCACTGCGGGATCTGAGTCTGCATATTGAACAGATACGCCGAGGTGCACATTTGGGCAGAACGCGTACAACCTTGCACAAATTGTGTCACATCATCACTCTATATATATAGCGATCTCCGCTGATGGGGGAATGCATCAAGGGGCGGTTACTACCCTGCAGAAGTGGTTAGCATGCATGGCGAGACGGAGGTGACGGACACATCGATCGTAATAGGTGTTGTGCATTTGCCATAATTCTCCAACCCACTGCCCGCGTGTGTGCAGCGCGAGCTCGCGTTGCGCTACATGCACACTGGGAGCTTCGAAAAACTTCCGCTCTTATTGAGATCGACCTTGCTACTCAGCGACTCGACCAGGATACATGGCCCATGACCGCTCGTAGCGTCTTCAAAACGTACGGCGGACTTCGCATGCCCGCGCATGCAGATCCAGGCATGTGACCATTGGCATGTTTAGGAGCTCGCCACAGTAGCGTTGCTTAAGTTACTTTAAAATAAATTCTACTTGTGATATATGCAACGAAAAATGATCGAATTGTGGCTTCTGTTGCTTCACGTGGGCAGCTGAAAAGGGCCTCAAAACGTCGCGTGGTGACCGGAACACTTTCGTCGTTGCCAGCTTCGTTTAGATAAGAAATGACATGTTAAAGAAAAGGACCGTCAACGTTGTAGTGCGCGTAGCATGCGGGGCGACCCGTAATAATTATTCCAGGTTTATGGTCGGCAGTCCTGGTTGGCACATTCGAGTATAGATTGCAGGAACTTAGGGCGTGTGTATTGTAGGAACTTAGGGCGCACGTTAACAAACTCCAGACGGTCAAGGTTAATCCGGAATGCTTCGCTACGCAGTGTTTCATAGCCCCTGCTTTTCTTTGGGACTCCCATCAATCAATCTCTATTCCAGACATCGCGGCGCTCAACATCGGAGTGCTGGACGTTTGGGAACCAGGCTGTCATTCGCATCGTTGAAGTGCCTTTGAAGAAAAAAAAAGTATGCCTAAAAAAAGTATGGGGTATGAGTAGCCCAAAAGCCTGAATCTACCAGCGTAAATAAATCGTTACTACATATCTGCATAATAATTTGTGTGTGTGAGATCACCTAGGCGTGTACATCTGTGTGCGCCCAAGTAACAAAAATAAAAAAAAATAAGAAAGAGGCAGCGCATAAGAAAACGCGAAGTGCGCTGCATGCAGGAAGTTGAAGTCAGCCGTGTAGTCGACGTTGATAAAGCGGATCTCAGATTGCCCCCAGTGTGCGCCTCGGTTGTTGGCTTGATGAAGACGGAGCAGCATTAATGACCCTCCAGTGTAATAGCAGCCAGCGTCTGAACCAGAAATGCCGGCCAGAAGGAAAACAGGACACCGTTGAAACATTTGTAGCAAGTGGTGGATGTGATTACACTTCAAGGCTCTTGAGTGAGAACCTTTTTTGTTAAGGAGTGCATGGGCACGTAGGCGGAGGGAGCAGGTGAATCGATGCGCGGTTTGTTGTTTGGTTTAGAAACTTCGTCCTTGCATCAGGAGTAAATGTGAAGTCAGGCAGGAAATTAGAATGCCGCTCCGTGCTTGGTCATCGTGTTTGTTCTTTACTTTCTTTTTCTCTAGCAACGTTCCCTGAGTTTCATGTCTATTTTTTCATCGTTCGAAGGTAATGAGTTCCGCATTATTAACTCCCTTCTGGTATTACGTGTAATGTGCAGCGATCGTCCTGATGCCAACGGCGCTGTGAAACAGTCGGTTTCGTAGTATCATGTTTCACTTCACGCTGCCGTGTCGCACTTTGTAATGATTGCTGTCTTTCCAAGTGTCCTCTCGGGTTTTCATCGAGTGCGGCAGGCCCTCTCCGCCACTCGCTTTTTATAGGCAGGTTCGGCATGAGCGATTCTTGCAGGGCTTCTGGCATTCGCATTGCTTCTTCATGTTTCGTTGACACCTTGATTTTTCCTCCTTGCTAATTGGACTGCTGCGTCAGCATGAGTATAGTCGACAACAGCTTTGCTAAAGTGCCAGCATGGTCAGCCGGTGAGCCTCGATGCCTATAGTAACGCGGCTCACCGATACTGTGTGTATTCCGAGAAGGTATCATTTAGGCCCCCATCATGTATTCCTGTCGTGTAGCTTTACATGTACACGAGTTTGTGCTTTATGCATATTTCAACTATGTCAATTATCTTTGCTTATTTTGAGAGCGCATTCAAAACATGGGGAAAACAAAGTAACGGTGGCTCATGCGACGGCTGACCTCTCATTCTCGAGTATTTGACACGTGTAGCCTTCAACGCTTCTGCGCTGTGTGTATATATACGCAGCGCGTCGCTGTCGTAGTTAAGTACCAAGTCACGTTCAGTGCGGACTCCCGATACATTTCAAATGAGGCCAGCTCTCGCTGGCATTTACCCGCGGCGTATCATAATAAATGATATACACACCGAGTTGCCATGTTTGGAACGGCGCCACCGTGCAGGTATGCACGTGAACAAAAGAACACGTGGAATGCTGCCCGCGGGGACCTCGGGCGTTTCTATTCGCGGGATGATCTTGGGCCAGCTTGCCGACTTTGTTAGGACCGTGTATTCGCTGGAGTGAAGTGTGCGTTTTGGCCGTAACTCCACCGTGTCGATGAACTTTCGTTTAACTAGCGTTCGCATCCGCGCCTCATATACGTGCTGAGGTAGAAATATGACGCGCTCGCATTACTGTGCTGTTCTCGCATATGTGTTGTCATTCAGCGACCAGTTTCAGCGTAACAAACGGGTTGATGGCGTCAGGTGCACCTTTCTTTAGCTAGCACACAATATCCGTGCTTGTTATTAATTCGAACCTAGCACTAAAATGATGACCTTATCCTGACAAGGGGAACTTAGAATGAGCCAGATAATTTTTTTTAAAGAACTTAGCTGTATAATTACACGGACGACAGGTTCGGGTACTATGAGAGCGACGAAGAAAGTTCAATCATGGCTGGAGAGGTTAACTTACCGACAGGCATAGCGTGCTGCTCCACGGTGTAATGTATGATTACGGATTAAAGAGAGGAAGAACAAACAAACGAGCAAAACCTGGGCATGTATTTGTCCGCAGCCCATAGCAACTCATGGAGGCGGCCATTGCGTGACGGGTTTCGGCTTGGACCTGTAGTATTCGTCAACAAACTGCATGTCCTGGATAGGCGAGAAACGACTGCTGCTTTCTCCGACCGCTGCGTGCTTAAAGTCCTTAAGCTTTTGGGAAAAAGCGGAAGCAGCTCTACACTGGACTTGAGTAATATTGCATGCTGTTTACGGGTCCTATCCCCCCCGAAGGCTCAGAAGTATTTGTCTCATGTGCTAAATTTGCCAGGGCTCTTCAATTTTGGATGTAGGTAGCGGATGCGACTTGTGTGCATGAAAAGGGTTCACGTTGACACTCTTGGAGCTTGCTTAGTTGCGCCCGGCGCAGGATACTTGTGGCCTTTCGCGAGGGTGAAGCTGCCTGCGTCGAAGAAGTGCTGCTTTGCGGATAATCTGTTTTGCAAGAATGCGCAGCTGTGCCAGTACGTATTGTCCGCAAAGGCAGTCAGTCCGCGAGATATGGGTCACGCGGAGATTACATCGGGAATGTGGCGTTTCGGAGAAAAACTATTGTTCCGAGTGTTATCGATCTTCGCGGGGAAGCAAAACGCCACTGGTCGGATTGAAACTGAGCGGGCATAAATTGAAATCAACGTATCCACACAAGCAGCAGCCGCATCGCACTCCTTGATCCTGCGTCCGCAGCGAGCACCCATGCAGCGTGTCCCGCGGGGCACGCGCGCCTGCACGAATGCGCGGGAATGCGGCTTGCCCCCGCGGGGAGTCCCTTTCAACGACCGCTTCCGTGCGCCGATCTCATTTCGGTTCATTTCTGTCGGAGGCGCACTTTCTCGCTCGCTAAGCGAGAGAAAAAAGGGGGTGTCGGAAATGCGCTCTTCTAAGCTGTGGGTCGCTCGCGGCTAGGGCGAGACGCATGCACGAGAGGCCAAACAAAATATGTGCGCGTTTGGCCCGCGGTCTGCAGGGCGGCCCGTTCGGCGGCGTTGCATCACACGTCCTTGTGCAGTCGTTCGGATTCCGGACGGGCGTCGACGTCGCGTGACGGCTCGGCTTCTCTTCGCGGTGGCCGCCCTTTTTCGCGCCCTTGCCACGTGACCGATGCCGAGGAGGCCCCGCCGAGAGGGACAGCGCCGGCAAACCTGTCCGGCGGCGGCAGGTTCGCGCGCCGCTCTGTCACGACGACGGCTTGGCTTCCTTCTGGCCGCGCGCGCTTCCTGACGGACACCGCTTTGTGCTGGCCGGTGACGATTACTCTTTCCGAGAAACAACGCGCGTTTGTCATCTGGTACGTTACACGTATATGTCTCTCTCTCTCGAAAAAAAAAAAAGGAAATGCTCCGCCGTTGACTTCGTCTCTACCACGTGTCACCAGCGAAATGAAAGTGTGAGCGATTTCGAAACGACAGCGCTCTTCTGGTCGTGCACCGTTGACAAGCGCGTACGCTCGCATTCGGCATCGCCTTCGTCTTCATTTTCTTTTGCTTTTTCAACGCTTTTACTGTGTTCCACTGGAGCGTATGTCATGTGGTTTCCACTTCTGAATATTTGTTCTGCATATTTTTTTCTAAATTTCACCTCTAATGCCTTGTCCTGTGCAGTTGTATTAAGTGTAGCCAGTAATGGTTGCCTCTGCGAATACTGTCTGTTTTCACAGCTAAGTGTGAAATTCACCCGCTTTGGTGCCTTATAGTGTATATCGGTACAGGAGGATGCACCTCGACGAAGCGTTAGCTATTAAACTCACTTGTTTGCTATGCGCGCAAGCAATATTCTTTGCTGCCATTGCAAAAAAATAAAAAGATAAAATAAAGGGCGAAATACCAGTGTTCTCTCAAGTTGTCCCTTTGGCTTCCGTTTTACATATTAGTACGTTGCCTGTTCAGAGCAGACTTCTACTTTGCGATTTCACGCTTAAATTGCACATAGTTATATGTATCGTGAAGACATCAAGTTACGTAAGTACAAATAAACAGGAGAGCGTCCCAAGGTCAACAGAGACCATAACAGTGCCTTTTCGTGTATGACTATATACACCAGCACTCTTTCCCAGTATATGCAGCATGCTCTCGCGCTACAAACACCTGCTTTTGGCGAGCTCGCGCTTCGGGGACATGCACAGCCGAATGAGCGATTTGGACATGCACACAAATCGCTCATTCCGATCTTAAAACCTGCGGCAGCTACTTCCAGGTGTCGAAGACCGTATCCGATGGCTCGACTACCACAGGCAAGCTTGACTAGGTCATGTTTTTATTAGGACATTGGGCGTGAAGCTGCACTGTTATCTCATTTCTCGATCTATATCTTCATCCAATTTCTTTCGCAACTCTTCGCATTCCTCCTACTCCTCAATTCCTTCATTTACAAACACCGGCGGCAAGCGGTATTTGAGCCGTTGTGAATTTCGTAACACATTGGAAGATCGCCAGACTGTCGGCATATCTGTGTTGACGCATGACAAGCGCTGGCGAGCCTGGATTAAGTCACAGAGGCGGCACTGAGTGAATTTCTCTGTAACCTAATTCATAACAAATATTTCATTTTCATGACGTCACGTAGCCACATGTCCTGCTGCGTCTCACAAGCACCTGTACGCAGTCCTCTCTCATTGCTTCTGGTCATGCTGTAAGACGTCTGATCACCCTGCTTCCTCTGCAATACATAGGAACGAGCAACGTGATGGTTTTCTAAAAGGTGCCCGCTCGCTGTACTAACGCTGGCTTCGTTTACACAACGCCTATGCGTGTATCATCAGAAGCCTGCAGGCAACAGAAGGCATCGCGGCTACGGTGTCACCGCACCATAGCAATTCTCCTCCCCCTTTAATTTTTTTTTTATTTTGCGGAAGAAGAGGTACACGGTGGGTGCGAACGGACGTGCCTGGCATGGCTATTGCAGCGGCCACGCCGAGTTGCCGGAGCTGGCGCCGTGCCGTTTCCGGACATTTCGTTCCTGTGGCGAGCCAAGTTCGGCGCGAGGCGTGACGCGAATTTCCTCGGAAGGCCGCCATTATCGCGCGATAGGTGCGAGGAGATAGAGTTATTACGCGCGAAATGATTAGCGAGCGGGGCTTGTCCCTGGCACGCGCGCCGCAGTCACTGCTCGCTGCGCACCGACGGGAAGGGCCCGCAGGTATGCGAGCTCTCGCGAGAGTGATTGCTGCCTCCTTCACCTTCGTGCGCTTTTTATGCTAAGACGGCGTGAGTGTGCAGCGGCGGTCGGCTATGGGTGTCTCTCAAAAGATCAGGCTTGTCAGCCGTTTATGTGCGTCTTTATGTTCACGTACTCTATGGCGGCGCCGTTTTCCTCCTCTGTTTATTCGGCTATCAGTCCTCCGCTCAGGACGCTGCTAACACTAGCAAATAAATGTCCGAGCTGCGCGATTCGTATTACTAGCGCGCAGCTTTCGTTAGCACCATCCGTCTTGGCAAGCTCCGAGTGCCTCCTCCACTTCTCTTATCCTTCATGCGCCGCTCGCAGACCTACCATCTGCTCGGCGATACGACGTTCCTGGTATTTCAACCCTTCCGTACCCGCTTGTTGCGCTGCTATTGCGGGCGCTCCTGTGGTGCTGCTTGTTCGTACGAGTGCTTGTGCAACACCCTCCCACATCTGCTGTGCAGGCCCGGCTCCTGGATCCCCTTCCCTCCTCACTGGCAGAGACACTCGCAGCTTGCCGCGTAAGTGGCGTGGGGCCGCATTGATTTGATTCGCAGAAATGGCGCTCGTTATGCCCACGGGGAGGTTCGCTACTAAATTGCTTTCGGGCTGCAACACCGGCACTCCATTGCCCCCCCCTCCCTCCCCCCGCACAAACCCTTGCCGGGGCTTCGTATTATCTGTCTGTAGTGTGAGTCTGCGCAAAGTGCGCGGATACCTGCGTATTACCTGCGCACTCTGATCCGCGTGCCGCCTTTATCAAGGCTCCCTCTCGTGTGAGATATATTCGCACCAATGGTTAGCCCGATCTCCGCTTATACTGCTGCCAAAGCAAAGCCCCTTCTCGCGTCTCATTGGAGTCCAGCGCTGCCTCTCTTTCTCTCTGTCCAATCTTTCCTTCCTTCCTTCTTACTTTCGCTCTCTACCTCCTCCTTCGTGCCCGTCTGCACGCCTATTTCTCTGCACCTGCGTCAACAGGGAAATAAATCATGCGAACTGTAGCTGTTTTGAAGTTTGGATTTTTCTTAGCGTTACTATAGTTCATTGGAGGGCGTATCAGTCGTTATCTGATGGAAGGTATTGCTCAGGACATAATGTAACCTAATACTCCTGTTCTCGCGTTTCCATAGAGATATTCAGTGTATTGAGAGGGCGCGCTTATAGAATAGTGGTTAACAGTTTGCCTATCATATATCCGTACATTTCGGTTATCCGCTCGTGTTCGTGTCGCGCATAATAAACATTATATATATCATCAGCCTATTTGAAGTCCACTGCAGGACGAAGGCCTCTCCCTCCGATCTCCAATTACCCTAGTGCTGCGCCAACCGATCCCAACTTGCGCCTGCAAATGTAAATTCATAATTTCGTCACGCCAACTAGTCTTTCGCCGTCTTCGACTGCGCTTCCCTTCTCCTGGCACCTATATTGTAATCCGAATGGTCCACCGTTTATCTAACCTACGCATCACATGACCTGCCAGCTCCATTTCTTTATCTGAATGTCAATTAGAACACCCGCTATGCCCGTTTGCTCTCTGATCCGTGCACCGCTTTCTTCCTGTCTGTTAACATTAAGCTTATCATTCTTCGTTCGATCGCTCTACTCTTTGTGCGGTTCTTAACTTGTTTTCGAGCTTCTTTGTCAGTCTCCAAGTTTCTGCCCCGTATGTTAGGGTCCGTAGAATGCACTGATTGTACCCCTTTCTTTTTGGTGATAATGGTAAGTTTCCAGTTAGGATTTTATTTTTCTGTGAATTTCCTTCTCATGATCAGGGTCCCCTGTGGGTAATTTACCTCGGTAAACGCATTTCTTCGCAGACTCTAAAGGCTGACTGGCGATCTTAAACTCTTGTTCCCTTGCGAGACTATTGATCATTATCTTTGTCTTGTGCATAATAATCTTCAAGCCGTCTCTTACACTCTCTCTGTCAAGGTCCTCAATCATTTGTTGTAACTCGTCCCCACTGTTGCTGAACAGAACAATGCAATCTGCAAATTGACGGTTGCTGAGATATTCGCCGTTGATCCTTACTCCTATGCCGTCCCAATTTATTAGCCTTAATACTTCATCCATGGGCATGCAGTCAATAGCATTGGAGATATTGTGTCTCCTTGTTTGACCCCTTTCTTTATAGGTATCTTCCTACTTTTCTTGTGGAGAATTAGGATAGCTGTGGAATGTTTGTAGATATTTTCCAAGATATCATCAGCTCATGCATTTACTCAAGCTGCTCGCGGGTTCAAGTGCCAAGGACTTCGTACCATCGCTAAACACGCCGGAAAACACTACGCCAACATTACTGTCATTTAGACCGCGCACGTACGAGATGACATCTGAAGCGAAATTCTCGCGATAACATTTATGGAATAGAAAAATAAAAGGAATTAAGTGTTCGTTCTTACGACGATCGGCGAAAGGCCTCGTAACACTGCAGACGGTGCGCGAAACGGGTGGCCAACGTCGGAACTGCGTCGTCTTCGCCGAGGGGGTTGAACGCTCGCCCGCACGAACACGCAATCGTATACAAACAGCTATTCCGAATGCGACGGTGTCGGATTCGCTCGATGCCGAGGCGGAACGAAACTTAGCGGGGAGGGCCTTCGCGGCGACCGCAGAGCTGGCAAAGCGGTCCCCGCAGAGAGCTGTTTACGACATTCATTAACCGCGAGGCGTGCGCGCATTAGCCGCGCGCGAGCCTGCGTTATTTGGCCGGACATGCAAGCGCCTACCGCTCAGGTGGCGAGGCATGCCATGCTCACTGTTCGCCTCCTTCGCCGGTCCAGGCGTGACCACTTTGCCGGCGGCGCGCAGTCGCGCGCTGTGCGTAGTAAATGCCTTCGTTACGCGCTGCCCCGCCTGCGCGAAGGGGCATCGTAATTCTACGCCGCCCTGCGCCCGGGAGATTAATTCGCGGCCGTGCTCATCGCCGACGTCGCGGGCTAATTTCTGCTGCCGGCTCTCGCACGCCCTGTCGTCCCTCGTGTGCGCGCGCGCAGATGCGTGCAGCGGGCGATGCCGCCGATCGCCGGAAGTGGCGGCTGGCGCTCGCTTTTTGGTTCTTCCGCGAAGTGTTGTCTCCCGTACTGCCGAACGCGAGTTCTGTCTCCGGGCTTTGCAAAATCCAGGCAGCGTGCCAAGTAAACTACTGCACGAACCGCGGTAGTTATACGACCGGTTCGAAAGCTACTCGATTGAATTTCGCCCATCGCGGCGTGCTCTGTTTGGGTCGGCCATTGGGGTGCTTGTCGCACGATCCATGCTGCTTATGCATCTGTGAGTTAGAGCACGGTGTCTGATCGCAATGAAACTTCAACGGGGATTGCAGATTCAGAAAAGCCTGCCAAAAGACCCCTTACCTATTCGTAAAAAAAAGAAAAAGAAGAAAGAAAAAAAAAGCGAATGGCTACTTCGTCGCTTTACTACGTTTAGGTATGCTAAAATTATCTTACTTCTTTCCATCTCACTTCTCGATCAGTTGTCGCATTTCAAGACTTTTGTGCGTTCCCTACAGCACAATAGACACTTTGGGCGAATACCGGCTGTGAGACCATAGCGTTATGTTATCCGAGAGAGTTATGCTTCTAATTCGATGGGCTCGCTGCGGCTGTTAACCTCTGGCCCACTGCACCGAACATTCGAGTCACACAGCGCAGGTCCCCTGTGGATCGCCTTGGCTCGCTTTGCTTTGGCCCTAGTTCGCCTGTGGAGACACCCGCCCTTCTTCTGCCTTGTACACTGATCACGTGCTCCCTCTCGTAACTTCAACGCAGCGTTCGTCGCTGCGGCGTGCATGTAAATGCCGTCGGGAGCGACCCTCCCCACGCCTGCGTCGTTCGGGAATCGTGTATAAGGCGATAGCGCCGCGTCCAAATCGGTTGCTCTGGACCCGCAGTGGAGAGCGAGTCTCGCTGCAGACCCCCGCTTCATGCTGGCCTTCACACCGGCTGCGGTCCTCGCGCGCGGCGGTGAGCTCCCGCCCGGCGACCGACGCTGACCCGCGGGGACGCTGTTGTTCGGGCCGCCCTTTCAGTGGACTTGCGGGCCGATGCGTGAAGAATGAAGCGAGAAAGGCGTGCTCGGCTTTATTAACGATGGCTTCGAATTACGCGCGCGCCCGCCGTTTCGCGCAGGTACACAGCGCGGCGCAGGAGACCGGGTGGCCCTCCGAACCGCGATGATAGCGGTGACTTGCGCTCGAGACGCGACCCTCGGAGCGCCGTGAACTCAACGAAGTAACGACGAAAAAAGTACTCTCAGAAGCGAAGACGACATCGCGCGTTCGCCTGGTGGGGCGGCGCTCTTCTACCTACGCGGCTCCTTGTTAGCATTCACGCTGGGTGTTCCGGCTCCCGAGATATTCGTCTCGATGAATCATGCCCTCGTGTGCCACCGGTTTAGTAGGCCAGCTCTTCCTTGACTTCTCTCGGACAACCACGCCGGTTGTTGTCCTATACCACGGCGCTTTACCCACGTATGCTCGTCGTCGTGGGCGCCGGCGCTCTGTACTACACGATTCTCTACGCTACAGACTGCTCACCCGAGGCGGGTGTGTACGCTTGTCTGTTACATTGGGGTGTATACTTGTAACAGGCACACGTATGATGTTAAATGCTCTTTGAGCGCTCGTTCAGAGGCGCGCGCCTCCGTGACTGATTTTGGCCGACGAGACCGGTTACACTTCACTACAGTTGTGAACGCCCGTTGAGTTAGTTTTAAGGAAACGCCTATGGCCAGCTCTACGAAGCATGCATACAACTTGCGGAGCTGAAGAAGTGGCGCTGTTTTGCTTTTAGTCATGTTGCTTCTTTTTCGATTGCCTTCGTCCTCTGACCGCAGGCTTGAAGCGATCCCCCTTACTGTGAGTGCTGAAAGTTTTGTGGTTATAATTATGTATAACTACAGAACGAGGGATGCACATGTGTAATTTGACCTTTCATAGTTCAAACAGAACCTGGACGCCGATGCGTGCACCGTGGCTTCCAGCTGGTCCCACTTATAGGGGAAGGCGAGACCGCGCGCGCAGCAAGGTGAAGCTCTCCGGAAGCAACAAAAGAACATTCATTAAGATGGGATTCGATACAAAGACAAGCTTAGCAACGCGTCCGAATCAACATCTAATTGCGACACAAAACATGGCCCAATGGTCGCCGATGGCCGCTAACGATGCACCGGGACAGAGAAAACAAAGAGCACAGCATAAAGATGTCGCCTATGCTTCGGCCAATGCCTGCCATCGCGCATCCCCCAGCAGAGAAAATAGAAACATAGGAACAGACAGGGGCACGATCGAAAGGCGTGGCCTCGGAACATCGAGAGGACGGAAGAGTGCGCGCACCCGCCGAGGTCAAGACCCCGACGAGCCAAGTAACCATCGGCCGGCGGGGCACAAAGGGAACGCAGCCGGCAGAGAGGAACACACGTACACAACATTCGACACCTGGATGTGGTCTCCTTAGGCCCCGTCTTGCGCGCGCATACCCGTAGCGCACGCAAGAAGGGCCCGAATTCCGTCAAAAAGTCGACCAGTGAGGGAAGCCGGTTGACCTTCGCATGAGCGGGATGATAGCCGAGTGACAGTGTGTTATGACCTGCTGCCATTCCGTCCAGTTTGGGAGAAGAGGACATGAAGCTCTCGGAAACGGTGCGCACGTGCATAGCGAACGCTATGCACGGAGGCGAGCTTTCTGGTAGAACGCGACCTCTCGCGTGCGCCGATCCCGGAGGTAATGCACAGCCGTGCCAAACCTCAAACGGCAGCTGGAAAAGGGGTTTGTGTTGAGTTTCCGCGTAACAGAATTGCGTTTTCTCCTATATTCAAATTACAATCCGACGCTGTCATGTCTGTAGGTTGTGTGTAAGTCGTACTTTACGAATTTTTGTCGCATTTTACTTTGAGAAATTCAGTTAGTTCAGTAAAGTCTATGCGCCAGGTGGAGGGCCTGCATGGTTGGCGGGATTATTTTTCTCTCACGGATAATGCCGCCGACACCGGATTTTCTGCGACAGAGGGGCCTTGGCGCTATCGCGTTAAAGATGAGGCGAGGCTACGTGATGATTTTGATTGCGAAAGTGTCAGCCTTGGCACGTGGTCATTACAGAGGGAATAAAGGGGCGAATAATTATCATGCCTCTCACGGGACACAGAGACGACGCTAAGGTTTCGTACGAGCTTGCATTTAGCCTCCACCTTTAGCATCACGTGTTGGGCTGCTAAGCACGAGGCCGCGAGATCAAATCCCGGCCACGGCGGCCGCATTTCGGCGGGGCGAAATGCGAAACGCCCGTGTATATATGCAGGTGCACGTCGAAATTATTCCGGAGTTCCCCACCACTGCGTGCGTCGTAATCAGATCGGGGTTTTAGCACGCAAAGCCCCATAATGTTAAAGACAGACTATCACATATCCGCCGTGCAAGCGGAGCATAGGTCATTTGCCACCGGCTCGTCCGCATTTCTTTCTTGTTTCCGAAATTGTTCCAACTGCTTAGAATCGAAGGACCCAATAATAACAACAACAATAATAATCTTTTTATTTCTGGTTCACGCATCAGTAGGGTGCGTAAAAGATTTCTTTTTTTTTTTTAAGCACGTTGGTTTCCGTGACCTACCCTGTCACATGCACTGCACCTTCAGGAAAAAAAAAATCAGAGGAAAGAAAAGGAAGAGGAGGAAAGTATGCAAGATAGCAGGCAAAGAAGCGGGCGGCGCTTCTCCAGGGTGACGTGAATGGCTTTGACAGGCCGAATGCTTATAGCAGGTTGGACGCCCCGCGTTCCCGGAAGGAAGAGCGTCGCTCACCGAGCCACTGCCAGCGCTTGAACGCCCGACAGACACGGCGAACTGGTCGACCGTATACGCCACGAGCGCTGCTTCCAAAAGAATAATAATACAAGCGGCGGAAAGCGCGGGAGGGGGAAGTAAAAGCGAGTGAGCATTGTGCACCGATAGAGATAATGGAGCTGTCAGATTCCGAGAAACGGGGAGCACTGTACGCGCGAGGCTGTCAGCTGGCTCGCGTAGTGGTCCGCTGGACCCATGGCGCGTCGCTCTGTTTGTTTGCACTCGTGGTTAGCTGCGTGAAGGATCGGTAGGGGTAGAGCGTTTTACGCGTCGCGCTCCGCGAAAGATGCGTGAACGGTTCTGTCCCTTTTGTCGGCTGCTGCTGTAAATATGTGCGGCTGAGAAGCGCGCTTCTTTCGAGGACGGCACCGTCTTGACAAATGGAAATGCCTTGAAAGGGAAGTGATCGTAAACGGGAAGTGCCAAGAACACTCGCTTTTGCCGCTACCCGAGAGCAAAGAGAAACATGAAATATGGGTATAAACAACACGGCCGAACATTTCTTTTTTTTTTCGATTGCGCAGTGTGTTTCTTTCAACTTTATTTTTTTCGAGGTCATAGCGGAAACTGGGACACGGAGGTCGCGAAAGGCCAGCCGTGGTGTATGGGCTCTCTCGCGAGCGATCCATGCTTTCTTGTCGAGCGATGATAAGAGAATCTAGGTATGCATGCCGGCGACGATCGTATGTGCTTGTGGGGCTTTGTCACGGCTACCCGCAATCCAAAGTTGGGCAGGAAACTCCCAATAAAAGCATTTTCGTGAAGCATTTCCTTTTGTAACCCTTAAACTGTTTCCGCGCATCGGCCCCCTCATGGTAAGTCGCCGTCCTGACTGCCTTGCGGCTGATGCGCGTACCATATACTATTCGGGCATCGAGCTTCCAGCATTATTAGAATAACTGACCGCCTATGTTCCTCTCTCTATCGGATAGGAGCAAGCTTGGAAGTTCGATCATATAGGTTATCTGGCCTGACATCTCGCATATGTGAGGACGTTACTAACCTTTGCTAGTTGGTGATAAGCTGCTTGAAATTGCGAGTCGCACTTGATTACGGGGCAAAAGAAAAAAGAAAAAGATTGGAACATAGGGAGAGATGCACCTGGTTAAAATTGGTCGCACAGGTTTTTCTTACAGGTCTTTAATACAATCACATGCGGTCATATGAAAATTTTGTGTATGAATTATTCACTGCGTCACCAGACAACGCGTTGTTCTGGTGACCGGCTGAAGAGCGCCATCTGCAGGAAGTAACGTCTTTCTTACGACGGTGTCAGTATTTTTAGTAGATCGTCTACGGTGAGCAGGACGCCGTCGCACTTTGGCGGCGGCTTCCTTGTGCGCCGAGTTGTCTCTCACCGTTTGTTTGAAGACTTTCAGCTCTGTCTTGTACCTCGGGCAGTCGTTCGACGACGCCTCTTGGGGGCCAGAGCAGTTGGCACATTTGAAGTTAGCCGCACAACAAACATCTGCACTGTGCTGCGCAGACCACTTTGGGCGCACGGTCGAATTTCCGCAAGTACCGCTGACATGCCCGATCTTCAAACAATTCGCTCAGGGCATTCTTTAAATGTCGCCCGTCCGCGCGCGTACTGTCACTTTTGCATGTACTTTTTTTTTCGAACAGCCAAAGACTGGTACGACCTTGCTCACGGTATCGCTATTATGACCATTTCATCCGCCCTCATGGAGTCAGTTACCTCGCGATACTCATTGTAAGAAAATGTTCAATATTTTTTACTCCACCTCTTATGCAATACCTCCTAAAAGGGTCTCTAAGTAAAGGAAGTGAAAGTGAAATTGCGGCACTGGAGAGGTCTCTGAACGAAAGGTCGCACTGGATGACGAAAAATTCCTACTTTCACGTGTGACGGCAAGCTTCCTGCCTTGAAGGTTATCTTCACACAACGGGATTCTTTTAGACGACGGACTTGAATAATTAATACATCTGCTGTGGTGGGTTCAACCAAAATAGGCAGATGCTTGTCATCGATTGACTTACCTACATCGTAAATCACTCTTGATGAGGTGTCACAGTTCTGTGTTATTATGTTGCGGACATTTATCGTGTGTCCATTTATCGTGTGGTCATTTATCGTGTATTATAGTGTCCAGAACTTTGACTGCATACAACATAATCTTTCAATGGCTTCAAGGACGTTGCACTTTGGTTCCTCTCCGTGTCTTCGTTCCGCTTTCGCGAACAGACGCTGCGGCTGGGCTGCGATGGATGTCCCGTGAATGTGCTTTGCATCTGCGGGGCTCCAACGTTTTCATCATGTATCGTTTGCGTTCGTTGCCTCTAGATATACAGATACATCTACCGCCTGGGTTATACCACGACGTGAACAGACCATGCTGTACCGTCTGTCGCTAGGCGTAGCATTTACAAGCTCTTATGCCTTCCTTATTGGAATGGCTAGCAGCCCCACGTGCGACACATACAGCTGTGATGAGACGCTTGCACACATTATCTGTTGTTGCCTTCCCTTAGCGCAACTCATATATATATATATATATATATATATATATATATATATATATATATATATATATATATATATATATATATATATATAATCTTTTTCTTGAGGTATCTCACCTTTTTTTATTTCCCTACTTATTTTATTAGCAGTTACTTCCAACACACAATGTAATTGAGAACGTTTGATTGGTTTTACAACGACCGTAGTCTGATGGGTGTAATTGTGACCTTTGCCTGATGTGTTGTGCATATGTCAAGATAAAGAAGGTCAAAGCAGTCCCAAGTACTTAACTTCTCAAGCGCTGTCGTTGGCGGACGGCAGAGAGATTCTTGGTAAGCTAATTTGAAATGCTTGGTTTCCTTTGTAGCGTGCATAATGTACTTCGCCAGAAAATTTCATTATGCACCTCGTTCGCGTGCAACTTCTTTGCAGCCTTTGAAAATCGACCGGGAGACAAAGCAAAAGATAAAGACGCGTACCACCTGCCGCTATTCCGAGCGTGCATCGGCAATGCAGGTGTTTCAATGGAGGCGGCAATGTCTAGGCATTTGTTGTCTATTGCTTGTACTTATCGCGTTGGCGTCTAGCGAAATCCGGATTGCTTGTTTTACTTTTTCTTTGTTGCTTCTTGCGTCTTGCCCGTTGTAGATACATGCAGCTCGGCTTGTTTTCTGGCAAGAAAATTGAGTAGCGCGTTTCTTTGTTCTTTCGGCGCACTGCATGCATGGACCGCCTTTTTTCTCCATTGCGTCTTTTATTTGTCTTGTCTACAACACTCCTTTAGCACCGTTGCAGATATTTGCATGAACGTTGTCTTGAGATGTAATGCGTTAAAAAAGCAAGGCAACGTTTTCTTTTGTGTTTACATGTAGCAGATATTTCGCGGCTTCTATTGCCGTCTTTTTTTTTTTTTAGGTGACTGAAGTTGGCATGGAATTTTTCCTCGTCTAAAAAGACGCTTGCTCTGTACGCCATGAATAGAGATAGAAATAGTTGCAGCGGTGCTCTATGGATACATTTATTCTGCAGTTCTTTATCACCAAACAGGCAACATAGTTCTTGCAGAACCATTCGGATAAAAGTGTTTGGTGCCGGTACTTAAGTTATATGCCGTGGCGAGTGTTAAGCTGCTATATTGAGCGAAAAGGCCATAACAGGCTCAAGTCCGAGCGACTTATTTTTTGACAAGGACGCAGAAAGAAGAAAAAAAAAAGGAAAGAGAGATAGAGCGAATACCTTTCGCTGTTTATTCTAACCTTCGATGTCGCGTTAACAGCTCTATACCGTTTTCGTTTAAGTTGCAAGGAAGCGAAAATTCGGAAGTTACCGGTTTGCTAACTGCAATAAACGTCATGTGCGGTCTATGTTAAGAGATGCGTTTTGCACTTCGTTCTGGTGCACCAAACATCTTTCGTGGTATACGATTCAAGAAAGTATCAACCCTTTCACCACCGCTTGACGTTCCTCCTGCAAGGCGTTTCGTTTTGCTCGGAAATTCCCAGTGCAGTCACGGTGTACAAGCTTAAAAATGCTGCTCGCACATGCGCAAGGAAGCACTCAATCGCGAAGTCAGCTGATATTTTGTAATTACTTGTTTAAGGCCCGCCCTTGCGTGAGGCCAGCACCCACACTTTGGAGTGTGAAAAGTCGGAAGTTTCACTAAGCGTCGCACACATACACTCGTGCTGGATAATTCCCGCAAGCCGCTACGAGATGGCCCTATAGTCCGTGCCCGAAAAATTGGTCGGCGACTGTGTGTTCACAGTCGGCCACCAGTGGTTGCAATTATTTGCGTAGCAGTGTGAGCGCAGTTCGAGGCGTCAGTTAGTAGCCATAAGCCTGCCTCGTGTAAAACCCGCAACCGGCAAACATTCGGAAAAGAAATGTACAGGTCTTACGCGAGTAAACACGGTATCTCGCGCCGCTGTTCACTTCTAGTATAAGCCCACAGCGGAGACTCCCGTGAGCATGCGCCGTGCTTAGTGATACACCGCAGCAACTTTCTGCTGATGGCGCTCCGTCGCGGTTTCTTTGCAGAACTAAGACACTCGAGCAATTGAGCCCTTGTTTTTAAAGAAAGCGCGCTTCCTTACTGTTGGACCTGTGTGTGTTTCACCGGTGGATTACGTTCTGGAGTTGTCTTGGTGGTGGTCCTGTAACGGCTTCACTGTATGCAAGGAGTACAGCACAGTCGCTTGCTTACTTGCTTGGTAGACCCATCCATTCATCGTTATCGTCTTATAGGAAGAGCGATGGTACGTGTCTTTTCTCTTCTGAGTTCTTCCCCCCGCTTCATGGTCACCAGTACTCCATGCAAAACAGGAGTAGCCTGTTGCGCCTGATTGGACGCGGAACTGTATTCGGCGTGCCCTAATCTGATTACTTAGCCCCCCCCCCCCTTTGCTTTTTGCCATACACGCAGAAGAAGAAAGAAACAGAAGTCACCGTATACTTTGCGACCACATGTGATGGCTAGGAGGAAACGCATTAGGCTGCACGCAGAGATAGCTGGCTGAGAGTGAAATAGGCGAGCCTCGTTCGAGTGCCGAGACGGAATTTAAAGAGAACGAAATTTTACAAAGGTAACACTACGAAACAAGGCTTGGGCGTTCGTGTGAAACCGGCTCTCTCCTCGTGCACGACTCGGGAGATTAGAAGCATGCGCGTCGAATAGATTATTCATTTTCATTCAACTCCGGCCCATCGCACTGTCAAAAGAGGTCGTCTGTACTCCGTTCTCGGTTCTGTACTCAGCTTCTTCCCGGCTCTGTCGTTCGAATATGCCGGAACGCGTTGAATGACACGCCTCGAATAGGGAGGGCCGTGGCCTATTGCTCCTTCAAGGAAATGGAAAGTTGTGGCAGGGGCTCTCCCATGCGTGCGCACGCGCGTTGCTTCTTTGCGTTTGCCAGCGCACGTCGCCTGCTGCGCTTCCTACCATTGTCTCTCTCCTGTGCATCTCTTCTCTGCTGGCGTTTTAACATTTCTCTACGTCTTTGGCGCTTTATTTTCTCGTCTTCGTATCCACAAGGTGGCTCGCAGGGGGCGCTGGGCTCCCGAAATAGATACGTCCGGGCTTATCACATTTCTCCGCCGCCCCAATTCTTCTTCTGGCTGCCTCTGCCCCGTCGTCTCGTCGAGAAGTGCAAGAATCCACGTTTTGGACGCGACGGCGAGCATTCTTGTGTGGTCATTGGCGCCCGGAGACGGAGCCGGAGGCTCTTTTAGTTATGAGAAGCACCGCGCTTCTTTGGTGCATGTTGTGCAGCTCCACCATTATCGCTCTCTTTCTTTCGAATCGCTTCGAAGAGATTGGCCGTTTCGCTGCCCATGGACGCTCCCGTCTTCTTTTTCTGCGTGTTTGACTTATCCCCCAAGAAAAAGAAAAAAAAGAGAAAGTGTTCGGCACGAGGCACAATAGTGACATCTCGTTCTGTCACGATTCGAGTCAATTTGGGAGCCTTAGCTCTCCTTATTGTCTCCTGGGAAGGATTCTTCCGGAAATAGCTGCCATCGTTCCTCTTCGGCCTGAGTGACATCACGAGCTTCGAGAACCCCTCCCAGCCGTTTCCTTCGCAGTACTTATTGCCGCAGCTTCCTGATGTGTGGCGGTTCCCGTTACTTGCCTCTGCCGTTCGTTCCTCCGGCTTCCCGGGGCAGCGGAGCCTATATTCCAGGCGTGGCCGCCCGTCGACGTATACAACGTGCTGTGTTATTGCTGCGCGTGCTTTGTTTTAGGAGTTGTGGCGCAACGCGGAAATAACGCAGCTCTTACATAACGGATGCTTTATATATGCAGCGCGTGCCTGTGCAGCCCCCGGAAACCACGCAGCTGACCCTTCATTCTCCGAACGCAGTCCCTGTGTCCTCGGTGCCTAGTTTACGCAGCTGGTTTCATTTCGCGCACTTTTCGCGATTTCTTCTGTGCCGCGTTCCCGGTTATACAAGGCGCCGCGCCGGTGGCGAGCCTGGGCTGGTTGTGCCAGAAGAGCACGTGGCAACGGACCTGCGCCGTGTGCTGTCCGGCCGCGCTGACAGGCGTAACGAAGACAAGCTCCGATTCTGCACTTTTCTTACGGCGCTGACGTCAGCGCTATTTGTCAGCGCAGCGAGCGCGCGAATGCGGCGAGACCTTGGGAGGCACGGCTTGCAAGCGAGCCCGCGTGGCTACGTGGCAAACCGTAGAAGGCAGGCAGAGGCGGTGAGGGCGCGAGCACCGTTTATCTTGCTTGTCCCAGTCGGCTTGTTCCAAGGGCAGAAGCGCAGGGGGAAACCGGACGGCGAGAAGACGGGGGCAAGGCTGGGCTGCTGCGAACTCAGGCAAACGTTTTTATAACGGCCTAATATCCCCCGCGTGGGTCGTATTGGTTGCCGCGGTCGCATCGCCCGCCTGATCGAGCCGCGTGCTTCACGCGCCGGTCGCCTATCGCAATTCCTCAGCGTGCCGATTGAAAATGTCTGCTTTTCGAGGCGCTCGATTTTGTTTGTCCTTGCTGCGCGAGTCGCGTATACGTCAGAACGGGCGTTAACTTGGAGCGGTGACATTTTCAATATTGGTCTCCCTTTCGCACCGCCACATGGTGTCGCTCGCGTGCTCAGGTATAGAATATTGTGCGCGCTTGCGCGTGGACTGGTGTACGTATACATATGTATTCATCCATCACGGCGGAGTATTCTTTGCCTCATTCTTAGCACTTTGCGGCAGGTATGCCTGCCTACCTGACCTACCTGTAGGAACTGTCTCGCCTCACGTTAGGAAACATAATGTGACCGATGTGGGAATCGAGAGTCTGCCGTCGAGCGCGGTAGCCGGGTGCTGTAACCATTAGGCCACGATATCATCTTCATTTCCAGCCAAATAGGCGTTTGTGATTACACATCACACTCTTTTTATATGCGTTAAAGCATCTAACATTGACATCACATCTTCATCGTCAGTCAGTCGTCGTATACTCATCACGTACTTTCACAACCATTTCCACATTGTACACATGCATATATTAGCCTTCAACATTGCAGTCTCTGTATGACAACAGCCTATATACACGCCAGATTGCATGCAGCGCGCTAGTAGAAAATAAATTCATCTGTTGTAAATGGTTGGAGTCGGGCACGAAAGAGATGGTAGTTGGCTCATGCCGTCGTCCAACTTATCGACGCTGAGGACGTTGTTGAAGGGAGAGACTTGTTCTCATCGAGAACGAAGAATATGAGATTTATTTACAGTATCTACATGATAACGTTACAGGTCATCAGTCTAACATGACTGAAAGAGAAATGCACACTGAGGAGCCGCCAACGGATCCTTAAATACACTCTGTCCTCCCTAGATCCCTAGGTGAGGGAAAACGGCAGTTCACAGTCGACCAATTGGGAGCGTACAAAGTCATCGTAGCCGATGACCCCTTTGAAGGGCAGGGTTTACTCACTCACTTCCGGACAGGTTTCACTAACCACACCAAGGTGAGTGGCTTCTTGTAGACACGGTGCTGCCCCGAGCTGGCGCCTCTTTATCCCAGAGTCGACTCCGCAGACAGTAGCCGCCGCGTCTGTTCATTGACTGACGACTTCTAAGCAGCGTAAGACGGCACCGCAAAATATCTTCCAGGAGCTCCCTTGCTCCAAACAGACCGTGCCGGGGACGGCGCACACACTAACAATACGTGCTCCGCCGCCGCCGCCATGGTGGCGCCGATGGGCTGGGGACTGACGTATTTCCGTCCTTTCAAAGCGTTTTGTCGCAGCAGATATGGTGGCGCCTTTCCGACGGTCGCTTCCCCAAAGATCGCCAGCCCTGGCCGGTCGAATGTAACACTGTTGAACATCACGTTCATGCTTTAAAAAAACGAATGCCATGATGATGTTTCACTCGTTCTAAAGCCAGCCAGCTATTATATGTATAAGCATGAGTACAAAAACAACACAATCATTAACAGATACTGGGAACACAGAGAACAATAAAAGCGCATATAAATATACTTTTAAAAAAAGGTTAGCTGGTTATTGTCTGCGAGGAAATCCCGAAGAGCGTTGAGAGCTAATCTCTGTTTGGCGCTCCCAATGTGCAAACACTTTTCACACAGAAAAAGTTACGCTGCCGTGTATGGCAAGCTTCCATAACATAGGCGCGCAGCCACGCTCCCATGCCGCCTGGTTCCCCGGACCATATAGCGGCTATGTTGTATAAAGTTAACGTTAGTCTGTTCCTTTCTACATTAATTCTACATCACTTTCGTGTCCGGTTTCCTATTTTGCATGCTGGTCGCTGGAAGTAAGCGTTATCTCGTTTAATAAGAGCCGGAGGAGCACCGCACCCCCATAAAAGTGCCCGGAGGGGCTTGCTTTACTGAATAAAAGCAGAGCGAGACATGGGAAGCGCTAAACGAGCGGACTTGCGCTTTTAGGGCGTTTGATCATTTGTTGATTGTACTGTTGACATTACTTAATCTTAGATTACGCTCGTAACGACTAAATTTCGGATGCTGCCTTTGTCCGTAAATGGTTGGTGACATCAGATACAAAAACAGTTCCTGTTTTCTCTCACGACCGCAGTGAAAGTAGTTTAATTACCCATCCTCGCTT
Organism: Dermacentor albipictus; assembly: GCF_038994185.2. Classification (NCBI taxonomy): domain Eukaryota; kingdom Metazoa; phylum Arthropoda; class Arachnida; order Ixodida; family Ixodidae; genus Dermacentor; species Dermacentor albipictus. The sequence goes on from NC_091823.1 coordinate 24,415,028, forward strand.
TTATTCCTTGGCTATGTAGTCTTTTTGCAGCCGGGAATCGAAGTCACGACCTCTTCAGCTTTACTGAGCCACTGCGGTTTTCGAGAAATCAATTCAGAAAGCTCCACTGATTGCGTATGGCGCGAATTTGGGATCCACAACATGGATCCCTGCTGGACTTTATCGAAGAGGACAAATACCTGTTTTAGGCCGCGGAGCCAACTTACAAAAAAAAAAAAAAAGAATAAAGCTACAACACATTCGTGCGAAACGGTGGTAAACTCGTCGACGCCAACGGTGGGCCGTTTCCGGAGAGTGATACGCGGTTTCAACGCGCTCGACTGCGCAATGAGCGGCAAGAAAGATTAATGAAGCCGAAGAGTGGAAGCCAGCGCAAGTTTATATGCACTTGATTGAGCGTCCCATTGCGTACGGTCGCAACCGCGAGCTTGGTTGCCTTCTCGTCTTCTTCGTCCCAACTCCTGCGAATGTTTTCACCGTCCCCGTCGTGTGTCACCAGGAATAGGCAAGTGCAACCTGTTCAGATGTTCAGGAAGCGTGCGCTTCCTGAATCTTCTCTCACCGCTTCCTGAAACGGTGAGAGAATCTGTGCGCGGCATTCTTTCAAAGCCGCTTTTGCAGCGACTGGAATTCTGGACGCGCCGTTTGGAAGTAGGTATACAGTAATTCCATAGTAATTTTATAGTCGGATACAGTAATTCTATAGTATGGAAGCGCGCGTCTCTATAGCTAAAGGCGGTATACGCTGTTCCGCTGTTGCTGCGTTCGTGACACCTGTGCCGTCGCCCACGACTCTGCTCGTTTCTCGGCTTTCTTCCTGCAGCTGTTGCCGCGCACGTCGTTCATGCTAAGTTCAAGCGCTGGCTAATTTTTCTTTTCGTTATTATTGTTATTCTCGCCTCGGCGCATTCCACGAGTGTCTACCGACCGCTCCGCGCTTCGTGTGCCGGAGCCGAAGGAATTCTCGAGTCCACCCACTTGCATTTTGTGCGCGCACGCGAACCTCGCCAGCTGCCGGCGGCGGCAATGAATGGGGAAAGAAAAGTACACGCAGTCTGGAGGTGCGCGTGCCGGTCTCCACGCCGGCATTGTGTTGTGCCCTATGCTGGAGCGTCAGTGCCACTCGGGGACTCAAGTGCCGCCTCTTCCTCTTCGCAGAATCATCCGACAGCGCCCGTTGAACTTAGCACGCGTAGCATTTTGCACGGCGCATCTCTTGGAAGGCGTTTTATGTCGGACGTCCGCATGGGCGCCTTTCATTGATTGCGAGGTTTGTACTGAAGGTAACGGCTGTGCTGTTTGAATTTGCGACGAGGTTAGGCGAGAATTGCATCGCTTAACTTACACCAGGATAGGGACATACGCACGATGCCTATAGGGTGTTATGGCGGGCTTTAGTATTTGCCAGCTTATATTACATCTGTAGATCAATCGTGGCTATGTCCCTATTTATTTACTTATTTATTTATTTATTTATTTATTTATTTATTTATTTATTTATTTATTTATTTATTTATTTATTTATTTATTTATTTATTTATTTAACACTTGCTTACTTCAGGATGTTTCCGAACATCGTTACCGTGCGCAAAGTTTGCACGCGTTTGTGACAGGGGTTTAAATGGATGCCCGTGTCGCTGAGGGATTTATGGCCTAGCTCCCGGCTTGGCCACGAAGGGATGTGTTACCAGAGGCTGGAGCTTTTCTCGATCGTATATAGAGAAGTTGGAGATCGCATCTCGTGTCTGCGCAGGTCCCTTTATGTTCCTTGCCGATGAAGGTGAAGAAAGCTCACAAAGTGGTTATCTTGAGTTATCTCTGAGCGTTTTTTTGTTTTTTGTTTTTTGGTTTTTTGATGACAGAGTCGCAGCTGGCCTGCAATGTATACGCGATCGTCCGGGAGTGTAGCTACGTTTGCACACATTAAGGTGCAACTTTCTGCCGCTGCCCTTTCTTTTACTATTGGCAAGCCATACAGCAGGCTCGTTTACCGTGTTTCACGAAGTTATGCACCACTTCCGAGCGTTCATCGCTTGATTTAATTGGCCCGGAGACAAAGGACACGTATGCTGGTTCTGCGAGACGCCCTAACGTTGTCTCTCTTTTTTTTCCTTTCTTTTTTTTCCTTCGAGGACGTGCTCCTCGATGCAAACACAGTGTCGAAGGACTCTCTCGAACGAGCCAGCTCGGCGAGCCCTCGCTGCATACATTTTCGCGCACTTGGTGCGCCGAAAGCGACGAAGCCAAGCGAGCACCCCTTGACCCCTGGCAAGGCAGGTCAACCGGCGAGTGATTGAGCACCCATTGGCAGCCGGATCGCGCGTTTGCTTGCATGAGCCCACCGTGTCGCCCACTCGCTTCTGCCGGTGCTGCACTCGAAAGGGTTGAGCTTCTCTTGCGTGCCGGAATGGCGTTTCTGACGGCCGGACGTTCACGTTTTCGTTGGTGATGCGTCGTCTGCGCGGACGACTGTTTTTTCCACGTGCCAGAGCCGTCCGTTGCGTTATGGACCGCGTTTGAAGAGTCTGGCACGCCGACACGTATTCCTGCACGCACGCCTGCTGAATTGTGCTTTGTGTGCGAAGACAGTCGAGCGGGCCTCCGCAGCTGCTGCGTGTTGTGTTTCACTGAACGCAGCTCTTTCCGGAACGGCGGCCTTATTTCTTTTTTCCCCAGTTGCTGCGGGCGTACCCGCGACTTGCAACTTCGCGTGCAGGCATGTTCTCTGCGGAAAAGAAGACCCCAGGAGCAGGACGTGCGTCTTTTGCGAAGGAGCCGCTTATGCGCTTGCATCACTTTCTCGGATTGCGAGAGCCCCGGCATGCGTGTGCAGCCAGTTCGCGATGCCGGTCGGAAAGGGGACACTCAACTGAACGGAGAAGAAACGAACGACTCGTAGGGGTCGCCGCCAAAGCGCGTCTCGTGAAAATTTTGTTTGTCTGCCGGCCCGTCCTCGGCTGTCCATGGCCTGGCTGTTCGTACTCGTCTCGCTCACTGCGGCGTAGACTTTCTTTACGTGCAGGCTGTAGGATATGTGTTACACTGGCGCACGGCCGACACGGAACGCTGGTGGCGTCTAAGCGCCAGTTTGGCGTCGAGATTGTGTGGAACTCGCACATCTATTCTTCTGGGGCGCTTGCCTGAATTAGCTAAAAGTCCGCGCCTGCGGTTCTGCCCGCGGTCGGGCTGGAGTGGAGGCGTTGCTTGGATGTCAGCGTGCGCCTGCGACGTCGAAATAATCGCTTTGAAAGCTTGTTTGAGCATGGAGTAGCGCAACGAACTTCTGTGAAGGCTTTAGTAAATTTACACAATCATACGATGAGCATAATGCGTGCGTTATAGTACAGAACGATGGGCGTCTGCCTGCTGCAGGGACTTGCGAGGGAACGCGTCGGTGTATACATGTGTATGGGACTATTTTCACTGTGGCAACTACAGAGCGCCTCGTAGAGATGCGAGCCGCGTTCGGACAGGCAACGCGCCATGCTCTCGTGGCAGCGCTGTATACATGGCGGCCATCTGACAGGTAGCGAGGTGTATCTGCGAGCCGCAGGGCGCGGTAATTCACAATGCGACCAAACACCACGTCCCACATGTCGGGAACGCGCCCCGCGCGAGGGAAAGATAAACGCGGGGATGACGGAAATCGGAGCCGATAAGTCGGGACGGCCTCCTCCGGCGAGCAGCTGTTTCACGCTCCGACAGCGCCGGCCGGGGCACGCCCCGTTCGGCTCGCGAAGACGAAGGCCGGGAAGCCGTTATCGCTGCCGTGGCTCCGGGGCCTCCGGCCGAACTCCGGGGGCGCCTTCGCCGAAACGAGCGTGCTTGATGACCGCCGCGGCGCGCTTTCGCTTAGCGGAGCAGTGCGTTCTTTTCTTGATCGTTCTGTTTGTTGGGAGCTGACCATTTGTAGCGAGCGGCGATAGAACCTGTGTTCATTTTTTATTATTGTTGTTATTCCATAGGGCAACATATATTCTTTGTTCGTGAATACCTTTATTGTGTGTGGTGTGTGCCAGCAACATAGGGGAATTCCCGTTAACAGTTCTGCACGTTTAGTTGAAATGTACAAATAATAAGATGAGACGAACTGGAAGTGGACTAAAACGCAACTTGCCGCAGCTGGAAGCCGAACCGCATCTCCCGCGTTACACGTGCGATGTTTTCTACTATTTAGCGACCGTTGTGGCCGTTCCTACCGTCCACTTTCTTTGGTTCTCCCATACACTTTCTTGGGAGGGGAGAAATGGGTTAACAATGCATATATACGCGATTTCCTTGTTAAGCAATTGAAAGACCGCGCTTAAAATCGTAAAGGGCTCGATGATTTCGTGTGTCCGCTGATCTGCGTGCCTCTTGATGAGGACGACTTCCTCGAATTTTGATCTGCACCCGCGTAACCGGTAGTGCGAGGGCAGGTTGCTACCTTACTCCTGTTTCAGATTGTTGGCCATGGCTCCCAGAATCCTTTTTTTTAGGTCGGCGGGTTGTTTTGTTTTGATTTTCTCTATCTATATATTTCGCCACTGCGCGTAGTTGGAAGTCGGTGCTGGTGTCCACCGTTCCCTTAGTATTTTTTCTCGTTCTTGCGCTATTTGCCGTATCATGTGCCGCTCGCTTTTTTTTTTCTTTTTGTTGAACAAACAATTTGCGTTGACCGTACCAAGTCGTAACCAACGTGTGGCTGTTTCTATAAAGCACTTGGTTTTCATCCATAGAACTGACTTTATATTTTGGATCTCTCGTAAATAATTTACAATTTCGTGCGTCGCCAAGTGTCTTACTTCGCAACTACTATTCCGGTTTCTGTATTCTTCCTGCGATTTGTCGCCGGCTCGCGTGAAGCCGCGCCCCCGCCATCGGGCGGGTGATAAGAAATGAATAGAAAATTCGAAGGGAATGAAACCTTACATAATGCGACATCAAGTTTCTCTCGCGATATAGGCACATACTTTGTTTACAGTTCAAGTCTTTCCCTTTTTATTCCCATACCCCTTCCCCCAGTGCAAGGTAGAAAACCGGACGTGCGTCTGGGTAACCTCACTGCCTTTCCTCGTCTCTCTCTCTCAGCTTGCTTAGCTTCTTTAATAAGGTGCATGAGCAGCTAACTCTCATCGTTTTCAGCAACGAATTCGCATCGTTTGTATGCGTCACACAGGCCACGACATCAACACCATCATTCCCTGCACTGCAATCGCACGATGGCTTGAGACCTGCTGTATCGTGATGGTATCTTTTTTTTTTTTTTCAGTCGTCTTCGTAGCAAAAGCAAGGGCGTTGTCTTTGGTTAGTGATTCTTGATCCTATCAAGGCGTAGCTCCCTCTGGCAGGCGATGCGCATTGCAGGAGCAGTTGGCGGTGCATGGCTTCGCCGAGTGCGGGTGTTCCTACGTGGAATCGCATATGTATGTAACCCAGGCGTGGTGATGATACGTAGGCGGGAAAGCGGCGGGGTACCATGTGCAACTTCTATATACGTGCTGTATCTCGAAGTACGCGCCGTCTGCGGTGCTATGAATCGCCTAACGGGAAACGGTCTGACATGGCGCTTGGTAATTGCAACCCTCGACCAAGAAAACTGTCAGCCATTTCTTTTTTTTTTTCCGATGCAAGCCGTCCTCGAACTGACCAAGCGCGCCCGCACGCACGGCGTTCAACTTCGGCACATCTCCTCCCGCCACGCCTTGCGGCCATCTCCACGATGTCGGCCTTGACATCGGGGAAAGCGACGCCGACGAGGCTTTGAGTCACTTCGCCTGTTTGTCTCTCTGCGTGCGTGGGAGAAGACGCGACTGACTAAGCCGGTAGCGAGCATCGGCGAAGGAGCTGGACTGATAGCACGGCTGCCCATTCCCGGGTAGTATACCCATCGCAGGCGGGTTGATGAAAGCTGTCCCAAGTCACTTTCCCCATGGCGGATACATAGAGTAAGCAAAAAGCAACCGTGACGCAGATGTTTTTTTTCTTAATGTTTATATTCTTGAATGCGTGACAACGCGCGCGTGCGGTCGCGTTTCTCTTCGCAACAGGCTTGCGTGATGTCTGATGCCTCCGCGGAAATATTGGAGAGAGAGAAAGGAGGGAGAAAGGGTTTCGTAACGCGGGTGCTGCAGTCTCGAAACACAAGCGCGATTATCATATATCCTATGTGCACGCGCTCTATACCGTTGACTCCCGCGAAGCTTGGCGCGTGGCTCGTCGTGTGGATAACGTCGCCACATGCCGCGCTAATCCGCTGCGAAAATGTGACCCAGTTTGAAAGCTTTCGTGAATCACAGTAGCCGAGCGATATATGCGCCATGTTTTATTCAGTTCGCGGGAGCACTTCACATGTATAAGGCATGAGAGAAACGCGGCGTCAAAAAGAAAAGCGTCTAACAGACACCGCTTAACCGTAAATGAAAAAAAGAAAAAGCAGGTGTATGTGTATTGATACAGTCAGCGTCGTGGGCAAAATGACACTGATCGGTGTGTATTTCTGCATTTATCGGGCTCTTAGCGTTCCTTGATGCCTCGGACCAAAGCATTTGAACGCGCACACTCGATGCGCCATGTTTTATGTATAGCCTCCGGGAGCGGAGGTGAGCTGGTTGCTGTGATCCCAAACACCGTCTTATCTTTTTCCGTTGATGGAGCGACACCTATTCAGTGCTGTCTTTGTTTCTTGCTGGTATCATTTCTGCTCTGAGTCTTCTAAGTGTCATTTATGTTGTGCACTGCTTCAAAGTGGTCTGTTGGTATTGACCTTCCATGCAAGTTAGCTAATTAGTACGTAGACTTCTTCGCCAAAGGTTAAAGAGTAAGTACATCCCAGCAGACTCCGGGGGAGTGGATCTTGGTTTAGTTGTATCTATTGGGGAAAAAAAAAATACCATACAGCCATCTCTTCCTCTTTTTTGTTTGCTTCTTTTTCGATTTACCTTCCTATGCACAGTGGCTCATTTATAACGCAACAATGCAGACGTCAACATAATCATCCGAAGTGTTGCGCACAAGAAACAAGGGAACAAGGGATCGCTAATTGGTAAAATAAGAGGTCCCATATATATATATATATATATATATATATATATATATATATATATATATATATATATATATATATATAGATATATATATATATATATATATATATATATATATATATATATATATAAAGAGTACACACTTAAACAAAATTACACCCTTTGGGTCGTGTCTTGCCAGGGAACAATAATCCTGATCTGCCGTGCTTGCGTTTCTTGCTTGAACACGCTGCGCTCGCTACTTTCCTGTCGAGAATGCTCTGTCAAGATGATAACGCGCAAGCCGTGCGTGACTTGGAAGTACCGGGCTCGCAGCGTTAAAAAAAGGAAATGCGGGCAAGACAGATGACGATTATCGTTTGGGGACAAAATACAACCGAAAGGGTGTAAACTTTTTTTTTAGAGTGCAGCTTTCGCGCTCTCTGCCATGGCGCATTAACAACGTCTCTTGCATGCGAACGGTCCTCTCTGTGTTTCTTTTCCGTCAGCAGAAGCGCTTCGCGCGCTCACGAAGATTTGCGTGACGAAAAAGCGTGGCTAAAAAACGTCCAACGCTAAATTCCGCGCACTCAAAAACGGACGTCAAGATGACACGGTAGGCAACACGTACAGTGCGGCCGCGCCTACCACCAGATGCGGCAGTAGCCGTTTGCCGTTCCAAGCAGGAAACACGACCGCACTTGGCAGCCACGCGAAGAGTTCATTGTGGGAACTCGAAGACGCCGGTCGCGTATCACAATGGCGCCCTTTGTTCTGGACATTCGAGACAGACGCGGTCTCGCCGCATTGTCCCACCGTCATCGGATGACGAATATAAAGAGCCATCAGTCGTTGTTCTGGCCTTCGGACGCGCGGTATAGACTTGGCATGCGATGCCAGGGTCGCCCCCGTTGTTGCGCGACATATGAGGCGTCGCGAGGCGTCTAAACTGTGCGATCGGGCTGGCTAGAACGCGTGCTTATAACGAATGGAGGGCTGTAACCTGACGGTTCCAGATGTCTCGAAATAATGGGACAGCGGTGTGTAATGCCCCTGTCTCGCAGGAAAATTCTACAAACTAACGTATTTCAAATAGTGTCCTTTGTATGAAATAATGTTGGCGGTGTGTCAAAGAATAAGACGGGAAAAGTTACAGGTTGTTTGCAAAATATACTACTCCATTTATTGAGCTTTTGGTTCCTGGTAACCTTTTACGGCGTTTTATAGTAACAATATGGTTTCAGATTATGCTTATGTAGGTAAGCAATCGATCTTTATCCGTAAGATCTCGATAGCGGACTGGGGCCAAGTACTGGAAAAGGCTAGTGGTGAAGATAAACGCAACTGTCTTTTTTTTTTCTTTTGAAACTGCGATTTTCGTGGCAGCCTCTTCTGACTGATACGCTCCTCAATCTCCTATGTTCAAGAAATGTTGCAGGCTTTATTATTATTATTATTATTATTATTATTATTATTATTATTATTATTGTTGTTGTTGTTGTTGTTGTTGTTGTTGTTGTTGTTGTTGTTGTTGAAAGGTAGATCTCCATCAAATCTTTTCACTTGGCGCTGACAAACGCCGACGGCTTTTCCGTTCGGCCTCATCTCGTGCGCCAGCGTTACGAGATGCCTGTTATCTGCCAGCGCGCGTTGTTCCTGCTGTGCAGCTGCAACTGTCTCGTGCGGTGCTTCGTGCCAGCGTCTTGGCTCCGCGTATCATTAGAATTAACACAGCGCGAGGAGCTCGAGCGCTAAACTTGCCATCGCTTTCAATGCCTCGCTTTCGGGCGAACTGCAACTTTTGCATTATTAAGTGGCGGTTACGAAAGGAAGGAAAAGGATCCAGGCAAGGTTATCTTTGCACATTATACGCAAATGAAAGAGGTTTGCTCGGCGTTACCGGTATTTCGTTGCTCAACTTCCTCAGCTGCGGCTACATGGCAATCTTATTCAATTCTGTTCTATTATATTCGTTATCCGTTCTTTATGCTTTTTTGTCATTGGCTCGCAAGACGCCGTGCCGTCGTTATCAGCGGAATCGGCAAATATAGGTTCGACGGATAACAAATGAAGAATGTAAGCCAGATAGATAGAAAATATGGCCGCCGATTACCCATGTAGAGCAAGGAACAACGCGACAAACGTGTACGTTTTTTTTTCGCGCGCGCGCGCGTGTGTGCGTGTGCGTGTGCGTGTGTGTGTGTGTGTCATGGCCAATAGGTATGCGACTTCTGCGCTGTTCCTGGTTCATCAACAGGATGTACCTGTACGAGTGTCGCAGTCAGCACGCTTTGTACCATGTGTTGTTTGTACCATGTGCGTTCTTTGTATTGATTTTGTGATTACCTGCGGCGCTTTCTTCTATTGCACTCGCAAAAATGATTAGAAGTGAGCGCGGTCAGTTTTCCCGCCTACCTTCGCTTTCTTTTTTGCCCTGCTGCGAGAGAAACTGAAGCCACATGGTTGCTTCACTTTGACCCCACACAATTTTTGCGAGGCTCGTGTGTGTTCCCAGCTTTTAGCACTCGTGAGAAGGTGAACGGCAAGCCTTGGCACATGAGGTGACAGTTGACGTCATGATAGCAGCCACCGTCTTTTACGTGGCTACAGCTTTGACGATTAAGTTGTTAAACGTCGAAAAACGCGAACAAAGACAACTTTTATGTAATTTCATCCGCTTACGAATACGCTGACAAGCACCACAAGGGAAGCATTATCAGCAGGTATACTAGTCTGGTCGCATAGCGGGACCGCATAGCATCAAAATCGGTTGCAAGGGCTGCATGGACGAGGCTTTGAAGAAACCCTTGAGTTGCGTGCGCTGTGTATCGATCTTCCGTGTCCTCTTCATCATATTTCGTCATTATTAAGGCGAACGCCTTAAGTGGATCATACGCCCCATGGCCATGAAAAAAAAAAGCGTCGTCCGGTCAAATGGTAGAAAAACGATCATCGTCAGCAATGGCTCATACCCCCCTAAGCAAGCAAAATATACGATGACTCATCCCTCTCGTAATGCAGAGGCTACAAGCACTCATCAAAATGAAGCGTACAGTTCATATATTCATTGGAATCACGTATACGACCTACAGAAACGCGACGTCAAAAAGAAAAAAAGAAAACCACGTGGCCCTCTCAATGGCTCATACCCCGTAAGCAGTGACTAATACTCCCGTAAGCAAAAAAAAAAAAAAAAAACGTTGGCCAGAAATCCCCCACCCCTCCTCCACATTAAGGCTGAGGCTACTAGCTCCAAAAAAATTGAAGCGAACAGTGAATACACTCATTGAAATCACCCATACAACACACAACACAGCAACACAGCGTAAATAGTTTTGTTGTTTTCTGTCTTATTAGTTGTGTTTGGTTTTATTAGTATTGATACTTGTAAACTGCTACTTCTGCTGCTCCAGCCAGGTAACGGCCTTAGTCAGGAGGTTTATGCCCTCCTTTTGCCTAATTACCTTGCGGGAAAACCTTGTATTTGTTTTGTCCAAATAAAGAACTTGCACTTGCATAAGTTTCAATCCCCTGCTGAGAGGATGCAACGCAAAGTCGAAGAAGAACGTCGTTGGCGCGAGTCTGACCCCGCTGTATACGGCTCGCGCGAAGCCGCTTCTCAGCGTGAAAAAGAGCCGAAGAAGCCGAACTGCGAAAGGCAGCAACGCCACGATGCAAGACGATGCACATGCAGCAAGCTTTCGCCTTCATGTGTTACTGGAGTGTAACATATGCTGCCGAACTTTCTTTTTTGTTTTGTCTCATTTTTCCTCTTTTCCCTGTGCAGAGCAGGGTGCCTGAACGTGTTATACTCAGTCCAACCTCTCTGCATGCTTTCCCTATAAATAAGTATCTTTCCTTCGCCCCTCCGCACTCTCTGCGCCTCTGCATTTCGGTCTGCGCGGTGTGTGCGCGTCGGCGACATTCTGTAAAGGGGGATAATTAGGCGGCACTCTCGTGCACTCGACAGCGCGCTGATGATGTAATAATCTCTGTTTCTCACTACTTCTTTTTTTTTTTCATCACGCCGTATACTCACTGTTGTCCCTTCTCTCCGTTTTCAGAAGTGGAAGCCGTCCATGCTTGCGAATGGCTGCGACAGGCCGGATTCCCCCAGTACGTGCAGATGTACGAAGGTGAGTTCTTGGCTCGCAACCATTTTAAGATATTGCCTTTTAAACGTACAGTCAACAGCAAAAGCTTACGGGATGCGGTTTCCCCTTCAAATGTGAATTCCTGCACTGTAAAGGCATGACACTTCGCATTTAATGAATCACTGTGTAGGTGGCGAAGGCTATTACATTCTGGAACATTTCATTCGAGGCTGTGTGACCACGCTTCGCGAAAATTCAGCTTCTTGGCAGATCCTGCGTCCCGTAAACGTTTGCGGTTGACTGTACGTAACTCGTAGCTGTAGCTTCGTGGCTATGGCGCTGCTGATCTTATAAGGCCGTCGGTGCTATTCCAGTCGTGGCGGGCGCATTTTGGTGGAACCGAAATGGGGAAAAAAAAAAAACGTTTGTGCGCTTACATTTAGATGCACTTTAGAGAACCCCTATATCGTTACGCAAACTAACATAGGATTCTTTACCGTACGGCAAGCACGCCTCACAATAAGATAGTGGTCGTGGCGCCCAAAATCCCAGAATTTAATTTGCTTGAAAAGTGTGCGCTCTATAGGAAAGCGCGCAACTTGGTTGGGAAGGAAACAGGCGGGAAGGGACTAAGCCTGTGAGGTGTTGTGATTACGAGTACTCCGCATTGAAGCTGACGCAACGAATGAAATGGCGGCCGCCGTGATGCGCGTCGCCGTATGCCCAAACATGTCGCCGCGTGCGGCGGATCCAAATTCGGCGCTCGGAATGTTTGCCGTCAGACACACGCGCAGGCCTCTCTCTGACCCGCACGCCGCGAGCGCTCGCTGCTGTCAGCCGTACCGCGCGCTCATTTGTCACGGATGAGCTAAACCGCAAGGTGCTCTTTTATTTCCTTTCCTAGATTGTTCCACTGGCTCGAGAGCGTGACACTGCGACAAGAGCTTGACCGTGAGCTCGACGAAACGCGCATCGTCTGTCATCCTAACTCCTTAACATTTGAGATCGCGTAAGGTTAACTTAATATTAGTTCAGTTTAATAACACAATTGAGGAATGGTAAATATATGGACACCGATGGAACGCCTGCTACTTTGCTTGTGACTTTGCTGGATAATCACGTTTTCGTATTTCGCTATATTCACTGCGCGCACCGTCGCAGTTCATTAGAGCTTTAATCACGTGGCTCGCTTGTGGAGCTCTTTCGTGATCAACCAGCGAGCTCTTCGTGAAATAGATCAAGATGACTTCAACCGCTTGATAATGGGCACGGGCGTCACTTCAGAACGCGAACCGCTGCGCGACGTCGAACTTTTGCCGAACACCGCCATTCTGTCACTCAACCGCTAAGGAGCTTAGCTGTGGGCACCACGTCGCGCGGCTCCACCGCAGCTCTATTTCTGTAGATTTTTATTGCATAAAATTCTGTTTTGGGCGCAGGTACGCGTTCAACAACTGCATGTGGTCAAATCTATAGTACGGAACCGTTCGCTGAGGTTTCCGGGATTGCCGCGGTGTACCTATGCGTACGTATAGAGCGTAAAACATCATGAGGTAGTCACAAAATTACTAAACGTGTGCGTAGAGAGAGAGAGAGAGAGAGAAACAGGAAATGCATGGAGATCGGGCTTGCTGCCCTACGCAGAGCGAAGGGAAAGGAATGATAGAGAGAGAAAAGTATAGATTTGCAAGATTCAATTAGAGACCAACAAAACCGAAAATTTATTGACTGGGTGGTTCCCACATGTCGAACGGATGCGACAAAATCTTTTCTTTGTATAAATTATTAGCGGCTGACAACGAATGCGACCATGCCAACGATATTTCGTCGCGACTTATGCGTGATACGATTGCATTAGCGGTTGCTTTTAGGAGCCTTGATATAAAATGAGCAGAAATGTGACACCGCCATGGCGCGACCGGTACATGTATTGCTAAGAAGAAAATCGACTGTGCGTGTATGGAGCACTTACTTTGGGTCTGTTTCGGCAACGTGCAGTCAGTCACTTTTTGTGTCATCGTAAACAACATCTTAGAAGAAGTATTCAAGCTATTAAACTGAGAAGGCTTAGGAGGGAGGACCAACGGCGAATATCTTGGCAACCTTAGGTTTGCAGATGACATTGTCCTTTTCAGCGGCACTGCGGATGAATTACAACAAATGATTGAGGACCTTAATAGACAAAGTGTAAGAGTGGTGTTCAAGATTAACATGCAGAAAACAAGGATAATGATCAATAGCCTGGCAAAGGAACAAGAGTTCAGGATTGCCACTCAGCCTCTAGAGTCTGCGAAGGAATACGTTTACCGAGGTCAATTATTACTCGCAGGAGACCCTGATCATTAGAAGGAAATTCACAGAAGAATAACATTGGGTTGGAGGGCATACGGCAGGCATTGCCAGATCCTGACTGGGAGCTTACCGCCAGCATAAAAAAGAAAGGTGTACAATCACTGCATTCAACCGTGGTAACATATGGGTAGGAGCTTGGAGGTTGACAAAGAAGAGCGAGAACAAGTTGAGGACCGCGCAAAGAGAGATGGAATGAAAAATGTTAGGCGTAACGTTAAGCGACAGAAAGTGAGTGGCGTGGATCATAGAGCAAACGGGGATATTCAGTATTCTAATTGACATTAAGAGAAAAAAAATGGAGCTGGGCAGGCCATGTAATGCCTAGAATGGATAACCGGTGGACCATTAGAGTTACAGAATGTGTGCCAAGAGAAGGGAAGCGCAGTCGAGGATGGCGGGAACCTAGGTGGGGTGATGAAATAGGGAAATTCGCAGGCGCAAGTTGGAATCAGTTGACGTAGGACATGGGTAATTGGAGATCGCAGGGAGAGGCCTTCGTCCTGCAGTGGACATTAAGATAGACGAATAATGATGATAATAATAATAATAATAATAATAATAATAATAATAATAATAATAATAATAATAATAATAATAATAATAATAATAATAATAATAATAATAATAATAATAATGATGATGATGATGATACAACATCGACTTTGTCTTAAAGAGTGGCTTCGTTTCAATGTGCTTTCTTGCAGTGAAGGCGAGTTCTTAGGGCAGCTTGCGGACCTCTTACTGACATCATTGTATAGGCGCTCATTCCGCGCTTGCAAACGCTCCTCTAAAGCTATTGTGCGCATCAAATATTAGGTCCGGTGTTGAAGTGACGTTCCCGCTTTTACGTTGCGAATACATACCGGAACGCAAGCATGGTACGCTGCAAAAGGCGACTTCGTGTGCATGAACAACACATTAAAAGCGAGAGAAAAAGGGCGTGTAAGTGGGCGAAAATTATCCTCTAGCTATCTGGAGGCCCTTCGTGCAATTAAGCCACCGTTTTTCCTGCAAAGGGCAAGTGCTTTTCATGTCATCGTTTTGTCTCGGAAAATAAATAAAAATGAAAGAAGCCTGCTCCAAGATAATTTAAATTGCAGTTTTTGGATTAACGAGTCACACCCGGCGCCCGTCATTTACTTCGCGCGAATTTTCGCCAGTGGGACTCGAAAGGTGAACTTTATGGATAACGTAAGTGTTAGGTGCGCGTATGTTTGATTCACACCGATGAAAGCTTTAATAGTGGAATTAAAGTACCGTTCAGGCGTCCATGCCTGTAATATGTGTGAGATAACATATATTGTGTTGAGGGATTAGCTCTCACGCTGCAGGTAGAATCCATTTATTGCTACATTCTTCCTGCTAACCTCGTCATCTTCTCTTCTTCATTACCCCCCCTGGCGATGTGTATCGCCACACACTCCCATTCGACTGTCCTGGCCCCCACAATGATAGTACAGTAGCACATTCACAATTGAAGCCTTTTCAACTTTTTCACTGAGGCCTTGGTAGCATATTGTCTTCAGCAGTCCTTGCTGTCTAGCTGTCTTGACGACATAGTAAGGTCCTGTAACCGGTGTTTTCGAATCAAGTCTCTTTCGGACCAGAATCCACGAATCTGGTTCAATCTCCGGCATCTTTGTGCAGCTGTTTGCGGTCAAAATTCTTTTTCATTGTCGCTGTTGAGACGTCTTGGAATGTTCCTTTAGATCAATTTGTTTCACTAAGCCCGATTCGTGGTCCACTGGCAGTCATGAGCTCGCGCCAAATGCCACAAAACGTGGGCTGCATCCCAGGTCTGCTGTATATGATCTGTCGTGACACGCAACGGCTCCTTCTAAAGCTCATTTCCAGCCGCCTTTGAATTCGGGGTATAATCGTATGTACATGTTCAAGTCCCTTATCATTCGCTCTGCAAGGGAATTCCGCGTCCGGATAGCGTGCTGGGAAGCGAAGGGTGATATTTCTTTCCTCAGCCCAAAGTCGCAGTTTTTCGCTTTTGAAGGCTGGGCCATTATCTGCGACGACGATTTTGACGTCCTTGAAGAGTTTTCGTTCCAGCAATGATATCACGCAGTTTGCGTCTTCCTTTCCAGCTTTGGCGGCGACAAAACGCGTCCATTCGTCCACGGCGACTAGGAATGCTTGAGTCCTCCCAACTCCCTCCCTCGTCTCTTTGATTTCAGCGAAATCAAGATGAAGAACCTCGGAGGGGATATCGGAATAACTGAAAGCCACCTTGTTTGAGGCCTGTCAGCGCGGTATAGTTTTGCAAGTCAGTTTATTTCGTGTCTTCTGTGAGGTGTTATTTTGGTGTCCGGTTGTTTGCTGCTGGTCAAGCAGCACTCTTGTGAACTTCTATTGCCACTTTAGCACAGCTCTAATGCCAAGTTGGCATTTATTCTTTCGAGATAATATTTAAATTGTTGTTATATCTGTAGTTAATTAAATGAACACGGCTTTCGTCCTCAGTTTCTTTTTCTTGTTTTGGCAGTCTGCTATTAAGCTAAGGGCAGCTGCTACAAATCATCATTCTTCCTGCAACAAAATCTGCTCCAAAACACCCATGGCCATTCACATCGTTAGAAATATATGTAATAAACACGATTGGATGTTGAAGGGAACACACGATCGATATTCAAGCACTGCAGGAGCGCTTGCTCGAGCTTCACGTTTATGTATCTCTGTTCACGTGAAGAATCTGCTCCCGACGTATTTTCTCGGTTTCAACGCTAAAGCAGGGACGTTGCAGAGTAGGCGTTTCTATTCATTATGGACCCCCCCCCCCTTTCTTGTTTTCGCCTGAGAACACGATCGCGTGTACAAAAATGAGGACCTCGTTTGCAGCGAAATTGCTCAGAACTCACTCGTATATAGGTCATGGGGTCGTTTTTTACACTGCAGCTGCAGTGTATGTCGTAAGATGTTTGTGTCTGCGGGGGCAGGGCGGTGTTCTAATTGCGTAGCCAGAAAGAAAGAACTAACAGTGTCATTGCATTCTTTTTTCTGATTGAAAGTCTCGCTACTTGGATACCACGGTCGGCTCGTAAGCGTGAGACTATTTGCAACATTGAGCGCGACTATAACGATGCTCACACTGCTATTCTTCTAGATTTTGCGCGATCAGCACTGACGGAATAAATCGCGGATCCTTCGTGATGCGTTTGCTTGCTTAACCTGAATCCGTCTGTGTCGATTTGCTCCTATCCGCCCGCACCTAACTGATTGAAAATTCTATATATACCCTTCGGGTCGTTTCTTAGTGAAAAAATTTGCACGAGGGGTAATACCATTCTCGATGTGAAATTTAAAGCAGTCAAATACTTCTGTCCGCGGGCTTATTGCTGCAACACCTGTCTATCTGTTTATCTTAATAAAAGAAACACCCGGTTACCGTTGGTGCACTTATCTCGCGTGCAGGTTGAAAAAAGCGAGCACACCTATATCTATACTGTAGCTCCGTTCGAGGTTGCTCTGTGACCGGCAGTGTTGAAGGATTGAAAAAAAGAAAAAGAAAAACTTAGTGAACTCTCATAGCGGCAGCCTTCGCCGGGTGCGCCCCACTAATTGAGTGTCAGGGATTCAGTCTGCTGCGCAAATATGGGAAGTGCATTGAACAGATTTTAACAAGAACCGTGGATCTTTAGCGTGCGCCTAATTTTGCATAAACTGCGGGCTGCATTCACCGCCGACGCAGTTACTGCTTCCTACGTGGGGAAATTGCTTCGGCGAGTGCGATGGTTACTGCGATAGCGGAGTACACGGTTCAATTCATTCGGGCTTTTCTGTGTAGTATATATATATATTCTCTCTCCCACACCAGACAACAACTTTCCCGTCGAGATAACGACCGTTCTCCGGGACCACCCGAGCCTGGATCCGGATGAGCTGCAGTCTTTGTTCAGGTGAGCTTGATTTAACTTGATAATTTATACCCGTTGCCTGATAGTCTTCTGTTATTTTCACGTGCTTTAGGAGGCATGCGTCAAGCAACTATGCACGATAAATGAACTGGAAAGTTAGCAAGCGAGGTTAAAACGCGTTGGCGGGCTATAGTTGGTTAGAATCCATGATAGAGTGTTTAAGCGCGACTGAACGAGGACGTATAGAAACGAGGTCGCAACACTACACTTTGCGTGGTTCCCTATTTATTTATTTATTTATATGTGGACATTTAGTGCTCCCTGCTTTTTCAGGCGATGAGTTGTTTTAAGTAGAACATTGTGGTATGACATGTAGGAGACACACTGCACCAATACCAGCTCGGAACGTATTTGATGCAGCTATTTCACTGAAGTCTACAAGAGGTAACCTATTAAAAACGAGTGAGCATGCGTTCTACTGATTATTTACGATGGGCTGCGCACCATCATATCAAAGAAAGAAATAGAGAAAGAAAGAAAAGCAGTGTAAAAGCAACGGCGTATACTTAAAGTAATGGCGCTTTGACACGTTATGAGTGACATTTCAGAACGGTAATATACAATAAACCTTTAGGAGACCTTCGCTTCTCATAACGGCGCGAAAACCTTCGTTTCCGATTTCTGCAGGAGCGTACGAAGGAATGCACTCCTGTACATCGCTGTAATCAACCTAATGAGCCTTTACCGGAATATCATTCCTCCTAGACCTTTCGGCGCGAAGTGTTATAGGGTGTAAGGGCATACTCAGAATGGCCGCCTGAAATTATAGCTGTACATGTACTATCATGTCTTTAGCACTATCGGTTCATTTCGCATCAACATATGCTTCTAGCCCAATGAAAACCTGGGCTGAAAAGCGAATTATGATGTATGCAAATCGTGCTGGGTCTCCGTTCCGTATACAGAGTGACGACGGTCGGCCATACTGCTTTTAGGCTATACTAAAGACTCTTTAGTCATTTGTCTATGCAGGAACCCAGCCCCCATTATAATTTCTTGACTGGACTGCATTACCCTTTGGTATGCGCATATACGCTGTTGCTGATCTCAGCGGCCAAGAGCGCTCTGCGGTATTCAGCGGGCAGCGCAAAATCCGCCAACGCTAAAAGACACTTATTTCTTATTTGTTCGCAAGTCGTTTGAACAACGCCGCATGGTTTCGCGCAATGGGGCGTGCAATGGTGATTTCGTAACTAGTAATTATAGCCAAAGCGTTGCTATCATTGGCTTCTTTGCAGCGAGTGATGCTAAGCTAAGCAGAAATTCGACGGAACACTTCGCACTTTCAGTTGGAAGCCCGCTGCATTCTGTTGTTCGTAAGAGGTGATGTTACAGCATGCCTGCGCTATACCCGATTACGAACCGCTTTGAGAATTTGGCTTACGATTCGTTCATGCCAGCATCTTCCATAACAGCGTTCAGTTTTAGTGAGGCAGGTCGTAGCGGTGTAGGTAGGCCTTAATTGAATGAGTGCTTATACGGCTGCGTGTGGTTTGTTTCGCACGCCAATAAAGGAACGGTAAATATAGGCATTCATTTATGCTCGATTGGTGGGTGACGCACTCGTAGTATCAAATCGTTCGCTCTCGCGATAAGCAGAGTGCCGGTAAGTCAGAAGGGGCACAACAACGAAAGACGGGTGTTGGTGTCTTCCTTAAGTTCCTGCCGAATCTCATCGGGACGTCGTGGACGTTGGTATAGCGTTTCTTTATCAATGAGAACAACATCATTGCATTCGTGATAGGGCATTAATTGAATCGACTGCGACGTCTCGAAAACTTTTTTCTGCGAAGAAATGGCAAAAGAAATACGGAGAACTACAGTACGAACGTATGACGTCACACTGACATCATTGCGTCGCGCTCTGGGCGCGAAATTCAAGAAGTTTTGCCTTCTCCCTACAGTCGGACCTTATTATGCACCGGAGAACAGACAAATGCTGTGATGAAGCAGTGCTCCACGAGACCTGACGCATTTATTGTTTCTGTTTAAACAAACGGAGGAAGTCTTAAAGCGAAGCCTTCTTTGCCTACTGTCCCGTGTTTGGCGTGACTTTTAAAAAATAAACTTAGCTGAAAGTTCATTTTAACTAAAAACAATACGAAAACTTTGAGTCACAGTGACGGCACAATTCCACCAGGACGATAACATGTACAAATTACGGAAAATTGTATACACGGCACATATTCAAATAAATGTCCGAGTCCATATGGCTTCACTAACATTTAACAACGTGGACCCACGCAAACACACAGTCAAACATAAACTACTTGTTACACTATATAAAAATATGTTGAATACACACAATGTAACGCTATCTTGACGGATATATTCGTAGATATAAATACAAAGGTTACATGAAACTACCCGCAAAGTGGCTTATACATATAACCCTTGTGTGCTGACCATGTATGCCCAGCTGTGTACTGCGTAAAAAAAGAGAGAAATGGATAAAATACTGCTTAAATAAAACAGGTACATATAATGTCGGCCCACATGCATTAATTGAATATTGAATCTCTAAAGCATACAGATCTGTTAATGGAATGGCGAATTCTATATAACCGATTCTTTCATTTACTTCGTTTTCTTTGATTTAGCCACTCAGTATCTCTCAGTGTGAGTGTATACATTACGTCTTGATTACTGCCGAAGGTTCTCTGAAGCTGTTTAGCTCTCGCTTGTCTTTTCGCTGTGTGATAATTTTTGTTCATGTTGCGTGGGATTGGGGAGACCATTATGTGCTTGCGTATTGGATCTGACATCGTGGTTGTTTGTTCCTGGGAGCTAGATTTACCAAAGGTCATGCAATAGTGGCAGTTCAAACCACACGCCGCGGAACACTCCACACATCAGCCTCGATACGTACTTGAGGCAACGCTACAGCGGAAGCAGCGGCGATCGCACTCGTTTTGCATACAAGGAATAGCAAACCAGCTCAACTTTAATAATGTCCCACTCGCAAGTGGCGTGCTGAAGGCAACACACCACAAGCCGCCCTTAAAATCATAGGCGACACATTGAAAGAAGGTCATGCAATTTTATGGTGACCTGGCCACTAGGGTTTCTAGGGAAACGAACGAGAGGTTAAGGAATGCCGTCCCGTACATTATCCGAGAAATCACGAAAGCCTGCACTAAGCGGATGGCGTCCCTTTCCTTCATGCCATGGTGCTTATTTCTGATACGATGCATCATCCGGAGGATTTGCTCGGTGGATGTTGTAAGCTTCTTTACAGTGGTGGTATTCTGTCGCCCCTGCGGGATATACAGCCCTAGGATCTTGATCTCCGTGGGTTTCGGTACTGCGTGGTTGTCTATATAATACACCGTTATGTTCTGCGCCAGGGGTGTCCTCGGTTTCTTCAGGATGAGCAACTCGGACTTTTCCGGCGCACACTGGAGGCTTCTTTCCCTTGCGTACTGGTCCACCGTGTCCGCTGCTGCTTGAAGACGCTCCTCGATCTCGGCGTAACTCCCCGAGTTGCACCAGACAGTGATATCATCCGCATACAATGTGTGTTTGATACCCGGGATTTCGGAGAGAAAGCCTGGGAGATCTTTCATAGCCAAATTGAACAAAAGGGGGGACAGTACCGCCCCTTGCGGAGTTCCTCTGGGGCCTAGAGTGATGGGATCTGATTTTATTCCACCGAAGTTTATAGTGGCTTGCCTTGCTGATAAGCAGTTTTTGAATTATTTGCATAACCGAAGGGGGGGGGGGGGGAGGAACAGTGGCTATCGGTTATGAGGACGGGTGCGGGGCTTCACTGTAGACTTGAGTTGTATCCGACTATAGCCGCGTTTTCTTAATTATCTCTGGAGGAATTATAGAGAAATATGTATTTTCGGAACAATCACAGTTCTTTTGGATCCCTCGTTTACTGCTCTACCAAGTTAAGTGCCACAACCGACTCGTATTGTAATTTGGGAAGCTACGTTACTATGCGTGGCTGCCAGTCCCGTAGAACAGTGCAGGGCGTAGGACGCTGCGATTCTAGACGTACTACGCCCACCGTGGAAGGGTAGAAAAACCCCTATACATAAGCACAGCAGAGAAGTGGCTACGTCAGGCGGCACGACTGATAACTGTAGAAGCATCATTCAAAACACACGGAATTGTTCTCCACTTCCGGCGGCGTTTTCTCTACTTCCTTTTTAAATGAACCGATGTTGATCCATAAAGATTTTCTTAAACAATGGTTAAATTTGTCAATATACGGTTTTTCTCCCTGTTTGGCTGTTTTCTTGGCTCTCTCCCTTAGTAGATCGCTTAATTTATCAACTCCTTGTGACTCTTGTTTCCAATTGACAATTTTGCACGAAAAGTGCTGTAGATTTAGGGAAAAACCAGACGAGGTAATGGGTGACAGTCATATTGCTTATGGGCTTAAGAGGAAGCTTTAGCTCGGGTGCTCCTATCTAAACACGGCACCAAATTTGACGAGGTTTGCTGCATTTAAAAGCGAAACTTAAAGTCCAGTGACTGTTGGTTTCCAATTTTTGATTTAGATCGTCATTTCTTTATTCAAAAATTGGCAAAAATCTAAAATTTTCAGAAAACGAAACTATCAAGTTTACAACTCCTTGGACAGTTAGCTGTGCTGGGTACGTACCTGCCACATGAGCATAATCAACCTATCAATGTGCGCCCGAAATCTTCTCCTCCGAATCGGGGCGGGAGTCTAGACGGTCTGTTGCAACGATGCGAAAAGATTTAAAGATGTGTTTGTTTATGGTTCGAGAGAGTTTTACGCGACCCGAGTGCCGTAGTTTCATTTCATTCTATTAAATTAGAAGTCGTTCATCTGGCGTAGCAATTTGTGCCACGTCCGATTGCGAATAATGTAAAGCCACTGCCTTTCGAAGCTTACCGTAATGACGACTTCAATATTGAACAGAAGATTGAAAGCGCCGTTTGCATTTAATATGGCGTCGCCTCTAAGAATTGCCCATGTTATTCGTGTTGCGTAATGCATCGCTAGAGCTTCCTTATTAATTTACATTCTTTTTCTTTTGTTTCACCGCTTAAACTCTTGAGGGCACATATCCCTTCTTCTTTTCTCTTTCTCTTTTTTTTTTCACTTACGGCGTACCCTAACTGCAAGCACTATCATGTGGTCTTTTCTACGACTTGGCACAGCTCTTTACAGAGCCGGTTTGGATGAATCACAGGCTTCAACCTTGTTCGCTGTAGTTTTCCGAAAAAGAACTTACTTTATACCATCAAATCGATCTGCCGAAATAATATGCAAGCCGGGGAGTAATAAGAAAGAAGTTTTGAAGTTAACAGCGTAAGCGGAAGTAACGGAATAACGGTCGAAAGAGTTTGCTCTTCCTGATAGATTACAGAGCCACTTCCGCTTCGCCGGACGAGCGAGCGCGTCACGTCACCGGGTTCGCAAGGATATTGCGGACCCATCCATCATGCTCTCGTCTCAATCTGCTGGCTTCCCGACTGCTTTTCGTGCGCGTTGTTCGGCGAGATCGTGGTCATCTTTGCCTCGTAATTCGCTGGATATTCTTAAGCAACACGCGAAGTTCTTCGGCTTTAAAAGCGAGGGCACGCACGAGAGAGGCGTGCCGGGCAAGCTGAGCGATGGTATGCTTAATAACGAAGCCACATCGCTCAAATCAAACGTGGCCTCGAAATTTACAGTTGCATGTGTTTTTCATTCCTCTCGCGTCATTGTAACGCCGACGCGCATCCTCTCCGCGAGCCGCGCTGTGGCGCGCTTTTGTTGTTCCTTCGCGTCGGCTTCACCTTGGGGCAGGAACAGGGCTGAGCCCTGGGCGAGCAAGGACACGGCCAGTGCTTGGGCGCACGCGAGACACAGATTGAGCGGCCTTCGTCTTCTGTGCGTGAACCGACGCCAGGGAGAGCTGTTAGGTGTCGCGCACTAGTTTTATTGTATATACAGATACACTAGTGGATTGTATTCTTGTTTTCTTATTTTTCTTTCAATACCATGGCCCCCGCGTGCATGCATCTCTGAGAGCCAGCTCGTCTTTAATGGCCGACCAATCTGGAGCCCAGTTTCGAGAGGCCGCTCGGCATAGGCAAATTATGAGGGATGAGGCGCTGCAGCGTGGACGCCGCTATGTTCGCTTTCTGTGACTCCTTCCTTCTTTCTTTTCCTTAAAGACCCCTGCATTGGAGGGGCATTAGGTGAGTGGTTATATATTTATATGTATGCATATGCGAAAGAAAAATAAAACGTGAAAATACACAGCAAGAAGATGCCTGAAAATATTAATGGCGTTGCGATACAGAATACGAACACAACCAACTGAATATGACGCACACCACCAACAGCAGCAGCATCGTGATCGGTTCACGCAAAACGAGGCGCTGCCCGACGTAACTGTTCAAACCGCCTGTTCGGGACAATAAACCTCAGTTTAGCATGAATACGTCGTATTCGTACACCTGAGGCGATAGTTTGGAGTGTATTGTTCTGTTTTTCTTATTTGTTTACGTTTATTTAGTTAGGCAGTCAGCAGACGCCCCTACTTTCCTAACTAAACTGTAACTTTTTTTTATCTAACGCTAGCTCATCACCGGAGATGTTTTATCGGCGCTCACTCTTGCCACCGTACCGCCATTCCTGCGCTCAGTGTTCTTGGCATCCGCGTAGAAGGCCTCATTCGCGCAACTAAGATTCCTGCGGTCTACAGGGCTTCACGATAGACTTTAAGAACGCCGCCCCCTACCGCTCTATAGTGTGCGTGGTTTGTTCGAGATCCCCCTTTTATCCCCCTACTCCCTCTCCCCGTACAGGGTAGCCTACCGGAACTACCTCTGGCTAACCTCCATGCTTTCTTTGCAGCCTTTCTCTTGCTCTCGCTCTCTTTTACGGCTTTCTCGCTTGACTGTGCGTGTGCATGTACAAGCGACCTCAGAAGCTTTCGGAGCACAGAAAATTAGAATACGTTCAATTTTCTCTCGACCTCAGCACATAGTCTGAAATGTAAGTCAAGAATATAATGATTCTATGGAGAAGCTCCAACTCTACCTTTCGGTTCGAGGACCTGTGTCCAAACTGCGATGAAATTTAGATATTACTCGCATCTCGGTTTTGAGGTAGGGCTTTTATTTGGGTGTATTGTGTTGTCTGTGTGGGCGCGCGCGCGCGCACGAGAGAGAGAGAGAGAGAGAGAGAGAGAGAGAGAGAGAGAGAGAGAGATGAGACAACTCCATTTTTTTGTACACGCGGTATTTACAAAACAAATATGTCCGAGAGCGCGCGTTTAATATTTAAAGGAACCAAAAAAGAATGCAAACATCCATTTCTGTAGTAGTAGTAGCAGTAGCAGCAGCAGCAGCAGCAGCAGCAGCAGCAGCAGCAGCAGCAGCAGCAGCAGCAGCAGCAGCAGCAGCAGCAGCAGCAGCAGCACTTTTTGTTTGCTATATTACTTTCCTGTCTTTTTTTTCCCACTTTACTTTCTAGTTGTTTTCTAGAACATTTCTTAGCTTTTCCAACTTTCGGGGCAGGCCTTGCTCTTTTTATCGTGTTTGAGAGTGTGTTGTAACTCAAGTATTTCTCCTCCAGACTGCTGCGAGTGCTCGCGTATTGCATTGTACTTGTTTTGCGCACACATATAGCTGCGGCTGTGCTCTTGGCCGGAATGTTCACGTTTGAGCCGTCGTTTTAGTAAATAGACACATCGTGTAATAATGGCTAAGTTGTGGGTAAGATCCCAGTCCTCACCGTACCGCACCTTCTCTGCAAAATTTTTAGTTGCCAACACTTTTTTTCGAACCCTTGTTATTGTGCGGGAAAGCACTCAAAGCCAAGATTCCGATTCTGATAAGTGCCTTGGCTTGCACAATAACCCGTGGACAGCAGGAATATTTGAAGCTGGTATACTTTCCTCGTATCGGATCATATGTTTAGATCTTCAAATCTCGTTACTTTTTGGTCACGCCTTCGTAACAGCGTAACCACGTGCGATTTGTCATTCATTAAAGCACAAACGCTAATTACCTAAAGTCTTCTGTGTTGATCGCCTTTCAAGAGTCTTTTTTATAACCATACGGGAGTATGCAAGATGCAGGAATGCTATAGAGGTGGCACCAGTGATGCTTGACCGCTTTCCTGCAGTGTGGTGTGCATTTAGTCGTACCTTTGTTTTCCTTTGAAGTTTCAGTACCACCTATTGCTTATTATCTGTTTGGGACATCTGCACCCACTTTCTAGATCGTTATGCCGAAAGATGCTGTGTTTAACATTCGTTTGTCGCGTGATACGCAGAAGCTGCATAACAGTATGTGCCGCCTGGCGCTAATGCGAAAAGTGTTAGCGGTGCATTTTTTGCTCGTCAAAACACGGGGAGCTCCCGTGCGCTATATTCGGCGATCGTTACAGTCGCTGCATTTGCGCAGATTGCGGCCTTGCACTTAGCTTCGGCTCGTAGTTGAAGAAAAAGGATACGTAAAAAAAAAAAAGGGCGGTGGGGAGGAGAAAGAAGGAAACGAGAGTGACAAACGCAAATATATATACACACACGTGCGCTCGGTGTGGCTCATTACGCGTTTCGTGCTGTAGAGAGTCGTTCGTGCGATCCAGAAATAGTTTGCTCATCTTTTTCCATTATACCGCTACGGTTTCTCTTTAGGTTTTTACATAGTGACATTCGCTGTTCAGCGATGTTTCGTTATGTTGTGGAGCGAAATTATCTCCGAGTGTATGTCGTCGTCAGCAGGAAAGGAAGCGTAGCACGCAGCAAAACGACCACGCTTGGGGAACTTTGGCTAACTGCGTCACGCTGACATTTCACGAAAAAGTGTTGCAGAACCTTTTGTTTCTCGTCTTTGGTTCAGCGCGAAATATGAAACCTGGAAGAACACTGCGAATGACACTGATTTACCTCCGTTGTGTGTTATTTTTATTCCCCGTTTCCTCCCTTTTCCCATTGCGGGGTTGCACGATCTCGAACTATACCCTAACTTCTTCCTGGCCACTCAAAGCAGCGGGGCTGTGTAAATCTCGTCACATAAAAACAACTGTGCTCTGTTTACTACACTAACCAAGTCGCTTTCTCATATGTCCCCCATTGTTCCTCCTTGGCATAAAGGTTGGAACGGTTTGCATGCTGTGTATGCATGTGTATGGGAGATGTATTTACACAGAAGTCCTGAACGATAAGCATGCGCGGAAGAACTATTGGGAGAACCAAAAGAAGAGGAATCAGCATGAGAAGACGAAATCGGTTACTATACGAGCTAGCAGGTGCAACATTGATGGGGACCCGTTCTGTTCAAGGCGCGGCGAAGACATTTTATTGCTGTACGATATAAGAGAGGAAAGCAAAGAAAAAAAGAAGAGCTTGTCTCGTTAAGGAAGAAAGAAGAGCCTGCATGTCTTCACACCAGTTTTGTTGCTTCAAATTGCAAAGGTCACACTGGGTGGTACAGGGACACTCCGTCACATATGCTGACATTTTGGCGAACCTTAAAATTGGGATCTTGAAATTTTCCGGAGAATCTCATGTATATATTCTCCCCGTGAATTGAACTGCGAACTGGAAATATAAATAAGGATAGTGTATTTATACGTGATTAGTTGAGATCGCGAATCGTTATTATACCTGTATAATCGCCCGTGGCAGATATCATAATTCCAGTCCTCGAACTGAATTGTTCAGGGACGCGGACATTATTTAAACGATAAATCTAAATACGTAATCGACTCATTAGGAAAATAACTGATTAACTTCGTTAATTAATTGCGTTAGGACACATATTGCAATTTATTAATTGTAGCTGATGAGTTTACAGGACATATCATATCCACTTAGAACGAATTCTGAGGATGACGCGAGTTTCGAGATGTCCACCATCAAACTTACGGTAAAAAAGATGCAACGTTGTTCCACTTACTCTTTTTAACGAAACGCCGTTCTATCGTTTTATCCTTTGAAGCACAAAAGTAACTGGAATTCTCACGTTTATCGTCGCACGCGTTGGAAATGAATATCTGGGAACTTATGTCCCCGTGAAAATTCGTTCCTAGTGGATACACCTTTCGAACTCAACGGCTTCAATTAGTGAATCGGAATTTCTGTCCGAATTGAATAATTAAGAGATTAATTAGTATTTCTTAATTAATTTGACGATTCTGTATTATGATTTCTCATGCAAGTAAGGTCCGTGTCGCTTCAAGTAATCCAGCTCAAGGACTGCGATTATGCTGTCCTGCCACATGCGATTTTTAAAAATTCTGGTAGTAAAAATAAACACACCCACACAAGAAAAAGATAAAGATGAAAAGAACGCCCTATATAGTTCTTAAACACGTGTTTTCAGCAAGATCGACTCATGCTAATATCGCGTGCCACTGAGAGCGGTAATCGATAAATATGCACATCCTTGTTTGCTAGTAACTCTTCGATGGTGTGCCACTACTCGTTATTCGGCGTGCATATATCATATCTCTACACTTCTCGTATGACAGAGGAGTATAGCCGACACCAGTCTCCCGTGCCAGCGTGTCCTTATGCAATCGATGTCGCAGAAAAAAATAATAATAGAAAGTAATAAAGAAGCGCGCTTCAACAATTCTTTTGTTTGTGTGTGTGTTTGTGCCTGCGTGCGTGCGGGCGTGTGTGTGTGTGTGTGCGTGTGTATGTGTGTGTGCGTTGTCAGGATTGGGGGCTCAATCCCATCGTCCGTGGTCCTTTGCCAAGATTGGAGTACGGCATGAATTCGGAGGTAGCTGGCCCATGTCGTCGTCCAACTTATTTACGCTGAGATCGTTGATGAAGTGAAGAACTATTTCTCATCGAGAACGAGGAAGAAGGGTTTATTTACAGAAATTAAATCAGTCTAACATGACTGCTTGAGAAAAAGAGTATTAGCCCAACAGGACTGCATGAGAGAAGTGACTCAGTCTAACATGACTGCTCAAGAGAAGTGACTCAGTCTAACATGACTGCTCAAGAAAAGTGACTCAGTCTAACATGACTGCTCAAGAGAAGTGTCTCAGTCTAACATGACTGCTCAAGAGAAGTGACTCAGTCTAACATGACTGCTCAAGAGAAGTGTCCTCAGCATTCGCACAACCACAGTTTTTATACACTCGATCCGCCGGTCCTACGACGCGGCGACTGTTCGTTTACTCATCACCAACTCGCCGCGGCTCTGCAGATCAGTTTACAGACACAAAGGCAACCGCGCTCTGATGCCCGACGACGGCGTTGGCGGGGTGCCGAAGCGTGAGACGCACCAAAATACGTTGTCCCCACGGCAGCTTGTCCATGCGTGTCAAATCAGCTCCGCGTTGGGGAACTCCGGCATCATTGTTCACACACGCCGAACTAGTTCCGTCACAATGTCGTTGGGGCGGGTGGAAGGCGGCGGATTCCAGCGCAAAGGCCGCTTCTTTGAACGCCTCCCAGCTGCAGCGACGGAGAGGGAGAGGTGCGCGTCGTGTCGCCCTGTCGTAACTGTGTGGCAATCTTGTTTCGCAGCTCGCCATTCTTGACAGCGCCTCCATGGCCCGGAAAGTCTCGACTGTCTAGCGCTGACAACCGCTAGGCAGGAAGAGAACGGCTGCTGGTCAGGGGGGGATTGATGTCTTGGCTCGCAGCGACCACTTGTGCATTGATGCCACCGCCCCAAAACATCCAACAAGGACAGGCAACTGCAAAATGAACCCCACAACACGGCTCTGCGCCGAGATGACGTGCATTGGCTCTCACTTTAGACTCGCTAGGCTTCAAAAAAACAACAATAACATAAGTGCAGAAACAAAAAAAATGCTACATTTCACTATGCCAATTTCTGAAGCAAATTCCTGCTGACAAATTCAGCAATTAATGGAGGGAATTCTGCTGAATGAGAGGGGATTTTCTTCGCCTAAAGAAAAGCTAACACTAGTAACCCTAAAATTTAGGCGGGACCCTCAAACGCAGAATTCAAATTAGCCTGCTCAAACCATCCGCATTGCTATGCAACTTTCCCTTCTTATATCTAACGGAGAAGTTGTACTCTTGGAGAGTGAGGCTCCATCGGAGCAAGCGGCCGTTTTTGTGTGACATTTGATTGAGCCACGTCAGAGGACAGTGGTCGGTCTCGAAGATGAACTTCGCTCCGTACAAGTAACACGACAACTTCTGGGCGGCCCAAACCAAACAAGCGCATTCCTTCTCTGAAGCGCTGTAGGCTTCCTCTCTTACATTTAGTTTACGGCTGGCGTAGAGGATAGGATGCTCCTCGTTATCGTCGCCGACCTGACTAAGTACCACGCCCATACCTCTGTCGCTTGCGTCGCATTGAACTATGAATTCCTTTGTGTAGTCTGGCGCGCGAAGCACAGGGCGAGAAACCAGTAGCGTTTTCAAACTTTGGAAAGCGTTCTCTTTGTCCTTATCCCAGTGTACGTTACTCGGTGCTCCCTTTCGGAGGATGTCTGTTAATGGACTTGCCAATAGCGAGTAATTCGGAATGTACCGTTGATAGTACCCCACAAGTCCCAAAAATGAACGAAGGTCCGTTTTCGGGCGCGGCTGAGAAAATTCTCCAATCGTAGCTATGTTCAGCTCAGCCGGCCGTCTCATGTCCTGACCGACAACATGGCCCAGATAAGTAACCTGCGAACAACCAAACCTACCCTTTTCCGCTTTCATCGTTAAGTCGACTTTAAACGTACGAAGCCTCGCATTCTTGTCGTAATAGAATTTGGCGTTCCTTTGAGCTATTTCCATGTTCTTTCCGACTAGTTCTCGGGTTGCGCTTAGCCATTCCAGTAAATTTAGCACGTATTCAACCACGGTTGGACTCTCCCCTCTTTCCTCCCACATCTCTCTTAACATTCTCAGTGGAGACCGGAGTGTCCTCCCATACACTAGTTCTGCTGGTGAGAACCCTGTCGCCTCATGTGGAACTGTTCGCAAAGCAAACAAAGTTGCCGGCAGACAGTTCTCCCAGTCCTCCTTGTGCTCGTAACAGAGCGCACGCAAAACTCGCTTAAGCACCGAATGCCACCTCTCTACACTGTTAGACTGAGGGTGATAGACAGAACTGTGTATTAACTTTACTCCGCACTTTTGCAAGAATGTGGAAGTCAGTGCGCTCGTGAATACTGACCCTTGATCTGCCTGAATTTCGGCTGGAAACCCAACTCGTGCAAACACTGTCAAAAGCGCGTCTACTACTTCGGTGGAGCTGAGCTCTTTCAAAGGGATTGCTTCTGGAAACTTGGTAGCCGGACACAGCATGGTAAACAAGTACCTGTAGCCTGATTTTGTTTTTGGAAGAGGCCCCACCGTGTCTATTACAACTCGTCTGAAAGGCTCTGTTATTAAGGGCACTACCTTCAGTGGAGCTTTCCAAGTCTCTCCTGGTTTACCAGAACGCTGGCAGGCGTCGCATGATCTTACAAAGTTTTCTACATCTTTGAAACAGCCAGGCCAGTAGTATTCCATAAGCAATCTTTCCTTTGATCTGTTTATGCCTAGGTGGCCGGACCACCCATTTCCATGACAAAGACTCAAAAGGTCCTCCCTATACTTAGTAGGTATGACTAACTGATCTAAAATCCTACCCTTTCGATCTCTGTAATGCCGATACAACAATCCTCCTCTCTCATGTATCGTTACGTTGCGCCTAGCAATGCCTTCTTTAGCTGTGTCACGTAATCTAGCTAAGCTCTCATCATTCTTTTGCTCAGCTGCCAGTGACTCTCTATCCACGCGTAAGAGTTGATCAAAGTTCTTTGAGGCCGGTGATAATAACGACCCTGTCTCGCTTGTGAGCGCGTCTGCTTGCTCTTCCTGCAGGCTAGAACTCTGACACTCTAGTGCTACGCTCTCCTTGAGCTGGTCAGCTGGCAGGCTCTCCTCAACCGTTCTTTTGTCCCTCGGGCCTAGCTCGGATTCGGGTGTTGAAGTTATCCCCTTTTCTGCTTCCGCTGGAGGAGCTTGAGCATTTTCAGCCGAAAGCGCCGCGATCTTACGAGCTTGGCCTCGGGTCAATGCCTGTACTATGCCCTCTCCCAGTTTGAGCCATTTGTCACGCAGTAACTGATTCGAACGATTCGAAAAGATGTAGGGATACTGCAGTGACAAAAATTTGGAAACTGCAGCCTCAGTCTCTAGCTCCCCGAATGGTCCACTGATTTTGACTTTGGCCATGGGCAGACGCACGCTGTGTTCTACAACCTGTTTTATCCATGCTACTTCTCCGGTGAAGTCATCTACCATCACGTAAGACGGATGGACAATGTCCAGCGTGGCGGCACTGTCTCTTAGCACTCGGCATGGTTTTCCATTAACTTGCAGGTCGTGGAGATATGGACTTAAAAGTTCCATATTCTCATCTTTTTCCTCCACGTAGGAAAAAACTACGCTAGACTTCTCGCAGTTTACAGCTATATGTCCCAGTTTGTGGCATTTGTAACAGCGAATTGGTCTAACAGATTCGAATTTTCTTTTCTGTTCTTTTTGTGCGGTTTCTCCGTTAAGTTTCTCCTCGCTCTTTTCTGCGGGCTTTTCCGCCATGTCTACAGGCTCTGATCGTCTAGTTTGCGCACCCTTTTTGAACGCAAATGGTTTCCGCGGTCCATTTCGACCGTCCCAGTTTCCCTCCTCGGCGTTCAACTTTCTACGGGTTGCGTACTCTTCGGCTAATTCAGCCGCCCTTTCCACAGTGTTTACATTACCTCTGTCTTGCACCCACAGTTTCACAGCTTGGG
Organism: Dermacentor albipictus; assembly: GCF_038994185.2. NCBI lineage: Eukaryota > Metazoa > Arthropoda > Arachnida > Ixodida > Ixodidae > Dermacentor > Dermacentor albipictus. The sequence continues at coordinate 24,447,096 of NC_091823.1, forward strand.
GGATGGTTTTGTAAAACTGCTCTAGACACATGCATTCAATGATCATGTCTCTGCTGTCGTACGCTTCCGCGCTTTTAAGCCACTCGACTAGGTTGGCCTTTAAGCTATATGCAAACTCCGGATAGCCCTCGCTATCTTTCTTGCCTGTACTCCTAAACCTTTGCCGAAAAGCTTCGGCTGAAAGGCGGTATTTCTTCAGGAGACTAGCCTTAACTTTTGCATAATCATATGCATCCTGCACACTCAATCTGGCGATTACTTCCGCCGCCTCACACGGCAACATAGACAGCAACCGCTGTGGCCATGTACTCGGGCCGAAGTTCATCTTCTCGCAAGTCCTTTCAAAATTGCTTAGGAACAAGCCTATGTCGGTCCCGACCTCAAATGGCTTCAATAGCCTGTCCATGTGGTACGATTCTGCCTCACTTGATCGTCCCAGAGCGCCTTCACTTCCTTGAGACAACTCCAAACGTTTGCTTTCAAGTTCAAGTTGCATTTTCCTTAACTGAAACTCGCGATCTTTATCGCGTTCCTCTCTCTCTTGCTTTTCTCTGTCCCTTTCTTCTCTTTCTCGGTCCCGTTCTTCTCTTTCTCTTTCCCGTTTCTCTCTCTTTTTGAGAAGTTCCATTCCCATTTCAATATCTTCCTCACTGGCCTGATTGGAAATTAGCTCCAATAATTCCGATTTGAGCATTTCCTTGCGTACATCTAGGCCCAGTTCCTCACCAACAATCAACAACTCGTCTCTCAGTAGTGTCCTTAACTCCATGACTGCTGTTTTACTGCCTTGATTCTGCTCTCTAAATCAAGCTAGGTAAACACAACCTAGCTAACACACAACAATCTAGCTTCCCTACTGTTCTAAACAGAACAACCACAAAATGAAGCCTAGAGAGTCAAAGCAAAAACCAAGCACTCACCGCAGATACAGCACCATGTCGCAAAGTCCATCTCACCGCTGTCAGCCAGTTGTCAGGATTGGGGGCTCAATCCCATCGTCCGTGGTCCTTTGCCAAGATTGGAGTACGGCATGAATTCGGAGGTAGCTGGCCCATGTCGTCGTCCAACTTATTTACGCTGAGATCGTTGATGAAGTGAAGAACTATTTCTCATCGAGAACGAGGAAGAAGGGTTTATTTACAGGAATTAAATCAGTCTAACATGACTGCTTGAGAAAAAGAGTATTAGCCCAACAGGACTGCATGAGAGAAGTGACTCAGTCTAACATGACTGCTCAAGAGAAGTGACTCAGTCTAACATGACTGCTCAAGAGAAGTGACTCAGTCTAACATGACTGCTCAAGAGAAGTGTCTCAGTCTAACATGACTGCTCAAGAGAAGTGACTCAGTCTAACATGACTGCTCAAGAGAAGTGTCCTCAGCATTCGCACAACCACAGTTTTTATACACTCGATCCGCCGGTCCTACGACGCGGCGACTGTTCGTTTACTCATCACCAACTCGCCGCGGCTCTGCAGATCAGTTTACAGACACAAAGGCAACCGCGCTCTGATGCCCGACGACGGCGTTGGCGGGGTGCCGAAGCGTGAGACGCACCAAAATACGTTGTCCCCACGGCAGCTTGTCCATGCGTGTCAAATCAGCTCCGCGTTGGCGAACTCCGGAATCATTGTTCACACACGCCGAACTAGTTCCGTCACAATGTCGTTGGGGCGGGTGGAAGGCGGCGGATTCCAGCGCAAAGGCCGCTTCTTTGAACGCCTCCCAGCTGCAGCGACGGAGAGGGAGAGGTGCGCGTCGTGTCGCCCTGTCGTAACTGTGTGGCAATCTTGTTTCGCAGCTCGCCATTCTTGACAGCGTGGGTGCGTGCGTGCGTGCGTGTGCGCGTGTGTGTGTGTGTGTGTGTGTGTGTGTGTGTGTATGTGTGTGTGTGTGTGTGTTCTCGTTACAACTTATACCAGCAATGACTGTGTAGTATAAGTTTCATGTACAGACTTCAAATTCGCGTTGTCTTATAATGTCCGTTAATGTGCGCATATTTTTGTTAACGCAGGAGACTCAACACCCTGAACAAAAGCGCCAAGTTGAAAAGCGACGGCCTGGTGAAGCAATCGGTAAGACGATTTTCCTCAGCATGGCTGCGTTATGGCGTGTAAAGTAGCATTTATTTAGTGGCCACGAAAAGGTCTCTAACGAAATCGAGACCTCGGTGGCGCCTGCCGAATTTGATGGTCCCGCAGGACTTCGACAGCCTGCGTTTTGACACCGCGAATATTCCTTGCACTGCGCTAAATTGCTAATCGAAAGCTTCGCTGTGTCTGTATCGCGGCGCAGGAGTTCCTTCGTGACATTATTTTGCTTATACACGTGCATCGACGCGTCTCTTATCTGTTGGAATGTCGAGCTAAATTAAGTGCAGGAGGGAAGCGCACAGCTTGCTGCCACGTGTTGCCAAGTTATTGACTGGCCGTTATTTCCCTTGTTTTATGTTTGGAGATTCGTTTCGTAATTTCGAGGAGGTCATTACGCTCGCTCGACGATTAATAAGAGGAGACGATAGAGCGCGCGCGAGTTTTCTCCTCCGCGACGGGATCACGTTGTCGGGGGCAGGTGCTCGTGTCGGGTATTGCGAGGCACAATTGCTTGAGGGCGTTCGTGAACCCTGCCACTTTACTTTCACAATTCGAGAAAGTTCTGTTTTCTGACGTTCATTTTGTGATATCCGGCACGTCGACCTTCTCTTAGGGCAAGGATGGTTGCCTAATTATTTGTAGGATGGGGCGAAACCATATTGAACCATATTTTTTTACGTAGATGAGCCGATGACCCAAACCGGAGAGCATATATTTTTACCGTTCCTATAGCAAAACTATTATTATTATTAATATTATTGTAAAATTATACGTTCATTTAGTGCTGTGTCCGTCTTTCTTTCCTTCGTATTAATTTTTTCGTGCGCTGCTTGCCGCAAGACTAGAATACCAACTCGTCCATAAACATGCTTGTGAGAAAAAATGGCTGTGGCTTAGGTAAGGTTAAGCCCAGGATGCGAAGCATACTAGCCTTTATTTTAGTTGTTGAACCACTGTTTAGCCTGGTGAACTGCTGTTGCTTGGCTATATTTGGTTCGGCTAGACGAAGAAACAACTCATGCATTACTTCTTCGCCTTCAAGAGTGGAACGCGACAGCGTTCCCGTCGACCCGCCAAGGGGTGTAAGACAATGGGCTACAGGGCAGCGACTACGCGCCCCGCATTGGACGCGGTGAGCGTCGAGCAAAGCAGCGTTCGGCGCGGCAACGAAATGTGCGCCTGAGCAAGAGACGCACGCCTTAGAAACAGCGCGTTTCTAAGGCAACACCGCATTCACTAGAGGCGCTTTTGTACCGCTTTGAAGCGTTGTACTCGTGGCTCAGTGGTAGCGTCTCCGTCCCACACTCCGGAGACCCTGGTTCGATTCCCACCCAGCCCGTCTTGCAAGAGTTGAGCCAAAGCCACTTCTCCTCTGTCGTGACGTCACGGTGTCACGTGATTTCATGGTCACCGCCGCGCCTGAGGAGCTGGGTTGAGCCCTCGTAATATGCTTCGCATAAAAAAATAACTCCGTGTGTAATGGAAGAGTTCATTACCAGAGTCGTAGCATCCCCGATCATGAAAATGTATACTTAAGCTCGTGATGTCGGATCGCAGCTGCGGATTGAGAAGCATATTGATGTGCCGGGGCTAAGGACTGCATGTAGAGGGTCGCAGACGGTTGAAAAAACAAGACAGTGTGGCGCTGACTGATTCAGAATGGTGTGTCCTACAACACGTGTCCATTGAAGTGGTCAGTACACAGGCATGCTTGCTCTTGAGAATCGCGAGCAGCAATTTGTTTTCGTGTTCTCATTAAGAAGAGGATTTGAGAGCTGTGTCGTCACTGCTAGATTTCGGCGTACTGTCTCCCAGCTTTGCTTAGGGTTAGGAAGCTTTGAACGGAGGTACCCGGTCGGTCTTCGCACTAATCCGTCGCGCTTCGATCCGCGGCACTGTTTCGCTTAAGTGTTAAACGAAAGGATTTCGCCAAGCACTGTAGAGTTCATCAAATAGCTAACGAGAGAGAACGGGGGGTTAATGATTGTTTAGGCGGCTATCGCCACAGATTTTAATGATCGTCAGTGATGTGAATCTTCTTCGGCAAATATTTTCGTTTTGTCGTCCTATATAAATGGGAGGCAGTCGTCGCCCTAGAAAGAGGCAGTCAGTGCCGAAACCACCGTGGTTTGACCGCCGCAGATGCACCACGACAGCGACGAGGAGGAAGGCCCCGCGCTCAGCTACAACTGGCAGTTCCACCGGAGCAGCCGGCGCTGGTCGCGGGTCTCTCCGCCCCTGCCCGTGGTGGTCACCCCCACGGGGGGTTCCTCCTCGCGCACGCCTCAGCACGTGCCGCAGCCCCAGCAGCAGCAGCAGCCCGCCGAGGCGTACAGCTCGCACGACAGCGTGTTCCTGGACGAGCCGCGCAGCAGTCCCGACAGCCGGCTGTCGACGAGCGACGAGCGCCTGGTGGGCGCCGACCTGGAGGGCTCGCCGGGGCCCAAGCTCCGGCGCAGCGGCTCGGAGCGGATCCGCGACGCCATCCTCCGCAGGATGGACAGCCTGCGCGGGAACCGGCGCCGCAAGAAGCGCGGCGGCGCCTCGCAACAAGGTACGCACGGAGCGCGCATGCTATAATTGAACGCGTTTGATTGCACCAGCGGGGGCCGACGCGCGATGGAGAGGGAAGGGGCTCTAACCAAGCGCGCAGAGAGTGTATTAGCAGAGCGTAACTTTGCGGTCTGCTCCCATTTCGCGCGCTCACGCGCTGCGTGGAACTGCGTGTATTTCGCATTTTTGATAAGCGCGTCTTCCATATAGGCGAGAGCAGCGCGCAGTGAGCTTGGCCGCAATACCACAAAGACCGTCACGCTTCGATCTCTCGGCCAGGAAGCGTTCGGGGAGGGGGCGGGGGAGCTGCGCTTGGCCTACCGGCAGCCGTCGTGGGCGTCGTGCGCAAGCGTATCAGCGCTGCCGCTACGCGGCTGCATGCTCATAGACAGATTTAGCAGAACGTTACCGTATACCGCGAGCGTTACCTTATACCAGCTGCCAACGCTGCGTATTCGCAGAGTTTAGCGGGCTCCGATATAAGTTTGTACCGGGGCGCTCCGCCGTATGCCGTGTTTGCGCAACATGGCAGCACCGAGGCTGCCCGCTTCGATCCTAATTCTCCCGTGATATTAATAGCCGTGCGACAAGGGCGAGGTTTATGCCATTAAAAATGTGAGGCCTTAAGTTTCTTAATGCCATTATATTTCAGTCACTGCTACAAGCGCATACTTAATAAAATCAAACGTCCCGATGGCGATAGCTGCAGTGAAACGGTTAGGGCTGCTTGCCAATCGTAATACAATTAAAAAAAAATTACTTAGGCTGCAAGCATTTGCGAAATGGCGTGAAAATATTAATAGGCGTATTTTATGCAGTTTACTTCAAGAATTTCATTTTTGAACCCAGCCGCAAACTGTTTGAAGCCAAAGCTTTCGATGAATTCGATGGCTCGGTGAGTTGCGATGGTTGTGAGAATGCACTACGTTGCGAAAAAAAAAAGAGTGCTTTTTAAAAGAAAGTGAAGAACATATTGATTGTTTTTCGCTACAAATTCGTTTAGTACTGTCAGAATGTGGAGACATTGGGAACGAGAATACGCATTTGATGGCGAAGTGAGTTACGAATACGCACTACACCCCGAATGGCATAAAACTTTAACGCCATTGAGCATGTCGGTGTGGAACCCCACGAATGGCATTAAAATTTAATGCATTAAAATTTAATGCAGTGCCCTTGTGGCACGGGTATTATTACTCTGTTACACAGTGGCTCCCGTGAGGAAGCATTGAGTAAACTTATACCGAAGCCCGCCAAGCACCGCGCATGCGCAGTCGTAGCTGCCGATATACGGGAACGCTCGCGCTATGCGTTAAAGCTCTGCTAAAACTATCTAAGTGCGCACCGACCTCAGCGGAGGGGACCGTAAACGCTCAGCTAAAGTTATCTAATAGCACAGGAAAAAAAAGAGGGAGCAAACAAACAACACTGTCATCAAACGGTTGCTTCATGACTGATACTGAAGGGAATGCATCCACACACACAAAAAAAAATAAGAAGAAAAGGAGTGCGGTAAGCTAATGAGATGTGTGCAAATAAAAATAATTCCATATCGCGACTCAGACTATCTTGGCGTGGTATCTGCGAGAACCATAAGTGTCTGTTGTACCGACTAATCAGGTGGGAATGTGGTTCCTGTCGTGTACGGCATGTTTGAAGAATGAACAGAGAGCAGTGAAGGAGCAATACGTCAGTTATAAGTTTCAAAACAATCTCTTTCAAATGCAGTGTAATGGGCAGACAACTTAACGTTTCATATACCTGGCTGACATGGATCATTATTCGCAAAAACAAAGTGACAACCGTCAGCAACGTGACAGTTTAGCGCTGAGGCAGCGTTTAAACCTGTCGGCGCTCTTCGCCGCATGTTGGTTGAGTCGCGCTTAAAATTTAAAAAAAAATTTAATTATGGGGTTTCACGTGCCAAAAGCACTTTCCGATTATGAGGCAGGCCGTAGTGGAGGACTCCGGAAATTTTGACCACCTGGGGTTCTTTAACGTGCGCCTGAATCTAAGCACACAGGTGTTTTCGCATTTCGCCCCCATTGAAGTGCGGCCGCCGTGGCCGGGATTCGATCCCGCGACGTCGTGCTCAGCAGCCAAACACCATAGCCACTGAGCAACCCCAGCGGGTCGAGTCGCGCTTCAAGAGGAAGAAGTAACCCGCTGGGGTTGCTCAGTGGCTATGGTGTTTGGCTGCTGAGCACGACGTCGCGGGATCGAATCCCGGCCACGGCGGCCGCACTTCAATGGGGGCGAAATGCGAAAACACCCGTGTGCTTAGATTTAGGTGCACGTTAAAGAACCCCAGGTGGTCAAAATTTCCGGAGTCCTCCACTACGGCGTGCCTCATAATCAGAAAGTGGTTTTGGCACGTAAAACCCCAAATATTATTATTAAGAGGAAGAAGTAAAAAGACATTGCAGAGAAAGGCCCCACACTGCGCTACAGTCCAGCGTGTCCCGTCGTCTCTTTCTGTCCGTGTCAGTGTGTTCCGTTGGAAACCATTTGTACGTTGCAGACTAATTCAAGCAACAAGAATGGTTATAATTCGTTCATTTTGCCGCTATTCGTTAGTTCATAATTGCGGACAATTCGACCAAATCTTGCGGTCCCGTGAGTGCTGAATTAACGGGGTTCGGCTGTAATTCAGCACTGCATCGCTGCATCACTGCAGTGCATCAGTTAGAACATTTCAATCAGACAAATGTGACGTGCCAGTTTACAGCTTACGTGAACTTCTACACTGTGGCAGGCTACGTTATTTCGCTTTTATCTTCGGAAAATAAGTTCTTTGATGCACGCAGGCGTTATGAGCACTCACGTGAGGGAAGTATGTGTTAGGGTAAGTTCAGACTGTCTCCTGTCAGACTTGCACTAACGAAGGAATAATTAAAGCTCGCCCGAATGTGGCGATGTCCTAGCTTGATTAGTGTTGCGGAGGGACATGCCGTGAAAGTGTGGTGTGGCTGCTGTCGTAGTTTGACTGGCAGTAATTCCCCACTGGTACGGCTGGCGGCGTCGTGTGGGGACGCTGTGATATTTCGACTGCTTCGAATGTTTCGGAGCCTGCACATGCGATGAGCAGGCAGTCGTTCTAGCTGCAGTATCTTAGGATCTGTTTCTTGCAGGCGCCACTAATGGAGCTTGATTCGGTGATAGTTGGGTAGGGAGGCGTGAGGAGAGTTCGTTTAGGCGTTCATCAAGCCTTTGGGCCTATCCATTCATCCGTGCGGCAAGGAAGTTTGAAACTATTGTTATTAGGTGTGCGCCTTCGAGGCTAGTGCTGGACCGTTCATGCGAGGCTATACTTGAGCCGTGCACGCCACCTCTCTACGTTCGCACCGAAGTACGCAGGTACAAACCCCGGCCATGTCGTTTGTTCAGCTTCTTTTTTTCTTTTTTGTTTATTAAGCTGCATTTAGCGCACCCGAATATCGATATTACCACTTTGTAACAACAGGAAACTTGACTTGCATTTAATGAGCTTTCGGGCGCTGTAGTGTCCAGCGCTTCGACTGAGTCGGAGGCAATTGCCGAATAATTAGTGCGCGGACGTAACTCGTCTCGATGTGCCGCACAAAGTGTGTACGATAGCCGAATGCGGCAATGCGTGACGATTTGTGCGCAGGCGTGGCTGCGCCTGAAGACATTACTGTAGTGTTCCTCTGTCGCGGCGCCGCAGTGCAGGCCGCCGTATTCTCGACCACTTGACGGCACATCTTCAGAGTCGGGCGCGGCTCGGGAAGCACAACGGTTAAGGGGTCGAGCACTAGAATGTCGTCGCTCTAAACGGCGGCGCTGACTGGTAATTGCGACCGAGTGAAACTGCGCTGGCGACGCGGCGCTCCCCGTAGGAGTTGTGGCTTTCTTGGAAGACTGCACGTGGTGGTCGCGGTAGGACGCTGTTAACGCCGACCACGAAGACGCCAGTTGGCTGCTCGTGACGAACCTCGCTTTCTCTGGTCGTTAACCTTTCGAGGGTCATTAGGCCTTGATGAGGGCGCCCGACTGGCGCGCGTGCTAGGCTCTCCGCATTCCATTTTTGAGGTCACACCTTTCGGGGCGATGTCTTCTTTCGTTATTTATTCCCCCCGATAGCGTCGTATATTTTTTTTTTTCCTCACCCCTTCAGTCCTGTCTGCTTTCCCCTTCCTCCCCCCTTCCATTTTTTCTTCTTTCGCTTTCAAATCTCCCGTGCTAGCGACCTCCACGTATGGGCACGCCCGTGCATCGCTCGGTCGGGAGTGAAATTTCCGCGCGCCCCATTGGCCGCCTTTTGTCACGCCACAAAACAGTTTATGGCTCCCCGAAGAGCGCTATGCACGCGGCTTGGTGTACGATAAAATGCGCCCCCGAACAGAGTGCGTCCAAACACGCGTATACTGAGTGAGAAACTCTTGCAATAAACAGTCTGCACAGTCTGTTTGCATGATTGGCTGACGAAAAAAAAAAAGTTGCAGTTTCGCGCGAAAGGCGTTGCACCGATAGCGATTGCGAAGTATTATCCGCAATAAGTAAGGATGTACTTTTATCGTGCGTATAATTTGCAGTAAACATTCACTCGCTTATTAAATTGATTTCACCCGCGCACACACAAACATGAACAGATTTCGGTCGATGACTGCGAACACTTGCTTTCGCAACGCTGGCGCGAACAACGTAGGCAGAGGTGAGCGAACGCTTCGTGCTGCCTCCCGAGCCAGCGCGTCTCCGAAACTCTCGAGATTACACGACCTTCAACAATTAGACACGTGCGAAGACGGCGCACGTGAAGCCACCATGCAGGCCATCTCGGATCGACCAACCTTTGCAGCCGCCGCAAAATATCGCTTCAAGATTGGGCGCTCAGGCCGCGTATATATGCGCTCAGCCGGCCGCACAGCCAGCGCAGCCACGGCCGGGCTAGAGAAATAGACGCCCGCTCACCTTCTGTTGGGACGGTCGCTATTCTCGGTGAACATGTTTGTGAATATGCATACAAAACGCTATATATGTGCCCAATGAAAGTTCCCGCGAACGGGCTGATATGTGCGCCGCTGTTCTGCATAACAAAAAAATAACTTCCTACGTAAAACCTGAACACATAATGTCGGCTCACAGGCATCTGTAAAGCACACCGATCTGTTAGCGCACTGGGGAATTATATTTAACGAATTCTTTGGTTTAATTTATTTTCTTTGATTTATACATTCGGTATGCGCCACTGGAGGCGTGTCCGTTCTTGGCCAATCCTCCAAAATTGATTTGTGCCACTGTGGCACAAGAGGTACAGAATCCCGAGATGTTGTTCGATGTGCGTGATACCTTTACGTGCATGCACCTCTCATCGTCATTCTTCCCTCGACAAGCATTGTACATCGCCTTCGTCCTTGTGACATGGCTGCGTATATACGTCTCTCACAATATGCATCCACCTGATTTGGAGCTTGTATTCCGGCATAGCTTGTGAGTGCTGTAGTGCATAAACATAAAAATTGCATGGCAGTAACGCTGTGACCCTTGGGGTAGATAAGCATAAACATTCCTTGAGATCACACTTTGCTTGGCATGAAAGCAAACAAAATTGTACACGTTGCCGTTAGTAAAGCATTTAACTAACAACTTCAGTAAATATTCGCTTCACCGGGATTTCAACAAGTGCTTTGGATGTGCATGTATATATAATATCCCCCCATATATATATATCAGTGCTGTTACTTCTAAAAAGACACACTGGCTCTTTTAAAGCAACTCTGGGTGACGCCGGCTGTGACCAGGGTCCGACAAGAATCGTTTTCCGTAAGGGGATAAGGGGACTGTTGTCAAGCTTGTGAAGCGTGGCGTAAAACGCTTTTCTTTGTGCACTGACACGAAGACAGTTGCACAGAAAGTGCGTAGTCGTCTCTTTGCAGCACCCACAGACTCCCAAGTTCTGTACTTATGACCATTCCACGAGTAAGGATAAACTTTGTTGAAATTCAGCGCTGTGTGCGTCAATACTGCGTGTGCGTTTTGCCTTTATACCTTTGTCGCGGATAGCTCCCAAAGACTCAAACGTGTGGTTTTCTCGGAAGGAATATAAATATGTTATATGGCCCCACCATTCATGGCCGTAAAACATTAGGCCGCTTGTTTAGCGCACCCCAACCCTGTGCACCCTTGCGTGGCCGGGTCGGCACTCCCGCTGTAACGCCTGGTTTGCCACCTGAGGCGAGAGCAGAAAGAGGGATCGTGGGTAGTAGATCGTGAAAAGAAGACACATACCATTCTTGGTATGTGTCTTGAACTTCCGGCTGCCTTTAGTTTCTCATGCCTTATGTGGCGTGGTTATCTGTACTTATATTATCTGTTACAACCACATCCGTTGCATTCATGATCCCTCGAAGTAATGTGTGTGAAGTATGTTTGCTTATGCACTTCTCTCTTTTGTTGGTCTGTTTTGTAAATTACGGAGGAGGAGAGGAGGCAAAGGGGAGGAAAGACAGGGAGGTTGGCCAGTGTAAGTACCGGCTGGCTACCCTGTGCTGGAGAAAGGGGTAAAGGGAATAAGTATTGATCACTACGGATGCTATAACAAATTTCCTGTATTATGGATTGTGCGTTTTTCGAGCTATTCGCTTTTCTATTTACGGAAATGAGGTTGGCAGCATTTTACCAGCAGGTTTCGCCAGCATCCAGGAAAATCTCTTTAACAGTGCAGGTCGAGAAATCCAGTGCTCCGTACTACGATCACCCTGACGCGCGCGCGGCACAATTGACTCTTAATACCGCTAATCCATGGCTTCAGCGTTACCTTGGCCTAGTGGGCGTCCGTTTAAGGTTTGCATAGCTGCGCATTATTTGTTCATAGCGGTGGTGATCGAACAAGCGCGCATGCACGTGCTGCAGGTCCCGGCGCCGGCGGCGATCCCACGGCGGGTGGCGGAGCAGGGGGCCCATGGTCTAACCACTTAGGTCCCGAGAACCACGCGCTCAGCGATTCCGAGTGCTCGCCCCAGCTGGCACACCGGCGTAAGACTGGAAGCTTCCGGTCCAGGCACAAGAACCAGCAGCCTTCGGCGCGCTGGCTGTCGGCCAGCTCGGAGCATGGCCGCGCGAGCGTCTACGACAACGTGCCCGCCGGCGAAGCTCCCAACAACCAGGGTGAGCTGCACCGTGGACATTGTGTCGTTGCTCGTGTCGTAAATTTTAGACGGCGCCTTAGTTCCGCCCGTGGTTCGAGCCCAGAACCGTTGTATAGTGGCGGTGGGCCGGCGACCGCATTGTGGTTTTCTCAATAGCCCAAGCGTCTGCGAATGGATTGTGCATGCCGAATACCTTTGTCATTTGCTGCTGTCATTGCTGCTTTGCCGTTCGACCACGCTGGTGCGCGGGATTCCTCGCTTTCAAGCGTTTCTACTGAGTGCGTCTGCCGTGCGCAGATGACCTTATGCCAGCAGAGTTACCAGTTCTGAGCACTCTCTTCCTTCCTAACTCTCATCTTTTTGTCCTTTTTCTCCTTCCACACACTACTGACTGATGTTCGGGTATCAGCCGTGCAGCTAGACAGTTATGTTGCGGTCAGCAGGCTTTTTATTTATTGCAGTAGCAATTATATGGACACTCTAGGCTCATTTCCGTCCTCGTCGGCGTCACCGTCGCAGTGATGTTCCGTATAAAGTTTAAGTGCGGTAACATCGCGGCCGTGCGCCGTATGCTGTGGGTGGGAGTGAAAGCGCGCAAGCGTGAGCCGAGAAGGATGTGGTGGCGCATTCTAGCGCGCGCAGTGGAGGAACGCGGGGAAGAAGCGCGCCGTCTTCCATCGCGCGCAAGGCAGCAGACAAGCGAGGGGGGGGAGGGGGTGAAGCGTGGGGGAGCTTTCTACTGCGGCGGCGGCTGCTAATGGCGCGGCTGAGAGCGGCCGCGTAGGCCCTATCTTGAAAGCCATCTGCGGAGGGCTGATGCCTTCATGTGTGTTGTATTCTGGCCGCTTAGTTCGCGTTGAAGCCAGAGGGAGCACAAAGGGCGATTCACTGGCTGCTGCTGCTGCCACTCTTCCTCACGCCAACGTTTTGACAGCAAGTGCGTGGCCATCAAGCGAGATGTGTTCATGTTTGCCTGTGCGCGCGTGACACCATGTTTGTTAATTTAGTTCGTAGACCAGTGTTTACAAGTTTATACGGCCTATAAATCTAGTATTGTTACTTCGTATAACTGTCTAATAATTTGCTGTCAGAATTGATGCTTCACCTTTCGGACGAAATTGCGACACTTTTTCCGTACCCCAATCTCTATCTCTCTTTCTTTCCTTTTCTTTGTGATTGTGCTTCTTGCTGAATGTTCATAATGTGTCCAGTGTCTTGGTGCCTGTTTTCATTTGCTGTGCACTTCCATATGTGCGACCCAGGTTTCCATCCTCCGTCTCCACTCTCTTTGCTGCAATGTCCTCCCAACTGCGAAAGACATTGCAGGAGATGCTTGTTATGTAGTTGCTGCAACAAGCATTGAGCACCTGCTATGGAGTTGTATCGAGGCCATCCTGCTAACCTTGTCAAATCCCTGCTCCCTTTTCTAGGCATGTCCTTGCAGCAACAGCAACAGCAGCAACAGCAGCAGCAGCAACAGGAGGAGCAGCAGCGACAACAAGACACGCAACGGGTGACGGACACTGGTAGCGTGGGATCGGGATCCACGGGCAGAGGAGTCCCCGAGGAGAACGACAGGCCGGCGTACACCTCTGAGAGGCGAGACTCGGGCGTTGGCTCATCACTCACCAGGGCCGGGAAGTGAGTGCCCTGGAATCTTTTGGTGTACGAAGAGATCACACTATATAAGTACTCAGACTGACCCAGACTATGAGTACTACTCATAGTCTGCTCATAGTCTGGGTCAGTCTGCACATGCACATAGTAAGCTTGTAGATGTGCCCTACAAAATGGAAAAAGTCTGTGGTGAACAGCCGTTCTCAGTGTTCATTTGGTAAAGTACAACATGCGTCGGCTTTGGGTTGAGAGTGCATCGGCAGTAAGTTGCAGGTTATATTTTCCCTTGTTCTAAATATAAACGGAAAAACAAATTAATCCTCTTTAACTATATTCAAGGACTATATAAACCCTAAAACACTTGATGATATTACAAGCTGTATTTTCCTTAGCCCTCATTGACACGCATTGACGTGCACCTTTACAAAATGGACACAAAGGAAACTGTGTAAAGGATGGTTGTTGTATTGGCACCCTGTTTACAATATTGTCGAAGGCAGAGTTTTAGCTGAGCAAGTGCATGTTTCGTGCAATAGTACGAAGGATATGATCTTGGCAGTGATGCTTGTGATAACGACGCATGTTTTGAGCATTGCTGTTTGCTTGTTATGTTTATCCTTTAATGCGATAGCAATTATATGGACACTCCAGGTGCAGTTCTGCCATCGGCGTCGCTGCGAGGTTCTGCATAAAGTCAAAAGGTGATAAAATTGTGGCCGTGCCTCGTATGCTGTATGTGCAAGTGAAAGCGTGCAAGGGGGAGCTGGCGATCATGGCTTAATGTCGCGCACGCAAGGTACGAAAGCGGGGAGGAAGTGTGCCGTCTTCCATCACACGTAAGGCTCTGGAGGGAGGGTACTGAAGGGGGCTGCGTTTTACTGTGGGCGGCCGGGCAATTCCGCGCACTCGGCCGGCCTGTTGTATCTTCAAAACCATCTGTGACGGGGACAATGGCTTATTTCGTGTTTATGTGAGAGACAGCACGAATGTCTATTCACTCGCTGCTGCTGCTGTGCTTCCTCACTCCAGTGCTTCGACAGCAAGTTTCAGCGGTCATTGAGTGAGATGTGTTCATGTTTGCTTGTGCACATGTGACACCATGCTTGTTAATTTACTTAGTAAGCCTGTGTTTTTAAGTTTATACGGCCGATAAAGCTACTATCCTTACTTCGTATAGCTGTCCACTACTTTGCTATCACAATCGATGCTTCGCCTTTCAGGTGAAACTGCAACTTTTTTTCCTACAAAGCCAACACCAAAGTAAAAGCAAAATGGGGGATGAAATCCTTAGGGCTGAACTTAATGATATTGTAGTTTAGAAAGTGCTCACGTAATCCTTAAGCTACTCTTGAACCCAGCTCTCTAAACGCCACTGAGCTGCGTTTTTTCCTCTATGGCTTGCGTGACCAGAAATTGATGTGCTTACATTACCTTTTGTTGACAGGGTGTGTAGCGTTTCAATGCCATGCACTCTAGCTAATATTTAGCTATCATTTTGTTATTTAGAGTCATTGGAGATTCATGAGAAACCACTGCACATTCGTGTACTCCACAAACAATTACTCGAAGCATAAAACACCGAGGAGGCGAAGCATTCAGGCTTCACAACCAGCCTCAGTGGGTGTGCGCCTGTGGCTTAATTAGTTTGCATCACTTCCTTGCTTAATATAAGGACATGCCACTGCATAGCTGCATGACTGTGGTGATTGTGTACTTGGCATGCGATATGCGCTGCACATGCGTGCAGCCAGAGTCACCAGGTTTGCGGACTTCTTGCCAAATTAGCTGCTTTTAGATTTACATGCTTCTGACAACCGAAAATCCTGATTGGTGACTTGGCTAGTTTCTGGCTACTCTTGGCAGTGGTAATTGGTGTAGGTATTGTCCAAATCAAAATCCCTGGGATGGCACCCTCGAAGCAACAGCACCAATGGCCAAACCTTGAAGGCCAGGCTTTTTTTGATCGTGATCATAAAGAAAACTTTATTTGTCTTTTGCAAATGTCGGAAGCGGGTCCAGCAGCTGAAAACATATCATAACTGCCATATATCTATCGAATTTCTCTATAGGTGGCATACAACTCGGAGCCTCTCGCAACAGCTCTGCCTGAGTAACAGGAACCCATCTCTAAGGCTGTGCTTTTGCGCTCTATATTGGCCATAAGCAATAGGTGGTGTCCCAGTTCCTACAGCTACTGATGGTTCCCTTGATAGCAGATCTCAGAGACCATGCTTTCTGGGGCCAGAAGCGACTGCAAGAGCCAAAAGCATGTCATGGCAGCCATACGTTTTAAACATTATTTATTAAGTAGAGCTGAAAGTGGTGTTGGTATCTATGCGAGTTTTGTATAGGTACTTGTGACTGCATACCAGAGAGAATAGAAGGTGTGTGACAACATATAGTTTGTGCGGCAATGTTTGAAGAGAAGTGAAAGTAGTGCAAGGAGGGGGTGTAGCAACTTTATTGTTCTGAAACTGGTGGTACTGCATGAGGTTCAACTATGGGAAAGCATGCAAGTGTGCAGTGGATATTTGCAAAGAACGCCAGCTAGTTACTATTATGGTAAGTTGTGATACAATAATATGTGATAATGTTCGTCTTGTTTTGTTATTCTTGTTTGCCTTCTGTACAGCAGAAAAGGACAAGGTTTTTCTGCCTTTTATTCTTTCTTTTTACATGAAAAAATTGACAATTGTCGGTATGTCACGCCACGGCTACTTGTTTGTCTGCTAAATAAAACTGTCGCCTAAATTTTTTGTCTACTTCATGCAGTGGCCTAGTGCCACCACATGGTAGGTGGCTTGGGAACTGCCTGTGATTGCATGGTGTCTATGGTGTTTGTGCTGCTGCTGAGCATGAAATCGCAGCTTTGGTTTTCTGCTGTAGTGGCCATGTCCCGATGGAGGTGCAATGCAGAAAAACACTTGTACCAATCACTGGGTGCAAGAACACCATATGGTCAAATGTAATTTGAAGCACCCCTACTATGGCATCTCTCATAGACAGTGTTGTTTTTGAACATTGAACTCCATGAGTCAGTTGTAACTGGCTTGTGGTTTAGTATATATCCTTTTCTTCCACACAAGGCACCATATTATGTGCGCATACAAGGACATGTTATCTCAGTAGAATGGGGTCTGCTTCCAAAATATCTTAATATCTATGAAGTCTACTACCGTATTTACTCGCATAATGATAGCACTTGCGTAATGATCGCACCCCTGAATTTTGTCGGCAAAACTAGATTTTCTTTCTTTCCCATGTAATGATCGCACCCCAAACTTCTCGCAGCAATATGTCGTGTCTGGATTACTTAAAGAGGCAGACATTGCTAGCACGAGAAATCGAAGCACATATTCAAGTGATTAAAAACAATTCACTGATTAACTTCTCGATATGTTGTGTGCCAAGTCTAGCTAATGATGATCGCGTTTATTATTTGTCGAATGCTGTCAAATGCTACGTGAATGACTCTTGAAGACATACCAAGCGGTCTGCACGCACCAAACATTCTTAAGCAGATGACCCATTTCATTCCTTTCATCACTTTCTGCACTCCTATGAAAAAAAAAAAATCTACAACCAAACTTGCCTTGGCTATATTACTTGTAGGCATAATGGTTTTGGCCAACAACAACGACAAAAACGTGCCTTTCGATTGTTCTCGCGTGCACTCGGGGGCACGCAACAAATTGCGAGCGGCCACGATAGTGGCCATGTTTACACTGATACGTTAGAAGTGTACCCTAATCATACACCAGCGCTTGTAACACAGCTAAGATATTTGCCCACCGTTAGCGGAAACGTGCCGTATCAGGATAGTAGTGAAGACAAAAGCTGCAGTTTCCGCAGCACGCCCGCCATGTGTTTCTATGTTACTGGCAGCTAACCGCGCCCATTTCTGTTTCTGTCCCTTCAAAGTGGACATGGCTATGGTATATTAACGATATTACTCATTACTGATACGGAAGAAACTGTTTCAATGCGCGTAATGCACTCACAAGAGGAAAAAAAAATAGTGTTCAGTGCGTTTAGCTTGCTCTGCCGGCCGCCGTTTTTGTTTTGGTGTTCCGCACTATTACAGCGCAATCGTACAGCGGCAGCCGCCTGCTTGACCTGTTGTCATCCTGCAGCAAATGTGCGATGAAAAAAAAAAAATCCTTTTCGCGGGAAATTTAACCTGCGTAATGATCGCATCCCTGAATTTGCGTCAATTTTTTTGACAAAAAGGTGTGATCATTATGCGAGTAAATATGGTATGTCCTATGCTTTCTTCAAAGCAATGTCAAGCTTAAATTCTTTTTTTTTTTTACATTCCTTCCAGGCATCATCTTAATTTACAAGCCCTAACCTATTTACATCAATATCATCACCATTGCCTCACTTTGCATACCATGATCATATATTTTGTTGCCTTTATTTCCTTTTCCTGTCCCACTCTCCCTAAGGTCTTTCCATTCTTGCAAAGTTGTGTGGCACCTACAAATACACCTGCAAAATTCTCTGTATTTCATTAGAGGACTAGTTATGTAACAGTGTGAAAATAAGGAAGGGGCAACCATAGAGACAGAGACAACCATTATCTTTAGAAAGCTTTCTCCATCTCTGTATTATAGGTACATATGTATAAATGTTCGTTTTTGTTGCATTTAGTAGATACACATGTGTGTTCGTTCGTATGCTTAACTGCTGTGATGCTGCCCTCTGTATAAAATAGCCAATTTCCCCTTAAGCTGAGCTGAGTCTTCCTTGCAACTTTGTTGCTGAATGAAGTCAATTCAAGTAGAATTCAATCAGTCAACAATATGCTCTCCTTCACTGTGCAGTGGGAGTCCCTGCACCCAGGGTTCTGCCTGGCACTGCTTTTCATCCTCACCTGAGCAGCTGACATGCCTGACAGCTCTGCGCTACGAGCACTTGTCAGCATCCCAGCTGCTTGTACTCAAGAAGCTGGCACTTCTTCACTTGACAGCTCTCATGGAACGGTTCTCGCCACCCTATCGGTCAGGCTGGGGCTGGGCCGTCCCCAAGTTCATCAAGCGCATGCGTGCTCCTGACTACAAAGGTCAGTGCACACCAAAGTACAGTGTTATTGTTTCATTAAAATATAGAAGTGTTGGGTGATGCTGGTGCTCAAGGTACAAGCTACTCTTTTTCATTTGCAAAGAACACAGTGATAAAGAGATACATAACTATGCATAGCACAAGATGCCACCTAACACAATAAAGGCCATATATATATATATATATATATATATATATATATATATATATATATATATATATATATATATATATATATATATATATATGAATGCCACAGAAGTGCACATGGAATCAGATCATATGAATACATGCCTCCTTAAGGTCATGGAAAAGCACATGAAGTCAGATCCCATAAAAAACATTGTCAGGCTGCAGAAATGCACATGAAGTCAGCTTACAACAGACAATATACAGTATGATTACCATTTTCCAAGGATGTTGCTACAACGTAGTGTTGTTATGAGCACTTGATTAATCTACTCATGCTTAATTTGTCCACTTGACTTTCTCTTGATTGCCTCCTATGTTGCTACATTGGGTCTCACAATGTGTGGCAACATAGGAGGCAAACGAGTGGGCAAGAGTGAGTGCCAAAATACTGCTATGACCTGCTCCCACATGACCACCTTCCATGTCATGACGTTGCAACATAGTCGACCCCTCAGAAACCGAAGCTGGCTGTAGAAAAGCTATTAAATTATTGAGGGCACTCTGAGACTGGCCAATATTTTTTCTAGGATTTCAATGTCCAAGACCTTCACTTAACAAAAAAAATGAAGAGCTAGAAATATGATGTCAGTACTCCTATAAAGGTGGAAATTTCATGCTGAGATCTGGCATTTCATTGGGCTGCTCCATGGTTATCAAACGAGTTCGATTGCTCCGCCTCTACTGAAGGGTGCAGGTCAGTAAAAACCTAGTTATTTTTCACGGTGAACCCTCGACAGCTCCCTTAAGTCACTTGGACGACCAAAATGTCCAAACTGCATTGAATATCTGTCCCTAGAGCAGTGCCTATGGCAGCGCCCTCACATTCAACCCAAGCTGCAGTCAGCCCTCTCCACTATTCCCACTAACATCCAGCCACAGCCATGGATGAACTGGCTCACTCCACCACTCCATTCAAATAACATTCTCCTGCCGGCGCTTATCCAGCATATTAAAGACGTTTTGGGTGAGGACTGGTAGCTGATCGATCAGAGGTGAGCACCAAATGTTGCCTTAAAAATATGTATTTTCTCTCTCTCTCCCTTAAATTATCAATTATCAACACACACACATGTGCGTGCGCATGCATGCACGCACACACACACACATACACAATCATGCACTTTCGTAGCTTCCAGTGCCTGGTAAGCTGATGCCAATAGGTGCTTTGGAATTGGCCCTTAATTATCTGTGCCTCTGGTGTTCTAACTTCTCGCTTGTCTGTTTTCACGTTTCGCTTGTCTGACATCAAGTGGCAACAACACAGGATGCAAAAAGTGCGATTTTTGAGAATACGGTGCACAGTCCTGTTCCAACTTCGGGACACTACAATCTCAGCTGCCATGCAAAATTTACATTTACATATGACATTGGACTGTGCCCATTAATGCTTATCACTTCTTGACCTCATTTACTGCCATGCTACCAGCTAGCTAGCCAGCTAGCCATGGTGCAATGTCATCATCATCATCATCAGCCTGGCTATGCCCACTGCAGGGCAGCGGCCTCTCCCATACTTCTCCAACAACCCCGGTCATGTACTAATTGTGGCCATGTCGACCCTGCAAACTTCTTAATCTCAGCCGCCCACCTAACTTTCTGCCGCCCCCTGCTACGCTTCCCTTCCCTTGGAATCCAGTCCGTAACCCTTAATGACCATCTGTTATCTTCCCTCCTCATTACATGTCCTGCCCATGCCCATTTCTTTTTCTTGATTTCAACTAAGATGTCATTAACTCGCGTTTGTTCCCTCACCCAATCTGCTCTTTTCTTATCCCTTAGCGTTACACCCATCATTCTTCTTTCCATAGCTCGTTGCGTCGTCCTCAATTTGAGTAGAACCCTTTTCGTAAGCCTCCAGGTTTCTGCCCCGTACGTGAGTACTGGTAAGACACAGCTATTATACACTTTTCTCTTGAGGGATAATGGCAACCTGCTGTTCATGATCTGAGAATGCCTGCCAAACGCACCCCAGCCCATTCTTATTCTTCTGATTATTTCCGTCTCATGATCCGGATCCGCCGTCACTGCCTGTCCTAAGTAGATGTATTCCCTTACCACTTCCAATGCCTCGCTACCTATTGTAAATTGCTGTTCTCTTCCGAGACTGTTAAACATTGCTTTAGTTTTCTGCAGATTAATTTTTAGACCCACTCTTCTGCTTTGCCTCTCCAGGTCAGTGAGCATGCATTGCAATTGGTTCCCTAAGCTACTAAGCAAGGCAATATCATCAGCGAATTGCAAGTTACTAAGGTATTCTCCATTAACATTTATTCCCAATTCTTCCCAATCCAATGGTGCAATGTAGTCACTCGTAAATTTATTTTAGAGTGAAACTCTTAGGCAGCCGTTCCTGCAGTGAGCGTCTGCATTGTCCCTCATAACCAAGCGAATGAAGTGGGAGATGAAAGACTGCAATAGCGAAGAGAGCGCAACGAGGAAAGCGGAGGAGGAGGGTATGGCTAAAGCGTAGGAAGGAAAGTGTAATGCTGCACAAGACGGGCTTTGTGGCTTTGTGGACGATGGCTATAAGATGGTGCCAGAGTAGCACGCATCATCTGTATGGAAACAAAGCGCTGCATGAGCGGAGGTCTGTCTGCAGCGACTGCTGTGAACCACACCCATGCGTCACCCACGTGCTTCCTCTCGCAATCTCCTGGTTAGCAATGCAGTTGCACCGCATATCGCTCCCTTCAGATAGTCCGCACTAGCCATTATATAGTGCAATTAAAATGTATACAGTTGCGCTTAAATTTTGTATTGGGGAGTATCGTAATCGTTGGTAAATTTTGTAGCTCCTTTCAGTGCTACGTCTTATTTGTTTCCATTATTCCGAGGGAGCCATAGTGAAGGTCGAATTAGTATGGGTGTGTAGTGAAAGATGGACACTGCATACTGAGAAACTAACCCTAATTTGTTAGTGATTCCATCTCACTAAGCCGAAAAAACTGAAGTTGTTTCCAGGCTATAAAGAATTTCACCTTCACTTTTAAGCCCTTACTGTGAAAGTAATTTTTTGTTTTATGGCACTGTGTATATTCCTGCAGACAAGACAGTGTTTGGAGTGCCCCTTAGTGTGTCCCTTCAGCGGACGGGGCACACCCTGCCACCGTCTATCCAAGGGGCCATGGAGTTTTTGCGAAAGAGTGCGCCTGAGGCGACAGGCCTGTTCCGGAAGTCAGGGGTTCGCTCCCGCATCCAGAAACTGCGGTCACTGCACGAGTCTGCCACGGGGCCCATTTCATATGAGCAACACCAGGCATATGATGTGGCTGACCTGCTGAAGCAGTATTTCAGAGAGCTTCCAGACGGCCTGCTCACGAGCAAGCTGTCTGACACGTTTCTCTGCATCTTTCAACGTAAGTATCTGCCTCTCTTCCGCTGGTGCCAAGCAGTGGCACCTTGTCGCATTTCACTTGGTTTGGCCAGTAAAACAGGTTGCTGCTTACAACCTGTTGTGTGATTAAAGACTCGCACAATCTATTCGGATGAAAGAAATCATGATCAAAATGCAGGCAGTATTCTTTGAGTGCATGCATTGAGCATGTTGCATTTCATTAAAAACATCGCTACCTTATTTGTTAAATGCTGTGTTTCATTTGCAGAATCACTGCTTAATCACACAGTAACTGTCGTATAGCTACTGAAAAAGCTGCCTGCATTATATTTGCAAAACATGGTTGATCTTTTCAAAGGTTTTCAAATTGTGATCTTAAGAACTGAAAGCATATTTTTGCAGACGCTTGCTAAAAAATCTAGTTGAAGTGGGCTATGCAAGTTACTATCTCTCTCTCTTTCTTAATTTTTGCATAAATTTTTACACTGAAATTTTTGTTACGCTGATAGAGATAATTGCTAACAATTTCACAGCATAATCAGTCACCCCAGCTTCATAGGTTCGTGTGACTACCACAGCAAAAGTTGGCTGTTCTCATACTATACATAGAAAGACCCAGAGCCGCATCTCCTTACAATCCATTTCAGTTTCCATTCTTTTCTGTTTTTGTCAGTCCCTTGGATGTGGTCTGGGCACCACCCTGACACCAAATGACTTCAAAAGCACTGTGTCACAAGATGTTATGAGTCAACCTTTATCCGAATTGATTAGTACAGGCAGAAAGTTTGTGCTGTATGAGTTTTTAATAAGCATTACATTCAAAACGAGTATGTTTAATTAAGAATTTATTTACTCGAAGTGTTTTCTTGTGGTGCTCCGTTACAAAAATGGGCACTGATAGCAGTTAACATGCACCCCTATGGCAAAGTGCCGTGTTGGCCTGCACATTTGTGCTGTGGCAGTATTCGCTGTCATAAATTTATTCATATACAGGATGTTTCCGCTAACTTTAGCCAGAGTTTAAAAATATGCCGATGCACTCTAATACAATGCGACCAAATGCATGTTGCTCACTTTTGTATGTAATGTGTCGTGCCATTTCTGTATTTTGCTTAATTAGAGAATTAGTCAAGATTAATTAAACAACTTTTGAAGCAACAAAGCTAGGTAAAAAATTACAATTAGAAAGTTGTAGAGTGTTTTGCAAAACATCCGATTAGTGATTGCAGTGCTCCCAAACTGTCCACATACAAATGGACATAGCATCTAGCAGGGCGTGCTGCCTCTTAAAAGGTGACAGGGCAGTGACGAAGGCGTTGGCAGTGCAATTTATGCCAGTGATGTGCTTCCCTCATGGCGGTTCATGACAGCGATAAGCAGATGCAGCGCAGCACACCCGACTAAATGCTATGTTCGTTTGTGCGAGGAACGATTGCGAGCAGTGCAGTCACGACGTGCAAGCAGGCATGTCACATGGTTTTTTTCTTAATTTTCACAGGCATTTGCAGTAAGTTGAAAAACACTAATATTTCATAGATAGAAAGACAGAAACTGTTTAGTTGGATGTTTTTGAAACTGCTCTGCAACTTTCTAATTGGAATTTTATTCCTAGCTTTGTTGGTTCAGAAGTTGGTTAATTAATCTTGACTAATTATCGAATTATGCAAAATACAAAAGATAGCATGACGCACTACATACAAAAGTGAGCAACATGTATTTGGTCTTTAAACATATCTTTAAACTCTGGCTGAAGTTAGCTGAAACACCCTGTAAACATATATATGCGAACAACATTGTGATGTACGGTTATACTGGCTACATTACAGGCTGCACAGAAATTCAACTATTTTTTAGATACCATGGTCATAAGCTTTTGTCGTTGGCTGTACATGCATGGTGGAAACTCAGAAGACGATATTCGTCTTGAAAGTAATGTCTGTCCTAAATGTATCTTTCTCAATAGGTGCATTATTTTCTTCCCGTATCTTCTGTAGAACTCTGCTGTCAACAGATTTTGTAAGAGTAGCTGAAATGTCACTTTGCAGCTGTGATTAAAGTGCTGGTGTGACATCTTGGTTAAGTTGAAGTTTTGCAATCACTGCAGACATTCCAGAAGAACTGCGGCTGGACGCACTGCAGGCAGCAGTCCTCCTCATTCCAGATGAGAATCGAGAAGTCCTCGAAACGCTCCTTGTGTTCCTCGACGACGTGTGCAGGCACGCAAAAGAAAACCAGGTATTTTAAGCTTTTCTTTATTTTTAAGATAACATTGAGATGATGCGAAATTGGGGCCATGGGGCCTTCATTTCCCTAGCTCTATCTTGCCAAAGCCAGCACCGATGCCAGTCAACTCATGCTTCTAGAATAATCACTACTCATTATATGTTACAAGCAGTGTGTTTGTAAATTTGTGAGCTGACAATTGGGAAACTTTTTTGTGTATCTGAACAATTTTTGCGGATGATGAAAATAGTGGTAAAACCAATGATTGGACGACATCTTGTATGGTCGGGAAGTAGGTTCATATTAGAAAAAAGACGGCCAAAGTGCCGATGGAAAAGAAACATTAACTTCTCTGACAAAACATATTTGGTCAGCATTCTGTTTTTCCTGTTTATAAGAAGAATGAAAATAATAGTGTTGTGGCCTCTTGGCATTAAACTGACAGCATGAAAAGTGTTGGTGAGCTTTGCATTACTTGATAGGCTCATTGTAAATACAAGGAAGTTGCAGTAAACATCAAAATTCATTGATATACCCACCTAAATCTCAGAAGCAGAGCCTTTGGGACACAACCAGGAAGTAGCTGCAGTTCACTGGGCTGTCTGCACACACATTGTCATTTTTGGGCATGACTCTCAGAACATTGTACTGTATTATGATGGTTGTTACTTTTTGCTGGGCACAATTTTTCTTCACAATGGTCATTGTCCAGCACTTCCCTCGCTTTATCACCGTGCTCGTGAGAAAACGTGTTCAACATGTTATTGCACGCAGGCACATTTGCTTGCATGCGATCAGGTCAGTCTGTACTTTGACCATTGTCATGACTATTGGTACCGACAGACAAAAGCACCATCTACAGATCCCATCCCCTGGACTGTTCTGGACTATTCTCACAACACTGGGCTGGACTTGGAGCTTTGATGGCATCACTTTATTATGTGATCATTGGATCTATATGTACCCCTCTTGCTGTCCTCATCATAATCTTTCATCATTCTTTATAGTCGCCTTTCCTTCTCCGCCTGTGCACACAACCAGTCTAATGAACTGTATAGCTATAGCCAACCTGCTCCCTGCTTTCCCTACAACCAGTTATCTCCCTCCCACACCAAAATTTGATCCATCTCAGGCACATTTTTAAGGCCTTCACTCTCTTTCTCAGATGACCGTGGCCAACATCGCAGTGTGCATTGCACCGTCCCTTTTTCAACTGGCGGTGCCACGAAGCGCGAGTGCGAGTCCACGAAGGCGGGCAACCACGGTGGGCATTCCTGACCAGCGCGAACTCAACGAGAACAGGGCAGCGCATGAGTGCCTGGCACGGATGATTATCGACCACAGGCAGCTCTTTCAGGTGGGCCGTTTGTGCTGGCCATGCACCAGTGTTTACTATCAATCTTTCTTCAGCTTGGCTAGCCGAGCAGCCTAAGAAGCTGCTCGGCTAGAGTTTCAGCAAAGTTTGATGTTGACATATCTGCATTGCTTTCTGTTTCTGTATGCTTGTTTCATTTTTGATATTGTGTACTTAAGAACTGCGATGTATCATTCATTTTCTCTGGATGCGTAATGTTTACTGTTATTGCCAGGCAAATGTTAAACATGTTAGTTAAAGCCTTGTCCTTGTTGCTCTTATGGCTGTTTATAAGAGAACAGTGAGTTGATACAAGTTTAGTGATGGTACAGGTTTGCTATTGTCCTGTACACTTAAAGGGACCTTGCAACACATTTTGAGCATCCTAAACAACCTGTGCAGTCAGCAATGCTTTCATAAATGATGAGTCGGGTATTATTCTTGTATATGCAGCTTAGAGTGTAGACTTTTACTGAACAGACCCCCTGCTTTTTGCCACTACTTTCTGGAGGCGTCACTATATATTGTGCATGTTGTTACACACTTATAAACATGAAGGCCATCAGCTGGATTTCTTTGGATAACATGGCTAAGCAGTGCCTCCAGCAGAAACGAAAACAGAGAAATTGCACCACTGGCGAGGCAGTAGCTTCTGTGTAGTGGCAGAGAATGATATCACAATCTCAGAGGCATTGGCACTACCAAAGCAGTGAGTGGATAATGGTGGGCATTCTTTTGTATGAGCATTGTAGTACAGCTTTGAGTGCATCATAAACTGCAGAAAGAAAAAGGTAAGGCCATGAGGGTGAGGACAGCATTCTATTCCTGATAAATCTGCTTATACAAAGTGCAATTGAAAACTTTTTGTTGAATATTTGTGAGGAGATGCCATTTGAAGAAAGGTTCTGAATGACCCCTTTAGTTACTCTGGTTTCTCAGTGAGAAAGCATTTCTTTGTCCTTTTCTGCATTTCATGCTTGCCACGTCTCCTATGCACGATCTCATGTGTAACCTTAACGACAAACTTTACATATTGTAATTTCTTGGTTTTGTTAACATTTGATTGTGTGCGTTTAAGTGCCCGTTTCTTAGTTATCTTTTGTCTACTTGTAACTCTCCGTGGTCAGGACTACTATATATACAAACAAAACTTGCAACATTATTCCTAACTCTTGGAAGAACTTGCTCTTCAGCTATGTTGTTTTTGCTATTGAACTGGAGAATGGAAATTTTGTGACAATATTCCAAAAAATATAAGTTGTTTTTGGGCAATATAATACACACAACATGAAGAGACAAATAACAGTATTTTGAGGTGTTTACATGTGTGCTGTGTTTCAACCACTATGTCAAAATATTTAGTCGTAGCTTACATAGCTGCTTCAAGGAGAATGTCCACACATTTCAGATTTCTCTGGAAACGCTGCAACAGTGTCGTCTGGAGCAGTACGAACCAATGACCTTGGATGAGCTTGGAAGCCTCAAGTCATATCTCGAAGGATGCCTTCATGCCCTCATCACCGTAAGTAAAGATGTTTTTTCATGCGAGATGTTAGCTGGTGATGTTAGTTGTAACAGGAGCACTTGATGCATTAATTTGAAGGGACATAAAAGATGAAAATAAAGCTAGATTGGCACACAAGAGTTCTAGAATTGTGGATAACTGGTTTTTAAGTGGATACTTGGCTAAATAGAAAGAACAGAGAACTGAAATGTGGGGGCATTTTAATGTTGGAAGTCACACAATGGCTACTTGTGATATTGTAGATTTTCACCACATCACTTCAGCGCTAGTTGAATGTTTGTAAATATAAAAATACCAGCACTGCATTCAGAAGAAAGCACAGAATTAATATAGCATATTTTGGCGTCAGCAGCTTGTCATAGTGAGGCTGTTCACACCTCAAGGGTACGATAAATGGTAGCCCTGATATGCACCGATGGACACATGACAAACAAGTGTTAAATACCAATGTGTGTTGTCTCTGTTTCTGCCTATTTGTTTGTCTCTGTGCTACGATTTATCTTAATACTGAACCAGCCAGCCCAAACATTCAGAAATCTCAAGCCAGGGCCATGCCAGCCATACAATAAAGCTTTGTGGGTCCCTTGTTTGAGTCTCCTTGTGTTAGGTCCCCTCTGAATGGAAGGTTCAATGTACACAGACATAAAAAATAACCATGTCCACACAATGAACCTATAAATGAGAAATTCCAATTACAAGTACAATTTGCACTCAGGTTACATGGACACGTAGAAAGATAACTGCATGTATGCAGTGATTCTTTGAGGTTGAAAGCTATTGATACTTCTTAATCCATTTTACTACAGAATTGACTGTTACCACCAAGTAAACAAGCATATAGAAAAAGCGAGGCAAATTTAGCTCCAATATAAACATATGTGGAAATCGGGATGAATATGGAGGAGAGCTAGGACTATAATCATTTACTATATCCTATAATAATGTCACAGAATTTAGATGGTATCATGACACATATTGTAACCTATTGCACTCATTACAAAAAAAACATACAATCTCATACAACATGCTTGTCAACATGCCTGTTATGCTTCTGTTCTGGCACAGACATGGCACTATTAATTTGAGAGAGTGTGGATGCCTTATACTGACCTAGGCCATAAGACATGTTTTGCAAAGATGATTTTTACATGTAGGAGCCTATCACTGTTTATATGCATCACCATTGGTATTTTAGGCATACACTACACTAGCTATACCAGCTTTTACGTCTGTCTTTCTCTTTGCCTTGCATGCTGTGGCACGATGTGTCTGAATTTAGAGAAACATGCATGATCTGTGTAAGCCTGCTGAGATTTGCCTTCCCGAATTTCGTATATCGTTTAAACAAACCAGCATGTTTTTTAATGCAAAGAGCATTCTTTGCTTACTTTGGTCGTCTTGAGCCTATCTATCTAGCTTCTTACACCAGCCCAGCGACCCAAGTTTCCTACCTTCTTGGGCAGGTAGGTATGTACTCCTGGTTGAGATGCTGTCGTGCTTGTTCCATTGTCGTCATTCCAGCCTTGTGATCCTACTTGCATCATGCTGTCATTGTCACGCCATCTAACCTGACCCGGATGCCCACGTTGTCTAATAGCTTGGGCCAATAGGTATGGGCTCGTGGCCGTGATGTCATCATGGTTGTTGCAGCATCGTCATTCCAGCTTTGTCATCCGACACTCGTCATGCCGTTGTTGTCATGCCATCGTTGTCATACAGTCGTCATGCATTCATTGTCATGATACCATAGTGTTGCCACTGTGGTTGTTTAATCCTCGCCATTCCAGCTTTGTGGTCTGACTCTAATCATGCTGTTGTGGCTACTGTCGTCACGCTTTCTACGCTGACCCAGTGGTCCAGATAGATTGGGTCACTTGGTGTGTGCTTGGGGTTGTGATGCCTTTGTGGTCATTGCACCAGCGTGATTACAGCTTTGTCATTCGACTCTCGTCATGCCGTCACCATCATGCCATTGTCGTCACATAGTTGTCATGTCATTGTTGTCGTCATGCTGTCGTTATTGTCATCACTTCAGTAAGGTCATCCCATCATCATCACTCGATCAACAGCCTTTTTTTTCGTTATTCATGCCGTCACCATCATGCCATCATTTTCACAGAGTTGTCATGTCATCATTGTCATACTGTTGTTATTGTAATCACTTCAGTAAGGTCATCCCATCATCGTAACTCCATCAACGTCCTATTTTTCATTATTGTATTGTAATCATACTGTCATCATTCAATTGGGATTATGGCACCTTTGTGGTGCTGTCATAATCAGTAGCTATCATGCCTCCATTGTCAGACTGTCATCATGGTGCCATTGTGGTCATGCCATCATCATACCTTCAGCCATGTCATCCGACTCTCATCATGCCGTCGTCATCAAGCCATCATTGTCATACAGATTTCGTGGTGTGATCATATTCACACCCTTCTCATTATACACTCATCGTCATCCCATTGTCCTCATGCCGTTGTCTTGCCATCGTGTCATACAGTCATCGTTAGGCATTTGTCGTCTTGCCATTGCTGTCACGCTGTCCTTTCACCATCGTCATCACAACAGTATCATCATACCATTGTTGTCATGCTGTCGTGATGCCACCATCATTATGTTGTAATTATGCTGTGGTCGTTCAATCATAATATGCCATCATTGTGATGCCATCGTCATCATTGTGTTGTTGCCATACCATCATCGCCATGCCATCTTGGTCGTGCAATCATCATCATTATCGCTTCTTCATCCGGTTGTCATCATACAGTCGTCGTCACACTGTCGTTGTCATCTTATTGTCCTCATGTTGTCGTCATCACATTGTCTTTGTTACACCATCATCATAACTTAAGAATCAACATGCCATTGTCCTCATGCCATCGTCATTATATGCTTTTGTCATTCTATCTATATTATTCCTTCTTCCTCATTCCACCATCACTGTGTCGGCATAATACACTGGTTGTCATGCCACCATGCTCATGGGCGACCTTGGCAAGCGAGTGCCTTAACACAGTTCGACGATATCGGAGTATTTAGCATATAGCCGAACAAATGAAAATCTCAGAATTACCACTACACATGTTAAACAAAGGTAACTTCAGGAATATGGTCTGTCACTAAGTTGCTCGATTGCTATTAGCATTACCATCAGCATACATAGTGAAACGAGTTCTGCCATAATTTTCTTAACTATTCATTGATTTTGAATTTATTGAATTTCTGAAGTAGGTGCTACAACAATACCATCTTCTTGTATTGACTGCCACAAAAATTGCAACAATGTTACAAGGATTGAGGTTGTGCTCGCCTCTTTACAGGAGGCTCGGGAGAAGAGCAAAGGCTGGGCAAACGTGCAGCATGCTGATGTTGACTTGGCCTTCAAAAAGCCAGGGGACGGTCTTCCACTGCGGCTGTGGCGATGTGTTGTCGAGGTTGAAGCTCCCCCAGTTGAGCTTCTCACTAGGATTCTTCGCGAACGGTAAGTCTTGTAAGCCAAGCTAGTCGAATCCGAAGATTGAATTAAATGTGTTGCAGAGCTTCTAATAGTTTACAAAATGACCTGGCTGTCCAGACTGAAAAACCGAGCTTTCAAGCACTTAAGGAATCTGACTGAACAATTGAACACATTCCACTATATTTATCACAGTACATTAACCTTTACCTCCGGAATTATTCCTGAAGAACCGTTTTCAAATACCAATCTTTTCAGCACTAATACATGGAATTGGCACTATAAATAAACACAATAAACGCATTTAAAACAATATCTTTTAGTGGAGGTAAAAAAAGACAACAGAAAAGTAACATTTAAGTATAGGAAAAAGTTGGCTTTTCTGCACGATCAAGATGCCATTTTCTTTTACGGTAATGTTAAAAACGTTTCTGCCAAGTTTTTCTGCCATTGTGGTCGTGCAACATGTCTCGGCTGAGCCTAGGGACTAGTGCACTGAACACATGTAATCTCCCCTCGAAAACAGATACTTCCGGTCTGCTCTAGGAAGATTTTAAAGCAATAACCATAGCTCACAATCTCTGATCACAGTACAGTGAAACCTCGTTAAACCGTAGTCGGCCGGAGCTCGGAAAAAGTACGTACTAAACGGTAGTACTGTTTAAGCGAAATAGCATGAGATCGCCCACTTACCTGTCGAAAACGGAACTCAGAGAGAGTGCGATGAAAGGGGGAAAAAACATGCTGTATTTATTCACTTCGCGGGACGTAAGTGTTATTTTCATTTGATGTCGCGGCGGCCTAGCACGACGACAGCGGCCTCAAACTTACTGAAGCTGCGTGCCAGCTTCTCAGCCAGCCCCCCTCCTCTCGGCAAACACTCGCACGGCAGATTCCTCGTCGGCGTTACCTATTCTCCGTGCACGCGCGCAGCAGTGCTGCGTAAGTCCCGGGGCGCCTTTTTCATTGCCGGGTGCCGGAGTTCGGAAAACTTTTCGTTTGGAATAGTTACGTTATCGCGCCCCTGTTCTCCTTGCG
The DNA here is from genome assembly GCF_038994185.2 of Dermacentor albipictus. Taxonomy (NCBI): domain Eukaryota; kingdom Metazoa; phylum Arthropoda; class Arachnida; order Ixodida; family Ixodidae; genus Dermacentor; species Dermacentor albipictus. Next base: position 24,478,651 of record NC_091823.1, read on the forward strand.
ACGATCGCATTCATGAGGCTGGCGTAACGCGCAGCCCGTGCTGTCGCTTTCCGTGTCGTCCTCATCACTGTCGCTAGTTGACACTTCGGCAACAACAGCGGCAACGATGGTGAAAAGTCGATCCTCGTAGCCGACATATCTCTTCGCGGTCTCAGCAGCGCTGCCGAGCAACTTCGCATTCCAAATGCCACACACTGTAGTCAACAGCAGATCCATGTCGCGGGCCAGCTCCGAGTTCTTCGTGTCACGTTCGGTAACACGGACGATGTCTAATTTTTCTTCTATGCTGAGCACCCGGCGTCTTTTTTATCCTAGCTTCGGCATGACGCGAGTCCTCGCTTGCACGACGCCACAACGCTCCCTGGCACGGCGTCCATGCGGCGTCGAAATGATGTTGATGTTGATGCGGCTTCACGTGCAAACGCACAGGGCGCTTGGAGGCCGTTGTACCGATCTCTGAGGCTTGTTGTTCTGCCGGGCCGCCCGATGGAGACGACGCACCGCCGTGTTTGCGCGACGAAAAGTGGAAACGCTACGTTTTAACCGATGCGTACGCAATAAGCTGGTACGGTTTATGCGGATACAAAATACATTATGTTCAATGGCCGCTGAGTGGGGGAATTGACTTTACTACTTTTAAACCGAAACTACTGTTTAAGCGGGTACGGTTTAACGAGGTTTTACTGTATTTACCTGATTCTAATGCGTACACCCCCCCCCCCCCTTTTCTTTTATTTTTCAATATTTGGCTGAAAATTGCCTGCGCGGTGCGATCGGATATGAAACCAAAACCGCCTTCGCGACCTTTGTATGCTTTACCACAAAAGACCAATGTACTGCAGCAAAGCTGACTTTAAGAAACCAGCTGCCATTGTTCAACAAATACTAGAGCCTTGCCCATTTCTCTTGATAAAAGAGCTGGTGCACATTAGATGTCTACATGGTTTAGGAGCATTAATTTCATTTTTATATTAGTTTTCTACTTTGTACACATAAAAATTGGGTGTGCATTTGCTTTGGGGGCATATTAGACTTTTCCAAATACTGCCAAATGAATTGGCAGTGTTTTGGCATTTCTTGCTGCGTCTTGTTTTATTAGACTCGCTGGATAATTCTATCAATTTCATCGGTTCCATCAGGGTCGAAATAACGGAAATTGATAGTTTTAACCCATACACTGCCACTCCCATGATTACTTGAAGACACAGCCATATACTAATCTTTAATTTTAAGTGCATTCTCTGCCTCTCCTGAAGCAACTTGAGCAAAAATATTGTGGACCCGTTGTGCCATTTGTGTAGAAGTCTGCTGTAAATAAATAGACCTTCTATATTAAATTTCTGACAACAGCTAGAGCACATGTTTCGGTGCTCCCTTGCTCGGTCTCGGCAGGGCAGCCATAGCAGATCAGCGTTACAAATCTGTCCGCAGTTTGGCAGATAAAGAAATTTATGAAGTGTCGGATAAATCCTTGTGCAGATGAAAGCCATGATGAGAAACAGGCTTTTATGCAGCATGAAAGGTACACTGAATAAACACACAAATAAAGTGATGTAGAACAGGGTGAGGAGCAGTCATTAAAAAAAAAAAAACACTGCCAGTCAAGGGGTTAAGGACAGCTCAACACTTTTTGCAAGATGCTGGACTGGACCAGTCAAGGGGTTAAGGACAGCTCAACATTTTTTACAAGATGCTGGACCAGCTTTGGGAATTCTGGAGCATGATAAATTTGTATATATTTATCTTCTTCTCTCCACTATGATCATTTTAATTTTCCTTCTCTGTTACAATTCCCAGGCTAGACACACTGTTGAAGCTACCCTCTCTGCCTTTTATTGCAATAGCAATCATGCGGATGCTCGAGGTGCATTCATGCTGCTGCCGTTGTAGTACTGTTCAACTGAGCACATATGGTGCGGCTCACGTGTGTAGGGTTGCAGGGTTTTAGGAGACTCGGAGTGTGTTAGGGTGCAAAAGCAACGTAAGAGAAGTGGAAGCATAGTTAACAGCACACTTGATCGCCTTGGTGGGTAGAGCACAGCTAGCATTGTAAGTGCACACTGTACTGTAAGTGCGCCAGTGTTCCTGCTCAGCTGCTGTGTGTATGCTCTGGTCTGAGCAATAAGTCTCAAGCTAACATGATTTAATCCTTTACCTCCCGTAGACGAGCTCAGCACTTCCACGCATTTTGCACGCTCTCTACCATGGACGAACTGGGGTTGTCCACGGCGAAAAATTCCCATTTATCTTGCCAAAGGTGATCTGAGCAAGTCCATGCATCTAGTTTTCTCTTTTATGCACAGATATGGCACTACAATACCATGAACAACTTGGTAGAAACTTTTCTAACATTACTGAAAAGGAAGAAAGCATTGTCGTTGTACAAAGAAGCCAACTCTCTCCTACACTCCTATACTATAATTTCTTTGTGTGTGTGTGCCCCAGTAGAAAGAATAAGTATTGTTTTGAATGAACTTTTTCCATTTATTTAATGTGCGAATTCCATACAGCATTAAAAAATAACAGTAATTTGGGAATGTTTCTTCAAAAATAATTGGGGAGGTAAAGCGGCATCGTGAGGTGCCTCATAGCGGCCATGGGATTGTTCCTTCTGCCTAGTAGCAGTTGCCTTGCATGCTGCATTGCACCAACATGTCACACTTGTGTGTAGCTAGAACACTGTCCAAGGAGTTCAAGCACAATGCTAAATCTTGATATCACTTTCAGTTCTTTGCTCTATGAGCAAAGCTGACAAATTTTTACAAATAAATTGCCTCTATTTCTTCTCTGTGCCCAGTTTTTATGTAAGTGTGTCATTTTTTATCAAGACTGCACTCAGCTAAATGTATGCAGGCTGCATACTGAACCAGTAGCATTCAGTGTTGTTAAAGAAAATAAATTTTGTTTTTAGTGCAATGCGGCACAAAAAATAAAGGGCACATGCGGTTATGCACCGGTATTATAGACTTAGCACAGGATTAAAAGGACCGTGCAACATATTTTGGATAAAGTAAGTAAGCTTGCCGATTTGATCTACAGTGCTTTCCTGATGAATGACTTGGCCAAACATCATTTCTGTACATGTAGCAGGGAACATTTCGACAAAAACTTAATGAACTCTGATGTCAAATAAAATGCCTTGCTTGCATCTGGTCTCTTCTCTGGGTGACAGTCACATTTGGGACAACACGCTCATCAAGTGGCGACACATTGCCAAGCTGGACAAGCAGAGTGAGGTCATCCAGTATATCTGTGGATCCATGAGGCCACACGCACCGAGAGACTTCTGTGTGCTAAGGTAAGCTTGTACAAACATTAAGGCACATGTCAGTTTGACAATAGCATGACAATAGGACATAAGGACTGAAGAGGGCATATAATCATCATCATCATCAGCCTGGTTACGCCCACTGCAGGGCAAAGGCCTCTCCCATATTTCTTCAACAACCCCGATCATGTACTAATTGTGGCCATGCCGTCCCTGCAAATTTCTTAATCTCATCCGACCACCTAACTTTCTGCCGTCCCCTGCTACGCTTCCCTTCCCTTGGAATCCACTCCGTAACCCTTAATGACCATCGGTTATCTTCCCTCCTCATTACATGTCCTGCCCATGCCCATTTCTTTTTCTTGATTTCAACTAAGATGTCATTAACTCGCGTTTGTTCCCTCACCCAATCTGCTCTTTTCTTATCCCTTAACGTTACACCTATCATTCTTCTTTCCATAGCTCGTTGCGTCGTCCTCAATTTGAGTAGAACCCTTTTCGTAAGCCTCCAGGTTTCTGCCCCGTAGGTGAGTACTGGTAAGACACAGCTATTATACACTTTTCTTTTGAGGGATAATGGCAACCTGCTGTTCATGATCTGAGAATGCCGGCCAAACGCACCCCAGCCCATTCTTATTCTTCTGATTATTTCTGTCTCATGATCCGGATCCGCAGTCACTACCTGCCCTAAGTATATGTATTCCCGTACGACTTCCAGTGCCTCGCTGCCTATTGTAAACTGCTGTTCTCTTCCGAGACTGTTAAACATTACTTTAGTTTCCTGCAGATTAATTTTTAGACCCACTCTTCTGCTTTGCCTCTCCAGGTCATTGAGCATGCATTGCAGTTGGTCCCCTGAGTTACTAAGCAAGGCAATATCATCAGCGAATCGCAAGTTACTAAGGTATTCTCCATTAACTTTTATCCCCATTTCTTCCCAATCCAGGTCTCTGAATACTTCCTGTAAACACGCTGTGAATAGCATTGGAGAGATCGTATCTCCCTGCCTGACGCCTTTCTTTATTGGGATTTTGTTGCTTTCTTTATGGAGGACTACGGTGGCTGTGGAGCCGCTATAGATATTTTTCAGTATTTTTACATATGGCTCGTCTACACCCTGATTTCGTAATGCCTCCATGACTGCTGAGGTTTCGACAAAATCAAATGCTTTCTCGTAATCAATGAAGGCTATATATAAGGGTTGGTTGTATTCCGCACATTTCTCTATCACCTGATTGATAGTGTGAATATGATCTATTGTTGAGTAGCCTTTACGAAATCCTGCCTGGTCCTTTGCTTGACAGAAGTCTAAGGTGTTCCTGATTCTATTTGCGATTACCTTAGTAAATAGTTTGTAGGCAACGGACAGTAAGCTGATCGGTCTATAATTTTTCAAGTCTTTGGCGTCCCCTTTCTTATGGATTAGGATTATGTTAGCGTTTTTCCAAGATTCCGGTAGGCTCGACGTTATGAGGCATTGCGTATACAGGGTGGCCAAGAGGGCATATAATCCTGTTCAAATCCTGTTCACAGTTTTTGCAATTGGCATTAAAAAAAAAATCATGAATGATTCTATGATGTGATTAAGCAGAGGCTAAAATATTGGTCTTTTGGAAGTAAAATAAATCTAAAGGAAAACAGATACCTTGTGGTACACACAGGGTATGAATTTGGGTCTTTCAGATTTGGATGGCATTGTCCTAGCCACTTAGCTGTAACTGTCAATTGCTGCCATATCTCAGACTGAAGTACTAGCACAAAATTCTCCGAAGTAGAAAAACAAAATGTCACTAAGCTGATCCACAGAGAGAAGTACAGTAAGACCTCTTTAAACTGTACCCGCTTAAACAATAGTTTCGTTTTAAGAGTGGTAAAGTCAAATCCCCGACTCAGTGGCCATTGAACATAATGTGTTTTGTATCCGCATAAACCATACCAGCTTATTGCGTACGTATTGGTTAACACGTAGTGTTTTCATTTTTCGTCGCGCAAACACGGCGGTGCATTGTCTCCATCGGGCAGCCCGGCAGAACAAAAAGCCTCAGAGATCGGAACAACGGCGTCCAAGCGCCCTGTGCGTTCGCGCGTGAAGCCACATCAACATCATTTCGGCGGCATGTGAGAGAGCATTGTGGCGTTGCGCAAGCGAGGACTTGCGTCATGCCGAAGCTCGGATAAATAAGACGCCGGATGCTCAGCATAGAAGAAAAATTAGACATCGTTCGTGCTATCGAACGTGACACGAGAAGTCGGCGCTGGCAGGCACCAGGGATCTGCTGTTGAGTACGGTGTGTGGCATTTGGAATGCGAAGTTGCTCGGCAGAGCTGCTGCGACCGCGAAGAGATGTCAACTACGAAGTTCGACTTTTCGCCATCGTTGCCTCTGTTGTTACCGAAGTGTCGGCTAGCAACAGTGATGAGGATGACACCGAAAGCGACAGCATGGATAATTCAGGCCCGACAGTCGCAGAAGATGTGCATTACGTCGGCCTCATGAGTGCAATCATCGTGACGAGAACAGCACCCCACAATGAAAAAGGCGCACTGCGACTTGTGCAGCACTACTGTACGCATGCATGGAGAATACGTAACGCCAATGAGCAATCTGGCATGCGAGTGTTTGCCAAGAAGAGGGGGCTGGCTGAAAAGCTGCCTCACTGCTTCAGTAAGTTCGAGGCCACTGTCATTGCTGCTGCGGCCGCCAAGGCATCAAACGAAAATAACACTTTTGTCGCGCGAAGTGAATAAATACTGCATGTTTTTTACGTTTTCATCGCACTTTCTCTGAGTTCCGTTCTTGGCATGTAAGTGGTTGATCTCATGCTATTTCGGTTAAACAGTACTACTGTTTAGTACATACTTTGTCCAAGCTCCGACCAACTATGGTTTAATGAGGTTTCACTGTACTGTGTTGCAAATGGGTCGCAAGCCCCAAGGGTAGCGTTGGCCTGGCGGCCTGGGGCACAGCTAGAAGCATCCGAAGGTCCTGGCAAAGGATGAGTCGACTGCTAACAGAACAACTTGTTTATTATAGCATCGCAAAAGAGCGGCCGGTCAGGTCGACCGAAGTGGAGAAATGGGAGACCACGTTACTCGACTGAATAAATCGAAGCTTCTCTCTTGGTGTCCGGGGGCAGCTGCTTTTATACTCTCGGAGTTGAGGGCAAGAAGGAATGGCACGGAAGAGGCGCACGTGACGGCGGCGCACGGACATGTTGTGACAAGAAGTGACGTATCCGCCGGGCCGGCGCCGGTCAGACCTCCTCGCTTCATAGTTGGGGAGCTCCCTTGATAAGCATGGGCACCAACATGTACAAACACACACTCACACACACGAAGACAAGTGGCATTGAAACATGCCTGGACGCGCTTGGCTGGAGGCGCTGGGGCAGCGCTGAACTGGCCAAAATGTCCGCCGCTGTGAACGAAGCCCCGGCGTCCATTGCATCCGTGCCGGCTATACCGCACGTCGGAGGCGAAACGTAACAGACTGCCCCGCGGGGAGAAGGAGATCCTGATGGTCAGGGGACTGCATCCGCTGTCTGGAGGGATGTCGCTCGATGATGCTCATAACCGTAGTCGGTCGTCCCTCGGCGTTTGTTGAGTGCAGCGCACCGAGAGGGCCTCATTCTCAAGTTCAGGCTCACACGGGACACTGCAAAGTGACTTCAGGAGAGTTGCCTTTTTTTTTTGTTCTCGTTCCCGGCAAGCGTTAGAACTATGCCGAAACTCAACCGCTCAGTCAGCAAGTACGACACAACCCTCAATAAGCTATGCCAGGCTCTTTCCCCTTTTATACTACTGCCTAGTTCCTTACAGTAGTCTAGCAGCACTCAGAACGCGTCCACAAATTGGATAATTGCACTAGAAAGCACGTCATGACTTTGAAACACTAAACAAAAGCAATATGTTAAAAATCCTGCCTCAGGAAGAAAAACATCAGTAACAAACAACTTTGAGGCTGATTCCTACGTTAGGGGCCTCGACTTAAGCCATCGGCATTACCGTTGAGACTCCCCTTTTTGTAACGCACCTCAAAGGAATATTGTTGCAAAGCGAGGCTCCAGCGCAGGAGGCGGCCATTTTTGGAAGAGATGGTCTGCAGCCATTGGAGAGGGCAGTGATCCATCTCAATGATAAACCTCAAGCCAGCTATGTAGCATGACAATTTATGAACGGCCCACACGAGACACGCACACTCTTTCTTGGTGGCGCTGTACGCCTGCTCATGACTGGTCAGCTTACGACTAGCATAGAGGACGGGGTGTCGGGGTGTTCCACTTTTCCATTTTCCCGTTGGCACAGTACAACGCCCATGCCTCGTTCACTAGCATCGCACTAAACAACGAACCCTTTTGTGTAGTCTGGTGATCGTAGCACAGGCTGGTTTGTTAGGGCGCTCTTTAGGGTGCTAAAAGCTCTTTCCTTTGTCTCGTCCCAGACGACTGTTTGGGGCTCTGTTTTTCTTAGAGCATCCGTCAGGGGAGCCGCAATATCAGAGTACCTGGGGATGTACCTCTGATAGCAGCTGGCGACACCTAAGAACGACCGAATATCGGTCTTTGTGCGCGGTTGCGGGAAGTCTCGCACAGCGGCCACCTTTATTTCAGAGGGGCGGCGACGACCCCGTCCAATCACGTGACCGAGGTAGACAACCTCGGCCTGTGCTAACTGGCACTTGGGAGCCTTGACTGTCAAGCCCGCTTCGTGCAGGCGGGTTAGCACTGCCCGCAAATGTGCCATATGCTCAGACCAGGATGCGGAGAATGTCGCTACATCGTCTAAATACGGTAAAGCGAATTCTTCCTGTCCCCACAACACTTTGTCCATGAGGCTTGAAAAGCAGTATGGCGCGTTCTTCAAACCAAAACTCAAAACTTTAGGACGGAATGTTCCCATTGGTGAAATGAATGCCACATACCTACTAGCCTCTTCTGTAAGTGGAACCTGCCAATAACCCCTGACAACATTTAGGGTGGAAATAAACTGAGCGCTACCAACTTTTTCACGGCGCTTCTCGATGTTAGGGATCGGATAAATTTGATCCTTAGTGATAGAATTAAGCCTGCGGTAGTCGACGCAAGGACGAGGTTCCTTGCCCGGTTCCTCTACTAAAATCAAAGGGGAGGTATAATCACTCTCACCTGCCTCAATAACACCGAGCTGTAGCATTTTCTTTACCTCAGCCTCCATAATATCGCGCTGGCGGGGTGGCACCCGGAACGCCTTGGATCGTACTGGCTCTGGGGAGGTAAGTTCTATTTCATGAGTAAGGACAGAAGTCCTACCAGGCCTCTCAGAGAACTGACCTTGAAACTCTTGTAAGAGCTGGTGTAGTTCGGTTTTCTGCTCGGGCGACAGCGGCGCTTTACTGATTAAGTCACTTATGACTTGATCGGTGTCTTCCCTGTTCGTCACTGAGCCTAGTCCCGGAAGCTCGACCGGAAGCTCTTCGGGAATGTTTACCATTATACACACCACTGCTTCCCGTTGTCTATAGGGTTTGAGCAGATTACAGTGGTAAACTTGCTGTGCTTTCTGTTTTCCTGGCAGACTCACCACGTAGTTAACATCCGACAGTTTTTGAACAACCCGTGCTGGCCCCTCCGACTGCACGTCGAGTTTTTTTTTTTTAGAGATGTGCGCAATATCATTACCTCATCGCCCACCTCAAAACGATGGGCCCTGGCTGCCCGATCATAATAAACCTTGGCCCTCTGCTGGGCCTTTGCCATTGCTTCACCTGACAACTCCTGTGCCCTTCTTAAGCGTTTGAGGAGCCTAAGCACGTACTCCACCACGACTGGGTCGTCGCCCCTGCCTTCCCACGAGTCTCGAAGCATGCGAAGCGGAGACCGCAGCGAGCGACCGTACACCAGCTCAGCTGGTGAAAACCCCGTAGCCGCATGCGGCGCGGTCCTTAATGCAAACATCACCCCAGGCAGACACAGCTCCCAGTCAGTTTGTTGTTCAGAACACAATGCTCTCAACACGCGCTTCATGACGGAGTGGAGCTTCTCCACGGAATTCGACTGTGGGTGGTACACTGAGCTGTGTAACAGCTTTGCCCCGCACCTTTCGAGAAAGGCTGTCATCAAAGCACTAGTAAACACTGTGCCCTGATCTGACTGGATTTTCGCAGGAAAACCAACTCGCGCAAATATGGACAGTAGTGCATTGACTATCTCAACTGAGCTGAGTTCTTTAAGCGACTCTGCTTCAGGGAACTTTGTTGCTGGGCAGATCACAGTCAAAATGTGTCTGTACCCCGTGGTTGTTACCAGCAGAGGTCCCACTGTATCAATAACGAGTTGTCTAAAAGGCTCCGTGATGATAGGTACCAACTTCAACGGCGCCCTTGATTTGTCCCCTGGTTTGCCCACCTGCTGACAGGTGTCACATGTCCTCACAAAGTGTTCTGCGTCACAAAAACACCCTGGCCAATAGTACTCTTGCAAGAGACGGTCCTTATTCTTCTTAACTCCTAGGTGTCCAGACCACGAACCTCCATGCAACAAGCGCAACAGATCCTGATGGTAGCACTGAGGCACGATCAGCTGATTGAACTCCACTCCCCAGCGGTTTAGATACTTCCGGTACAGGACCCCACTTCTTACCACAAAACGAGCATTTTTCTTGGCGATACCTTCCTTGACATTGCAGCGCATGTTTTCTAGGCTGCCATTCTTTTTTTGCTCGGCTACCAAAGCCGACCGGCTGACTTTTAGCAACCTATTAAGTCCATCTGACGTAGGCGCGATTATCAAATCTGCAGATAGCTCTTCTAACTTTCCCATGTTGGGCATTTCCTCTCCAGTATCTGGTGCCTTCAATGCTACAGGCTTAATTTTATTCAGTTCGGACGTGCTCTGAATATCAGCTTGCTGCGCCTCCGACCCTTTCTCATTGTTCGACAACGTCGGCCCCGCAACTACCACCTTTGCAGCGAGCTCCCGAACTCTTGATCTGGTTAAGGCCTGAACGCTAGCCTCACCAAACAAAAGCCCCTTCTCGCGCAGGAGGTGATTGGACCTGTTCGAAAATAGGTACGGGTACTGGGGGGGCAGCATAGATGACACTGCGGCCTCCGTCTCAAGTGCTCCGAAAGGTCTTTCAAAAAGCACTTTTGCTACGGGCAGACACACGCTATGAGCTTCCACGGCTTGCTTGATCCATGCACACTCGCCCGTGAACATATCGGGTTCTACGTAAGAAGGGTGAACTACATCCATTGTAGCTGCGGAATCACGAAGCACTTGGCACTCTTTCCCGTTCACGAGGAGGTCTCGCATGTAAGGCTCGAGAAGCTCCAGGTTCTCGTCAGTGCTGCATAATGACAAAAACACGACTTTTGTTTTTGTTTCTGGACACTGCGCCGAAAAGTGACCCGGCTTCTGGCACGTATAACACACGCGCGCTTGCCTCGTCTCTAACCGCTTTCTGCGTTCGGCTTCGGCTGCCGCCGTCTCCTTACATTCAGTCGGACTGCTTTCACTCGCATCCGCACTACGTGTGTCCCCCCTTGCTCTCATGGGTGTGAACTTCAGCCTCTCAAACTTGGAGGCAAATACACCCTTTTGACCGTCCTTAGCGCCGCGAGCCCGACGCGTCACAAACTCCTTGGCTGGCTCGGCGGCTTTAGCCACCGTACTGGCCGTCTAGCCACCGTCTGGCCTATCCAAGACCCAGTACCGCACGTTCTCAGGTAACCGACTATAAAACTGTTCCAGCCCGAAACACTGCAGAACTTTCTCGTGGTCACCAAACGCTTTCTCTTTGAGCCACTCCTGCATGTTTGACATAAGCCTGTAGGCAAACTCTGTATATGACTCACTTCTGCCTTTCTCATTTTCCCGAAACTTCCGACAGAACGCCTCCGCTGACAGCCTGTACTCTTTTAGCAGACTCGATTTCACTTGGTCGAAATCCTCTGCCTCCTCTCTCTTCAAGCGAGCGACTACGTCGGCCGCCTCGCGGGGTAACAAAGTGAGCAAGTGCTGTAGCCACGTTTCCCGAGAGAACCCCTGCTTCTCACACGTTCGCTCAAAGTTAGCCAGGAACAAACCAATGTCCTCTCCAAGCTTAAACGGCCGCATCAGGTCAGTCATTTTGAACGATACTCGTTCTCCTGCACCGTGTGCCTGACTTCTATTATCAGCGCGTTCCATCTCTACCTCGAGACACTGCATTTCCAAAGTGTGTTGACGGTCCCGCTCCTTTTTTTGCTCTTTACGTTCGCGCTCATCTTTCTCTTTCTGTTCTTTACGTTCGCGCTCCTGTCTTTTTGCCGTCTCCCTCTCCTCAATGGTCTCAAGGCATTCGGACAGCTCGTCATCCTCAGCTTCTAACTCAAGAATAGCCCTTAGCATTTCTGGTTTTCTGAGTTTGTCTGAGACATCCAGACCCAACTCTCTTGCAAGCTCCAGCAATTTCGGTTTGCGCAACGACTTCAAATCCATGGCTGCTCTGAATGCTGCTTTCTCTACTGCTTACTATTGTCTTGCCGCAAACTAACCCGGAAGCAACGACAACCACAATTACTAGCTCTGTTTCTGACACTAACAAAAGCCTGGCAAAACTCGGAAGAAAGTCCTGCACCCACCAAACCTCGCAGCCAAGAATTCAGTGCAGTCGTTCCGCTGCAGGCAACAACTCATCACACAGGGCTCGTTGCACTGCTCCCGGATGCTCGTTGTGCTGCTCAGCATACAGTCGACCGCATATCTTCGCTGCTGGCCTCCATTGTCACGATCCCACCGCTGCCTCCGTTTAAGCAATTTATGTTCATCGAGATTGCTTTGTAAATGATTTGTCACAGGTCATGACAAATTGTTACTCATAAGTGACAGTACTATTTACATTTTAACACTGCACTGGAGGCAAATGCATAGTGTGGCAAAGGGTATGCTATTGCTACATGCAGAGCAAGAAATTACTGTGAATTCTGTGTTGCTGCAGTTTAAACCTAAATTCAACGAAGTTGCACCTTTGGGTGAAGAGGTGCCCAGTGTCTCATTTACTATACCCTCATGAATCCCCAATCAATCAGCACAAGCACATGCACCTTGCTGTACATGACGTGCTGTTAGGGAACATAAAAGAGTTGAGTGTGCTGGAAGTTTGAATAATGTTTGTTTGTTTGCTTTCTTCAATTGAATCATGCATTTAACTTCCATTGATTCAATGTTGGTTAATTGGACTTTCTTTTTTAACTATCCTATCTATGCATGTACTGTTGTGACTGACTGAATAGAAATTGTATGCCACACCATATTATATTCGCCACTTTTGAATCAACCTTCGATGTCTTTGCAACTTCTAAACAGTCTGAAGCGGTGCATTTGTATTTATAGGGCATGGCGTACGGAATTGGCCAGGGGGTCCTGTGCCCTGGTGGAGCTCTCAGTCAATCATCCGGATGCCACCGTGCTTCTTCGTGGCGTCAGAGCAGTTGTGCTTGCTTCCCGTTATCTCATCGAGCCCTGTGGGGCAGGCAAGTCAAGGGTCACGCACATCAGCAGAGTGGATTTCAGGTACTGAGACAAACTATGTGCCTCTCTCTTGCCAAAATATTGGCAAGAACATTTGCTTGCATTTTGCCTGAAATTATAAACATTCTATACATAAGCTGCAGTTCCTTATCATATTAAAACATTATCGTCTGCAATGTTACAGGGCTGGTTTGTGAAAAATTTTGGCTGCATCATGAATCACAGGTACATACTCGGGCTCTATAAGCTATGGCCTGTTTCAGCTATGGGTACAGCTCAGTTCTGCCCTCAGGCTGTGCTTAAAGATGCTCCGAGATAAGCTTGCCAATTAAGTAGTAGCAGTAGTAGTAGAAAAACATTATTATAGATGGAAACCGGATGAACTCCTACTCCAGTCTCCAGAAAAAAAAAAAAATTGTACGCTTTCTTTGCAGTGGCAGTAGGTTACTGCCTGCCAATGTCAGTATAGCCATGACTTCTATGCCAAAGTGCTCTGCTATTGGTTTAAAGAATCTCTGTGGCAGCTGTCACATAGAAAAACCATGTATAAGAGTGTCAATTTGCTGTGTAGCCAACACAAACAAACTTGAAAATTTCGGAATGCTCAAGGGAAATGTGTATCTGGTCTGGTGATACAGCCTCCTTAGGGAGCCTCTCTCAGTCTATGCAGTCCACTTAATTTTTCAATATTAATGTTTTCTCATTGCCATGCATCTGTTAAGGGAGTTTTTGGCTTTGTATGCATTCATCTGTAGATAGGTGCATAGAAAGATGAAAACTCCCTTAAAGGGACGCTAAAGGCTGATACTAAGTTGACGTGGACTGCTTAAATACCATTCCAGAAACCTCACAACGCTTGTTCCGTGCCAAGAAAAGACATAGTTTATGAGAAAATTGCATCTGAAGCATCCAAATGCCATTTTCGAAATTTGCACATTGTGTTAATATTCACACACCAATACAGACAGTTCACCCTTGCGCAACAGCGAGCGTATGCACAGAATGCCTGTGGTGTCTGTTTGGTGTCTCTTCCTGTCCATCTTCTACTTGCGCCAGTGCCATGGTACATTCACTGCAGGTGCTACATGAAGCTGTCCCATAGCGTAACATGGAAGTTTCACGATCAAATGAGAAGTATTGAAGGACCGTGGCACTGCTGAGCACTGTGGATGACATAATGTGCTAAAACATGACCTATTTTGAGTTACTGAGCCATTTTGTCAGTTCTCGCACTCTGGTTGTCATACGCGGAGCATTCAATTTCTTATGTTGAATGCTACATCGTCAATGTGTGAGCATGGCAAGAACAAGGAGTGCTGGTCAGACTACCCTTTGCTCTTTTAATTTTCTTGTACCATTTCTACAGCTGTTGAGGCAACAGACAGCAGCATCTGTACTGCTTCAACATTCTCCGATAGATGTCCATGAGTTTTTCAGATAACGCATTGCACCAAAAATTGTGTCACTGACTTTTGCTGTTCCCTGGTGCATGGTTTCAAGGTGGCAGCCACATTGTGTTCAGTGACATGACATTTTATGTCTGGCAGCTGAGTGCAGCACGTTCGAAACGAAACTTTGCTTATTTATTTTACTGTGCTCGTACTATGTATGTACAAATAACATAAATTTTCCATAACAACTCCACCCTTTGTTGCTCAGTGGACTGAGTATTTGGTGACAAGTTCACAGTGTGGACACATGTCAGTGGTGTGGTACCACTTGGCCACCACTTACAGTTTTCGAGATGTATCCAGTTGTTGGCCTTACATCTTAAGCGACAAGGCTTTTTGAAATGGTCTCAACAAAAATCTACATAATTAATTGTTGTAACCTTGACTAATTGAGGCCCCGTCTGAGTAAGTTTCCTTGGATGCGAATATGAAGCAATATAAAAAAACTGTGAAGAAGTATTTGTGAAGCTTTAAAGAAATGTTTAATTTTAATAATGCTGGCATGGCAACCACAATATTTATAATAAATTCAACTATATCATTGTGCACAGTTCTGGACCAGGTAATTAAATAGTTTTGGCAAAGCCACCAGACTGAGCTACAGGCTGACACATGTTAACTATAGGAGTCTACAAATGAGTTGCACAGCTCGCAGTGAAAAATAACTAGTGTATGTGTTTGAGCTTCCTTTTCGCAGATTGTGCTAATGTGCCCTAATTCGGCGCAGGAGGGGGTGCAAGATTCGCTTCAAGGTATCGCAGTAAGATATGGAGCCATAATTGAGCTGCAGTACTGAAACTAAGAGCAAATGGTCTTGAAGTGAAGCCATAGTGAACAATGTGGCTAAATACTTAATAGGTTACGATCCATGTCAATATTGAGGTCAACTTGGACAATGGCACATTGTAATGTACGTTTTTCCTAAAGCTAAATTGACTGAAACAAAAGAATGTTGTGGACAGCCCTTGCTCTTTTGTCTCTGCAGGGGTCGAACCCCGGACTGGTACAACAAGGTGTATGGCCACTTGTGCGCCCTGCTGCTGGTCCGGCTTCGCGATTCCTTTGTTCAACGCACTGAGGGGCCTGAGACTAAGGTCTGACACCCAGTCAGGCCCCACTGTCACTGTACATATCCCCATCACAGGCTTCTGGCCGACGATGGGAGGGAGGCAGCAGGAGTGTGCACACACAATCCCGCAGAGTTCTTCAAGCAGACTAGTTGCAAGGCTCACTGTAATAAGGCAGCGTGCTGTAATGGCTTGGCAGCTGTGGTGCTCTGCCGCTAAGCATGAAATCGCAAGTTTGATTCCCAGCCCACACACTGGGACTTCTGTGTATGTTGAAGAACTCCATGTGGTTTAAATGAACTTTGCACCCCTCTGCTGTGGCATCTCTCATAGCCTAGTTGTAGCTTCGAGTGGCTAATACCAGTCAAACATCCCATAGGCCCTATGTTTCAAGCCACGATGATTGGATTGAAATTAGGAAGTTTGTAGATGGATACGTCACCTGTATTGCTACTGCAAACTAGCAAGTGCAATCTTACAGTGAAACCTATGCGACCAATTCCAGTTAAATTTTTTCTCCTCATACAGCCTTGGCACATCTGCCAGCTTGCAAAAATTGCTCATGGGGAAGGCAACCTTATGAAGCAGAACTTTACAGCCAGTATGATTGAAGAACTCTGACAGTTCACAGCCAGCACCTACTGTAGAAATTTCAGAGCCATCAGTTTCTCTGAGGGTGCAGTCCAATTGCTGTTGAAGGGTGAACTGCCAAATGAACAGCCAAATACAAAGTGGTCATGCTGAGATTCATTGCGTCATAAATGCACAGAAGCTAAAGGCTTTGAACCCGTGTGCTGCGTCCACGAACACTGCATATCTATCTGTTGACTGTCCTTTCAAGAAAAATATTGGCCACAATGTCAAAGCTATCTTTGGAGATGCAAGTTACACTTCCTAAATCTACAGTTCCTCAGAAATCAGCCATCATCGCCATGCACAGCCTGCCTACGAAATGAGCTACAAATGGAACTTGATTTCAAACAACATTCAGTGGCTCTGTTTAGTTTCGAGTATATCTAGTTATTAATGCAGTAGTGTAATTGGTACAACTATAATCAGCAGTGCTACATTTAGTAAATTTGGCATAATTGAGCTTGATACTTTTAATCTTGATTGTGCAAGTGCAGTTTTGATGTCATGCATAAGATGTCATGGTGCTGTTGTTTTTTTGTATGGGATGGTAGACTGTTTCTATGAAAGAATTGGGATGCACCCAAAGAGAGACAATTAGCCAAATTAGAAGGCTTTATATAGCAGTGGTGGCTGGCTTGTACATAGCTACAATTGTTTCAAATAAGAAATTTGTCAATGCATTGCCTGCCAATTACTGTTCGTTATAAACTGTTATCATGTGCATTTGAAAGTTTATCGAGAGTTTTTCTTTCTGTTGCTTTCAGGGGTGTTGTGGCAGGATGCGTTGTTACATTCACAGATTTGTCCATCTGTACAGTGGGAATAATACAGCCTTACAGTAGGATAAAAAATTGGCACATATTCGGGCCGCTTATCACCAGCCCAGATTGTTAAAGTTAGCATGTGTGATAGATGCCTTGCTATGTATAATTCTGCTAGCGTAAGCCTCTTGCTTTTGACTAAAGTTGTTCAGGTCTGTTTTAAAGCAGGACATGCCATACTTGGCAACTGTAAAGGGCACTTTGTGCACGTTTCTGCTCTGCTCAAGACGTAATTTGACCATTGTTCATATCAGCATTTGACTTACTGCCTACCTTGGGCAGTTTACATGCACATCAATACATGAGCTTATTTAAACAAGTGATATTTGTGCTCGACTTGTGAAGAAATGATTTTGCACAAAAACCGACCAAGACATGACTACATTAGAACATATCTCTATGCTCTCATTGTCACTCTTGTAGAGATATAGTATATCTAATAGCCTTGAATGAATTCTTTTACAAGTGTTTAATAAAACATTTCTGTGAAATTGCAGCAGGTAAACAATACATTGGGTAGCAATCATCTATGCTGACCGAGTACGTCGAGGCCTGTAAAAAAAATTTATGCGAATCCAATGCATATGTTGGAATCTATGTGAAGCAAAGCTTTGGTGGTGCCTAGCTGATACTATACAAAAACTTGTTTGGTTTGATTTGACGAGTTTTATGTAGGAATCGAAGTGGGAAATGCCCATTCTGGTGGATTGACTAAGAACGGTGTATACCTAGTGCAAAAAGTGAGCAGTTTAATCAAAGAATCCGTTAAAGACAATTTGCCATTCCATTAACAGATCGGTGTTCTTTATAGATACTTGTGGGCTGACATTATATGTTGAGGTTTTAAGTAGGAAGTAAAGTTTTGGTTGAGCAGAACAAAGGTGGGCATACTTGGTCAGCACACAAGGGTTACATAAGCCACTTTGCGGGTACTTTCCTATAACATTTGTATTTATATTCACAAATATATCGGCGAGATAGCTATGCCGAACCCAGGAAAGTAGGCAACGAAAGCTTCGCTTTGAACATCTTACTGCTTAGGTCAAACCAAGAGATTTAACACATTACAGCAACCCAGCATATCATTGCTATATTTTTCTGTACAAGCACTCTAACTGGGCATCATTTTATTTTTGTTTGTTTTATGTACAGGGACCAGGTTCTTATTAGCTTCCTAGTCA
Source organism: Dermacentor albipictus (assembly GCF_038994185.2). Taxonomy (NCBI): domain Eukaryota; kingdom Metazoa; phylum Arthropoda; class Arachnida; order Ixodida; family Ixodidae; genus Dermacentor; species Dermacentor albipictus. Next base: position 24,496,563 of record NC_091823.1, read on the forward strand.
TGAATCAGTCTGACTGCAAACTTTTGCATTTCATGTAATGCTGTTGTAGGGGAAAGACAACCAGCAGTCTACCAATTACCTAGTCAGGTGTGAATGAGTGTACAGATATTGTATGCATAATATTTTTAACTTATTTCAGCTGTTGTATTATTCCAAACTGCAAGCTTTGAAGTACCTTACCATAAAATGCATTGCTCTTGAAGCCTTGCTTGCTGACAGCATGACGATTCACAGAAAATGTCTAAAGCATAACTCTGAAATATGAAGTTCTTTACTTGTTGACTACACATGTGAAAAGAACATCTAGGTGGTATGGTGTTGTGTACACATTAAACATGTAAGTTTCTTGTTGTACCATTGTGCAGAGTGTATATATTGAGCATGTTGCGTTGAAAAGAATCCACAAATTTCTTTCTGTAGAGACAGAAGAGTGAGTGAGAAATGCTATATATGTAAATAGCAGATTTAATCAGTGGTTACTTTTGAAAAAATAAAGAGAATCTATATATCTGTACCTGGAATAATGAACTGGTGTGTGTTGTAGTGAAATTACATATTCGTATTAAACTGCCTGACACTTGTTCATGCAACATAGACAGTTTATTTGACTATAATGTAACTTATTGTGGCTGTGATTCCACTTCCTGCCTCTTCTTCTTTAAGTAGTTCGTCACGAAGAATTCACCTGCAGAGAAAACTTGCAAGGTAATATTTTTTCACCCACTTCATTGCATCCACCATGCAAAGTGCACACCTGTGTGCAGGAGTGACGGACCTCTTTTCAGATTTACTGTGGACAATACAATTTATCATTAAAGAACAAATATACTGGGCAAAAAAAAGATAGAAAGGAGATGTTTAAATGTACAGTGAACCAAACACAGTAGATGCCATTCATTTAAATATAGTTAATTAGATCCTGGCCAGAAGTCCTAGCCAGTGCCCATGCATATTTGTGGGCCAAGATCTTTGTTGCTTCGATCCTGAAATTGTTCCTCACTGAGTAAGTTGAACTTCACTTGTCATGCATGCGCCTCACCCTAATCGTGATGCCACTGGCTGCAGAGTCTCCTTTGGCAAGACTAGGGGATAGTGGATACATCAAAGAAATTCCATTACCTGCTGAAAATGCCAGTTTTTGGCCTGCTTTTAGCCGAGTTTCAAGTGAAAATGTCAACTTAGAATGAACGATTACACTCGTTTACTCAAGTATAGCGTGCGCTTTTTATGAAAACTGGTAAAAAATTGCCTGTCCTTTACAATCAGATAAGAAAGCAAAACTGCATTAACAGCTTAACATCAGAGCCACTGTTACTGCCATCATCATTACATGATGGCAAAAGAGCAAGTTCTTGCACGGATCATCTAAGCTAGTGGCAACAGTGCTACGTCACATTTTCAGCATTTCAGAGTGTTACATGGCATGAACTGGCAAATTGGTGTACTGGCTATATGAAAGTCTATGTGGGGGCCACTATCCCTTTCGCAGTGATTGTGGAGACATTCCTACAAATATGGAATATTGAATACAGGGGACTGCATGAAGGGCAACATGTTGTGGCCTGTAGTCATAAAAAGCTTTCTGAGAATGACAACTGGACATATAAAATTTTATTCATAAAGGTAAACGGTGTCATCCTTTCTTGATTGCCAGAAGTGGAGGCATGCTAAATATTGTAATAAAATCTGGTGTGCTTAGGTTTTAGTGAACACTGTTTTCTATTTGAACCCACAAAAACTGGGTGCACATAAGATTTAAGGCATGTGTTGAAATTGGGCAACTGCCTGCTAGGCAGTAGGTGTGTTTGGATGTTCTTCCTACTGGTCCGTTTGATAAATTGATCGATTCTGTCAGTACCATCAGAGTTGAATTAACGAGAGTTGACTGTAGTACTGAACATATATCTTATTCAGATAAATCATGGGGGAGGGGCCAAGAAACATTGATAAAAAGATACAGGGAGAGGCTTGCACGGCTTGATTAGCGTGCTATTCAATACCTCGCAGGACATACACAGCATTTGGCATTCACATGGGCTAAAATAATGCTGTACTTGCATCTCCATATTCATGTGCATCAGGAAAGTGTTATTTACTACACTACATTGTTGACAGTGATTGAAAAATTTAAAGCAGGTGACAGCAACTGATTGTTCAGCATTTCCTCGCTCTGTGGAGAGAACCTCTTTACAGCTGCGCTGTAGTTTTCTGTTTCTATATAGCCTGATCTGGGTTATCCTGAGCTGCAACATAAGATATTGAACACAGATGCCATTGCTGACAGCAGTTGTCTCCATGTAGCAGCAGCTGTTATCATATACTAGTTGCAGGCAGCTGTGATAAAATATGGCATAACTTGACTTCACTGGTGTGGGTAGGTCACGAAATTTAAGTGCTTTTTTTTTGCAACAATGAAAACATCCAGTCAAACTGCAGACGTAAATCTGTGTTTATAGTCCTTTTAAGATATTTCATTGTTCAATGAAGAACTCTTAATGCTCACTCAGTTGGTACTTGCTTTGCGCAGCATTATTCCAGCAGATATTGCTGGTATAGCAAAGCATTTTTGGCTATGTTTGCTTCTCGGCAAACATTAAAATTGGCAACATGCATGGCCCATTTCGAAAGCATGTGCACCTTCATACTGAGGTAACCGTGAGTATATTCAGCATTAAACAGAATAATTGAAGTAATTTATTAAATTTTATATCGAAGTTTTCATATATTCTAACATTCCTAAGTTTTATGTGTATTTGCTCAACTAGCCTAGCTATTTATTTTGAGTATTAGTAGCAAGATTGTTTGTTTCTAAAAACAGAGTGCAAGAGTGAAATCATGCAGACGATGGCACCAAATAGAGGCAGGTACTGGGACCTTTGGCTGGTAACAACAGGAAAAAAAAAATTGGGAAAAACAAATTTTGTCTCTAGATTTCATGCTGATGATCTGGGTTTTCTGCAAACTTTTTGATAGAGATAGACATCCTCCTTCACGGTGTTGAGTGGCTGAGCACCAATCACAAACTCTTAGTTTTCTTGTTCCCGATGACAAAACGCTCTAAGAAACTATAAAAGCAAGCAATGTGAAATATTTCGCAGGTGACGGCAAGTCTACACCGAGTGTGGCGACATATGGCATGTCACTAGCCCACTGCGAGGCAATGTTATCTCTGCACTGCTGTCAAACTGATATATTGAAGTTGCAACCAACATGAAAATACCTTCGTTGTATCCAACATTCACTATATGCACATATTCGTTGCATACTGATATTGGTGAGAAACATTTGACATTTGCTTTGTTATGCTTATGTTCATTATGTTGAAGTTCAACTGTACGCTAGGTGCATTGTACAGCTGCCTGCAGCTTCCGGAATGCCAAACCTATGAAAGTATTTCTGTGTAACAGTCGGTTACAGCTAGGAACTCTGATACACACTGTGCACTGCATCCCACAACAATATGCATGCTCAACGCTTAAGCACTCTTTAGAAAATCAGTGGTGCGATATAAAGGCGGACGAAAACACATACGACAGGGACGGATACCAACTTGGTAACCGAGTTTATTTAGAACAAGAACTTGCTTTCACGCACAGAAATGTCGTGATTATGATAAACATGCTACAGAAGCAATAATGAAGCATGACGCTAAGTGATCAAATGCACATGCTAATCAACAGACATGCGCATATAGTTGCCCAGAAAAAAGTTTGTGTCTGTCAATTAGCATGCGCAGTTCAGCACAAAGCATAATGCTCTGTTGTCCATCCTTCTTGTAGCATGTTCACCATGATCATGTCACTTGCCTATGAATAAGGCGAATTCATATTGTGAATAAACTTAGTTCGAATTTGTTGTCCGTCCTGCCATATCTGTTCTCGTCCACATTTATTCCCTTAAATATGGCACACCAACTACAGTCCAGCCCACTTATAACAGCCGCAGATATAACGAACGCTCGCTTAGTACGAACGAGGGCGGTGCTACCGTCAAAATATATATTGGGGCAATGGCACAGTGTCTCACATAGAACGAACTGTTGTGGCCTCAACACTCGGTTAGAGCGAACGCGAAGCTGTCGGGCCCCTGTAGTTGACCGAGCCGGCGGTCAACTACAGGGGCCCATATCCAGCGACCGAGCCGCTGGATGTGGGCATCATTCATGAGTTCAAGGTGTGCTACCGGCGGCGCGTCATCCAACGCTTGTTGATTGCGATTGATGCTGCCATGCCAGTTCGCATCAGCTTGCTTGCCGCCGTGGACATGTTGAAAGCGGCGAGGATGGAACTCACCGTGGAGTGCATAGAAAATTGCTTCCGCAAGGCGGGTTTTATAGGCCCAGGCACCGAGGATGCCATAGATCACCCTCCGGAAGGCCGGTCACACGAGGACTTGTGGCAACGCGTTGTTGACACGCAGCTGGCCGGACCCGACGTTGCCTGGGACGATTTCGTTTCTGCTGATGACGACACCGACATTGCGGAGCCATGCACTGACGAAGCTATTGTGCGTGAAGTGCGAGCCCTTCCTGACTGCCCAGAGACCGACGAGGACGATGACGAGGATGCTGCTCTACCGCTGGTTGCTGTGAACGCTTCAGCCGCGATCGGTTACGTCGCGTCGCTTAAGGAACTTGTGTGCAGCAGAGGCCTTGGCAATGAACATATTACCGCGCTGGAAAAATTAGAAACGGCAGTGATGCGATCAGCTTTGAAGAAGCAGACATGCATCACGGACTTTTTTCAAAAATAAACTGAACTTTCGTCTCGCTTGCTCTTTTTTCCCGTATTATAGGAGGTCCACTTAGTACGAACTTTGGATACAACGAAGAAATGCCATGTGACGATCAAGTTCGTTATATGTGGGCTGGACTGTAGTTCAAACCAAGATTCGGCTTAACCAGTCACTGCACCCGCAAGCTGTGGGAAAGTAGCTCTTGCATTACTCTTAAGCTCTAAGTACCTCTTTGAGCAGCTTTATGTTAAAAAGGTCAATGAATGATTACGCTTCTTTTTCATGTGAAGTATGGGAACCTTCATAGCCACGCAAGGCTCGCCCCGCGTACACGCACGTGCACACACACGCACGCACACGCACGCACGCACACACACACACACACAACACACACACACACACACACACACACACACACACACACACACACACAGTCCCCATGTCAATATTTTGCAGCACCTGTAAACTTCAAAAGGCCCAAGGCCCTCCTGCACAATACTGCCAAAGCGTGAAAGATTTGATATTGGTGGGTGACAATGATATAAACCCCATGCTGTGAGTGTTGTTAAGGGATTAAAAACAAGAAAATGAAATTGGCACTCTGTTGCATAACAAGCTACATTTGAATGTTGTTAATGTCTGTATGGTCATGTTGTTGCACCACACACACTGCTTTATGAGCTTTTGAGTGGATTATGTTTTCATAGTCGTGGACTATTAACACATTTCACTACTTCAGGAAAGTTCACTAGTCACTGTCTGAAGCAAGTATGACATAACAATGCTTTCTCACAATAGCCAACTATACAGATACCTACTGACTGCTAATAAAGTGCTACTGACTGCTGATTATTAAATTACACAAAAGCACTCACTCATGAGAACATCAACCAGGAAAGTGTGCATGTGTACTGACCGGCTTTGTATGATGAACGAACCAGTGGTCCACTGGCAGTGTAAAGAAAGCCTAGCTTATTTCCAAAGTCTTCCCAGTGCATGAACTTCTCGGGTGTTACATACTCTACTACCTGAAATCAACAGAAGCAACACTACAATGTCTCCTAGAGAAATGTGCATTGCAGAAATGTGTTAAGCACATAACAAAAAAAGCAAATGAAAATGTAGTGCTTGTTAGCGTGTACTGTAATGGCTACAGAAGTTTATCAAGTGATGACCTCACTGAAAAGTGCTATGCAGGCAAGCAAAGGACAAAATTTCAACAAGATAAAAACCTTTAGGTGCCTTTTTGTAGGCTGCATATATTGACCCAGTGTGAAGCAGTCGATGCCAGCATCACGGACAACTGGTAAGGGAAAAAAAATAATGGTTACCAAATGAAGTGCAACATACAAGCATTACACACACAACAATACACATTCAAAACTAGTGCAGTGAAAGATGCATGCTTTCTGACATTCATCTACGTAACACATCTTCATTTAGTATGACTGACACGAGCTGATCAAGGCCAATTAAATTTACTCCAGTAGGTTAAGTTGCAATCAGGTTAAGGTTAGACATGGAACCATGAAAGTGCTACATTGAATGTTCTCTGAAGCGGGGATTTAACGAAATTCTTTGCACCCACCTTCCATAGTCCTTGCAACTTGGCTATCAGTCTCTCCAAAGCCAAGCATCAGCGAGGTTTTCGTCAGGACATTTGGGTTCACCTCCTTTGCATGCTTTAGGACCTTGAGACTTTGTTCAAAGTTAGCTCTTCTGTCTCTGACATACCTTATTGAACAAACATATCCCATGAAATGTGCCAGAATACAAAGTTTATTTGGGGGGCATTACTGACATAATCATTTCGATTTCATTTTTTGTTAGGATGTTGTGTATGCAACCACGCATTGGATGCATAATCCAGCAATTTGAAATAAATATACGTAAATATCAAATTTATCTTTCACAAATTTTCTGGGTGCTAAACCCAATGCAATGGACAGCAAGCAGTATGTTAAAAGAGCCGTAGCCCTGTGATCAACAAAATGGTCTGTGGTATGCACAGCAAATGAGCATACACAGTGTCTGCCCTATGGAGCACAAGGAAATGCTTTCATTGCTTTTGCATATAAATCAAGGAGTTCCGAAGCAATGGTGCAGAATTTAAGCATCTAGAAGAAATGGAAGCTCACAGCACTTAAAAGTAATATGTTTGAAAATTATAGTGTGGTTCACATTCATTAATTCTGCTTTGTTCTCATAATTACCAATAACTTCAATGCAACCAAAACTGCAAAGAAATAGCAACACCTGCAATGTTGAAATGAGTATTGGAAGTAAAGTTCAGTAGTGCTTCAGGTTGAATCCAACTAGATAGGAGGGCGAATCAGAAAGTCTTTTCCTGTATTTTTTATTAGCCAAAATAAGGTACATACAGGCAGTTACAAATATACATACTATTCTACGTACCTCACACTATTTTTCTAAACAGCCCTCGCACCGGTTCAAATATTTGTCCCGTCGCAGCACTCGATTTGAGATGCCCTGTGGTGTGTTGTCGTCAGTCAGCGATGTACACAGCCTCTCCGAATGCTCATTGTCGTGCAAGTTTTCACGGCCTTTTGCGAACTCTCCACACCACCACCTCGCACCTCTCAAAGCCGGACTTCCTTTCCCCATACGTGGGCTGCATTTCCCTGTGGATTTCGATGGTCGTTTGTCCCATGCTCCATAGAAAACAAATCAGATTTTGTTGCTCATACACTGTGGACATGTGAAGCACAGTCACCATCTTCAACAACTCACAGCAGCACTGTGCTGCAGAGCTACCACCAGATACGGCCGGGCTGGTCCAAGAAAGGTTGACCGCTGGGAATGGATATGTTGACTTCGCATTTACAGCCATAATCTGGCTAAAAAAAAGAAATAGGGGCAAAGACTTTTTGATTCACCCTCATGAAATAAGCTACCCATGGAAGAACAAAGAGGAGGTAGTATAAAGAACTTACATTTGTAATTCGGGAACAGTTTCAATGTTGTGTGCATACACATCAAGGCCTGAGCAAGCCACCTCTCCTACGGCCTTGAGGTCGCCAGCAAAATCGCCAGTCAAGCACTCAACAAGAATGGATGATTTCCTAAAAAATACGACAGCACTCAAACAAACGGCAGCAAAAAGTCTCTTGCCTTTGATGTCCAGAAATGTAATTTGCAGCTAAATGAGCAGAATGCAACATCAATAGAACTTACTTCTGCTTAATTCTTCGTACTGTGTCAGCAAAATGGTTTGAGCCGCCATCAGGTAGATCTGAAAGAGCACAGCAGTCCTATGTACTTTTTACCAGAATGGGAATTGTAGTTGTGGTGGCAGCAATAGTCAGTAGCTCTCCTACGTGCAGGAATGTGCAATCAGAACATTGCTCAAAGCACCACTTAATTTGTAGCAAGAGTGACTTTTCATTTAATTGAAATAGGTAATTTAAACCTAAGCTGTAAAGGCTACTTCCTCAAGGCTACAGATCTGTATGAAAGGGATATCAACAGAGGAGCATCAATTTTCCTTTGCTGGGGGTGGCTCATCGTAATTCTCATGTGCAGCTTGGAATCGGTGGGTAATGAAACCCGGATTTATGCAAGGCACTGTGAAATGTAAAAGCACAGCAAACTTGGTAAGTTGGCATGCTTTCATTTTGAAGATTAAACTGAAGCTGCCAGTGTCAGTTTAAGTATGATGTTCGTGTAAACTGAGCAACTGACATACAATTTTCCATACAAACGCAGTGTACTGGCGCAACTGGCAACTACAAAGTTTACGTACTGTCCGTTAACCCACAAGGGTGCTTTATTAACACAGGAGGCATGAGTGAGACACCTAACAATGTCAATGAGCACTTGGAACAAGTGTAATCAATGAAACGTGACAGTAGTGGTTGAACTGTATCATCATATGATCTAGTAACACTGGTTGTAACATGTAGCTACGACGAGCATGTGTGACTGTAGTACTTGATGACTATTATTGTGTCCACTATACTCGAGTCCTCTTGTGCCCTCTACACTTTTGTGCTTGAGCAATACTACAAAAGTCTACACAGGACACACCCTCAGCAGTGGTGACAGATGTTTTGACACCACTGTGAACCATCAAAATTGCTCAATTGCTTAATAGCCATATGCTATTAGCAGCTAACAAATGCAGCTTTGCAGCAAGCTTGCAGTACTTTCAGGATGCCCAGCATAGGCTATAGTTGAGTTGTACAGATGGCCACTGTTATCATCAGGGTTCGTAATGAAGCATGCATGATGAAATAAGTTGTGGTGCCATGCCACCGGAACATTGTATCTAGCACCAGCAGTGCGACTTTTATTGAATCTAAGATGCAATGCACTAACATTTAGATTGCTAATGATAGGAAAAGGTTCATGATGGGCCACCAGAGACCACGGTTACAAATATGTCTGTCCTACCTATGGTTTTCAGCCAGGATTTCTTAGAGATGCTCAGATAGAAGTTCAATGCGAATTTTGTGTCACTTAATTCTAAGCACATGTTCACATAGCCTCAGTAAGAAATACATCAGCATACCATCTCTGTCTACCGAGGTTATTACAACATACTCTAGGTCCCACTCTGCGATTGCTTCTGCAGTGTTCTCAGGCTCATCAGGGTCTGGTAAGGGTGGGCGTCGAGCAGTTTTGACAGAACAAAACCTGCAGGCTCTTGTACATGTGTCACCCAAGACCTGCAATCAAAAAAACTTTGCTCACAGAGCTAACACTCCTTCTGTTGTGCGCTTCTTATACCAACAGCAAACTGTCACACACCATGATTGTTGCTGTGGCAATATTGTCTGGGCCTCCATTCCAGCAGGTTCCGATATTAGGGCAACGTGCCTCTTCACACACCTGAGAGCATTAAACACAGTAAGCACAGCTCACTCAATGCATATGGCACTAGTCCTATATAGAAAGAGTGCACAATAATAAAGGACCATTCCAGCTAACTCTAGAACTCTGAGCTGTTATGCAATAGATAGTACAGTGCTGTCTGAATATATGGATTCAAATACCATAATGTCAGGGCAGAAGGAGAGCTATGCAGAAGCCTGTTAACAATAAAATGTGTGCAAATCAGAGAACCATCATATAAAATCACACATACACAGCACACATTAACTAATGTTGCGGTGTTTTGAAAGCGGCGGATATAGCAATGAGAGCAGACTATGGTGAGTACTCACAGTGTGGAGCTTCTTGCCTCTTAGCGTTCCTTTTAAACGAGAAAAGTGGATTCCTTTAGGAATGTCAACCTTCAGCCACGGCGGTAGCTTCAACCTTAGATAAATGATCACATTGTGCATGCATTAAAGAAAAGGCGGAAGTTTGCACTTTCGCAATAGTAGGATACTTCTTAACACAGTAATAGCGGTTGTAGACATAGCTTTCTGTAGGCATGACAAGATGACTAACCTTTCCGTTTCTCCTGGCGCGCGCTTCAGCTTCCCCGTGTAGTCCTTGAACGTGCTTCCTCTCGGAACTGCACCAGCTATAAAATCTGCTAGGCCAGGTCCACTTGCGATATTATCCTTTTGCTCGCTTGTCAGGCTGCTCTTAAAGCACCGCGATGTCGTTGTGTACTGCGTGCATTAAAAGAGAACCACAGTCTGACGGCTTACTTATGAACAAAAACAAACGATCACTTTCACTGAAAATAAGAAAACGAGCGCATGACAAATCTCATTTCACGAGGCAAAGCACTTAACTACTTATCACAACATGCATCGGTCACCTTGGCGAAGCGTTATCTCAACAAAGTAAACACACTCACTGCTCGGAGAGATTTGGACGCCGCTGCAGCTTGACGGCTGTGTTTCAACATGTTGCAGCTGGTTGGCCTCCTGACAAAGTAAAGAGGTAGCGATTTAGCGGATCAATCTTGCCATATCTGAGGATCCATGGAAGAACAGAAACCATATGGAGGCTGCCATTTGTAAGTGGTGATGACAATGGTGTTGATTGTCATTTCTAATTGTTATTTTTCTATGTAGTTACAAGCTTGTTTAGTATTGAGAGTGAATTTAATAATATTTATGAGCTTTTTTGTTTCTAACACTTAAGATGTGCGATAAATAAAATTCGTGACAGTCATCACACGTCTTTGGCGCTGCTTGTAGTACGCAAAAGCCTATCTTCTGAGATTTGATTTCTGTGATGTTGGCGCCATTTAATGATGCTGTGGTACACTGATACCAACTGGTGTTTTGAAGTTTGCTATTGACTGTCCCCTTCTTTAATGTACTAAACGCAATACAAAGGGGACGAGCTTGGCGTTTTCTGCGCTTGAAAACTAGCGGCGACATCGAAGTGCATCAAAAGTGTGGCCTTTGAGATTGGAAGGCACCGCGTTATTGCACAATCTTGGAAGTCTTAACGATGCTGGAGTACGCTGACACAAACTGGTGTTTTGAAGTTTGCTGTTGGCTGCCCCCTTCTTTAATGTTCTAAACTCAATATAAAGGGGGCGAACTCGGCCTTTTCCGCGCTTGAAAACTATCAGCGACATCGCAGTGCACCAAAAGCGTGGCCTTCGAGATTCGCAGTCATTCAAAACTCTCGCTAATTTGCTGAGTTCGCAACTACTTAGGCTAATGATACTGTTGCATAGATAGCAGTTGGTATGTGTTATTTAGAGACAAAAAGAACGATCGTATATATATATATATATATATATATATATATATATATATATATATATATATATGTGTGTGTGTGTGTGTGTGTGTGTGTGTGTGTGTGTGTGTGTGTGTGTGTGTGTGTATGTTGTGTGTGTGTGTGTGTTTCAAGGAATAGAAGCACATAAAAAATGACTCCTGATGACGCCCGGACACCGGCCGAAACGTCAGTAAAATGCTGTTATTTTCCTACGTGCTTCTATGAACTGTTTCTGTGCCGCATCCTGTGATTCTGTGCTTCAGATATATCAACGATATAGCCGTACGGGTCGCTCAGAACGACACGCGAGATTGAATGTGCTTGCGGAGTACATTATCTACAGGCATGTGGCGACTTTTTCTTTCTTTAAGCAAGCACACGACAATGACGTGGCCGCTTTTAAATCTAATAGCAGTTATATCTAGGATGCTTGTGTAAAAGTTAGGAAGCGTATATTGCGCTCAAGCTGGTATAAAGAGGAGGGGGGAGGGCAGTTGGCATGCGTTGCGAAAGAATAAAGACTAGAAAATAGAAAACAATACACAGTTTTTTTTGTTTTTTTTACACTATACATATTTTTTTTTTACTCAAAGCTATGAGCGTAGCGATCGTGGCGTTTTAGCCGAGGAATTCGTAGTCGGGGCGAATATACTCTGCCGCTATGTGAGTTTACCGTATACTCACTGTCCCTGTGCTTGGAGTTGTCCACTAATTTGCCTTCGCTCTACGATTTGCTACCCTCCCCGTTAGTTCACATTGAGGGTAAACAGCGACCGCTCCGTAAAGCTGTTACTCCTGGTTTTGATCCTCGGACAAGGACGAAGTTTGTTTGAACTGCGAAATTTTTTTTTCCGAGAAATTCTTATGAGTTTCCTGCCATACGGTTCCTTTATAGCGAATTCGAGCTATAATAGGATGGATGACAATTTTCCTTTCATTATCGAACCTTCCTCCACTTTGCGGGTTTCGGCAGAACTGATTCGCCATTAGAATATTTAGTTCAATGTTCACTCCATGTCTGCACTCAACCTAATGTTATATGATGTGCCTCAATTGGTTTGCGGTGACCATCGCTGTCCTGCATAAACATAGTGAACTAGGTTATGGCACTGGATTAAAAGAAAAAGAAAAGTTGCAGCTTGCCATGTGCATCGAAAACGGCGTGGTACACGCCTTCAAAAGCAGTGACTACCTGTTATAGGGCTCTCAAATGCTGTCAAGCAGATACCCAAGCCGAGAAAAACTTCGCCACTTAATCAGAACCGCAGCCGCAGGTGGGACCTTAAACTTTCGCATTCAGTTCCCTTTTGCGCTTCCGTGGCAGACGACGCGGCCGCTGTGATCACGTGATCCCTCATACCACGTCACGCCGATGGCGGCGCCAGCTTTTCCAGTGGTGGAGCTCGCTCCCAATACTCTCCGCTCACACCAGTGCACCACCAACCATTTGCATGCAGCTATAGCTCTACAAGAATGCTAGCAAGCGTGCACACAAAGCCTTCTTTTGCCGAGCTTTCATGTCGTTGGTGCCTCTGGGAAACGCACTAATAATAATAACAAAAAATTCTTCATCAACGCAGTTCTCTGCAGCGCCTGAAATATGAGTGAACGCTCAGCTAAGACTGTGTGATAAATAATTACAACAAAATGAATTTCGTTAGCTTCTTTCTTGGCTTGCTGTCCGCGCGTTTTGCCGACCAGGAGAAGAGGCGGGCAGAAAATATGTGGAGCATGCAGTTAATGCGCGGCATTCTAGTTCTCCAGCAGAAAAAGTACAACGCACCTTAATTAGTCACCTTGAATGCTATGATCAGTAGCGGTGCACAGCAGACGACTAAAGACGCTATGGGTCTGCCTAGTCGAGAATGTTGTATTTTTGTCGACATGTCCGTCGAATAAAAAACGTGTGGAAAGAGTGTGGAACTTTACAACAGTTACCTAAAAAAACTCGCCATGCGACATAGACATTACGCGATACAAATTCACCATACGGGGTCGGCGAATGTAGTACGTAACCAAATCAACACTACCATGGCATTGCTATGAGGCAGCCAATTAATGAAGTAATTGCCGTGTACAGACATAGTACCATGGCGCTTACCTGCTTAGATGTCATTTGCAGCGAAGCGCGCTGACAGGCGGTCATTTTTTTTTTCCATACCTTTTCATGGATGCGAAGCCACTGGTTTGAGGGAGCCGTTGTCGGAGAGGCGCGGGCACGAGCCCCTCTATTTAAGGAGGTTGTGGGTGCAGACAAGAAATGATATATACTAGCGGCGCTCCGTGGGCATTCGTGGAGCAATTGATTAGGTATGGACCGTGTTTTTATCCATTGTTTTATCCGTCCAAATAGCACCCCCAACCCCCTCCTTCGCCCCATTTTCCATTCGATGTCTTTTTTGGAGTCTAGTTGCGTGTGCGTTTGTGTTTCAACATCGAGTATAGTGGGATTAAAGCTCTCGCGCACCAATCTTTGGGTGCGCGCAAAAGAGCGCGATTGGAAAATGTCGCAAAATTTAAAGCCACGCGGCATATTCAGGGAAGAAACATAGACCCTATGCTGAAAACTAAAAATAAATGCATTTCCTTCTGGCTGTATACCTCTTAAAATGTGACGCGTTCCGCTTATATGGTTTCACAGTACATATAGTCGCCGCCACTTATAGAAGTGGCTTCTGTGGGTAAAACGGGCTGTTATAGTCATTGTATGGTATGCAAATCTATATGTAATAAAAAACGAGGTGGGAGGAAGTGAAAGAGAGTTCGTTTCAAGCACAAGTCTTTTTTATCGCGATGGCAATTATAGGGGCACTCCAGGCGAATTTTCGCCATCGGCGTCGCCGTAATGTTCCGTATGTATTGCTGCGGCTCGAGGTGGCGTTTGGGCAAGGAATCCAAGCCAAGCCCATCGACGAGTACGTCCGGTAGTATGAATGAAGGAAAAAGGGCTTATTTACATTATTTAAGCTGGCTGCACATACGGAAGCCCACTCCCCATGTAGGGGCATATTAAACGACTGAATTCACATAAGAACACGTCAGCACCACTTCACTGCACCAAAGGTCTCCGGTTTTAATAGCGTCGTCTTCCCTAGGTGACTCGACTATGGAATCTGATGACTGTGTCGCGGCCATTCACAATCGTCGAATCGGTCCCGATATCCCGTCCATGATGTCGCACCATTCCACCGAACTACGCCTCCGATGTTGTACTTTCGCCTCCGCATATTAGGCAACTTAATAATAATAATAATATTTGGGGTTTTACGTGCCAAAACCACTTTCTGATTATGAGGCACGCCGTAGTGGAGGACTCCGGAAATTTTGACCACCTGGGGTTCTTTAACGTGCACCTAAATCTAAGCACACGGGTGTTTTCGCATTTCGCCCCCATCGAAATGCGGCCGCCATGGCCGGGATTCGATCCCGCGACCTCGTGCTCAGCAGCCCAACATATTAGGCAACTTGGGAATCCGAGGTCGAAGCTGTTCCCACGGTAGCATTCGAGGCTAGCCCTTTTCAATCAATCAATCAATCAATCAATCAATCAATCAATCAATCAATCAATCAATCAATCAATCAATCAATCAATCAATCAATCAATCAATCAATCAATCAATCAATCAATCAATTTTATTTCCTTTGGATAGGAGGATTACGGGACTAAAAGCTTGAGCAGCTTGACGAGGTTCAGTTCAGTTCGAGGGATATTTTATTGACCCGTCGACAGTCAGCGTCAACGCTGCGTTGATTCCTACATAGGCGCTGATAAATGGGTGGGGTTGCCTCGTGGCAAGCGTCTAATTGACGCCTTTTGCCACGTTGAGACGTAGCATTATGTATGTATGTATGTATGTATGTATGTATGTATGTATGTATGTATGTATGTATGTATGTATGTATGTATGTATGTATGTATGTATGTATGTATGTATGTATGTATGTATGTATGTATGTATGTATGTATGTATGTATGTATGTATGCATGTATGTATGTATGTATGTATGTATGTATGTATGTATGTATGTATGTATGTATGTATGTATGTATGTATGTATGTATGTATGTATGTATGTATGTATGTATGTATGTATGTCTTCGTGACGGACGTATCTGCAAAGTAGATGCTTTACTATTAGTCATGTTCTTGGTAGAATTATTCTTCACATTTTTGTAGGATCGCAGCGCGCAAACAAAAATTATCATTTCATTTGCAACGCCTCTCTTTTGCCTTAAATCTTCGATGGCTATTAAAAAATTCTAGCTAATATTAGTGCCCACAATCTGAAAGGGATGTAATTCACTGGCGCCGCTCTTTATGGGTAGCACAGTGGCGCCTGTGCGATGCCATTACAGGCTCTTCCCCAACTGTGTAGGGCCTGTTAAAGCTTTTAAGGCAGCCAGAAATTTTGCCGCACCCTTGTATGTCGCGTTAGGTATGTCGTGCTATGTGCCTCGATTCACAAAATCTGTAACGTATGTAAGAGAAATGGATACCGGTGGCCCGATAACGGTGTTTTATGGTGCTTTTGCAACGCACTGTTCGTGAGGATTCTTTCGCACCGGATTTGCACTGTAGAGCGTGATTGGATTTACACCTGAAAAATGAAAATGAAAAGGTTGTGTTCACCATTACAGGAGATGCAGACACACCCACGCCGCTCTGTGAAGTCTGAATGAACAAGGTGTTTATTTACATCCTATTTACAAGGTTTAGTGACATCATAATGTAAGCATAAAAAAGTCGTTGTAGTCACTGAGGCGGATAATCGAGTAATAATAACGTGTCAAATCACTTTCTATGCCCTAACGCAACTAATACAAGAAGAAACGGAGAAATTTGGCGTTGCGAAACAGCCAACTAAGTATCTCATTGGTGCGAAAAATGGTTTGTAGCCAGATACAGATCGGGGTAAGATCAATTCCAATGACTTTTTCTTGATGATTATGACGTTTCTGCGTGGCAAGCGCCACGTTATGCATCTAAAACACGGAATATGACATATGAAATATATTGTGATAAATATACACGAGGAGTAATTTCTGCTCTCCAGCTATGGTATATGTACAGGATTAAACTTCTTGCTATAGCTCACTTGAAATAGGCTACGAAAGAAGTTGATCACTGCGTACGTTGATCTTAAAGGCATGCTTTGAGTAATATAATAGATTGGTGGGCCGTAGTCAACAGTGCTAACTCTGTCTGAATTCTTGTTTTCAAGAAACTGAAG
The DNA here is from genome assembly GCF_038994185.2 of Dermacentor albipictus. NCBI lineage: Eukaryota > Metazoa > Arthropoda > Arachnida > Ixodida > Ixodidae > Dermacentor > Dermacentor albipictus. The sequence continues at coordinate 24,513,186 of NC_091823.1, forward strand.
CACCTAAGGCGCCTTATAAGACACCCGTATAGTAAATCACACCCAGATTCCGGACAACAGAAGCTAGAGGCACATGTACAGTCGTGCACACACTCAGCACCAAAGCGCTTCAAGCGCTTTCTGGCTTGTAATGAATTCGGAGCTTGCTTTTTCTGGTGACATCTCTAAAAAAAGAAGTTACCTTGAGATGCCTTTGTGGAATACAAAGGTCGCGTCAGCCAATTAAATAGCTGCCTATATAGCTCCCAATACTATTGAGGAGCCGGCCTGTCAATAGCAGTACACAAAGTTGGGCATTCGGCACTGATTTAGAGGCCGCCTGGTGAAAGTTCCACAACCACTGTGCTGTTCTCTTAATACATACGTTCAACTTCTGAACGCTCCAGCATTTGCAGACAAATTCAAGGCAAGCTTTGGACTCCCATCGACTTCCTATGCGTCGCACGTTTGTCCGTTTTGTGCACAACAAAGGCTGCTACACCACAAATTGAAAGCAATGACCATCTATGCCTCATTCCTCTGGACTATACCGTTTGGAACATCAAATTAAAAATGGACAGGTTTTAACTTAAAATTCAAGCATTTATTGCCTCGAAAAAACGCTTTTTTTGGTCGACGCTGTTCTGGCGACCAAAGTACAAGAGAGTTTTAATCGCGTTTGTTTTGGCGTTGTTTATAGATGTTTGTCCATCCAAATTGCATTACATGCTTGTATGCCGTAGCATGTCTTTTCTTTTTAAACTACATTATCTGTCCCTTTGCATTAAATGGAGTTACCGGAAGCTTGTTGCCTTCAGCCCCTTCATCAGAATTCCCCGCTTCGAATCTTCTCGGCGCGCTGCACACGATATCTGGGTCACTCTGGGAATAGGAAAAGAGACACACCGACGTAATCAATGAACGTCAAGTTAGTTGATTATGCCCAACGTTCCAGAACGTTGACAAGGACTGTCCTCGACGAACAATAATAATAACGAAACAATAACAGCAAAGAATTGGAAGGGAAAATACGGAATATAAAAGAGTGATCGACAAGAAACAACAGCAAAGAGTTCGACACCTGCATTAGGAACGGACAATAATAAAGCCTAAACTCTATTTCTTGATTTGTTTTGTTGTTCCGTCTTAGTCATTGTTTACTTTAGTATTTGTTGTTGTCGTCGTGGTTGTTGTTGATCTTTAAGCTCCCATGTACTACATAAAAGCCGGCAGACTTCGTGTAACCTTGCAGATTGTCACCTGAAATTCCAGAGAAGCAGAGTTGATACGAAGGAACCACAGGGCTGTTTTCACGGCAAAAGGCGTTTCTCGTTTCAGTGGAGTATTTTTGTAGTCCTCGTGTACTTTTTTCACCCCCTCCGCATGGCGCACAGCTGTTTGCGCCAGCGGCTTTGTACGCTCAATCGCTTACATTTGACCATTTTAACACTTATGAGCCTTGAAGAATACTTAAAGCGGTTGAAGTCAAGCGTAAGGTACCTTCCTTACATGTGTGCAAGGCGTAAAGCGGAAATGGTGAGCCAATTGTTTACAGCATTTCGAAATGTAATCCACTGCTCAAAGGAGCATTTTAATTAGACACCGGCGGTATACTGGAAATGTCCTACGACAGTCTTAAACCCAAAACTTTAATATTTCTCCAGCACGTTCCTCCCATGATTTATACGATTCCAACCAAGTTTATTCTTGATATGATCAACAAAGTTAGGAAAATGAGGCAATGAGCGACAAGTAATTTCCCAAAACTCGCCTAATGACCTCACTCAGTTGTAACTTTCCGCGCACGTATACCTTAACACGTCCAACATACATGCTGCTCAAATTTAATCGTGCTAGCTCTTAAAGTTATTTCAAGAACATTTTGCCGTCATTTGGAGCGGACGTTAAAACGGACGTTTTGTGGAGCAGACGCTCTCTCCCGCATATACTCTCAACAGCAGCTTTGCTCTAAAACCATCGATGTCTGTTCTCACTACAACTTTCATTATCCTAACCCGTGTGCTCGGGAGCTTCATCATCTTGTCTTTTACTGTAACTATGTATGGCCTCGCTCAAATGAAGCTTATTAAGACTCAAGCTTAAGGCTAGCTACCTATAGATCGCTTTAGTATGATATATGCAGGCGGTGGTGGTTAATGCTCTCTTATTTGCTCACAATATGACTATTACTGAGGCTATACAACTTTCACAATTCGCAATCGATTGCATTTTTCGTTGGCTGCTGCATAAGGCTGCTTCAAATGTACAAGTACTTGTATTTTTTTAAGTGTGTGTACGGCTGTACCTCGCATGGTGACAACTCTTTAGGCTTCTCCAAACCTACGCCCAACCTTAGTAATTTTAGCTTTCAGGCTTAGAGATCAGTTCAATCAACGTGTGTAATCGAAGTACAGGCAACTATCGTCTCCGATGTTATAAACAACAATGTCCTCCAAACACACCACGTCTTCTGGACGTCCCCGTAGATCGACAATGCACTGCAGTACGATCACGCGCATGCGTTCTATATTGTCCACACCTGCACTTTTTCAGCGATCACACACCAGCTTGCTCGATCATAGTACGAAGAGATTATATGAAGGTTATCGACGTACTTGTCGATCAAGCTGTCCAGTTCCCCCTCACGAAACACGTGATAGTACCTGTGGAGCATCAGTGAACTTCCACCACCGTCGGTGTCCTGCAGGGACTCTTGAGATGACGATAGCGAAGCGGACTCCTTCCTGTCGAGGCTTCCCTTTGCCTCCGCTGACGTCTCGTTTTCTCTCCCGTTGCCACCGGCATCCACTGGAGCCTCTATTTCAACGACGGCTTCTTTTTCAGCGTCATCGTCGTCATCAGCTGTGGCGGTCGTGGGACTTGGACACTGCAGCACGGTTTGGAAGCTAGCGGTTGAACTGGAGCCGTTAGAGGTACTGTTCACTAACCTTTCAACTGTCAGTGAGTCGTACGTCGGCGCCGCGCTTTCTTCGACTGCCGGCTCGTTGCAGGAATCACTCTCCTCGCTGTAGTCTTCGACGACAAAGTTGAATGCTGGACGTTCGTCTTCCACGTCGTCTTCTGCAGTGACCTGTGGTGCATCGTTCACCGCTGAAGCAGCCGCGCTTTCATTGTCATTTCCTTCTTCAAAAGAAGTGCTTTCAGTTTGATTCTCGTACTCATGCTGTTGATCCGGTTTTGCGAGCTGCGGTTCCGTATCTATCGGGGAATTTTGCTCTTCACCGGGCACATCGGCCTTCTCGTGTTCATCATGCGGTTCTTCTTCACTGCATTCCTCTATACTTTCTAAAGAGTCGTCTGGCGAGCTGTCCTCGGTTGTTGTCGGCTTGCGTAACGATACGCTTGCATTAATAGTGTTATCCAGACTCACATCAGGTGTTCCACACTGCTGATTTATTGATGTTTCGACATTAAGAATTACCGGAGTATCATCTGCATCCATCGAAAGCACAGTCGGCAGCAAGTGCTCCCAGTATTTTTCGCCAGGCTTCGACTGTTGCATGCCCCCACAACTGCTTTGCGCGAATGGCGACGTTCTTTTGATAACTGTAAGCTTTATGGGTGTCTCACTGCAGTCAACGTCCTTCTCTTCAGTTTGTACCTCTGTGCCCTTTTTGTACACGAAATCGCCAGGGAAGTCTGTACTTTCCGGCATGATGTCATCTGCTGGGAATACAAACGAGATAAGGCCAGCACCGCTGTCAGTATTGAACATCGACTTGGTCAAGTCTTCATTTGTGTCCGGTTTTTCGTCGATTGTACTAACGTTAGACAATGTAGGCGATGCACCGTCTGTCTTCTCGATCCAAAACTCTGGCGATAGTGGGCTCGTTGAGCTATATTCTGGACGAACGTTAAGTGTTTCGAGTTCGTTCTCTGAAGATGGAATTTCGGTCTCGGGTTCCAAGGTGCCTTCGGAGCTGGATGTCGTACTTTCCGGAAACCTGGGCGAGCTGGGATCATCGGTGCTGGGACAAGTGAAGAACGTCTGAGTCTGCTGCGATTCGCTGCTTGTGGCGAGACTGTCATCCTCGTGCACCGTGTCGGGCGCCGTGCAGTACGGATCGTCCAGATCTGCCACGTCGAACTCAATTTGCGGAATATCGTCCTCACAGCAACTGGCGTCACCACCAGCAGCTGTGCAGTCGGGATTGGACATGTAAGATTCCGTGTCTCCTGACTCGCTGTCGTTATCCCCGATTTCTCCGATCGACTCCGCATCTTCCGGCTGCTGGGGCGAGTCCGCCAGGTTTTCCCACTGCTCCACGTATATGGTATCTGTGCACTGGGCGAACGATACAATGGCCCCTATTACGTCACGAATCACCACGGCTTCGCAATCGGAGAATTTCTCGAGATACTGTCGCGGAAACGCGCCCAAGAGAGGAGGCGAGTTCTTGGGCGCTGATTTAAACGTCGGCGAAAACTCGGGCGACGACGCTTCTTGTGCTCCCAGCGTAATGCTGAGTGGCGATGCTCTGAGGCTGCTTGTTGTAGCCCTTTGAAGTTCCTTCCGTTGCATGATAGCTTCGATCTCACTACTGCTACGCTGTATCACAGAAACGATCGACTCCTCACTGTCCACACTGGTGTCACTTTGCAGGCTGCTGCATTTTCGTGACCTCACAGAGATAATCGACTCTTCTGAGTCTTCTGACACGTTCCGGCTGCGGGGTGTTGTGGGAGACGCGCACATCGAAGCCGATGCCGAAGCGGCCGAGAACCGTCTGTACTGTTTTCTCGGCTCAGCTCCATTGTTCGTACCGACGCTCATGCTTCGCTTCACTACCCTGCGTCTGCTCTGAAGCACACGACATGCTTCTTCGTCTTCCACAAAAATGTCAGAATCAAAAGAGTCTTTAGAACGCTCTTGGTATTCCGTCTTGACGAGAGGAACTTTCAAGTTCTCGACGGGTCTTTCTGGAACCTGGGTTGATTCTTCTGTGAGGGTGTGGAGATCAGGCATGGAATAGTACGTTGACATGGGAACGTCCTGCTTCTTCTCGCCAACTCTGGACCGCTTCTCCTCCGCTTCGCCCAGGGAGCATTGGTTGTAGAAATTCTTGAGCAGCGACTTTTCTTGTAGCCTCTGACCACCGAGGCGCATCCGCTTCCGAGCGAGCTGCGCCGCGCCAGCCCTGCTCACCTTGGTCGAGATGTAGTCGTGCACAGTAGTCGTCGATGTCGCGCTGATCAGGCACTTTTCCAAGTTGGCATTGTTATTGAACGAGTTAAACCAGTTCTTTGTTCGACAGCCGTTGAAGCCCTTTGGTGGCGATTGCAGGTATCCGAGCTGTTCTTTGACTATCGACGACAGCTGCTCCTCGCTCAGGATACTGTTTCCGTTCGCTATGTCCGTCGTGGTCAGCTGCCTGGACAAGTTGGTAGTGGGGTTGATGTCCTCGTCACCGGCGCGGCTGCTCGACTTGTCCTCACTGTCCCGCCCCTCACTCGCCTCCGGTTCTTCGGGTGACTCCTGGCTCTCCACCATGGTAGGCATCAGGTAGTCCTCGCGTAGATGCTCGAACCTGGCGCAGCAGGACGCCGTTGACTTTGAGCGCACGATGCCGTTCTTCTCCTCCACTATCCTTTTCAGGTACTCGCGCGGGTCACTGGCCGTCGATATGCGCTTCTGGAACTCATGCGAACCCTCTTTCCTGCGCCGCGCTCGCAGCATGGCGGGAATGATGCTGAGGACGTCGCCTAGCGAGCGAGACTTCCCGTGGCCGCGGACGAACCGCTCGGCGGCACCGTCGAGGCCCGAAGGCGGCCTGCTTCGCGCTGCAGAAATCTCCTCGATGGGCAACTCGGCGTCAAGGTGACGCAGTTCGATGAGTCCGTCGTCCTCGTCCTCCTCTTCCTCAGGTGCCTCGGCAGCGGCGCACGCATCGGGCTGGGGCTCTTTTTCGGCCCCCTGGGAAGAGAAAAGTTGAGATTAGAGGTCAGGTGTTCACAGAGGTCATTCATCAGCAGTTCGTGAATTTCGACCCCCTGACACTACTTGCAGTCATTGGCATGTGCCCTACGTCACGTCAAATCACAATATTGCGACTGTAACGTTTTACGACGGACAAACACATCCTGGGATAACAGTACTCGCACACGTAATGACTTTGTTTGGCGCTTGTGAAAAGGATGAATTTTGAGGTATGATTGGTGTTGTGCCTGACACATACTCCAAAATAAGGTTTGTTTTACGTGTGGTAGCAAACTTGTACCATACAGGAGCATTCAATGAAAGACTTGCAGTATATGTGCTGTGTACATATCACATCGCATTGCTGCATTGTTTTGTGTGGTATATCTGGTCTTTTCTGTCTTTTCCGTTGTAACAGTGTCGTGTGCGTGTCGAGCAAATGAAGGCATGTTTCGTTTATCTTTTTTTTTCATGGAGAGTCACACAGTAAGGCTAGTTCATTAGATTTACTGGCTTGCTTTTGCAAGCCTCTCTAAGTCATCTACAAATAAGAGTAGTTAACTTACAGTATATCACACCAGTTACAATGAAATGAATGAATGAATGAATGAATGAATGAATGAATGAATGAATGAATGAATGAATGAATAAATAAATAAAAAAATAAATAAATAAACATCGCGATGTAGTGCGGGTAGGCTAACCAGTCTGACATGTGTATGCAGAGCGTTCAGCCTTACGGGCGAGAACGCAGACTCTCGTCCTTCTATCGTCGCGTCCACGCTGTATGCGCACGAGGCAAAGAAAACATATGCAGGCGGGCTGAGTACCTGCGGCGAGGTGACCTTGCTGTCTGTGGAGGCGGTGGTGGTGTTGTCCGAGAACCATCCTCCGCGGCAACTGCTGTAGAAGTACGGCCGGGACCGGTGGTTGCTGGAGGACAGCTTGCGCAGCGCACGGCGCATGAAGCTGTAGCACGTCTCGCCGGGGCTCGACAGGTCCGTGCCGTCGACGCTGCCTCGGCGGCGGCGACCCGATCGCGCCGGCGCCGCCGTGTCGCTGTCCGAGGCTGGCGGGTTGTACGACTGGTAGACCAGCAGGTCATCTTCGCTCGTCGTTGTGCTGGTCATCTCGCGTTCCACTGACGAGCCGCGGTCTGCGTGACAAGTCGCGATTTTCTTAGCGTGTGTGGGACCAACTGCGCCTGGAGCGTTTGGAGGCGACAGTCGGATTCGTCACTTCGCACTTGTCGAGATGCGGAGATGCTGAAGCTCCGTGACGGGCACAAAATACAAGTGTACAAGGAGCGACGCGGATAGGGTAGAATGCATTGTAGTGGCTAGATTTATTACCCTGTGCAACTCGATGTACAAGGAGCTAGGTCAATTTTGGCGCCGGTGGACATCTTAGTCATCGGGCTTGAATTGGCTAATTATCCATCAGCATCACCATCATCATCATCAGCCTGGCTACGCCCACTGCAGGGAAAAGGCCCCTCCCATACTTCTCCAACTACCCCGCTCATGTGCTAATTGTGGCCAAGTTGTCCCTGCAAACTTCTTAATCTCATCCGCCCACCTAATTTTCTGTCGCCCCCTGCTACGCTAAATATCCAAAGTGATACAAACAATGGCTCACCTGCGTTTGTGCTTTGTACGTCCTGTGCGGAGTACGATGTACACGAGCACAAATCATGTCCAGAAACGAAGAGCAATCGCGCTCATCATAAGGGAAGACAGTTTTGTACAATCGAGGCACTACAAATAGCTCATACTCCTGTATACCCCCTTCTCCTTCTCTCTCTTTCTCTGTATAGACGGGTTGGCAAATCTACACAAGCCTCATTGATTTTATACATTCTTAAACAAATGTACACCGTTCGGGTCGTATCTTGCCATACAACCATAATCGTCGTCTGTCTTGCTTGCGTTTCCTTTCTTGAATACGCTGCGCTCGCAACCTTCCTGTCGAGAACGCTCTGTCGTGCTTAGAACGCGCATGTCGTTTGTGACTTGAAAGTACGGGGCTCGCAGCGTTAAAGAAAGAAAATGCGGACAAGACAGATGACGATTATTGCTGTGTGGCAAGATACGACTCAAAAGGCGTGATTTTACTTAAGGGTGTAAGGAGCAATTAGCCTGATGAATTTGTTTAATGCCTGCATTCTGAGGCCACGTGTAAATTTATATTTCCATTTTTCTTTTCGTTCCTTCATGCCTTTTATTGATTAAGATTTTAGTAGGACGTTTCATCACTCACTCATTCTCTGCCGTTATCGCTCTACTCAGACTGAGAAGCATGCTTACCCTCACTGCTGCTCTTCGTTGGCTGCCGGTAGGGGACGAGCACATCTTGAGACTCGAACTGCACGAAATAAACACCAGCTGATAGTCAGTCGACCCACTTTTTCTTACGGCGCTTGCCGCAAATGCTTGCAATTGCATTCCTAAAATGTGTGTAAATTGGTTTATATATGCATGAGTATCGGTGCACGCAGGTGGTGAAGCGACAGGATGGAATGAAATGATAACAATGTAGGAATGTTTACCATTGTTTACAGCTACAAGTTGAAACTTCTGTGAAGCCTTAAGGAATAAATGTGTCAGTACACGTTCTGTTCACTTATTTACACGACGGACTGCCATTGTTACTGAGTGGCTGTCAGGTTCCTCTGCTGAGAACAATGTCGATGGTTCGATCCCCGCTGCAGTGGCTGCATTTCGATGGGGACAGAATGCGAAAGCGATCGTGTATTCAGATATAAATGAATAATGCCGAACCCTAGGTGGTCCACATTCACCCAGAGTCCTCCAAAATGGCATGCCTCATAGTCAGTTGATGGCTTTGAGAAGTAAAACTACAGAACCTATTTTTCCTTTATGACGTCCCTCATAACTAAATGTGAGGTTTTTGTACCTTAAAGCCGATATATATTTTAATATCATATTCGCATTGAGAAAAAAAGCGAGAAAGAACAAACAACCGAGGAAACCGCCAGTGGTATGGAAAACTATATGTATTAAACGTTTTACATGCTTCAGCATACGTAACTGAACACATCGGTTTTTTTACGGCGCTTGCCATAGAAGCACTTGGAGATATGTCACGTGGTATGAAAAGTACAAGCAAACAAAATAACTGCGAGAGCACGCTTCGCTATCGTATCTATTAGAAATTGAAGGTTATGACGCTTCATGTTTTCCTGTCGAGGCGAAACAGTTAATTCTGTTGTAGAATGGAGTTAGGCTATGCAAAACGCGTAATCTTCCCGCCTTTCGCGCTTGAAGTTCCAAAGCTCACATGGCGTGATGAAAGCTTACACTGCCATGCCTATTCTAGAATGCGCTTGCAAAATATTCTCAAATGCAATGGTGAATAATGAGGTATCTTTAAATATTCTATAGAGCTAGCCTGCTAATACTATCGGCGCGCTTGTGCTTGTTCATAGAGCGCTAGTTGTGCTGACACGAACCTAATTGCTTGGACTAGTGCTAACCACTCTTTCAACTTTCAACTTTCAACTTTATTTCGCATTTTCCTTCCTTTCTACAGCAAAACAAATGCAAGGGCAGGAACAAAAGCTGCACCACCGCAGCTTGACGAGGTTCCTGTCCCCTTTCTTTGACATCCAGTTGCATCAAATTCACAGATAGAATGTGTTACATATGTACAAAATAAATTGCTATTATACATGCATCCATATTCGCATCAAAACATACATAACATTTATACATATTCACATCCGTGCACATACGTACCTGCACCTACCCAACATCTATACATATTTAATCTGTACACGTAGACATACATCTATATTAAAAAAAGAAAAGAAAAAAAGATCATACACAAATGATAAGGAACACCTGTAAAAATATACGTTAAAAATAATACCAACAATTTTACTCAGAATGTAACGGCAACGTTCAGCGAAACATAAGAAGAAATGCGGAAAGATGGAAAAGAGAAGCATTTGACCATAGTAAAAATTGGCACACCTTATAATTTAGAAAATTTGACCTTTATTAATTAAACTTAATTTCAATGCCTTTCGCGTAATAGCGTTTAGTTCTGTATGGGAAGCATATATCACGTCTGATATTCTCGGCATCTGGCACTGCAATCGCCTGAAACCGTAATTAGCTCTTATGAAAGGTAACACTCACTGGCTCCGTTTTCTGAATTCGTATAACGCTTCCTTTGATTTCACTAAGTTGCACAAATTTATGAAAGCCTTGTTGTTACACCGAAAATCTTTAAAAAATTTTAAGACTAGGTTATAATCATAAAAATATTCAATAGGAAGCCCATTAGGAGCGCGAAATATCTCGAGTATATGTGCATCAAACGGTGCGTTAAAATATTGTCGGACGGTTTTCTTTTGTAATGTTTTTAAGCTTCGAATGTTTGCTTGCGATGTCGTACCCCCATACTAGATTACAACAGCTTACATGTGAAAAGAAGATGCTATTGTATAACATCAGTTTTACCTTATAAGGCAGCATGTGTCGTAATCGACAGATTATTCCAGATGCCCTCGGCAAAGTGGACATAATACGATCAACATGTGCATACCAAATGAAATGGCTGTTAAAAATTACTCCTAACGTTTCTACATTATCAACTAATTATATCCTTTCTGTGCCGAGATAAAGAACAGTATTGTAGTTTACCTGTTTTTGTGGTGGCGTAAGCAACACAACCTCAGTTTTATTCGCATTAATTGCTAATGAATTTAGATTTCTCCCCTTTTGTAATAGTATTGTTTGTCATATATGTAACATGCGTAATGTCAAGTGACCTGAAAAGAAAAACAGCTAGTATCATCCGCATAGACTATGAACTGTGCATGTTCACTAATATTGGTAACGTTATTAATATAAATATTAAATAAAGTTGGTGCAAGCACACCTATTGTGAAACGTCTTGTGTTAATTCCCTTGCTGAAGAAAGTTTGGATCCCATAGCTACACACTGCTTTCTGTGCTGAACATATATTGATTTCAAAAGTCTAGGGGAATTCCGCGAAAGCCATAATGGCTTAATTTTGCAAATAGACATTTATAGTTAACCGAATGGAAAGCCTCGGAAAAGTCACCAAATACACGTAGAGTTAACATTTTGTTCTCAAAGTTATTTAAAAATAATCCTTTTACGTTAGCAGGGAAAACTCTAGACATTCCATACCGGAAACCAAACTGCATACCTGATAGGATGCTATGTTTATCACAAAATAACGTAATTCTCTTGCAAATTATCTTTTCGAGACCCTTCAAATTACAGGAAGTATAGATATTGGCCTATGATTTGTTAGCTCGTTTTTGTTTCCGGACTTAAATATAACAGTCACTTCCGAATGCTGCATCTTCTCAAGGAAGATGCATTTTAACAGTGACTTGGAAACTAAACATCAAACACGTTAGTAACCAAAGGTTATACTATTACTGTCATACAGGGAAGCGTCGCTTGCAAAGAAGCAAGGAACAGTATGTAGAATTCTTATGATATGCAAACGAAGCAATACATAAAGCTTTATAGACCTGCGTATCTGAGCGCTTACACTTGTCTTTAAAAGCTGCCCGCACTGTCGAAAATAATTTTTGTCGTTTACAGTGCTGGAATTTTGAGCACCCTTATTTATTTGACCTTATACAAAAGAAAAAAAAATGACAGACCATGGTGGCCCTCTTCTTGATCCGAGCAATATATCAAGTAATCCAAAACAAGAGATATATTCACAAGAAGATGGAGGCTTGGGGCAATTAACAGTGTTCGAACAAGGAATGTCGTTGCAACAAACGTTCTGTCAAGGAGACTCGTTTTCGTCAGGGTGATGTGACGAAGTGAAGGTGACATTACTTATTCGACCACTGTTACACCGTGTCTCCTAGCTAACGTTCGCTTGGCTGTTCAACGAAAAATAAAATGTTTAAAAAACACGTGCAAGATACAATAATAAAACCTACGGCACTCAATCGTTCGGCTTCTGATGACCGAACACCGTAGTTCTTAGAATCGTATCTTGCACCATGACGTTTCAATCTTTTTTTTTCGTTGAACAGTTTGGCTAACGTTAGCTGGGACACCCAATATAGAGCAATGTTGTCCGATTGTTATATTAAGGGAACTTAGAAATGAACTCCCTTACTTACTTCTTGAAAACAAATTCGGGATCGACCCTTTGACTCTTTCTGTTTTAACTTTACATCAGTCCAACCTGAAACCACCCGCGAAACATGGTAACAGCACTTTACAAATACCAGCACACTTACTGCTCTAATTTTTAGTCAGTGTAGCAGCTCAGGCAACGATGACGTTTGGTTTTTGTGAATATATCATATTTTTGCGTGTTCTGTTAATAGCCGTGTGACCGTGCATCCACTGTGATAGATAGATAGATAGATAGATAGATAGATAGATAGATAGATAGATAGATAGATAGATAGATAGATAGATAGATAGATAGATAGATAGATAGATAGATAGATAGATAGATAGATAGATAGATAGATAGATAGATAGATAGATAGATAGATAGATAGATAGATAGATAGATAGATAGATAGATGCGTACATTTATGCCGCAAAGCGTGTCGATTTGTGCGTGCAAAGAACACGAACGGAGTGAGGCGTCGAGGCAAGCACTTGCCTTCCTTTGCGTCTGCTCCATGGCCCACACGGTGATGAGCACGCGGCCGCCGACGCGCAGCACGCGTGCCAGCTCCCTGAGCGCCTGCACCCGGCGTTCGGTGGAGGCCAGGTGGTGGAGCACGGCAACCGAAAGCGCCGCGTCCAGCGCCTCGTCTCGGAATGGTAGCGCCAGTGCGTCGCCCAGCACCACCTGATGGCCTCCACAGGAGGCGGCGGCGCGCGCCAGCGTCTGGCTGCGCTCGCAGCCCAACGCCCCGATGCCCGCGGACTCCAGGTACTGGCCGCTGCCGCAACCTGCCGACCACAATCGCGCACAATGTTGAGCCTCAGTCTGTAAAGTAGGCTTCGCCACTGAAAGAGCACTCGCGTGGGAAACCCCCCCCCCCCAAAAAAAAGAAAAAGTGTTTTACAGTGAAGCTTTACATGAAAATTCCGCAACGCTTTTCATGCGGCGGCAACGTGTGTCGGCGAGGTCGGTACCAAATGTCAGCCTGCATAGCATCTCCGACGCGGTCATATGGCCAGGCCGTCGGAACGTGCTGACGGACGCTGATGTCAGTAGAGCCGGCGCATAAAGGAACATACAGAAGTTAGCCTCGCGCGCGACCGGTGTCGGTGTTGTGAACTTCACTCCGATTAAGTCAGCTGGAGGAGTCGCCTTTGTTGTCTGAAATAATTCATTTACGTTCATTCGCTACCGCTCTCACTGCGTGCTCTCGTTGCGTCGTGCTCTCTAATTACTGTTTATATTTCTTTGCGTGCAAGTTTATATATGTCCGTACTAATAAAATTTTCTTCTAATCACTGTAGTCTGCTTCTAAGGAATGCGAGAAATGTAATACTTGAGCTGTGCTTTCACCGCATGGACTTCCGTATTTGTTTTCCAAACATTTACCTTGAGTGAATCAGCGATTCATGAATCTCATTATTTACTTGTACTGAGTGGTATATTATGACAAGACCTTTAAAAGCTAGACGGAGAAACAGGGCTGGTTAAAGCATTCCAACATCGCTCACATGCGAACGGGAAACATCTGTCACACTGCACGAATTTATTGTGAAAGGGAAAGCGAATATGACTTAAAAACCATTTGACCGCCATAACTCCACTTAAGCGCTACATAATGCGAATCATTGTTGTTTGGTAGTAGAAAGGCACTCTCGAACCGTAGTAATTATCTGAAGCGAAACGTGCCATATTCACATAGATCTAAGCCGACATCCGAAAATTGAAAAGCCTTAAAGAAAAAAAAAATATCCTGCAGTGTCACCACCTTCAGTCACCACCTTCAAGTTCAAGACATCGCATCAGACTACATCCACAGCCGTGGAGCTTGCTGCTTTTCGTAGCGCATTACACATAATTCGACAGGAACCACCTCAAAAGTGGAGCATTTTCAGCGACTCTTACGGTAGCTTTACATTGATTGCTTTCCGCCTTACGCCGTGGACCCTACGAACAACTATCGCTACAAATCCGAGAGCTTCTCATTACCTTGTCGAGCAAGGACACGACGTCACATTTCAGTGGCTCCCTAGCCACTGTGGCATAATGGGTAATGGCCGATGAAGTTACTCGATCTATTCATGAAGAAGGCGTGCAGGAGCCAATTACGCCGTCAAGAATAGATAGATGCAGCAGCGCAACTTCGAGTGCTCGCATCTGATGCCTTACAATCGTTGTCTAACGCGCCTTGTTTCCACTATACACGTCTACATCGACTGGACCCCTGCCTGCAACTTCAGCCTCCACCTGGACTATTCCGACCCGAAAAAATGGTACTTTACCGATTGTGGCTTGGCGTCGCATTTATGAAGTCCTTTGTTTTCCACATCGGATGGGAGGGCAGTGCTGCGTGTGACCACTGCGGCGACGAGAAAACTATCAAACACGTTCTTTGTCATTGTCCCCGATACAGCACACACAGGCAGCCACTCGCGACCGCATTGGCGCGTCTTGACGACCGACCGTTTTCGGAGCAGATAGTCCTGGAACGCCGGCCTATACAGACGCCATACCACAAGACAGTAAAGGCACCCTTGCAATTTGTACGTTCGTCTGGCCTATCGGGGAGACTGTAATTATGCTGGTAGCTTGTGTCTGCCTCGCCTCCTTGAATTTAATTGTCTTCTAGGGTTTTGCGTGCCAGAATCGCGATTTGATTATGAGGAACGCCATAGTAGGGGACTCTGGATCAATTTTGGCCCCCAGGTCTGCCTCCTTCGTCTTATCCACACAGCGAGCACCGGCTCGTCCATCGTATTCTTCAAAACCAGGAAGTCTGAGGCAATTCCTAGCGTTTCGGGCATTAGCGAGGCTTTCGGATATATCATTCGTCAGTATAGTAATCAGGAAGTTCACGCGCTTTCACGTAAGCTGCCTACGTAACTGCCACGTGACTGCCTACCACGTGAGAAGCTCCGTGGTGTCGTGTATGCTATCCCCTGCGCGCAATGCAATTACAAGTGCTGCATCGTAGAAAGCGGCAATCATTAAAGAAGATTCCAGGAGAATCGGAATGACGTAAATAAGCATGGCTTACGTACCAGCGCACTTGCGAAACCTGGTTCATGAGATAGGTTGGGACAAAGCACTTGTCCTTGCAAGAGAAAAAAAAGTTTTAGATCAGTGCCCTTATTCGAATCATTGCATATCCAGATGACCACATTAACTTTAAATAGGATCGACGGGAATGCTAACCCCGTCTACACTCGCACCTATACATTATGTGCTCAACCGCAATAGTACTTCGAGCCCATCCTGTTTAATTTTGTTGTGAACAAGACTACCTGGGGAGGGGGGGGGGGGGTCTGTAAGGTCTTTTATAGCAAGTTATTCACATTGGTCAGCGTCAATTTTGTCTTATTAATGCTTTCTCATAGGCGTTAGAAACCGTCTTTCGGCTTGTCTTCGGTGATATCCATGTTAGACTAGTGGTACGTACGCTAGGGGGTTTACGTGCCATCTTCGGCTCCACGATTTATAACACTTCCGATCAAGACTGAGTGTCTGCAAAAGAACGGACAGCAAACGTAAGCAGTATTTTATTTTTTCGCAACGTGTCTGTTTCTTTTTTCTTCGTTTTCTTTAGCATCATATTTCGTGCCTTCTCTCATGCAGTCAGTCAGTCTTTTGAGTGTGGGTCCTATGAGAAGACGATGGAATACGCTACGCAGGTAACGTCCGTCGATGCCTCAGGCGCATTTCTGAGCGCGAACGACTTTCGCATGATTCGCTCTCAGAAATGCGTCAGACAGCAACTTTATCACGCCCACTTTTTTTTTCTTCAATTTCGCTTCTTTGCCTTTGTTTCCCATTGTTTGTCAGAGTGCACGGGCGCGCTTCACTTCGCTCAGCCGAGCGCACGTGATGCATTGACGACCAAATCGGGCGTCGCATTGCAGACGCCGACAAATCGGCGAGATCACTGTAGCGGCGGCGTTGTGAACGAAGGTCACCGGCTGCTTGCTGCTTTTTGCACGAGCGACGGCCGTTATCGATTAATTACGAGATGTGGGGTTCTATATTTAGTCGCGCCGCCACCCTCAACTGACGCCTGCGCCTCTCTCGAGCAGACTTGTTTACTGCAAGCCTTTCCGGCGGATCGTGCGATCACGACTTAACTAAACGTACCACCGAAAGCGCGCAGCATCTCGAGCGCTAGGGCTGGCCGCGGCTTATCAAGGTCCAAGTTGAAGGCCCTATAAGTATTGCACGGCGAGTTATCGCAACTTGCGGGCGCACTAACGTCGTACGCTCGCGCGATAGTTGTACCTGCAAGCAACTTTTCGAAATTCGACTCCGGAGCCGAATTCACAAAGTTTTTCTTTCGAAAATTCTCGTTGCGCCATTGACTGGCCGCCTTTGCTCATAATATGTGCGGAATTAGGATTTGCTGGAATTTACTTTTTCGGGTAGTTCTAGCGCAAGAGCTCCTTGCGAACAGATGCTCTAATTATTTGTGTCCCAGTATAGTTGCTGCAGTACTATCCATATTTAATGAAACATAAGATGACTGGAGAGACACGTCCGCCAGCTGTCTCGGAATGGCTGTTCCGGCCGCTTAATCTCCGCCGTCGTCGCTGCCCGTAATCCACGTCAATTACCGGCTGCCACAAGGACGTTACTCTTGCGAGCCCCTATAGGACAGACGGTAATGGGGGAGATTGGTCGGCTCAGCCGCTGGCGCGGAGCTTATCGCGAATCGAACGAAGCGGCGGGGCACCTATCCATCGATGGTTTGAAGCCCGAAAGGGCGTCGGAGCGCACTTTCGGGCACTTTTAGGAACATGGCAGTTTCGCAATTGTCAGAAAGGCATTGTCTTTTCCACCCATGCAGCGAGTGCCCGGCTCAGGAAAAGAGCTCAAAAGTTGGAACTTGAGTACACGATTAGGCAACACGGCCGTTGGTGGTGCATTCCGGAACGTTCTTCCGCTTGACACTGCACCTCGACTCAAGAAAAAGAATCACAGCGTTTAAACAAACTGCTCTCTGAATGCACTGGTGTGAAGGTATGCCTCGCAAGCTATTAATTCCTTATCGTATAGCAGTAACTGCGGGGCATTATCGAAGCGCAGTGTCATCACTCAATGGGCGCGCCGCTGTGCTTAACTCTGTGGGGTTGAAGAAAAGCTTCGAGTCAGGACCCGCTTGTGAATGCGCCTACGGGCCTACGTATGATAAATGTCGAGGTTCGGTCTTCTTAATGCGAAAGCCTTGCGCAGGACAGTCGGATGTTCGCAGGTGGTATCGATGCGGAATTCCCGGAACGAGAGGGAGCGGACGCGGATCCAACAGCGGAGTAGGACAGGTGCAGTAGTGACGTTGCAGGAGCATCACACGTCACGTTGCTGGATATCAGGGTTGCGAAGTGGTGGTGGAGGCGGTAGAGCGGCAACGGATGGGCTGACGTAGTGGAAGGAAAAGAAAATCGTCTCCAATCCACGCTGTGAAGGTGGTTGTACAGCGAAGCTGTAAGCGACAACGACAAAGAGTACCCATTGCGACGCAAGTTGAAATTATTCGCCTGGTGGCATTCACATGCACTTTACTTAATTATTAGCCTACGACATTTCGACGGCCTGCGACTTGGCTTGCGCCGCTATACTTCGTGCACATACAAAGAGTGGACCAGAGAGAGGAGGAATTCGCCGCGTCTCGTGTGCACGATGTTCTTCAGGAGTCCTCACTATACGTGGCCTTTCCATGGAACGCTCACAACAAAAATCTGTTCCTATGCCGGCTCTTCTTTTACGTACGAATGTGCAGTTACGTCATTTCCTGCTTCGTATGCTACAGTCAAGCTGCCGTCGCCGTGGCAGCTTGCGCAACAGTAATCTTTACCATGAAGCGTATGCGGGCAGCGCTACGTGCTTAGCATTGCATGTAGGCGTTGGAGTGCCTTATCCTCAATTATGTGGCTCGGATGCTTTTTTTGAGCTTGTTCTTACGTATGCTGACCTGTATGTTGTATGCGTGATTCCGAAGAATGTATACAGTGTTCGCCTCACTTTGCTGAGTGCTTGAAGCGTCTGCCTTACGGGGGCATGAGCCATTGCATTTGGGGTATGAGCCATTGATGACGATAGTTTTCTGTCGACGTTATGCCACAAATAAATCCCGGGACCCTAGCCATAGACCGCTTCGCTGTAAAACAGCCAGATACGCATCGACGGTTGAAAAAGGTGTAAAACACAGTTCCAACAATTTACAATATTCTGCCGCACTAAGAGTCCAGGATGACTCCCTTTTCTCGGGAATTTTCTACAGCAAACATTTCCGTTCTGGCATACCCTGCATATTGCGGCGGTGAAGTATGCTATGGGGGCCGTTAAGAGGCGTCACGATGACCTCGCGGAAAAACTCATAACACGTTCCCAGCAATAGTGTGGGGGGAGGGAGGGGGTAGTGGATGCGATGCGGCTCCTGCAGTTAGTACTGACCGGACGCGGCAACGGCGCCTTATTATCCCGGACACGTGTTTTGACAGCCGCCTCGACGTGGTTTTGTCCAGCGGGGCTCAGCACCGTGTGTACATAGGCGCGTGTGTTGCGTCCGGACCAGCGCGCAGTCAAACATCGTTGGCTCGACGGCGAGCCTGGCTGGCAGCACAAGAGAAGCGTGATTGCGCATAAGCGGCGACTCCAGCGGTCGCTTAACGGCTGCGCATGGTAGCCCGAACATCACCCGCGAGCTTCCGCCGGGAAGTGCGCTTCCGAGTAAAACGACGGCCGCCAGCGGCACGCTTCCGCAGAGAGCTCTACGAGCACTTTGTCGGCTTGCCGTTGGTTTCGAGGAAGGGAGGAGCGGATTCCTCGTGGCGCCAGTGTGCGGCGGCGGTGCGGATACCCAGGAATGCAATATCGCGGTGAACTAAAGGTTGGAGGATATGCGTAGAGGCTCTTGTGTCTGCCATATCGCTCGGAAGTTGGCCGTCGGCTTCGATATTGCAGCATCGAGAAAAAAAAAAGCAAAGATGGCTGAAGTGGGGAAATACACCCCCCCCCGCACGCACACGCACACGCACACAAACACACACACACACACACACACACACACACACACACACACACACACACACACACACACAAAAAAAAAAAATAACACGAGCAGTATTTGTTGTTTGACGTTTGTTGAGTCACGTGTTGTGATGGCATCTTGATAACGTTACTGCTTTATTATTACTTTTTTAATTGTTTACTTATTCACTGTGAAACACATAGAAACGTCACGCAGCCAGAGAGTGAATCCAGGGAACGCAGATGGGAAATTGAATGCTTCTTTTTAATTGAAATGTAAAAATATTAACAAAATGAAAATGGATCAAAGTGGACGAAAAGACAACTTGCCGCAGGTGGGAAGTGAAATAAAATTTTTTCGCATTACGAGTGCGATGCTCTAGCATTGAGCTACCCCTGCGGTCATCCACCCGTCAGCTTTCTTGGGCCGTGAGTTACGCTAACACTCACAGGGCTACATCTATGTACACATGCACAAATACATGCCGCGCTAACTCAATGGTGGAGCATCGCGCGCTTAATGCGGAAAATGATAGATCGGCCGCTACCTGCCGCAAGTTGTATTTTCGTCCTCTTTAATTTTCGTTATCAGTTTTACGTTTCAGTTAAGTAGAAGTGTTAATTTCGCGTATGCTTTCCCGATGGCTTCACTCTCTGTTGGCTGCGTGGGGTTGTATATATACTAACAAAATATACTAACAAAAAGATTAGCCGTAGCTGTACATGTTATTTCGACCTCTTCAGAGCGAGCAACTTATCAAAGAAAAGAGCGGCAATCGAGAAATAATTTATGTTTATTTGCGTGCTTTCGCATAGTAATGATTCGGAAAGACGCTGCCAGTGACTTTTCAAATCATGGTCCTTACTTGCCAGTTGTCCTTAAGGATATATATAATTATTTATTGACAGGGAAGACAGAAAGGTTGAACTGAGCTTGTGCGCTTTAGTCTGCTACTCTGCACTGGGGATGAGGGGAGGGGAGTGAAAGTACTGGGATAGGTAATGATGATAAGAGAAGTTGTGATTGCTTATGTATATTAGGCAGTTAGGCAGTGGCCCTGCAGAGACGCTCGTCTAGCTTGGTGTCCTGCAGAAACTTCAACAGCGCTTTAGTTGCCCGCATTGAAGTTGCAGTGTCAGGCCATGGGCCGAGGGCAGCATCCTCCGACAGTGTCCTCCGACAGTGTCCGCCGACAGTGGTTGCATGCCAACGCTGGCTGGGAAACTTTCCAACATCCTTCGCTCCAGCATATATGCTGAGCAACCGCAAAGTATGTGTTCCAGCGTTTCAGGCGCGTGGCAGTGTTCACAATAAGGGCGCACCTCATAGGCCAGTCGTTAAGGGAAAATTTCCATTTACTACTGCAGTCAGTTTGCATTTCAATTGTATCATGTAGTCAATAATACAGTAGCCATTCAGCCTAGTGAGAACAAAAACAGAAAGTAGTGTGTCAACATTACTTTGATGTGAGAACACTCCGTTGTTTCATGTCGGCGAGGTTCGAGTCTTGACCCGAAGAAAAAGTCCCAACAAACAAACAAACAAACAAACAAACAAACAAACAAACAAACAAACAAACAAACAAACAAACAAACAAACAAAGGAACGAACGAACGAACGAACGAACGAACGAACGAACGAACGAACGAACGAACGAGCGAGCGAGCGAACGAACGAACGAACGAACGAACGAACGACCGAGCGAGCGAGCGAGCGAACGAACGAACGAACGAACGAACGAACGAACGAACGAACGAACGAACGAACGAACGAACGAACGAACGAACGAGCGAGCGAGCGAACGAACGAACGAACGAACGAGCGAGCGAGCGAACGAACGAACGAACGAACGAACGAACGAGCGAGCGAGCGAGCGAACGAACGAACGAACGAACGAACGAGCGAGCGAACGAACGAACGAACGAACGAACGAACGAACGAACGAACGAACGAACGAACGAACGAACGAACGAACGAACGAACGAAAATGAAAGAGCGTCGACCTAGGCACCACCGATGGAATGAGCACGCTTATTCGCTATTATCATGCCGCTTGTGGCTGAGAGTGGCGTATACGATTATAAGCGTTACGCCACATGCGACTCCTGTAGCTGCGAGAAAGCCGTCAAGCACCTATACACGATAGGTGCATACCTGTCCTCGCTACGATGTACAACGCCTCTCTCTCCGGACAGCTTTAAACCGACTGGACTCGAGACCGCTATCTGAATCAAAGGTACTCGGACCGTATCCACATCAGTCACTGGCACAGAAACGATTTACGCACTAGTACAGTTCTTGAAATACATGGGCTTGAGAGGCCGCATTAGTGTTCCTGTGCATCCTCTTACGTGTACTGCGAGCTCACTCTGTTCCTATTTTTCCCTTCCCATTCCCCCTTTCCCTTACCGCAAATGTAGGCTAGCAAACCGCTGGTCTGGTTGCACTCCCTGACTTTCCTCTTCTTGTTTTCTCCTCTCTCTCTCTCTCTCTCTCTCTCATAGCTGGTAATGTCTAACGAAAGCCGACACACTGGCTCATGGTCATTTAAGCCTAAGAGACAGCGCTTTGAGCGGTGTATAGCTCTTTTACGATTTCGGAACCATGACGCAGTTCATTCGCTTGAGCTGTCTCTAACATCCTTTTGCTCATCCCTTCTTTCACTCTCCCTTCTTCCTGTTGCTCCCGTTATCTTAACCTTCCTATCTCCCTGTGTCGCTTTTGTAACGTTACGATATGACAAATCACTAGACTCACTCATACCTGTGCGCATGCTTGCAAATGAAATGACACATGGCCTTTGTTAAAACATTCGTTAAAAAAATGGCATGAAAATGTGAAGTGATGGTACGCGATGTACGTGAAGTGTGCTACCGTTATAAAAATGTCACTCGGCCTCCTCAACTGTATTGCCAGCGACTTCTTCCTGAAACAACGCCCGTGGAGAGTTATCCAGTGGAAGTAGGCGCATCTAATGATTCAAGGGCACTGTGTCGGTGGGCGCGCTGCCGCGATAATTTATTCACTTATCGTCCAGTCTGGAATGGAAATCTCGCAGATGGAGCAAGGGCCGCCGTAGAACAACAGCAGCAAAGCAGCAGAGAGGCACAGATTTTCCCCGAGCTGAGTGCAGGGCGCAATGAGGCGGGCAAGTGCGATGGATTAACTCCCGTCTCCGGCGCGCGCATCGACCGCGCAGCATCCGGCACCGCCATCGCGGAGCGATTCCACCTTTCCTTTTCTTGCCGTTGGAGATCCATTCAGAGCACTCCCTGGCCAAGGCTTGAAATCGTGGTTCCCCGTCATTTGCTTCGTTTTACTCGGTTCACGGCAGCACTTTACCCACTTTCTGCGTCTCCTTTATGGTTTCGCGCTCTTTGATTGCTGCATTTTCTTCGGGAAACGTGCACCACAGACGCTTCCCCTTTCCCGCGAGATTGACGCCACGTGTGTGGGTTGTTTTGTCGACGAGAGGAGACGAGCAGCCTTGAATTCGTTTTCCGTGAAGTGGGTCTTGATTGAGGAAAGAAGGGCCCTTGTCGGGATTCCTTCCGCGCCGCGTTTCGTTTTCTACTTTCGGAGAAGAAGCGAGATGGTTCTAGCCAAGTGCATCCAGCTTTGAAAGCCCCGTCGACGAGCCGTAACAGTGCGTCGTGTCTCGCTCGGCAGGGCTTGGTTATCTCCTGTAACTCCCTTGAGAACGAGGTGGACGGTTCGACTCCCACCCGCGGCGGCCGCGTTCTCATGGGGGTCGCAATACGAGAATTATCTTTGGCTTACATTCAATCGCACGTTGAAGAAACCCAGGTGGTCAAAATTAAACTCGGTCTCTGGCGCCTGTCATTGCCACATTGTTACTTTGGAATGGGTAAATTAATTATTCATCCTGTAACTTGTTCTAACACGCATAGATGTTCGATGCTTGACTAGGCTCCTTACGAAGCAGCAAATATTTTACCAATTAGCAGTGACAATACACGCTTCCTGTTCCCACGGCCAAGCATATGCTCTCATTTTCACAGCTGCGTCCTTAAGCCTTTTTACACTCTGCCATAGCACCTCAACATACTTCTCAGAATATTTGCTCACCTTTGACGGTATTCACCGGCTTTCATTAACCCAGTAGCGTCTAGTTTTCCCACCGACATCAGCCAGTTGCAGTGTTTTCTGACTACGTGGCCGAACCCATCAAGGTCTTCATTGTCTAACCTTCGCCTCCTTCTAACTTCTAACCGCGCCTTCGACCGGTCCTCAAATGCAGTCATTCCGATGCCTGGTTTTCTCCCACCGCTGCCTAGCTCGTTCACTCGAACATCTTCCTCTCCACCAGCCGAACCTTTCCAATGACAGCCATAATGGCACATACTCTTGCAACGTTTTCCCAGGTGTAACCTCGATGTAATAAACTGGGAAAACGAGACTCGGTGAGTGCGACAAGGACAGGCAAAAGCCGCAAACAATCAGCATTCACTGAAAACATCCGCCAGCTTTGGGCATGAGCAAGAGCCGACTGCATCGGACCGCGTCTCGTCGAATGAAGGTACGCAGAAACGCGGCCGATCAAATACGCCAGCGAATGAGACGAACGAGGAGAGAGACGGCGCAGAGCCGAGTGGAACAAAACCAGGCAGAAGCCGCAGTTTTCAGAAAAAAACTGGCGTTTCCTTGACTATCGGGGGAAAAATGTTTGCCTTTAAAACTTCATGAATTTACATCCTGCTTACCGTGAAGGTACGGGTTAAGAAGCGGTATTCCGGTACTAAGTTATTCCCTTCTCTTTCCTACCAAACACGAACACTGGCGGACGCGGCCGGAAGCCTGTCGTCCGGATGGCGGATGTTGTGCCATTACCACAAGCCCGGATTCCGAATCTGCAAGATGCGGAATCTATCCTGCGAGCGCCATAATTCTCCCTTCACAAGACAAGATGCTGCGCCGTCGTGCGGGAGAAGCCTCGGCGAGCAGCGTGTTTGGACGTGTCCGCGTGTGCCAGACAGCCCGGCGCCGCACCTCCCTTTGCCTGGAGGTCACCGCGCGCGCGAACTTTGAACCGGGTGGCCAGCGCGGTCGCTGGTTGGACCCCTCGGACGACCGTCGTGTGCTGACTTTGTATTGGGCCGTTTGAGTGACAATGGTCCTCGGGGATTATAAAAGCAGCGACACGCCGCTCGAAAACAGGATCCGCCAACCCACCGGGAGAGAGTGTCGCTCCCGACTGGGGTGAGATGTGTCACGCGTTTTCGCCGGACGTCGTCGTGCGAGAACAGTCGCGTTTGTTGTGAGCACTCGGCCCCAGTGCCGACCCGTTCATGTCCTGTATGATAACCTGTATATAATGTATAAAGTCCCTTTTGTTATTCTCATCGACGCCAGGCTCGGAGTCTTCGCTACCAACGCTCTGTCACGAAACGGGTGACGAGCGCTACGGGACCACAAAGCCGTAATCGTGGTGCAGCGGTACAAGTTCGTAACACTGGTGGCACCGGTTGGGTGTCGTAACACTGGTGGCACCGGTTGGAAGTTCGTAACACGGAGTGTTGGAAAAGTGCCGACAGGAGACAGATATGAAACTCGCGCCAATGTGAAGATGCGCGTTGAGGCATCCGTGTTTTCAAAACGTACTTAAAGATAAGTGATGATCGCATTGAGCATTATTTCGATGCTTGCCACAGATTCATAGCTGTTTAGTTAGATTTATCTCTGACATTCTTTCGAAAGCTTGGTATAGATTTGCTGCTGGATAGTAGAAAGCTAGTATATGAAAATTTATGGAAAGATCGAGATGTCTAGCGTTATAACGTGTGACTGTGATGAGCATCAGATTAATTGGCGCTGTGCATTCCTTCTCTTAAGCATAATTTGGTCGGAATGTGTAGACAGAAAGTCAAGGCGCAGGATGAGGTCGTGAAGGCAGTGCTCTAGTACATAAAATAAAACAGAAGTATCATGTCCGGCGACACTCACGCGAGCCGGACACATGCCAATAACGGCTGGTGTTCCACCGTCGGCGACTTGGACCACAGGCGAAGGGGCAGGAGTGAGGACTTTCTTGAGACGATTCCGAAGCTGAGCATTCATCACAGATACGTGCGCGCCAGTGTCAATCAGAGCCGTAACAGGTACACCAACCACGTTCACGTTAATGAGGTTCCGATGTGTGGGCAAGGTCAAAAGAGGATTTTTGCGTCGGGTCGGTGTGGCAGCATCACCTCCAGGTGCTGCACCCATTTGTTTTCCGGAAGGGTGCGCCGGAAGGAACTAGGGGACGATGATCGGCGAGATGGGGTGATCGGGAGAAGCGGCGACGTGGCGAAGGAGAACGGCTAGAGTGGGTAGGACGAGAAGTGTCGCCACAATTTGCTGGCTGCGTTTGCGGGGCGGACCGAGGAGCAGCATGAGGGCCGTGGGATGGGTGGTAGGACCAGGGGGTCGAATTCCATGAAGACCGAGAGTGACTTGAAATATGGCCGATACGGCCACAAGTGAATCATATAGGCCTGTCGTCTGGAGTACGCCATTCGGCCGGGTTGCGATACCGCGTTGGGGCATTCAGGCAGCGGGTGTGTATGACAGTGCTGGACGGAGTGATGTCAGGCCGATTAACTGAGCAGACGTTGGTCAAGTCAACGTTGGCCAATTCTTGGCGCACGACGGACTGTATCAATGAGACGGTCGCCTGGCAATTGTCGGGGCCATGGGTTGGGGTCGTGACAAGAGATGCGGCTTCTATTTCACTTCAGATGACATGGAGGATGTCATCAGAGTGATTAGGTGTGGGCGGACTGCGGAGGTCTTCGCAGGTGGACGTAGCAGCCGTGTTTAGAAGGCGGGGAAATGGCTGGGCAATGCGGCGACTCTTGGCTTCTTCAAGCCGCCGGCATTCGGTAATGATGGCTTGCACAGTGAAAGAATTCTTGAAGAGAAGGAGATGGAAGGCGTCATCTGCTATGCCCTTAATGACATGTGCAACCTTATCAGGTACGGACATCTTCGGATCCACTTTGCGGCACAGAGCGAGCACGTCCTGGATGTAAGTGAGGTAGGATTCTGTGCACGTCTGGACACGCGAAGCGAGGTCTTTTTGGGCGGCGCGCTGACGTCCAACTGGCTTGCCTAACAAATCTGAGTTTCTGTTTACAGATGTCCCAGCTGGTGTGTTCCTCCACGTGGGTCTAAAACCAGACGCGTGCCGTGCCCACGAGGTAAAATATCAGATTCGCGAGCATGATGGTCTGGTCCCAGTGATTGATGGCACTCACCCGCTCATATAGTTGAAGCCAGTCTTCAACATCAGTGTCGTCGGTGCCAGAAAAGGTTCCAGGGTCGCGGGGTTGTGCTAGAATGACGGTGGGCGTGGGTGCCGACGGGCCTGAAGCATCCTCGCCTTGAGCTGGCATTGTAGAGGCAGCCAAGGAGCGCCCGCTGCGTAAATCCGTCTTGATAATAATCTCGCAACCTCCACCAAAAATGTTACGGGGTTAAGAAGTCAGACATGTATTTACAGAATGTTTACAATAATTATATCAGCTCACAAGATGGTAGCCAGCGCGCGAAGCTCAGAACATCGTCTTCTTCTGACGATGATTAAAACATCTTCTTCGTCAGCGTGTCAATATTATAAAAATTTGGTCGATGTTATCCGGCGCAGCCGACGCGTGTTCCAGAACATAGCTTTGATATCGCTCATATTTCGAGCAAGTATACTGATTTGCGAGTGCTACAAGCGAAACAACAACAACAACAACAAAGAAAGAAACGTTGGGTATCTGACCTTTCGCTGGTGAAATGCGGAGGAAATTTTAAACGCGCTACACTCTTGAATCTAAGTGCGTGGTTACTGGAGGTCGCAAACTTCAATATACCAAAAACAAAACCTCGCTGATCGAACGGCCAGAAATGCCGTCTGCGTCGGAAGCGAAAAGGGTACCAAAAATAGAAAACCCCAGTGCATTCCCCTTCTTTTTTTTGTTTTGTTCTCATACGCTTGGGTTGCACCAAGGTTAAACTTTTTCAAAGCACTCTTTGCAACGAAATGCGCCTGTATTTCCTCAGCAGTATTTGGTGTATTCTACCTTCTTTTCTGTTTCTTTGTTTATTTTTCCTCTAATACTTGCTTTCTGCGCTTCCGCCTACGTCATCTCGCTGTTTTGTTTATTACCTACTTCCCGTCTTTTCTGAAGTTCGTGATCTGCTCATTCTTTGAATTTGAGACTCAGTAAAACTGTTCTTGCTTCCTCTTTCTGCCTGCTCTTGGTTTCTTGGCATTTCTCCTTCTTCCCCGCCTTTCAGTCCCCTTCTCCCTGGAGGAAAGGGAGAATGCCAGGAGGGAGCGCACCTTGTGTGCACAAGCGAGCCCGCCGTGGTGGCGTGGCTATACGGCACTACGCCCGAGGGCGCGGGTTCGAATCGCAGCCGCGGCGGCCGCTTCTCGACGGGGGTGAAATACGAAAGTGTGTGTGCACTGGTGCATTGGGAGTCCGTTAAAGAACCCCAGATGTTCAAAATTAATCCGGAATCCTTCACTACGGCTTTCCTCATAATCAAATCGTAGTTCTGGCGTGTAAATCCCGAGAATATAAATTAATTTTTGTTTGTTCCCAAGCGAACCTCCTCTGATGCTTCTCGCTCCTCCTTTATCCGTTCCTGCTGGATGTTCAGCGCACTGAACATTGGGAATGTTACCTAGCTGAAGAATGAAAAAGAGAAGAACGGCAGATGACTGGAGCCCGCGTTAGCGCGTGCGTGAGAGCAAGCGGCAAGTGTGCGCTCAGGCCGGGCGTTCGCGGCGCCCTTTTTTTTTGGCTTTGCTTCAGGGTTGTCACATGACGCTCCCTCCTGCATTATTTTACTCCCAGTCCATTCCCCAGTGCAGGGTAGCTAACCAGGCTACCATGCACTGCGCATGCAAAAATATACAAGCACGACAGCAGTGTACAAAAAATCCGAGCATGGCATACAAGTAGTAATAAATGTTTAAAAGCAAACAAACAGACGTATACAGTCAAAGCGCCACAACGAAAGTGTCATTATCAGCGACATTTAGAACCGCGGCTGGTAGCCGATTCAGGTCGTGAACCGTTTGGAGGAAAAATGAACTTTATTATAACTCCGTTCTGCGCTAGTATTCGCGTATCTTGTGCTCATGATCTCTTAGCTTTAGATAGACAATGAGCCCATGTTGCCAAAGCTGGAAATAGCCAGAAATTTATGTTTGGAATTCCGCCCGGAAAACAAGGCACTTGTTTTCTTCTTCTATCATTGTACTATGTTGCATCAAAAGCCTGCCCAATTGAAGGCTGCAGAACCTAGTGAATTTGTGCTAAGCGTATTGCTAAAAACCGAGTAAGCTGAAGTTTTTGTTATGCGCTCACTGCAGTATTATTGCTGTGTTCTGAGAAAAATCTAGCCTCACAACAACGTCGTTTCACAGCACATCCAGTTCTATCGCATACGTGGATGGCAGTGATACCGCCCGCTAATATGAGACAGCGGGCTTGGAGTCCATTCGCGGTGGCTTCTACGATTTATTAGCCGCATGTTACCATTTTGTTCCATTTGGTGCTGAATTTTTTCCCAGTAAACATCTTTTTCATAGCGAGGATTTGATCGATTCATCTGACATGTGATATAAATAGCATGCTTATATTCACATATTGTATATGAACCGCGCGGAAAGTTATACTGTAAACGTGTTCGTTATGGACGATGTATTGTTGTATGCGGCCTCGTTATAAACTGATTTCAGAATGGCAGGGACGCTGAGTGCTTGCTCGTTTTAGTGCTTTATTTTCAAACTAGTTTAAACTGATGGCTATGGCAGTCAATTGAGACTGAAATTCGTGTTTAGATTGTGTTTGTATTTTTGTAAGCTATGTTGGTGGTGAATAGATAGTTTTGTTAGAAGACATTTGACAGATTCTTAATTGAAGCGTTAAAAGCTGCAGAATGTGCCTCTATTTACTGCAGTGATCTTCTGATTGTGAATGATTCATAAGAAGTTATGCGCCATGGTTGCTTAGTGGCTATGGTGTTACCCAGATAAGCACGAGGTCGCGGGATCGAATCCCGGCCCCGCGGCCGCATTTCGATGAAGGCAAAATGCGAAAACGCCCGTACACTTAGATTTAGGGGCACGTTAAAGAACACTAGGTGGCCCAAATTATTCCGGAGTCGCTCACTGCGGCATGAATCATAATCACATCGTGGTTATGGCACGTAAAATCACATAATTAGATGTTTTTGTTTACAGCGAAGCTGTATATGGCTAGTTGGTTCGTTCGTCGGCCCTTGTGTAGCCTGTACGCCGAAAACTCCTCTGACGCAAACCCATGCGCATACGCGAAAAAAAAAAAAAGAGAAAGAGAGGCGCGCGATTGGCTGCGCCAGTTGTGACTTCGTTGCTTTCCGTCGGAGCCGAGCACACGCGCAGTATTTTCTCTCTGGCTCCGAAATTGATAGGCAACAGGTCATACGTACTCCTGAGGAACAGGCAGCTTTCGATCAGCAACGCCGCGAGCAGAACCGGGAACGAGCTCGTCTACGCCGTGCGAATGCGGCAGCCCAGGTACAAGAACGGGCTCGTGCAGCCAAGCGCAAGCAACAACTGCGTACCGAGGATCCGTAAGCCTAGATGCCGTCGTTTAGATGAACCGTCGGGATGAACCCAGTGATTAACACCGGGGCCGCACGTTTCAGCTTCGCTGATTAACCATCTGTGCATGGGCGGTGATATTTTTCTTTTTATGCGAAGCATATTACGAGGGCTCAACCCAGCTCCTCAGGCGCGGCGGTGACCATGAAATCACGTGACACCGTGACGTCACGACAGAGGAGAA
This sequence comes from Dermacentor albipictus, assembly GCF_038994185.2. Taxonomy (NCBI): domain Eukaryota; kingdom Metazoa; phylum Arthropoda; class Arachnida; order Ixodida; family Ixodidae; genus Dermacentor; species Dermacentor albipictus. Next base: position 24,543,107 of record NC_091823.1, read on the forward strand.
GTGGCTTTGGCTCAACTCTTGCAAGACGGGCTGGGTGGGAATCGAACTAGGGTCTCCGGAGTGTGGGACGGAGACGCTACCACTGAGCCACGAGTACAACGCTTCAAAGCGGTACAAAAGCGCCTCTAGTGAATGCGGTGTTGCCTTAGAAACGCGCTGTTTCTAAGGCGTGCGTCTCTTGCTCAGGCGCACATTTCGTTGCCGCGCCGAACGCTGCTTTGCTCGACGCTCACCGCGTCCAATGCGGGGCGCGTAGTCGCTGCCCTGTAGCCCATTGTCTTACACCCCTTGGCGGGTCGACGGGAACGCTGTCGCGTTCCACTCTTGAAGGCGAAGAAGTAATAATGCATGAGTTGTTTCTTCGTCTAGCCGAACCAAATATAGCCAAGCAACAGCAGTTCACCAGGCTAAACAGTGGTTCAACAACTAAAATAAAGGCTAGTATGCTTCGCATCCTGGGCTTAACCTTACCTAAGCCACAGCCATTTTTTTTGTTTGATAATCAGTTGTTGTCTACACCGTTTACTATGAAATCGGAGAATATGTCTGTGTTCTTACTACAGCAGTGCTGGCAAAAGAAAATCAATCTTGCCTGCAAAATATCTTCACCAAGCGATACTCGATCGCCGAAGTGTTCCGGTAATAACCGGGACTGAATTGATGCGAACGGCGACGAGATCAATATCAGACGCGAGAAGTCGGCGCCGTGCAAAACATTGTGCTGCCAGGGACTAAGTGAACCACCGTTCGATCGCTGCCAACTTGCGCTGTTTTGCGCATCTTTCGGAACAACGCAGAGTGTGGAAAGAGAGAGGTGTTCCTGTTGTAATTTTTTGTTAGCCTTCTTGCGCTGTTCCCTTTTCTCTGCGGCAAGATTAGTGTTTCGGGTACTAGAAGAAGAGATCAACCTGCCATCGAACGTCGTCACGTAACAAACGCAGTTTCAAGAGTACGATACGGAATGTCCATGACGTTAGTCAGTATCCCCCCTACCTTTGTTTTTATCCCTTACACACAAAACATTTATGGCTCTTTTTGTAAAGCACCAACAAATAATTTAATTTGTCTTTTGAGACCAGCGGCCTAGAACTCACTGCTATGAGAGAAGAACGTTGTAGGGATTGCCCACTGTATAGGCGGAGGCAATACAAAGATGAGGTTTGCATACTCTTCTTTTGAGAAGTTGCGAGACCAAGTTAAAAACCTGAAAGCTTAGTATGAATTACCTCAGGCACGTAAAACTGCCATGTTCCAAATGAATAAGGTAATCCAATGCAAAAGAAAGATTATTTTTTCCTCGCATTCTAGTTTCCAGACTCCCCAAAGTGGTGACGTATACACACAGGAGATGCTGTTGATAAAATATGGAAACCCTTTCAAGACGCTGAGTTGCATGATGATGGACTCTATTCGAATAATAGACGTACGAATCCACAGCGAGTATAGGTAACGGAAGGGGGACGGTTATAGAAACTTTTGGTAAAGTTATAGCTTTGGCTGTGGTCGTAAAGATGTTAATTTCTGTCCCCTATCCAATAACGTTTGTTAACGGTCGATAACTTTGTGAATTGACTGAGTTAGTTTTTTGATCATACTGAAATTATTGGCAGCTTGCGTCGCCGCGGCTCTTCTTTAACGTTTCATTGACGCATGAAGATGCAGAAATGACTCGAGGAAAATAACAATTTAACATAAGAGTTAGTTGCAAGTGCCAAGCATGACGCTACCTCTCGTTCTCTATGTTCAACGTTCTGAGGACATGGGTGGTAATAGCTCGCGTGGGCGCTGTCATGCGAAGGCTAGCGACTGGGCAAAAAGAGAAAACCTTTTGGCTTATGGTGGCAGTGGCTGGTGAGCAGGATCGCTGTCGCATTTTCAACGCCTTCTCTTGCCTTGAGTGAATGTAACTAATTTAGCGATACTTATCCAGAGCATATTGTCGTAGTTCGTGCGACACATGCGTAGGCGCCTGCCTTTTTAGGCTCGTCATCGTCTTATTTTTATAATCTTCGGGAGGCTCGGGAGTAACACACATTCGAGAGCTTTTCTTTCGTAAGTGACGGCGTGCGGACATATATTCCAGAAACTTCTCTGGCTTCCTTTATACAGATGATATCTCCTCTAAGATTGTTGTGGCCACGGAGGCTGTCAGGAGACACACCCCGGCCGCTTTTGAGCGCGTCATTCATTTCCCTCCCACAACCGGTGACATACCCGGCTGTTGCCTCCGCCTCGCTACCGCTATATTCTCCGCAGCGCCCTCCCTCGGCAGCCGCATGTCACGGTGCAACGCGCGAGAACGCGCGAGAACAAGCGATGCCTGCTGTGTCAAGTCTCACGGAGCCCTTATTTCTCGTGCGTGTTGCTGCACTGCTGCCCTCCTCCACTCATTCTGGGCAAGATAGCGCGCAAGTGAGCGTTGAAAATGGCACCGAAGACGTCCGTGAAAAGAAAGACGCGCGATATGGCTCGTCGACGTCTGCGGCGCCGTTTCGTTTGCACGCTTTGCTGGTTCCTTGCATGAGTCGCTTTTTTCTCGTTTCTGTTTGTCGACAGAAGTGCATGTCGGAGTGCGATGGAAATTAATGTGCAGCGCCGGCGATAAGTTTTGCGCACTTTCGTGGCAAGAGGTGAAGTAGAGAAACATCTTCAAATTCGAGGTAGCGCGTCCTTTCTTTTTTGTTATTGCGTTGAATTCACGGGAACCTTAAATATTCTCCGCTGTTGGATTGTATACTTTTGTAACCACACTTGAGTACCATTGCTCCATAAACAGTTTCATGGAACTATAAGATAAGAAAATAAGTAGCGCCTTATTACCCGTCCATGTTGTGGTATGTCTGCATGATATGACATACACCTTTCATAGGCAAGAATGGCATGCCTGTGTTCGTTCGCTGTTCACTCCATGATTAATATTTATTATCACTTTACAGACCAACTATAGGCAAGGCAGACTCTTCAGAAAGTCTTGTAATTTTGACTGAAGGCTTGTGTGACCGAAGGCCTGGGTATTTTCCTTAAAAAACATTAAGTACATTTAGCGCATACCACTGTTCTGATCTTGCTCAAATCTTGTGGCAAGATCGTATTTATACTCGCGATCCTTCTATGTAATGCTCGCCGCTGTTGCTTGCCTGGTGCTGCAAGTGCAGCATGAAAAACATGGACAGACCGGTGGTACAACACGAGCTGACTTCAACGAATGATCTAATAAAAACAGGGCACTTATATATATATATATATATATATATATATATATATATATATATATATATATATATATATATATATAATACCGAGACCGATCATGTTTAGCGCTGTTTATTCCAAGAAAAGCAACGCCCCAGCTCATGCGCGAAGAAGTCGAACAGGGAACATGACGATGGCGATGTACAAATGAAAACGACGAAGTACGTTAATAGTGCTCACAGTAACTTCCCCCCGTCGTGGAAGCGGCCAGCCTGGCCGCAGATTAGAGGTTATCTAAACGGGGAGTGAAGGGCTTCATCCGCGAGACATGAACAATTTCGGCATTCCGGCGGCGCCGGTCAGTGACGGAGTGTACTGGGCGGACGAGATAGTTCACTGAAGATGTTTGCTGCACAACGGTGTATGGGCCAATGCAGCGTTGAAGGAACTTCTCACAGAGGCCTGGAGTGCGGACTGGAGTCCAAAGCAGGACTTGGTCCCCAGGGTGAAAACGTACGTCACGGCTTTTGATGTCGCAGTGACGTTTGCGCTCAGCTTGGGTAGCTTCTGTGCTTTCCCGGGCGATTTGACGGCAATGTGCAATTCGGGCAGCAAAATCTTCTGGAAGCGACGCGTTAGGCGAAGAAGGTGCTAAAAAGAATTCTCTGTCGAATTTGGCGGAAGGAGATCGTCCATATACAAGGAAGAAAGGGCTGTAGCCGGTAGTCCGCCGAATAGCAGTATTATATGCGAATGTCACAAAAGGAAGAATTTTATCCCAGTCAGTGTGGTCAGGACGGATGTACATGGAAATCATGTCACACAGCGTACGGTGGAAGCGCTCAGTAAGGCCGTTGGTTTGCGGATGATAGGATGATAAAAAAAGAGAAGAAAAAACACCTTGTCTTCGTCTGAACTCGCCGCCAGAAGCAGTGTCTAACACACGAGGCTGCACCGGATAAATATGTTATGGCATTCCTTGAAAATAGTAGCTTGACCCATACTAAACATAGATTTAGGCGAAGCTTTAGCATTGTGACGCAACTTACTGACTGTAGACATGATCTTTCCCCTAATCTTGACTGAGGCAATCAAACTGATGCCATATTAATTGAGTTCAACAAGACATCTTAAACCGCACTTTATTCTAAATTGTTTCAAAGCTTCGCAACATTCTCAACAATTCTCATTTGAATAAACCTCATGGATCTCTAACTTCCTCTCTTCGTTCGCACTTTGTATGTTGTAATTCCCCTGAGGCATCCATATTTGACGGCATTTCAGGCGTACCGCAGGGCTCGGTATTTGGCCGCTGTTTCACAATCTAATAATGATCTCATGGATCTTCCAAGATACGTTCCTACGCAGTGTTGTATGGCATAATAAGCTCTTCCGATGATCATCGACGCCATAAAGAGTCTTTTAGTGCACTTACTGAGGGGTGTGCTACTTGAAATATGAACGTTAATGTTAACAAAATTGCTGGGATGTCCTCTACTAACAGGCAATCCCCTTGGAATTTCTGACGTTCTGGTAACAGGAGTTTCGCGCAGCAATATGTGTTTCCCTTTACACCTAATAAGTCCTGTTCCACACACACACAGATAACATCTGTGTGTGTGGACTAGGACATATAAGGTGTAAAGGAAAGGACTATTAGGTGTAAAGGAATGTGCACGCATGCACAGATTAGATCTGTGCGTGCGTGCACTTTCCTCCCTTTCTTCTTCCTTTCTTTTTTGCTCTTTATCACTGCAAAGCTGATGTGAATGAGTGATCTAACTGGATGGAATCTTAAATGTTTTCAACTGTTTTTTCTGCAGCTTCTCCGAAAACTGCAAATTATTTTTACTTAATCACTACTACAGGCCGATATTTCTCACGCTCCAGTCATGCAAGATGTTAGAGCACATTATTCACAAACATATAATCTAATTCCTTAGCTATAATGATGTTCTAACATCTGCCCAGCATGATTTCCGTCGTGGCCATAACACTGTAACACAATTAGTCGACTTTGTTCATGATATCGCCTCTAACCTAAACATATATAATCAAGTGGGTGCCGCCATCTTCATTGACTTCTCTAAAACTTTGGCTCTGTGATTCATTCTAAACTATTGGTAAAATTAATCGTTACATTAAATAATCCCTGTCTTGTTTCTTGGGTAGCCAGTTTCGCTCACAATTTGTTTCTTTTAACTCAGTGGACTCAACTCCTGTCGACGTTACGTCAGGAATTCCTCAGCGATCCGTTGTAGGCTCTTTATAATTTCTAATATACCTCAATGATTTACCTCGTAGCACCTCAACAAAAATCAAACTTTATGCAGATGACTGCGTATTATACGAATCTATTAACTCCATTGGTGACCACCACCGTCTTGCCCAATCCCTTATGTCTTTCTGGAGGAAGACGAAGTGATTCTTTGATAGAACGCTTGTGGTTTTGTCTCCGCTTTTTCGCTTTGTTTCCCTGCATTTCTGGGAGCTGCCGCTCCCTCCTTGCGGCAATGGATGAAGAAACCTCCGAGGACTTTCCTGGTGTGCAGCCGTCCGGTCGGCTAGCGTCCAGGAAACGTGGAAGTGCGTCAAGCGATACCGACAGCGAGGCCACTGAGATATGTTCGGACAGCTACGACTCGTCGGACGATGGCTTCCAGGTCGTGATGAGTAGATCAGCGAAAAGAAGACTACTGCAGGCATCTTCGTCGCCAAGTGCTTCTACCGTGAAGAGTGCACCGCTGCGCTGGCCGCACACTGTGCTCTTTATGCCCGTGGACCCGGCGACCAATTTGCGGCTCCTCAACAGGCAGGTCCTCTCTTCCTTACTCGAGAGAATCGCACCAAATGAGATTAAAGACGTGCGAATAAACCCGCGGAAAAATGTCCTGGCTGTTGATGTGCTACATCGCAGTGCCCTACAACACCTACGAAATATAACTGATATCGACAACGTAAAGGTGCGATCAATGATCCCTACAGGCGGCGATGGTACTGCGGGCGTCATTTATGACGTCGACGTTGCCATTCCTAATGACGACTTGCCAACGCTGATAAAGCCAACGACAGAAGGCAATTTCATTACAAGAATTTCCAGATTGGGAAACACACGCTGTGTGAAGATTATGTTTGAAGGAGACAGCCTTCCTTCCCACGTCAAAGTAGGACATGTCCGCCATCCAGTACGACCATTCGTACCGAAGCCCCTCCAGTGTTTCAAATGTTGCAAGATTGGCCACGTGAAGGGTGTCTGCGTGAACAGTGTAGTGTGCCCGCGGTGCTCTGAGTCCCATTCAGAAGACGCCTGCAGCACACATGTTCTAAAGTGCCCGAACTGCAGTGGTCCTCACAAGGCCTCATCAAAGGATTGCCCGCGGATGCGGAAGGAATTCACGATTCTAAAACGCATGGTGCGCGACAATTCGACGCATCGAGAGGCTGCTACCGCTGTTCGGCGACGTCGGCATCGACACCGAAAACGTTCAAGAAATTCCGCAACTGAAGATAGGTACACGCCAGCTACAGTCAGAAGGGCTGCCGCATCTCCGCACTGCGCCACCAAGACAGATACAAGGAAAGCGAACAAAGAGGAGAGCCTCGCCCGTCCTGAAGAATGGCCTGAGCTACCGAGGGCACACCTCCCTGCTAAGATACCTCAAAACGCACCGACTTCAACGGCTTCTGCCACTGTTGAAGCGACGCTGGCTGATGATCTCCAGGTCATCAACATTCTGCGGTCGCTCATGAGTGCCATTCGCGTTATACTTACCAACATGGAGTCTTCGTCTGCGCAAAGCGCACTACAGGTGCTGGACACTTTGAGTCCAGTACTTGCAGCTCTTGGTTAAAATCATGGCTCTCCAGAAGCCGTCGTTTCGTGACGAAGTCCGAAACGCGTCGATATTTCAGTGGAACGCCAGAGGACTGAAGTCACGCATGTCGGACTTTCAACAGTTTGTGTTCACGAATAAGTTCCCAGTCATCGTCATCTGCGAGCCCCTGTCAGATAACATCAGACTGTCCGGGTATGAATGTTTCATGTCCGCCACCCACGGAGAATGCAGCAAGATCATCGTATTCATGCGACGTGATCTTACGTATGTCCATCACCCAGTGTCGCCTGACCAAGAAAACCAATACGTCTGTCTGACAGTGAAGAAAGGCAAGCTCACTTTCACATTAATTGGAGCCTACATATCGCCCTCAAGTCGGTTGGACTGCGAGAGATTACGGCGAATCACCACAGCGACTCCGCAGCCTTTGTTGATTACTGGAGATTTTAATGCCCACCACCATCTCTGGGGAAGTTCTAAGATAAACTCGAGAGGCAGAAGATTAGTGTCATTTGCCTCCGAACAAGAACTATGCTTGTTAAATGATGGAAGCCCCACCTTTCTACGTGGAACTGCCTACTGTAGCTGCCTGGACCTGACCTTTGTTTCACGCTCCTTCACTAGAAAGGTCAGGTGGTTTCCGGATATTGAAACGCGGGGAAGTGACCACCTACCCACTTATCTTAGGGTTGAAGGGTTGACGGACTCCAGGTTAGCCGCCGTCACACAATGCATCGACTGGCCAATGTTCAAGTCAATTGTCGAAGACGGCTGTCGTGATGACTTGGCCACTAGCCTAGAGGACATCATAAAAGGTGCCCTAGAGGCTGCGAAACATTCACTTCTGAGAACGTCCACACGCACCGAATACGACATTGAGCTAGAGAAGCTTCGTGCAATTCGTCGTCGTGCAGAGCGAAGATACAGGCGCACGAAGTCTGTAAATGACTTGAGGTTGGCCAGAAGAACTCAAAAGAAAATTCAGCGTCGCATGGACAAACTTGCATCACAAAGATGGAAATCATTCTGCGAATCTTTGGATCCACGAAAACCATTGTCTCACATATGGAGAACTGTTCGTTGTCTCCGTGGAGCCCCTCAGCAGCGCCACCCTTTTAAGTCTTTGGCCCTTCACCAACAATGCAGCGAGATTGACGTAGCGGAAGCTTTCTGCAGGAGGATTGCTGGCGAAACTAGTTGCGCGGGAACATCGACGCTCCGCCACTCACCGATTTCACGCGACTCCCGCATGGATAGTCCTTTCTCCATGGACGAGCTCGAAGCTGCACTGGCCTTGTGCAAGCGTTCATCTTCACCAGGCCCCGACGGTATAACCTACCGTGCCCTGTGTAATCTGGGTGATGAGGCTCGAAAAGTGCTCCTGCTCCTGTTCAACAGCTCCTGGCGGACAGGTACGGTTCCCCAAGAATGGAAGACCAGTCGCATAATTCCACTGCTCAAGCCTGGCAAGTCGCCTGTAGACATTGCATCATACCGACCAATTGCGCTTGCCAGTTGCATCGGAAAACTAATGGAGAGGATGGTTCTAGCACGGCTAGAATGGTACCTCGAACATTACCAGGTATACCCAGATGCAGTGGCCGGTTTCAGGCGGGGCCGTTCTTCCATAGACAACGTTATCGACTTGGTGACGTACGTCGAGCACCAGAAGTCCTGCAAAAGATTATCTGCTGCCCTATTTCTGGATGTTAAAGGAGCGTACGATAACGTAACGCACGAAGCGATTTTGAACGCGTTAGAGGCAGTAGGACTTGGCGGCAAAGTATATATTTGGATAAGTAGCTATCTACATACGAGATCCTTTTTCGTACTTACCGAGGATGGCCCGACCTCCCAGCATTACAGTAACCGTGGGGTGCCTCAGGGCGGAGTACTCAGCCCAACGCTCTTCAGTCTAACACTCATTGGACTCACCGACATCCTGCCAGGCACTGTTAGGCTCTCCATCTATGCCGACGACATTTGCATTTGGACGTCGGCTGTGACGCGACTGCAGCTTCGCGCGCGGCTTCAAAAGTCAGCTACTTTGACATCATCCTACCTTCGAGAACAAGGACTTCATATATCATACGAGAAGTGCGCAGCGGTGGCATTTACCAGGAAATCAATGTCGCCATACGTGATATCCGTCGACAGACACATGATCTCGTACAGCACGAGTCACAGATTTTTAGGGGTGGTCCTTGACAAAAATCTCTCCTGGACCCCTCATGTGAATTATGTGAAAAAACGCCTGACAGGAATTTGCCATATGTTTAAGTTCCTTGCAGGAAAGACCTGGGGAGTGCCAATACACTCTATGCTGCAACTGTACAAAGTCCTCTTTCTTGGATTCCTGCGATACAGCCTACCTGTCATGTCCAACACCTGCAGAACGAACCTGAACATAATCCAAAGCATCCAAGCCCAAGCACTCAAGATATGTCTCGGTCTACCGCGGAGTGCGTCAACGAGAGAAGTTATTGCAGTGGCTCAAGATTTCACCATTAGAACGCACATTAGCATTGAAACAATGCGTGTGCACATAAGACACTTCGCCCGGAACCCTACCCACCACCTAGCAAGTCTCCCAGTAGATAGGCCCCACACGACATTCAGTGCGACTGTCTTCGCGCACCGTGCCTCTTTCAGGTCAGGTTACACACCTGCGGCAAGGCCTTCTATTCCTCCATGGTGTATGCGCCGTACTCAAGTGAACCTTACAGTCCCAGGACTTCAGAAAAAGTCGGACTTGCCATCATCAGCGCTCAAGCAACTAACTTTATTTCTCTTGTACGAGAAATACAGCGACTGCACACACGTCTACACTGATGGATCAACTTCATCAACCAGTTCCGGCGGCGCTGTAGTTATACCAGCAATGAGAATAACCAAGCGGTTCAAGACTTCCCATGTCACTACGTCTACAGCTGCAGAGCTCGCGGCTCTCCGCGACGCGCTTCAAGTGATAAATACTGAAAGTCCTAGAAAATGGGCAGTCTTCTGCGATTCCAGGCCGGCCTTGCAATGTGTGCATTCATTTCTCCGACATGGAACTCACGATCAGCTCACGTGCGAAATCGCGGAACTTGTCCATCACTTAAGAGAAAAAGGCCATGATATCTCTTTTCAGTGGATACCAGGTCATTGCGGTATCATTGGTAATGAAGACGCCGATAAGGCAGCTCGGACGTCAAACCAAGAAGACCGCTGCGTCCCCATTCCGCTCTCAAGGACCGACGCCGCGAGACAACTTGGCATTCTGGCACGCACGATCTCCTTAGCAGAGTGGAATAATGTACATACAAGACGCACAAGACTGCACCGACTAAACCCATCACTTCAACTCAGACCTCCAGCCGGTGTGCACCGGCGTGAAGCGTCTCTTCTGTGTCGGTTATGGCTTGGAGTGGCCTTCACGAATGCCTACTCAGCACTAATTGGAATGGCTGATAGTCCTGCATGTGATGTTTGCGCATGCGAGGAGAACATTGACCACATATTGTGCCATTGTCCTCAATTTCAAGCCCAAAGACAGTATTTGTCCGACACATTGAGGAAACTAGACGATCGTCCTCTGAGTGAACAGACAATATTAGAGCACCGTCCCGACCGATCATCGGCTCAGAAGGCAGTGAAGGCACTTTTGTGTTTTCTCAGAACTTCTGGTTTGCTCGAGCGACTTTAACTGAAGTGCTGTCGCGTACGCGTACCTACACCTTCTCTCTCCCTTCTTTCTCTTCCCCTTCTCCCTTCCCCCAGAGTAGGGTAGCCAACCAGACTATTGACTGGTTAACATCCCTGCCTTCCTGTATTCTTCTCTCTCTCTCTCTTTATGTCTTTCTGCGCTTGGTTCAAAACGCGACAAATGAACATCAACTGTAGTAAAACAGTCCTGATTTCATTTGCCAGTAGACAGAACGCCCTCTCGTTCGATTATTCTCTGGATGGCATCCAACTTAAAAAAGTATCTCAATATAAATGCTTAGGTGTCATTCTAACAGAAAATTTTCTTGGTCTGGTAACAGACAAGTTTCTTGGTCTGGTAACAGACAAGTTTCTTGGTTTTCTTGGTAACAGAAAAGTTTCTTGGTTTTCTTGGTACAGTGTTTTGAGAGCCACAAGTTAACGAGCAACAGAAGGCAGCCATGGCAGGTAGTATTGCCTGTTAACCACTGTCGGGGTCATTGTTCGGTTCCAACTTCGCACTTCAGCGTAAAGCTAACGATGAGGAAGTGACCTGTGAGGACACGATACCAACGAATATGACGGTGGCGGTCGACGTCGGCGTAATAGAAAAGACGCACGGATGGGTGCAGCAAACTTACTTTCGAGCTTCTAACTGTGCTGCTGCCAGAAAAATAATGAGAACACAGACAAGCAAAACATAACGCTCCGGAGTTATTGCAATTATGCGCCGACCGCTGAAACGTCAACTACGAGGTTTCAAGACAATCATGTATAGCAGAAAGCTAGGGCAAGTAAAAGGAAGTCATTTGCGTGAAACGTTTGATGTTGCCTATTACTGATACTTTCCAGACTCAAGCAGATGTCTCTGAGCTCGCTCAGGGTTTCCAAATTCGATTCGAATCACTTAGTCCTTGTTTTATTACGTATTTTTAATTTTTCGTATCAAGCTTAGAAGCTGCGGCTTATGCAGGCTCGTCGTAAACGTATGCTTGTTAAATTGCGGCTCTTTTACTTTGCTGAACTTTTATTGTAAACCTAGCACTGACAAGCGAACTACCCGCCTCTACGTCCTACGCGAAAATGCTTATTACAGCCGGATTAAAGGGCTCCACGAGGTGTGTAATTTCATTCTGTGCCCCGGAGACCCGCGAATCAGAACGCCGTCTCTCCAGTTGCTCGCGACAAGCGAGTGAGCAAGGCGCCGGTCGGCAAGGCGCTCGCCTCCCTGCAACTCAGCCGCGGCCGCCGTAATTTGGGCAGAATCGGGGAATGCGGACAGGATGGCGGAGGGCAGAATGGACGCGTTTGGGGTTCTGCAAGCCACGAACGTTTTTCTCTTCTTTTTTTGAAGCTCGGGAAGCGGGAGAAGCCTGCCCTCGTTAGACGGAAACGCTGCCGAGCGTATGTCTGAGCAGCGTGAAGCCTGTGTTAGGGTCAGATGTCTAATTTGGATAAACCGAGGAAACCGGCGCGCAGTGAAAACGAGATTTCTTGGGAAAGCTTTCCCTGCAAGTGCATGTGCAGTACTGCAATGATGCCTTGCAATAAAATACATAAAAATAAATAAGGAAACAAAGTCGAGATAGGAGAAGAATAAATGGGAAACGCTATGTGGTAGCGCGGCCTCTTATACACAAAGGAACGAGGTGCATAATTCCACCAATAATCTTTTTAGGACTTGAAAAGGCATTTGTCCTGGGAAGCTGCTCTTTTGTTAACAAATACAGAGAAATACTAGTTATAATAGAGACTGCCACCGTTTTGAATGCCTAGGAGACAAATTCAAATTGAACAGTGTGCTCAGCTTTGTAGAACGTTAGAAGGCGATGTTTGAAGTCGTTGGACAACCACCAGTGCACAGTACAGTGAACGTGCAATGGTAAAACCGCTAAACTAAAATTTCGCGTTTTTGTGCGACTCAAGAATTCTCGGTGGCGTTGATTCCCCAATATCTTCACGTGTATATAGAGAAACGTAAAAGAAATGAAACGAAAGGCAACACACCACAGACATTGACATCATAGCCTGGCCGTGCTCGCGGCAGATTATTTTCTTAGCAAGAACGCATACTTCCTTGCAACTTTCGCTGCCCTCTGTGTCTCAATAACTGTTAAAGGTGTGAAAGCTGGAGCATGCGTCAACTAATGTGGGGACGAATCCGCAAATCTCGTAACATATCAGAACGATTCGTTTGAACCTATTTGTTACCATAGCCATGGCCAGCGCCATGGCTACTGTCTTATTGCTACCAGGATTAGCCAGTGAACAGGCGCTTCTGTTTAGGCGCAGTGCAGTTCAATGTATAGTGTACGAGTGTTGCATTGCTCTGGAGACAAATACGTGTTCCAAGATTAAGGTTCTGACAGGAACGAAGCCGCGTAAAGTTTGTGTTTGTTGCCGAAGCGTGATTGGTTGACATGTCTCCTTATTTGGGTAGAAAGTGAGCCAAATATTCTGTGTAGTTTGTAGTTTAGAAACGCCTTAGGGTGAATACGACAATATGAAGCGCACGTTTTTATCACAGGTATGCGCTATAGAAATAACCTGCCTACCTTTGCTTTGGAGCAAGCAACCCTGGATTGCTTGCACAGATACGTTGATGCACCTCTTCCTGTATACACTGCTGGTTCTTCCACTTAGACATGCTCCACAGGTGCAGTGCTCATTCTATCGAGATCAGTCAGCATCAAATACGGGATTTTCCCATGTCATGACATGGATGGGCTTGAAGCGTGTTGGCCTCGGAGGCGCCATTTATTATATTGATCAAGAACCGGCTAATCGCTGGATAATATTCTGTGACTCAAAGGTAGCCCTGCGGTATCTTTTGTCACCTATTCATTGCTTGTCTTGTGGTCAATTCATGTAGGCGATACGATAAGCGCACCATTACGGGATCGCGAATAGACACAACATCGTGTTTCAGTGGCTACCAGGTTATTGTGGTATTTCCGGCGACGATCTCATCGACCTTTGTTCAAAAAAGTACATGAAGCAACATGTTTTGTTTGCGCACCTTTATAGAGGACAGGCGCAGCTGAGCACCTAAGCAAGCTGGCGCATTATTTGACACTACAGAAGTGGCACACACATGACTGCGCTCACCATCCGCTGCATTCACTCGACTTTTGCATGCAATTGTGCCTGTACCTTGTCTTCTCCGAAGTGAAGAAACAGTACTGTGTCGCTTACGCCTGGGCGTAATGCGTCCAGGCGTAATGTTTGCAGGCGTAATCCAGGCCAGTGAATGCGCCCAGGCGTACTGTGTCGTACGCCTGGGCACATTCACTAATGCATGCTCCTTCCTGATTGAAATTACCGATATCGCGGAATGCCATGCCTGCGGTGGCGAAGAAACTGTAGAACAACATCTGGGCGACTGTCCGTCCTTTGAAAATGAAAGGCTTGCCTCTGCACTGCTCTCAAACAACTACATGGAAGATCTTTCTCGTCAAACAAGATACTGGAACTATGGCCTCGCATATCACAGCTGCAGCAGGCGACAAAAGCGCTTATGCAATATTTAAAGGCGACCGGACTGAGCGACCGTCTGTGATGCAGCGCTTAGAATTTTCACTACGTTATTGATATGAACAATGAACTTTCACTTCTTTATTTATTTCTGTACTCCCGATTCCTCTTTACCTAGCGCAGGGTAGCACACAGGGCGCAGTTTTGGTTAACCTCCTTGTTTTTCAGTCATCGTTATCTTTCTTTTCTTTTTTCGATAAGGCTTTCGGCGTCCGCGACTGCCTAATGTGTCTTCCTGAACGACTGAGCGCCCCCGGGAGAACTAGTAACGCGCTGCGCAAAATACAAGAATAGTTGTATTTTGCGCTGTACGTTACTTGTTCAGTAAGAACCAACTAGTCCACAACAGAGTACTTCTGGCCTCTGGGAGGCCGTAATGCAAATGAGGGTAATGCTGGATCACTTAGCTTTGGCTCTCCTTCGGCGACTCTTGGAATAAAAAGGTTGCGAAATAACGTTTCGTGCACAGACTGTTATGTTGTTATGGTGTCTACACCGGAAAGATTTATTTTTTCTCTGCAACAAGGACCATGTTCTTGCACGCGCATAATTCCAGTAACTCTAGTCCAAAGAAGTTAATACACGACTTTAAAGTCTTTCTGCGAAACAGTGGTTGCTTGGAAATTGCCAACAAAAAGAAGAACCTGTGGGCGTATTAGTTCATGAAAATTTTGCAACACGTTGCGCAAGCCAGTCAGGCACGGGGCTCTAAAGTGGACAATATAACAAACTCAATTCAGCTTTTCTAAGTAGCTATTGCACACCAGACAAACATTTACGTCGCAAATAGCGAGGAAATGCTGAATGCAATGTTTGACTTACAGGCAAAGCGGGGTCCTGAGAAATTATAACTCAGGCTACCATGCTATGACTATATGTGAGGCAGTGACTAGATTTGAAGAGTTAACAAGAATTTTATGTTCATAACGTCCCATTTTGCATCAAAAAGGAAGCTTGTCACCATGAGCAGCATATTGTCAATATCGCTCATATGTTAGCTGTAGAAAAAGTGGCGTTAACGAAATTCTTATTTGGAAACTAAGGCATGCGTTCGGAAAAATAAGTTCACTGGGAGTATCAAAAAAGGGTTTTCAGTTCTTGTTCGTTTATGTTATCTTTTGGAGAAAAAATTGCCAAAGTTTTCAAGATGAGTTCATATGTTGTGCTCGTATGTTGGACGTTAAAGCATGTTATCTGATTGAACTACGATGCCTACATTCCGATTCCGATACACATCAGATGACAGTTCAAGATCCATTACCTTAGGCGGTCTTTGATGTTTCATTCAACGCTAAATCAAAAGGCAAACTGTAGCAGCTACACTCAGGGGTACGCGCTTTGTATTCTTATTTGATGATACGGAAGGCGCCGTTAGACACTGGCTTTATGTGAAACTTGGCTAAAAAGCGTTTGCAATTTGGCATCCGCGTCCTCAACTTGTCTCTCTCTTTCTTTTGACCCTACTTCATTATACGCTTCTTGTCTGTGCCACAGAAACGCAGTAATTCCGTCTCTCCAGAATTGCTTTGTGGCTGACGGCTGCCTTTGTAAAACGGCATTTTTGGTGCGCGCGACTCGGTGGCGTCGCTTTTGATAAAAGAGCAAGACCTTCAGCCATCGCGGTTAGGGAGGTGTGTCTCATCCGAAAGAACTCTTTCGTACTCCCAAAGAAACAAGATCTAAGAAAGGAGTCTAGCGCACCAAATTGTCTTTTTAGCCAAGTTGGCATGCGTTCCGTGTCACTGTGCCGCTGGTCATCAAGTGGGAAGAAAGCATCGACGAAGTAGCGTGAAAAAAGAAAGAAAGGAAGAAAAAAAGGGAGCACAGCGCAGGAAACAAGGAAAAAAAATTCGAGTACAGAGGAGGTACGAAGACATCTTTTGATATTGTCTTTGTCAATAGTTTTTTTCTTGGTGGTGTTTTCTTTACTGAGACTCTCGCCTGCTAACGTCATCGTGTGACGTGGTGCAGCAGCGTGTAGCAGAAAAAAGAACACCCCGACTGTCGAGCTGAGTAGAAGACATTCTTGTTTTTGCTTCTGGTGAGCCGAATAATGTGCTCCAGAGCAGGTCTTCCACACTGGGGACGCAATAAAACCCAATCTTTTTTTCTCTCTCTCTTTTCATGTTCTCGTTTCTTCGCTTGACGGAGATGTCCGGAGGGGAGTGGTGAGTCAGAAAAGGCCCCAAAGAAAAGAAGTGAGAAATGTTACACGCATAAAACCCGATGCTTTCGCGTTGTCGAGTGAGCCAACAAAATTACGGAGAAACTACCTGGCTTTGCTGAATTGTCGCGTTGGGAAGCCCCATAGCTACATAAATAGATACAGCGCATTAGGAGGGTGTCTGTACTGGAGCAAGAATTGGTGGTGACGGGCCTACAGTGCACAGTGAAACCATGAAAGAACGCGGTACCTTTGCGACAATAACAAAAGAGAGGTAAGGCTTTTACGGTGCCAGCTTAGTCCGAAACTTGTTCGTGTTTTCTGGTGCAAAAGACGTGGTGTACGAGCAGTTCTGATATGTCTTGCCTATTGAGCAATGACGACGGCAACAAGCAGCACGATTCTCTGCGTACAATACACAGAAAATCGAGCCATGTGGAAAACGAGAACACATGTCGATACTTGGACCGCAGTGACCGTCTACGGTGTTGAATTCCGAGAGAACGAAACTTGTTAGCCTGATGCGTAAACGACGGTTTGCACCTAGCGGGTCACGGAATCATCCATGTCGATTTCGGGTGTGCCGTATTCTGAATGAATTGCGTTGTGTCTTCAATCCGTTGTTGCCACAGGAAGCCTCGGGTCCACGGGATGCAAGAGGTGGCGTGACAACGTAATCTCTGAAGAAACGGCATCAAAAAAGAAAGGAATACAATAAATATATAACCTCATACTTCGCACACCGCTGCATACCGCATAACGATATTGTTACGGCGCATTTGGACAGGAGCTTGCGTGCAAGAGCGAGAGGAAGTGGTAGACTGTGTACTGGAGCTGTGAGCTATGTACACGCCTGCGCGTTTACCACTTACTTTTTCCTCTGCAAATAGTTATGCATACGTTTGTGCGTCGGGCTTCCTCTTGGTAACATTTGGTGGAGGTGCGGGGTAACGACTCAGAACGGAGCTTCGCATTGGCTGCCGCTTCGGTTCTTCACCGATGTCGCAGGCGACAGTGCCTGTTTTGGACCGCCTGCATCGACTGCGTCGAATCTCGTACTCACGCATCCGCGTGATCCGAGAACATTCTGCGGCACCGATGGCGCCGATGTCGATGACTGTCTGTAGATATATGAGCGGGTGAGCAGGCACAACAAATGGGATCCCACAGTGATGCTGGCGAACATAATTTTTTACTTGGCGCGAACAGCGTGAGTGTGGTTTCAAAATCACGAAGCAGAAATCCGTGACTGGGAGACCTGCCAGGAGAAGCTGCGAGATCTCTCCGGAAATCCGTTGGGTCGGATGGTCAGCGCCAAAAGTTGGCATCACGAGTTCAAACGTCCACCGAGGGTTACGTCGCCTATATACAAGACGCGCTGGCACTCTGCCGCAAGGCCGATGCTGAAATGCCCGAGTCTGACAAAGTCGGGCATGTGACGCCTCTAAATGACGCCTCTAATCTACTGATTTGTAAGAACTGTACTTCGCTTAATGACGTTATCACGGAGTGCAAGCGTTACGAGCTGGTGAAAAGCCGTTGTATCTACCAGTAATATGCACGGCTTCCCAATACGGCTGCAACATTGTCTTGTGAAAATTGACAGGACGCTCCTGCACGGCAGCAGCAGCAGCCTTTAGAGCAGCTGACGAAGATTGTGCGTCCTGAGCTGAGTCAACGATGCATGCGCTTTTATGGCTCCCCTTGTTCAGGCTATTGTGCGCCGAGAACTCGCCAATGTCGGCTTTCAATCAGTTTGCACCGGGGTCAGTTTCTGCCCGACCAAACGTCCTTCACTCATACATACCCAAAATCTATGTGCTGCCAGTTTCCCTCTATAATACCATAGGTATTTACCGTTATAAGTGCACGGCTAATTAACCATGTGCCATCGGTGTAAATAGATTGTGAGATGGGATAAATAACTGAATATTTACACGTCCCTCTAATCCGGATTTGTAATCTATACTGGTCTATAAAAGCGAACATAATGTTATGAAGTGTTACTGGTTGCGGGCACAAACTGTTCGAAAATTCCAACTCTTGCGCGGAAACCACGCGCCGCAATCTTTGGCCCCTCATGCGCTTCTGGTTCATTTTTGTTATCACCATTGAATTAATACATCCCACGTTAGGTTATATGCCAGTGCCTTGTTTTTTTTTCATTTTTGTGAAATATTTTTTTTTCTCATCTGCTATTGGCGCCATTACTCTAGGGGAAGACCTTTGTCAGCAGGTACGTTGTGCTTACTCTTTGTGATCACGCCTCGCGAGAACGTTCAACACAAGTGTGGACAAATTGAAATTGAATATGACATATAGCATTGCCTCATGTGCGCATTACGGTAACACTGCAATCGAGAGTGGCTTGCTTAATGCCGAGGAAAGACAGCGCGCGGAAAACTGCAGTGTCCCTCGTCGCCTTTAAGTATACGACAGAATTGTGGCAAACTTGAACGCTTCGTTACAAACACCACACTCTCGTAACACAACGGGTCCATAGAAACTGAGGTCGAGAAATAGAGAGGAAAGGCAGGGTGTTTAATCAGATGACAGTTTTCGGTTTGCTACCCTGGGCCGGGGCGAGGAAAAACGATCAGAAAGAAGGGATGAAAATAGGAAGAAAAGAAAATGACCGCGGCGCTGTGGGCCGAGGGGATTTATATCTATCACGGAAACGAGGTCTAACGGAAACAGTGGTATAAGTGAATCCCAGAGGCGTGATGTACACCGCCGCCTTTTCTCACTTCTTCGTCCTTTTTGTTTTTGTTTCCACCAGAGTAGCAGAATTCGTTTATTGCATTATGGAACAATAAAAAGCCGGATGCATAATTAGAACGAGGCATGACAGCGTGAGACGGTAGTCAGGAGAAAAGCCGCCACGCATGCGCAATTAAATCACCAGGGAACCATTCAGAGAGAGAGAGAGAGAGAGAGAGAGAGAGAGAGAGAGCAGAAACAGTCAAACGCGTGGAACTGAGCCTGTGAGTTTCATTAGGAGCAGTTCCGCATGGTAATCGATGACCTGAATCTATCCAAGAGGTGCGACTGGTACGGCGCTCGTTTGAAAGCGAGAGAACAAGAAATAGAAAGAAGGAAAGAGAGGCGCAGCTTCGAATGTTTTGTGAATGAATTAGATATATTTCCTAAAAGCCAGAAGACGTGTCAGTGCTGATGGCCTGCGAATATTATTTCACTGCGCAATTCTTTTTTTTTTTTAGGTGACAGACAGCTAATTTTTACAGCAATGTTTACGGTTCAAGAGAGAATTCCTCGACTGTGAATGCGGCCACAGCTGCGAGGCGTGTTATAGACTGTGGTCTAATCATAACCTCACGCAACTGAAGAGTGTGCGCAATCCGGAACCGAAGCTCAAATCTAGCAAAACTATGACAACGAGACGAAAGACTTTCATGAAAACTGCGCTAAACACGAGTTCACACTTGAGGAAACGACCACCAGTTTCGCTGTTTAGACAGCTTTCCCTGCGTGGAACTGGCTTAACTTTGTTTCTATCTTTATCGTAGATCATTTAAAGGTGCTTCAAATTCCCGCCTAGCCTTGCACTTCAGGAGCGGTGGTTACCAGCCTGTCTTTAGGGATGCTTACGCAGGCTTTTCCAGCACGAAAGTCGAAAAGCCTATGAGATGGTTGAATCATGCCATCCACGAAAAGAGGGCCCGTATGCATTAGCCAATCTTCAATTTCCCTATTAGGAAGCGAAATTACTTTGTTCAACAGGGGCTATAGGCATGTACTAGTTTTTGTTAAGTGTCCTATTTGTGTCGCGGTTTGGTGTCTCTGGCGTGTGAACCTATTTTTTTACTAATGCTTTATTCGATATTGTTTCTTTCTAATCTATGCGGTCTTCAACGCGTGTGACACCGAGGCTATATTTTTGTTAATTTGTATTTAACCAAGTGTTTCCGCACACAAAATTAGTTGAAGTTGAGCGTTCGTCCTGTTTAAATTCTTTATTGCTCTGTTCTCGTGGTTTCCGGAGTCTGTAATCATAAACTAGAAAGAACTCGTCAATTTTCTTCTTCTTTTGAACCAGTCACTGTGTCTTTTACTCGCGCTAGCTTTCCGACTCATGTTTCTCCGTCGACCTGGCTGAAACGCCTGCGACATCAGTGGAGTTGGCCACTAGGGAGCGTTTATGGTGCCTTATTGCGGGAGACAGGTCGAAATACTCCATTAAACAGGCAAAATGAACACTGGCATCCTCGAGGGCAACTGCGCGGTCCTTACCGATCGGCGAATTGTTTATCGAAACGAGGCTGAAGGCTTGGCCAGAAAACGCGACAACGGAGTAAATTCGGTCCACGCTGTCGCAAGGCCAGACCGTTCTCGGGCTCTGCAGCTTTGCTCACGCGATCGCTTTCGTCGACTCCGACGGCAGGGCACTCACCGACGTCGGCGACGAGGCTGCCCAGCTCGAGCTCGCGCAGGAACTGGTGGACGCGTGGCCACAGTCGGGGCCTGGCGAGCCTGGGCGCCAGCTGCTCGTACACGTCGTGCACGTAGGCCTTCTCGAGGGCGATGCAGCGCGCGCGGCGCTCCTGCAACTCCTCGGGGCTGCAGTTGCCGCCGCCGCCGCCGCCGCCGCTCTCACGACGCAGCCGCATGGGGCTGCCGCTCTAGCGCCTCAGCGGCACAGGAGACGGCGGCAGGCCATACCGGACGCCGGCGGGTGCGGCTCGGCGGCGCGCTCCCGGCCTGGAACACGATTCGAGGACGGGAAGACGGAACGAGGCATTGGTGAGTTAGAGTATGTCACAGTGTTACTATATGACAATATCTTTTTTTATTATAGTGCACGCGCCCCGCGCTTGTCGCAGAGAAGGCGCAATAGGAGGGATCTCCCTTCTCACTGAGTGCAAACTGCTGCTGAAACGGAGGCAGAGCAAATGAAATTGTCCTGCTAAACGACGCTGGGCAGCAAGCTAGGAATTTAGAGGAACACCGGCAATTATATAGCGCCGTGGCGGAAAGGAGGAAACAGAGTGAAGTTTTGTTTCATAAAAGTTGCAATAAAGGGCTGAATAATTGAGGAATATGCAGACTAATAGGTTAACCATTCAATTATCTTATTCACAGAGGTATAAAGAAAAATAAAAAGTGACAATTGACACTCCGCGGTACCTTAGGCACTGGCGGAAAACACTGGTAACTAGAAAAAAACAACAACAAAAAGACAGCGAAGTGGTTATCACGCTGTTGTATCACTTTGTACTTCGACGACAACCACGTACTGACTGATCAACAACTTAGAATCATCTTCGTTTAGCTATTGTTAAACTAACATAAATGTAAACAGCTGTTTAATCTACCGAAGTCAGACACCGATGCACTTTGACGGGCTTGTGCAGGGCTAATTTAATTTTGTAACTTGATTTAAAATTTGCACATCGTCAAAAAGAACTGCTACTGGCATAATAGGCGCTGCAGTAGTATCTCCAAGATGGGCGTTCTATTTTCTGCGCGGATACCCATTTCTATTTGCATCCTTCTCCCTTCTACCTCTCTTAAATTATTTTTCCCTTTCTCCGCGTGCAGGGTAGCAAACCAGACCTTTTCTCGTTAACCTCCCAGCCTTTCTTTGGTTTTATCTAAAGGTACACTTGTCAGCAGATCTGCATTTGTAAAATTTCCCATAACTTTTTTATGGAAGGAATACCTTAAAATTTGATACTGTTGATGCGTACGAGTTCGGAAACGGCACCTAGACTTCCTGTAGAAACATTGGTGCTCCTTTCAGATACAGAAATACGTTCCGGTACTGCTTTTGAGTTTTGGTGCATTAAGATTCGGATATACGGAGGGCCAACGCCTCTATAAACGAAAGCAAGAACAGTCTATCACAAGAATATAAAATCAAGAAAGAAGACATTCAGCCCTTAGAAAAGTTACTTTTCCGCGACTTTTATTTGTGGTGATTTCAAGTACGAAAGTAGTGGTGACCAGGGGCGTAGCCAGGGGGGGGGGGGGGCTTATGGGGCTTCAGCCCCCCCCGAAATTTTTTCGTGCTGTCCATGCACTGCCGACCAAAGCGACCCCCGGCGCCGGAAATCACTCTGGATTTTGTCTAGAATGTCTTTTTGACGCTCGAAAAGACATTTAACCGCGAAGATTGCAAACTCGGGCTGGATTTCGTGGCAATGCCCATACATCGGGAGTCACATAACGCCAAGCAGCCCCATCCGAGCACAAAGTTTCAAGGGCGCTTTGATGGTGAGCGGGCTCGCCGCGGCATCTCAGTGAGGCCACGGAATCTATGGAGCGCATGGATATCAATTGCGAAACTTTATGGGTATATATCTCATAAGCTCTTGATGTGAAAGGTGCATTGACATTTCCAAAGTTGTGCTTTAGATTTTCAGTTGCGGAACTTTGTGGGTTTAATGTTGCTATAAACATTTGACGCCAAAGGTCTATTGACTTTTCTAAAGTCTTACATCAGAACATACAACGAGACAAGCCAAATCAACACACTGGCAGACGAGTTGACAAAGCAGGCAGCGAGGTCCAATGAGACGAAGCGTTAGGGTGGTTCATTTGTGCCGTCATGTCACATAAAAAAAATATCAACATTTTTTTTAACCTATGCCAGAACATCAATGTCAAGGCACTAAAGCCAGCCAAAGTAACTACGTTCTTATTTATTTTTTCTACTTTGACTTTTATTCGCGAGGACACATTGAGCCTCTTCAATTTTTTTTTTTGTTCTCGCTACCCTACCCGCGGGCTGCCAGAGCCAGCCAGAGCACATACGTTTTTTTCGTATGGCCCCGACCACCGTGCGGTGCACTTCGGTGCGCGTTCGGTTTCCTGTGGCCGAGTGGATTTTCACCGGACAAAGTTTTGGACGCTTTCTGGCTAGCAGACGAGAAAAAAAAAACAATGGTCGCTCGCCGCCATCACTGTGGGGACTCGAAGGATTGCACCGCATTCCTTTAGCGGAACCTTTCCGGAAAGTCTTGTTTCGCCGCTGTAGGATACTGAGCAGTATGCGTGTGGTTCTCAGTGGACCAAGCGTCTCATGTTTTCTTCGGTATTCCTTCCGTAGCCCCATTAGGTGCCCGAAGTAGGCATTAGATTCTGGCCAACATACTTTCCTATGCGCTTTTTTTTTTCATTTCGGTGCCTCCGCCTCACAGAAAAAAAAAATACATTGTTGCGGCGCAGCGAATTGTCGCATGGTGAAAGTTCGATTTTGATACTTCTTTTGCGGAAAGTAATGGGCGACGCGACGCTTCAGTTGCCGGATACGTTTATTATATTATTGTGAAAGCAATTATATGGACACTCCAGGCGCATTCCTGCCATCGCCCTCATGTTTCGTATAAAGTCCAAGGGTGATAACATCGTGACCACGCGCTGCATGCTGTATGTGCGAGTGAAAGTGTAGGAGGGGAGGTGGAATGGGTGAGCCGACGATGGTGGCTCAGTCTTATGTGCGCAAAGGAGAAAAGCTGGGAGCAAGCGCGCCGCCTTCCGTCGCGCGCAATACATCGGGGGGAGTGGATGGAATGGGCGCGGAATCTAGGATTCTGGGAATCTATGATTGTGCAACATGTTTATTTGGCTTGTTTGACGCATTATATAGAGTTACTTCTTCTTACTTACATAGACTCATTGGAGACTTATGCGCATACTTAAATATCTTGTTGCGAGGTTTTGTGTATACATGCAGTGAACTTTGTTTCCAGTGACACTTTTTTGTCCTTTATCAAGCCGTATTTTCGCATTTGCATATCCCATTGTATCTTTGCATTTTTAATGTACGAGGGCGAGTCAAATGAAAGTGAGCCTACCCTAACCGCGCAATAATGGTTCGGTTCATTATCTGCGAGGCATGCGCGTAGGAGAACGGCATGTCTCATTTACAAAAGTGACACGCAGGTGTGAAGATAAATGTTCTTTAATGTTCTCATACACTGGGTTGAGTATGGTTGCGTCACATAATGGACACTTCAAAAGTTGAACAGCTCGGTGTCGCGAAGTTTTTGACAGTTGAAGGTGTTTCCAAAACAGAAATTAATCGCCATATGACTGCCGTGTACGTTGAACACTGCATTTCATTGACCACTGTGAAGCGTTGGAGCAAACGGTTCAAAGGACGTTGCAAAGACATTCCAAGACCGGGCCAAAACCATCGTGCAATCACTCCCCCACACAATTTCAAAGGTTCATGAGCTGCTGAAACAAGAACGGAGGATAAGCATCGATGAACTGGCAGACCGTCTGAACATCAGTCACGGTTCGGTTCACGCCATAATTCATGAGCTTCTCGGTTATCGGCTCTTTGATGCGCAATGGATCCCCAAGATTTTTATCCATCGCGAGAAGACGGAGAAGTTTCGCGTTCCTTTGACTCATCTGATCGGGTATCACAAGGAGCATGACGACTTCTTGTTTGCAACTGTGATCGGGGACGAACCTTGGTGCCACTACTACGAGCCTGAAACACGACGGCAAAGCTTACAGTGGAAACATTCGAATTTACCATGCCCAAAGAACGTAAAGGCCATCATTTCCGCTGGAAAGGTGTTGTTGACTTTTTTTTCGATCGACAGGGTCCATTACTGATAGAATTTGCTAAATCTTGAGAGGCTATCAATTGTTTCCGATATTGTGAAACGCCAGAACGGCAGCGTGTCGCAATCAAGAACGAACAACGTGGAAAATTGACGAATGGGGTCATCTTGTTCCACGACAATGCCTGTCCCCACGTCGCTTATGTGGTTAATACAAAACTGGCAAAGTTCAAGTGGGAAACGCTGCAACATCCGCCATACAGCTCAGACCTGTCACCTTGCGACTTCTACATTTTGGGGCAACCGAAAATCAGCTCAAGGGAACCAGATACAGACTTTTTGAAGCAGCAACCCAAGGAGTTTTATAAGACGGGAATCACGCAACTCTTTAGTCAATAGGAGAAATGTCTAAATTCTCATGAAGACTACTTTTAAATAAAGTACCCCGTTGTTGGCTCATTCATTTGACTTGCCCTCATATATCTTGCAGAACTCCTGCTTTTTATACGTGCTCTCTGTCGCGACTATAACTTCGGTGCAATTACTCACGATACACGACAAGGGACAGCTACTCCTGCGTAATACATTGGAACAAACGACAGCGTCATTGAGATTTTTCACTGGCCATTGCATATATACGAGAATGTAAGCACGGTTCTTGAATGACAAAGTTTCATTAACATATTTGTCTTCAACTTGTTCAGTTCATTGCCTTTTAACTTTCATATCAGCGGCATGCACTGCTTTCCTGGTTCCGAACTGATATAGTTCTAAAGTTCGTGTGATATTTTCTTTACCTAATGAATAGACAAAAACATGGAAGCATTGACATCAGTTATGTTGGGCACAATTTTTGGCACATACGAGTATAATATTTTATGGAAAAATACATATTTTACTTGTATTTACAGAGCGTAGCTTTCAAGAATTCGTTTGCAGCATCTTTGGCAATGACAATGCAGTTATTATTCATGTATTTGATCCCTCGATAAATTGTTTAATAGGAAGCTTTAGCTCGGGCCCAATCCAACGCGGCCTATTCAAATACGTGTAAAACGCAGAAACGCTTTTCTGAGATAATCCTGCTAATCGCTTTTATTGAAATTGCTTGCATTAGAGAGAGAAAGTTATATCCTAGTGTCTGTTGGAAACAGAACTTCGATTTAGGGCCTGAATTTTGTTTAAAATATTTTGGAAAATTCGAAAGATTGAAAAAATAGAAGGACAACGTTTACAAACTAATAGGTATGCATGAAGAACAGATATTGTGGTTCTGTAAATGGCATATATTATAACAGTCAAAGCGCACAAGTTTGCTGTGTCAATTTGTATCTTACGTGAATTGGTTACGTTGTGTACGAGGGTTCTGCAAAAGCCGCATTTCCACAATACTAAATTTTTTTGAGATTCATGTGTAACATATGTATTTTGTCCGCTATAGATGTACTATTAGATGCAATTCACAGAATTGTGATATCATTTTTCATTGTTGAGTCACGGAGTTTTAAACTTGATAGTTTTGTTTTCCGAAAATTTTCAATTTTGGCCAATTTTGAATAAATAATTGACCACCTAAATAAAAAATTCGAAGCCAGTAGTAACTAGAATTAAACTTTTTCTGTTAAATGCAACAAACCTCCTCAAATTTGGTGAAGTGGTTGCAGGGAAAAACGAATTCGCTTTCAACATGTACTTAAATAGGAGCACCCGAGCTAAAGCTTCCTCTTAAGGAGGAGGCTGAGCTGCAACGTGCAGCTACACACATATATATATATATATATATATATATATATATATATATATATATATATATATATATATATATATATATATATATATATATATATATATACACACACACACACACACACATATATATATATATATATATATATATATATATATATGCGGCCAGTGGCATAGCCCCCCCCCGAACAAAATGTCTGGCTACGCCACTGGTGGTGACAATATATACAACATAAGGTCGCAGATTGGGAAGTGCAATGAAATAAGTGACCTGAAAGTACTTTTACAGATAAGGAGTGAAAAAAAAAGAAAAAGCACTCGCACCACAGAATCTCTAATCTCACAACACAACCCTATAAATTTTGACGACTACTTCCAGTATTAGCTGATTTACATTGGCTGACGCGCTGAGCGAGTGCGCTCACACACAGACGTCTTCTTAATCAATAAAAAAATAAATAAAAACAGAGCTATATTGGTTGCACGTGGTGGCCTTTAGTGAAACAAATAAATATATAAAAAAGAAAGAAAGAAAGAAAGAAAGAAAGAAAGAAAGAAAGAAAGAAAGAAGGAAAGATAGAAAGGAGAAATGAGCGCTACTTGGCAATACACAGTAAATATTCAGCAGCGACCCAGCAGTAGAGACGTAAATTCTGATTAAGACGATTGCCTTCCCGCTTTAGTGGTGTGCGTTTGCGAAGGAGTCAACAGGGACTCACCTATTTCGGGGGTTGCCTTTTATTGGCTGCAGACTGGTCGGCCTCGCTTTTTATTACGTCTGAGCGATATCGATTACGGACCCCAAAAACAAACCATATCGACCGACCTGCCGTACCGGTCGTCATCCCGCGTGCGCGCATTGGGCGCTGAGGGACGACGCGTCGGGAGAAGACGGCGCACACTTGTGGAGACGGGACAGCGCGAAGGAGCACCCCTGGCAGCTTCGCATTGATTCACACGCGAGGTGGGTGACACGAGAAAGGGTACGCCTACCATGAGCGTAATAATGTCTTGGAAAGCAACGGCGCCAAGCGGACAAGGACTTAGGCAACGAATAACCAACCCCACGAGGGCGCCGACTCACAACTGAAGTTTATTGCGAGTGATGTCACGTTTATAAACACCGGCCTACAGGGCAACAACTGAAGCGACTTCTACATGTGCAACAGGAGCCATCCTGGTGACGTTTCTAACCACGTGGAATATACCAGTACGGCATAACGAAAACGAAAACCAATAGAAGACTTTCCTCATGAAACATATCAACTTACCGTGAAAGACCTTCTTGTTAATATACCTCAACTTTTTATTACTAAGAGCGACAGACGGCTTGCTAACACACATTCCCCCTTCCCTAATGTATATGAAAGGCTTTCATAAGCTCCCTCGTGGTTTTATTTTTATGCCAGAACATTCTAAGATAGTAAACACAGGTTCTTTTACGCTGCGCTGTGCGTGGTGCTACCGAAGACGTGCAGTCATTCGTTGGAAGAGAGTTTCCTTGGCCAGAGTCAGAGATTACAGAACGTGGTTTACCCGGATAGTGAAATCTTGAGGGCCTGTGTTAACTGATTGAGTTCGCAAAGGATACTGATAAGGTAAAGAATAAATCAAAAGAACTGGCGCACAACGAAAAAATAGCGGTGGTGGTGCCATATTTGCACAAGTTTTCGCATTGCTTGAAAGAGAGAGAAAGTGAGCGATGAAGAGGATAGGCAGGGAGGTTAGCCAGATATTACTCTCCGGTTTACCACCCTACACTGGGGTTGGGAGATAGGGGTTAGAAAGAAGACAGAGAGGAAAGGGTTAAACAATGCGCACACAGAGACACACACAAAAAGGGCGTTCCTGAAATGTGGCTAGTAAGTATGGGGTGGGTGTGGTCACATGCGCCCCCAACAAACTTGCCATGATTTGTTCCCGTTTGCAGACAAGAATTGTTGGGCCATGGCAAAGAATGCAGTTTCTGTTCCGAGAAATTAAAAAATAAATATATTCGATGCAGATCTTCCGTTCTTTACAGGTCTCCACTGTCATGTGGGCAGGTTTTTTTTGTGGGCCAGACTGGCTGCTGTGTGAACATTAGATTAAAGGAGCACTTGTCATCATTAAAAGGTGCGGGGGTTTGCGTTTGCCTTTGCATTGTAGAGAGTGTGGGTACCGACCAATACCAAAAAGAACTGATTGTTTGTTCTCGCATAAGGATCAAACAACGAGAGAGCTTATGGTAGCCTTTCATATTGATAGGGGAATGCAAAAATGTGTTAGCAGGCCGCATGCCGCTCCTAGTAATATAGAGTTGAGATAATTTGCAAGAAAGTGTATCACGGTAGACTGTTAAGTTTGATAAGGAAAGTCTTTTATTGGTTTTCGTTTTTGGTTTTTGTTATGACGTACTGGTTTATTTCACGTGGTTCGGCACGTCACCAGGATGGCTCCTGCTGCACAAGTACAGTTGCTTTAGCTGTTGCCCTGTCGGCCCGCGTTTACAAATGTGATAACGCTCGCAATATGCTTCAATTGTGCTTCAGTTGTGAGTCAGTGCCAATATCGTGTTCTTCTTTGCCTAAGTCCTTGTCCGTTTAGCGCTGCTTCTTTACAAAACGCGGATCATCATCAACTCGTCCACGTTTTCCTTCTAGTGTAATAATGTTTTCTTTTTCATGTTTATTTTCTAGGTTTCAAATCTTAAAGTTTTGTAAATTTGTTTTCTGAAGGTTACTATTATTTTTAAAGTGAATAGCGTTTTTTGTGAGCCGGATGGTATTTTTACGTAACTGGCCGAATGCGCATGCGGTCAAGAATTCCCGAAACAGCGAAAAAATAAAACACACGAGTAGTGCCCTTGAAGTTTGCGTTTCGATAATACCTAAAGCACAATAAA
Organism: Dermacentor albipictus; assembly: GCF_038994185.2. Taxonomy (NCBI): domain Eukaryota; kingdom Metazoa; phylum Arthropoda; class Arachnida; order Ixodida; family Ixodidae; genus Dermacentor; species Dermacentor albipictus. The sequence goes on from NC_091823.1 coordinate 24,572,690, forward strand.
AGAAAATATTCTTTGACTGACTTGCTAGAAATCTTTGTTTTCACTCGTGCAAAAGTATAACACGGCGTTATTACTTACAACGCGCAAGAATCAACAGGGACAACTATGAACGACGCAACTTTTTTCGTTCGCACTGTAAGTAATAATGCAGGTATACCGACTCGCCCAGCTGGCTATCACACTAAAGTGTAACATACCACAGCCTTTGATTGACTAAACACATCAAAGTCTTAAGCTTCCATCTTCGTGGTCTTTCTGGCGCGTGCGATGTACAAAGTTGCACGTATAATTGACTAGGGTCAGAAACTGTAAACTTGCTCAGATAAATAGTTTAGATGGTTACTGCATGCTTTTTGTTTTCAGGCTAGAGGTAGTATTTCCGTCCATTCAACAAGCGAATTATTTTTACCATCGAGCGAATGCACAAAACGTGTCCAATGCAGCGTCCGTTCTGCCTGAGCTCTGACGTCTGCGGTGGTACATTTGCTATAACCTTTTATGCGGATGTGGTGCGTGTGTGGGATTGAAACACAAATTTAGCGTTTTGCTATAGTGGACGGCTATTCCAGAATACGCCCAACTATTATTTAGCAAAACATTTTAGGTAGCAACGAACACCACATTCTATGTTTGAAACTGTTTTCGAGCACATCTATGAGGTAGCAGCCGGTGCCGTTTGACAGGTTACAAAGTAACCTTGTGTACACTTAATAAAAAGGTGCTACAGCAAACGAAGGGCCCCTGACACAAGAAAGAATTACATACTGCACACTGTGTGCATGTTATGTTCGCAGTGCACAGCACATGCTTACCTACAAACGCCGTACAAACTTTTTAACACCATAACGAGCGCGTTTTGTGGTGTGTTGCTGAGTTGTCAGGTATGAGGGTAGATTAATGGCGAATCATATACCGGTGAAGAAGAACAAAGCTGGTCACAACACACTTCATTTGATTGCAAATTGAAGTGCTTACTGATTGCATGTATTTAATGGCTGCCGCCTAACGCTAGATGGACGCGCCACTGACGGGCGACGCGTTGTTCCTACACCAATACCCTATAATCTAAGTTTGCTTTTGAATACAAAGCTTTGGGGACTCATAGATGCGAGTACGTCCGAGCTATAACGGCTTTAACAAAACAAACATAAATACACAAGCTTGCGCTTTCGAATGACACGCTGCTCTTATACTGTATCGCTATATGCTGTGTTGGCTTCGCCTGCCAGTTTGCCGTTTCTGATTTGCCCAAAGATTTAGAAATGACGTACTCATCACGAATGTTTCTTTATCGTGTTAGTCTGACATCTGCAACACTCGCTAGGAAGTACTTATCATTTAATTTTCAATATATATTGGTGTTCAGTTAATAAATCAGAGTTTCGACGCGCAGTAAATTAATTATTGTATTAGTAATGTTAAAGGATTATATTTGAATGAAAAGGAAATCCGTGCTACTGTTGGAATAATGGTATGTGAACGAAATAATACGTCTATGGATGCACATATCATTATCTAGAAATTTTGTATTTTTTGTGTATTTTGTTAACCGCGCAGAAAGCTCCTTACCAGACCAGCATCAGCACGTGCCTAAGAATACCTGGAGATGAAAAGAGCTGCTTCGAAGTAAATGAATTGTGCTTGAGAAATAGGACATCAATGTCACAATCCCCCTTATACTTGCAATTATAGTTCACCGTATTATATAAAAACGACCTTCCCTTGTTTGTGCACTAAAGTAAACAAAAGAAAAATGTCTTAATTACAAAAGCCATCAGTGATGAAAATAGCCAGTTTGGATATTGCTCGGAACGATGGTGTAATCTGTATAAACATATATAAATGTAACTTATAATTCTTCTATACATATATATATATATATATATATATATATATATATATATAGAAAGAGAGAGAGAGAGCGAGATGGATAGGAATAAAGGGCACGACGGCAAGGTTAGCGAAATCGCAATATCCGGTGTGCTGCCATATTCTGGGGGTAAAAGTGAGGGTAAAAGATAAAGGAAGACAAAGGGCGCACCATTTTCTGTGCTCACAATCGGTAAGGCAGCCTTTGGATTTTCTACACACGAAATCAGTGGTAGCTTGGGAACTGTTCGTCTACTCAAAGGTCCAGTACTACACCCAGTGTACCAAGTACATACATTGTACTTTGAACGTAATAGTGTGCGGGTTGTAGACGGATGACGTCCACTAATGACAGCATTACGGATATCACTTGTCTATCTGCCACTGGCACCTCATCAGCAGATGTAGTACGCGTCCGAGCAGGAGCTCCGCGACGCGACTCCTTCCCCCGTGCAGTGCAGCCAACCGCAACTACCTCTGGTCAACCTCCCTGCCTTTCTATGCATGCTATCTCTCTCTCACACAGTAAGTCGCCAAAGAAACTCTTGTCACTTTTTTTTATCTATTGTTCCCCTTTCCCTCTCCCCAAGTGCAGGGGAGCCAACCGGGCACTCCCTTGGTTAACCTCCGTACCTTTCCCTCTTCGTTTATCTCCCTCTCTTCCTCTCGACAATCTGTGTGTTTGATAGTGCAGTGCAAGCCATTCTTCTGAACAGTAGACTTGCCGGCTGCTGCATCATACATGCCCTCAACTTCGAATTTGGTCAGCGCTAGCTCGACGGGCAGGAAGTACAGAAGATGTAAACGTTTCCCTCACGGCTGCCGTAGTCTGTCCGAGAAGACCATCGGTGGCGACGTCTGTGACGCCGGATAATTTCAGTGGCTTCTCAGTTATCTCAATGGCTACGTTGCCGTACTTATACTTTCATACGCAAAGTTACCATTTGATTTGTGAATTATTATTGACTCAAAAATAATTTAACCACCTGCTCCTTGGACTCCTCCAGAGTGGGTAAACGCGGCTACTTGGGAACAATAACAGTAGCATATCGTCTGCTTGCTCCAGAACAAATAACCAGTTTACAAGTTCGCATGAGACACGAATGAATACCGACGCTTTCGAAAAAGAAAGTTTTGTATCTCAGCTCTAACCGCTCGACTAAAGCTTACAAAACACTTGTAAAACTAATCAAAACTAGACGGCGCATGGCGACCCACCACCTCAACCAGCGCAACAGTGATTCTTGTCGCTTCAGGGCGTCAGTGGCAGAAGGGCGTTCCGCAGTAAGGAGAGGAGCAACGACGCACGGATCGATTGTTTCCTGGGCGCATCTGCTGTAATCGCGCCCAGAGAAAAGCTCGCCTCATTAGATGCGCCGCATGTGAAGAAACCCAAAAACACAGCTTCGGCAAGGACGCTGCGTCACGAAGTCAGGAAAGACCGCGGCTAACGAGCCCAAACATGTCCCGAGATTATTTTCGTTCAAGCAAGAGGCTTTAGCGGTATAGTACGGTTAAGAGCTTCTCGAAGGAGTGCACGACGCATTGCACTAACGCTACGCAGTATAACCTGTTTTCTTAAGCTGACGCTGAAAATAAGTTTCGCGGATACGAGTCCTGCAGTACGAATTCCATTTTTGGTATCGTTACCTGTGCTCAAGCAGAGATTGATGCCTGTATATATATAGGCGGCGTCGGCTATTTCTCTTCTCTTAATTCATCGATGAGTGCCAAACGATGTAAAGGTTTCAAATACGGAAAAGGAAAAAGAACGCAGTGACTTGCTGCTTTCATTTTGTTTGGTCATTACATCTTCGCCTTATGTGAACTCGCCTTATGTGATGTGAACGAAACACGCGTGACATGAAGCATAAATATAATTTATACCTGAAGGAGGATATAACAAAGAGAATTCTGTGCTTTTCTTTCCACGAGATTGAGAAAACATTCAGATATAATATGTGATAGTATAACCTCTTGGAGGTGCGCGAAGAAAAGTGCATTACCTTAACAAGAACCTTGTGTGCCTCTCGCTTTCTTTTCTTTTTTCTTTCTTTTTTGTTCTGCGCATGACATTGTGTGCACGTTAGATATCATGGTAGAAGCTATAATCTCTTTAGTTTATTGAGGCACATCTACTGCGTCAGTTTTCTTTATTTATTGACATAGACATATCGGTGCGCTAAATGAGCGAAATTTTCAGCCAGCGCCTGCCGCTATATCAATGTAAACTTCACGTTTCGCTCTCAACTTTGTGGGGATCAGAGCACCGTACTGCCATCTCCTTTTCGCAAGTCCACAGCTTTGTCTTGTGAAGGGAAAGCCGGAACGCGTGCTTTTACATCGGTCGATCGGCTTCTCTTTCACTTTGGCAAGCGATCCGCAGCTTTCGCCATGAGTTTGAGATATCTCCTCGCCTTATTCGAGACCTGCTTTCGTGATACAAAACTCACGTAGCTACGCAGTTGGCTTATGGGAGAGCAAAAAACAATAGGGTATTTAAGTCTGACGTATCAGCTTTGCCGGCAGTATTTATTGAAATAGAGACGGTAACATCGAACAATGATTGTGAGAGGTTCATTGAAGAATGTCTCGGATAGCTAACTTTCCCGCAACTTGACAGTTGCATGTAAAGACGCACTAAAGTAGCAGTCTCGGACGTTCAGAAGTTACAACTACCCAATGATATGTGGTCTATTCTTTTTGATGATATAAATCCTTAATATTTTGTATTTTGAGACCTATGCGCTAGTGTGTGCTTGATTATTGCACATTAAAGCAGGGACACGAGTCCCTATACTCACGAGGATACCTATTAAAAGCACCTCTAACGCGTCAAATTCAAGCAAATTTGCTAGAAGCTAGATTCCGATTATTGGACACAATATTTAAAACCTGCGACGGGATATCTTTACTTTCGAGTGTCGAAAGCCTGCAGGGCTGTAAGTGAAAGATTCATTTCGAGGGAGGGAAGAGAAAAGTAGAAGGCAGGGAGGTTAACAAGAATAACGTCCGGTTGGCTACCCTACACCGGGGGAATGGGAAAGGGGAAAACAAAGATCACAGGTAAAGAGAGGAGGGAAGGAAAGAAGGAAATTGCGCCGAGTTCGCTGACGCGTGTGGTCTTACAGAAATTGCATTAAAAGTCACAGATGGTCGCACAAACCCGTCGTCCTTAAGAAACACAAAAGCGCCTTCACCGCTTTATGGGCCGACGGGCGATGGGGGCGGTGTTCCAGCAGTACTTGCACAGAAAGTGGCCGATTGTCCAGTTTTTGGAAAGCTTTGACAGATTCGTTTCGAAATATACCTATAGACAAGGAGGAAGAAAAGTGCGTAAAGAACAGCATGACCACTTGCCTCACTGGGTTTCAGCCTCCATAAGCAAGTCGGCAGTCTATTGTATAGCGGATTTCACAACAGATTGTCAGAATCGTTGCAGACGTATAAGTGCATATATATAGTTCTTAGCATAGATGGTCGGGAATATGACGATGAAATACAAACAATCTATTGTAATCGCACGAGAAAAACTAACGGCCAGCTTAAAATGGGGAGCCACTCCAATAACAACAAATGTACAAAGAGGATTTCGCGTCTCCGATTGTCAGCGAAGCCTGTGTACTGAACAAGCGACACCAGTGTCGATATACTTTCGCTCACAAACAAGCCTGATGTCCATCCACTATGGCTGGGCTGGTGAGCACCAATCAGTCCGCAAAGCTTTGCAGCCAGCTAGTGGGACTGCGCGAAAAGAAAGTCGCTGTGTCAGAAAAATAGAGAAGCAATCAAACGTACAGCTTTGCTTTCGACTCGCGACTTTAGCAGTTTTGCGCAAGGGGGATTCTGAAAAGGTATGTGCCGACGACCATCCGTCGAATACTGCCGAATGTCAACGACGTGACCCTGTAAGTCCGAGGCACGAAGACGTCGAACGCTTACGTAAGGAGCATCAATTTTGCTTTCTTCGCTGTCCCTTAGCCATCTCAGTGAGCGATGCAAGTTTCAGCGCGGCTGGTAGCATAGGCAAGAAAAGTTGAGACATTTCTACAGGCGGCCATAACGAAGCACTGGGGTTGAGGCGGCGGCTGCTGCCGTCACATCCCTCTCGTGCGTGCTGGGCCTGAATGGTTGGCTGCAGATATGTAAGGCTATTGGGGTACAATAAATTGTGCAGTTTTTAAGCAGCGCTCCCTTGGCTAAAACCTCAATGGTGACTACAGGTGAGTTTGCATGTTTTTCGTTGAGTAGACAATGGTGGAGCAGTCGCGAGGCAGACGAATCGCGCTTTTATACGTGCTGGCAAAACTGTCACTGCATATGAAGTGCAATAAGGTGATGATTATGATAATCATGATGTCGATGATTATTATTACTAAGATGATTATGCTGATTAAGATTATGACTCGTGTGTACAGGCAATACAGAAATGCGGGTGACTGGCTTTGCTCAGGAATGACGCAATGAAATAACAAACAATACTAAAATATCCTCACCGCAAAAAATATCCGCTTTGAATTAAGGGCGCACTTGTATCATTGTTTAACGTGGTTAGGGTAACCCTATGCTGACAAATAACAGCTGGTCTGGTTCTGGTTTTTAACGTTGGCCAATCGCGGAGGAAGTGCAATCAGAGACGCGGCCGGGACGATCCTGAAAATGCTATAACTTTACAGGAGCAATTGTGTAGCAGGTGGACCTATCTTCTTCGCCTCTTTTTCTGTGTTTGGTGTCGGCGTCTCACCAAGCAGACGTAGCGGGGGAAGCGGGGAGTCCCTCGCGCACCTGAGGTGTAGAGAGGGAGAGCGCGAAAAATAGGCGCGACGTGAGCGTGGTGGTCTTCGGTTTTCTCCAGTAATGAATATATCACCTTAGCAAAAATCTCTTATATTAGGAGACATCACGCGCTTAACATTACATCATTTTTTGCACGCATTAATACTTTTAGGTATAGCTTTTTTCCTAAAACAATTGAAACATGGAATTCGTTACCAGGAACCAACCGTTCTCTCCCATTAAATGAATTCTTGTCTGTGCTCCCTCAACATTGCGTTTAACTTTCTTTCGTTGTTGCCTATTGTGTGTCTTTCTTGTATTATAGTGTATTATCCACTCCTGCTTTAGCCCCACCAGGGGCTGCATATGTGTAAATAAATAAATAAGTAAATAAATAAATAAATAAGTAACTAAATAAATAAATAACAAGTATTTGCGCTGTGGCGCTGGTTCATACGTCACAAATGGTGTTTGTATAGTTCAGTGCGACTCTAAGGGGCAATTACCAAAGTCTCAATTTGGAGGTGCGATCGATTATGCCTTTGAAACGGGAGTTGATGCGCTGAACGTTAAGCGTTACGCATCATACTTCTCGGTTGATACAGCCGTATATGTATTTCTACCCGCACCACGTGATCAAACACATCTCGGTGTTGAGAGTATGATTGACGCGATCTAGAAGCTTGGTAGTCCATCGATTCCCACAGGGCGTAGGATCAGCTTATTTAATCATTTCTTGAATATTTTGAATGGGGCAAAAACGTGAACAAAGACATTTTATTGCCTCTAGAAATGTAAAAATATAATTTCAATGGCAGTGACAAGCAGGTATACTTCACATCGAATTGAATAATGACTAAAGAAATCAAGGAAAAAAATGACATTTGCATCATTTTGCCACATGACTTCGCTGCGTGAATGTGTTTTTGTGCGTGGCGTATGCAACAAAGTTTCACCCAAAAAAAGATAATCTAGAAATCGTTCCAAGAAAGAGCAAAGAATAATGATTATTTGTACGATGTGTATGTTTCTGCCGCGAGTTTCTGCAAAGACCGTGATTTGTAAAAACAGCGTCGCAGAGATAACAGCATTATTTTATCAACTATTTTTCATTTGAATCAGCGGACATCGGAAATTCCGTAATAATCTCAGAATAAATATTGTATTGCCTAAGGTTCACTAATGTAGTTTTATTTATTTACATTAATGACCATGTTGCAATTTTGGAACCGAGGCTAGGAAAGTGCTCAAGGCATGCCCCTTTAGTGAGTATCCGGAGATCAGCGCTAATTTTGAGGTATTCATACCTACAATTTGTCACAAATAAAAGGAGGCGTTCTGCAAGAATAAAAAAAATAGTAACGATACGGCAGTGGTGCGCCAACATCTACAAACCGCCAGGATTGCAGACGAATATATAAACACGACTTCGGCAGCAGGTTACGGCATTATCCGCCCGGCGATAAAGCCTAGGTAACGTTCCCAATGCCGCCATTACTATTATCACGCCCCGGTAAACCCGTTTTACAAAGGCCTCGAGCAAACGGTCTCGGTAGTTTTGCCAGTGCTTGTCACTCTTTCTGACTAAGTTAACCCACACGCTAATGAGATCGGCTATCGAGAAGAGTGGATGTGCGGAAGGAAGCGGAACCGATTTTCAACGTATGGGCCTCTCTCACACACGAAGGCGTCATATATAGTCGGTCGCCTGGCTATTCTTCGCGCTTGGAGCGTGCGCCCGGCGCCGCGAGAGAAAGAAGCAACGCCCTTCAATTTCGCGCCAGCTGACAGGCACCCAGGGCGAGCGGTGCCAGGAACGAGCGGTTTTGAATGTCGAGCGCCTGCCGTAGGGAGGCGACGGCATGTCGAGAGCAGGCGCCACGTGCGCTCAACAATCGCGGCGCCGCGTCTCTGACGTCAGCAATGACGTCGCAGGAAGCCAGCACTCTCGACAGATGCCTCGAACGCTTCGGCCCCTTTCTATCTTTCCCACGGCGCCGCAAAGCGCCGAGGAGTCGGTCGAAAATCGCCCTGCCGGACCGACGGCTTGACACGCGAAATTAATGACCGTGTGCCCACAGCTGTTTTTTTCCTGTCTTCGAATCCGGGGTACTGCATGACTCCGTTTGATGAGAACAGTGGGATACACGTAGTGCTAAATTGAGAGAGAATCCGATAGCGTAAATGTTTGGGCCAGTTGGTACATCATTCCAAGCGCATTCTATTGAGAATAAAGAAAAGCGGGCCCTGCGTAATGGTTCTGGAAAGTCTGGTTGACGGCGGCTAACTGACAGAGTTCCAATTTACTAACGGACGTCGCTCTATTTCCTAGTGGTATGCTCTTCACTGAGAAAAGAAAATCAATAAATAGAGTATGCTGATCATACGCAGAAATTGCGTTTACGTGGAAGTTATATGAATTTCCAGATTGGTCAACTAGACCAAATTTCTCATTTGATATCGCACGCCGGTGAAAAAAAAACAAAAGGAAGAGAAAGTAAGCGGGTAGAAATGCAAAAGACGCCACTGGAGGTCCCTGATTTATAGTTATATTTTGGTTTAAGATTGCTCCGGTAATACAGTTTGTGAGTTTTTTGGGGAGCTTGGGATTTTTCTTCAAGCTTAACTCCTCCTTATCTTTTCCTCTTCCGATTCCTTCCCCACGCTTAGACCACAAAGTAATCACATTCCTTTTCTATCATTTAATTCCTTTCTAGATTCGATGCCTAGTTCAATAAGGTTGCTGAAGTTATTGACATTGCCGATGCCTACCACCTGGCAGCCTTTAGTGTATTCAGTGGTTTACCGAAGCACGGCGGTGTTTGTGCTGGCAGAAATTGTTAGACAGCACAGGGGCGACGGTGTACGCTGCCCTTGCACCACGTAATGTTCACGTTTTCGAAATCGCGTGATTGGTCTTTCTTTTTGTATATCTTTATCATTCTCTACACAAAACATAAAATGGAACCATTCGAGTCCGCCTGAAAACCGTCCGACAGAATGGTCGTCGGCCGAAGTGCATTTGAATCAAGCATATGTAAAGTAATTTGGGTATGTATTTTTATACCGCGAAGTTTTGATGGCGCGCTAAAACACGCTATCTCTCCCGTAGCTTAAGGACTTTGGACAAAATACTTCTTGTACGAAATTAGGCGAGTAAAATCGCCACAACGTCCTGCGTAATGTACAAAAGGACTCACAGCACAATCAACCTGCACTTGCAACCTCTATGCACTCCAGCGAACGGTCCTGATGACTCCACTAAATATGCTTCAGGGTTCACACCTTGAGCTACGACCACCTGTGCGTCTCGCGCAACCAATGCGCTCTTAGGGTTTGGAGATACTGGTCCCATCGAGGCACTTTAATATTGTATCTCATGTTGCGTCTGGTTGATGTGCATGGTTCAGTGTCGTATGTCTAGTGTTTGTATTATTCCATTTATAATTGAAATGATCTAGAGAAGCGTGCTAGGTGCGCTACCTGGCAGCCATCTCCAGTTTTCCATAAGGAGCCTCTCTCACTCAATATGCGGTGAATACAAGTGCACTACGTACAAACTTATGCAGTAAAACTCTGTGTTTCATCACGGTATCTTTAATTACTAGTTTTAGTGTGATTTTATCTGGGGACTTCGGTAGACTCAGCTTTCTTGTTAACTTAGTTGAGCACTTACGAACAGTCGCACAACGGTTGAGATTTTTTTCATCGGAATGAAAATATGAAAGTATATCTGATCACCATATAATCACGATGTTTGCTCCTCTTCACCTAAGAACCTGCAGAATGCGAAAAGTAAAACATAAAAAATAATCCTTTTCAATATCAGTGCTCGCAATAATTTGATTACTATGCGGATATTGTCCCGCTTGAGGCAATAACGCTAAGTAATTCGCGGTGAAAGTTCAGGCAGCGCAACGTGATGTGAAAGTCATAGAATTACTCCTGCACGGCATGCGCTAGGCCTAACACGAGCTGAATTTTCTTTCTATTCAAGTTCAGGTAGCGCAACGTGATGTGAAAGTCATAGAATTACTCCTGCACGGCATGCCCTAGGCCTAACAAGAGCTGAATTTTTTTTCTCATAATAAAGGCACACGGGGACTTCATCAGTTTGTGAAACACGATCTTAGCTCATGCTTCAGAACAGAAAATGATAATAGCGGCAGTATTCATGCCAAGCGGAGTGATACTGGAATAACTTGATTTATTTTATTGCGAAGATACGCTCGCCGGCGAAGGTTTGCAGATCTTGCTTATTGACTTGGTAGAATTCTTTAGGCTCCATTTATCATTGGCCGTGCGAATCTGAGGCATGGAGAGAAATGTTACAGCCTGCGGGATGCTTGTCGCATGAAGTTTGTCATTCATTGTTAAGAAAAGCGCGAACGGACAGAAATGGCAGAAGAACACAGGACAAGCCCTCACTATCGGCTGAAAACTATGAACTGACATGCGCGTGCATTGTGGTTTTGATACATGTGTCAGTTTATAATAAAACCTGTCTGGTTGATAGTAAGCGCTCTTCCGGTACTATTCTGTCGTTTCTGTCCAATTGCGCGTTTCCCAACAATGAATGTACACCTACTCGCCCAGTTCACCATTTTAGTGAGGTTTATTATTCCATGCAGGGTATCAAATCGGCCTTTCTTTCTTGTTAACCGTCCTGCCTTTCCTTTGTTTCTGTCTTGCTCTCTTTCTTAATCTGCATACTCTGCAGCAGAGCGATCTCGAGCTCACCTGTGAGGATTGTGTTTCTAGATCGACGTGTGGGTACGTTGTAGTACTGCGTGGGTTAGATATCAGAAGACGGCGGAGAAGCGCAGCGTCGATGTTTTCTCTTTTGTTTTCTTTTGTTGAAAGATGAGCGCTTTCGGATGACCTTTAGAAAAAGTTAAAGGCGCACCTTTCCTGCGTTCCCTTTGGCACTCGTGTGATGAATGAAACGATGGCGCAGTAACCTTGCGATGTTCAGTTGTAAAGTGATAGTTTTGTGCTCGTGCTTCCTCTCCCGGGCTGTGTTTTCTGCGTAAGCCAGATTACGTGCGTGGACGAATTCGCGCAGCTTTTGGTTCGGCGGAATGCATGCATATTTGCTTGATTTTTCGTGATCTTTTGTTTTTGGAATGTCGCCATATTGCTGTCTGTGCGGACTCTCCAGAGCGCGTAGTTCATTTCTGTTACCGAATTCTGTACTAATACTTGAAGTTTAAGAAACGTAATTAAACCTTGTGCTTTTAACTGCGTCACGGCAGATTTAGCAAGAAGAATGCCATCTGGGTCACGATTCTCACTTTATGCAGACGATATATGCGATTGAGCAACTAGGCCTAACGTGCATTTAATTCAGATGACATTGCAAGAAGGCATAGATATTGTAATCCACATTTTGAGGGAGAGAGGGAAGACTTTTTCACACGCAATAACAGCCGTATTGCTCTTGACGCAGAGTCACTTGAAACATTTCGATCTGAATCTTGATAGATAACCTTTGATTAATATCTTAATGAACATCTTAATGAACATGACACAGCACCAATTTCTTAGAATAATACTCGATCGGAAGTTGTCCTGGGCACCACACATAAAAAAGCTTGGAAGGGGGCGGATCAGTAATATAAATGCTCAACGTTCACACTGCCTTAATTATACAAAAAATAGCTCACTCTGCGCCCATCTTACACAGCCTTTCCCGAACATAGGAAGAGTGACTCCAAAGATCTTTAGCCAGAGGTCTTCGTATATGCCTGGGCGTTCGACGCACGATTTCTAGCTGCATTGCTATTGCTTAGGCTTGCGAATCACCTCTTCCAGTTCTGAGAACATCAGAAACATGTAGTCATTATTTCCAGCCTAAAACTCATATGAGAAGCACCTATTGGCTCTAAACGTGTTGAAAAGAAACAAAAGTCATCTCTATTAAGAAATTCAAGACCATGTTTATAACCTTCCGAAAAATAAATTTTGTAAGTCAGACGTAAAATATCCTCCATGGATGCTTACGTTCACAAAAATAGAGTTTGCAGTAGGCGGTATAACTCGAAACGAGACATGTAGGTTAAAGCTACTCAACCACTAGCATTATACCAAATATATGTGGTGTCCAGGATACATGCATGTCTAGATAGGTGGCTCTAGTTTAACACATTCTTCAACTTCAGCATTTGCTAAACCACACTTCAATAAATAAGAATCATTTTGGTTATTTCGTGCGACATTGTAAGCCGCGGCTGAAGTATTTGCTTTCTTATGTGGGCTAAGATTTATAATTTCCGTAAGAGAGGCGCAAAAGTTGGTAGTTTTCAACAGCACTCACATCGCTTTGCAGCACCAAAATGTAAACATATGATACTATTATAGTTTATGAGACACTCAAAGAGCCCACAGAGGCAAACCAAGCACACAACAACATAGTATTTCAGCTGATACCGGGACACTGTAATATTCCAGGCAATACAGCCGCTGATGCAGCAGCACGACAAGTACATTGCAAAGATGATATCATTTGCCTCCCAATTACAGGAAGTTAAATGTGAACGGCTCTGGGGGCCGCATTCACATGTTGGCAGCATTCTGAAACACTCATAGCTTTAGGTTCGCGGTAAAGAACCCCGGCGGGTCCAAATTAATCCGGAACCGCTCCATCACAGCGTGTCAGATTCCTTGCTGAGACGTTGAACCATATGAACCTCGTTTCGAGAACCATCATGGCAGCACGAGATGTGTCCGCGCTCGAACGATGGTGCTAGAAAAACTCATGTGTCTGGCGTGGTTTAAGCACTATGGTGCTATGTCACGTCATTTCTTCGCGTTAAGTTGTCTTAACTGTAATAGTGGTTACTTGGGCAAACCACTTTTTTTTTCACGTACAATGAATAGGAAATAAAGGCGTCTGTTTCTGATTCACTCCTATGGCGGAATCGGCGCAGTTTTCTACCATTTCTGCTGTCGAACCTGCGACATGATTTTTTTTCAAGACTCGTGCTGCCTTTGCTCTCTTTTTCATTCACTTCCATCTCCCTCCCCACGTACGTATAGGGTAGTTAACCTCAGTGACACCGAGGTTAACACACAGTGACACACACACACACACACACACACACACACACACACACACACACACACACACACACACACACACACGCACAAACACACACACTAATGTACGCCAGAAATAAGTGGCCTTGTGAGCGCGTCTAAGGCCGTTTATAGAGCGACGCGATGCACAGTGGACGCAAAGTATGTAAAGCGATAATTCTTTGTTTCTTCCCTCCACTTTGCGGTTTGTATGTATATTTCTGTCTGGCCGTTTATGTAAACTTGAGGATCAACACTTCCGATGGCTGTCTTCGAACCCGGTTACCCCGGCACAGAATGCAGCCGCTCTAACCATTAGGCCGCGGACGCCATAACATAAAAAGGCGAAATAAAACACCGTTAGAGAGAGAGAAGCATTTATTATGATAGAAAAGCTGAGAGGTCGGCCTGGATCAATGTCTGACCTGCTACTCGGCGTTGTGGGAAGGGGAAAGGGTGCAGACAGAAAGGATAGAGAAGACGTTAGAAGTTTCCTTCGCGGAGCCCAGCGTTTTGAGACGCCTGGGACGTTTTTTGACGCAACGATTTTACTTACAAAAAGTGAGCGCGAGCATCTTTTCGCTGATGATGACAACAGGGGTACTAGAAGTTAGGACGTGCATTCGTCGCCAGAATTCACTGCTCGTATCTCATCCTACTGTGGCGCTGCGGTGTGTTTACACGGGGTGAAGCATATCGTGCCATGCGATCCAACACGTTTTAATGCTGAATAAAACATCACTTCGTCTGCAAGGTCCGCCGTGGTGTCTGAGAGACGCGTTTATCAATTAAATCTGCAGCGCGTCTCTTGTCGTAATGAGCCATTTTGCGTTGCTGGCTCATGAAGGCAAAGACCGATTCCCATAATGCGTGGGATCTGCATAATTTGATCCCTGGCGTACCGGTTCTCCTTACTCTGGAAGATATAACGCTAGCAGAGCAGCAGCATATTAGAGCCATGTTTGTTTACTTCGTGGCAGTGGGTCATTCGCAAAACGAGCCTAGATGTTATTAAGCGCCTTCTCTTAAAGATGGGCTGGAAAGAGCGTTATTTACTGTAGGCGAGAGAACGATGCGCCGTGTGCCGCCACAGTTATGGAAGAGGAATGTAGTCAAACACAACAAGCGCCACATTTCTGCGAATGGGCTGTCTGCTGATACGCAGCGGTTATGGCCTGGATTTCGCACTAGCTCAGCAATGTGGCTCGCTAGCTTACATCCATCGCTTCTCTCGTAGGCTGTAGATTGCCGGAATGCGTTTACTGGAGTGCAGATTGCCTGGCTGGGAGCAACTTCCTTCCGTCGCCACAAGAATATACGAGTGCAGCGTCCGGAAGTGTTTCCAGCGAAAACGCTCATTTTTATCCCGGGCAATTACTTTAAATATTTAAAGTTCTTTTTCATTTGACTCAGATGATTTAAAACGAGGCAGACAGTTCTTTATTTATCTCTAAAGCTTTCGCTAAAAACTTGGTGCAGTCAGAGCTTCCACAGTGAAAGATCTGAATAAAGAGGAAGCAAATGTTTGCTGGAAAGGGCTCAACTCCTTCCCTCGTATACCTCGGTGAGCCTTCGCAATGGTGCTCTTTCGTTATTTTGAGTGTTTTATCTCAACCATGTGACACCGGAGGGGTACAAAAAACATTTGTCACTGTTTCAGTTCGTGATTTTTTTGTAATTTAGCTTCAGTATTCTGTAACGATGGCTTGGTGTAAAATACAGAATTCAGCACGAGGTGTAACACGAGCAAAGCAACGCTTTAAACTGTCCTGAATGTTTGATGTGACCGTATGTGCATTGAACGAAAGAGAGCGTTTGCAGTAACATTATGAACCATTCTTAAACTTGCTGTTCGATTTGGTATGATGCGAAAAGCGGATTAGAAGTGCTATTGCCACAGAGGATAAGTTCCTGCTGAAATTATTTATTTTTGACGCTATGACGAATTGGTATTTGTTTTAATGAAACATAATTTAATATTTCTGTTCTCGTGATGATCAAAGAAAAAACAGATGCTGCAGTAATTTATGATGAATTATGTGTTACCACATAAAGCAAAAGAAATAAGAGCTTGGTTCAGAGATCTAAGATGTTAACCACCGCGAGACGACTTGGTAAAAGTGTCAAAACGTGTTTCTTTATTTCTCGCCGCAATGATATTTCTTTTGTTCAGTGGCAGCAGTGACTGTACAGTTTAAAATTTCTGTAAACCACTCTTTTAAAGCGGCTATGCGACGTTTGTGGGAGACCTCGATGTCGGAGGGGGAGCATAGTTTCACAATGAGGGGCTGCTTCCCAGCACCATCTCGACATTGGACGATGTTTTGCCAGTCACTAGAGCCTCCGAAGCCCCTTTCCCACATCTTGAGAACCGTACTTGTTCTGAGTTCTTTCCCTGAACAACGCTTGCCAGTCGCTGGTGCTCTTCCGGAAGCGGCTGGATGTTGATGTTGCAGAAGACTTTTGTGCAAGGATTGCTGGCCAAGCAGCCGGTCCAAGCTCTCCTGCCCCCAGTGACATCCATGCATCACGTGACTGCCACATGGATTTTACTTTCACAATGGAGGAACTTGAGGCGGCTCTTGCTCTATGTATGCATCCATCCTCGGGACCAGACGGAATATCATACCGCATCTTGTACTACCTGAATGAATGCGTCCGGAGAGAACTGTTAGATCTCCACAACATATCATGGAAAGACGGCATGGCTCCCAAAGAGTGGAAGACAAGCCGCTTGGTCCCTTTCCTCAAGCACGGCAAGTCCCCGCTTGAATATATCTCATACCACCCAGTAGCGCTTGCCAGCTGTGAGGGAAAAATATTGAGATAAATCATCCTTGCCCGCTTGGAGTGGTACCTGGAACACTACATCTTCCCAAATTGCATGGCTGGTTTCCATCGGGATCGCTCATGAACAGACAGTGTTGCTGATCCCGCTGCGTATGTCCAGCATCAAAAGTTAAGTAAAAAAAACTATCTGCAGCTTTGTTCTTGTATATCAAGTTCTTTGTTCTTGTTATTGTTCTTTGTTCTTGTATCTTGTATATCACGAGGCTATTCTCGTAAGCTCTTGAGATGGTTGGGCTTGGGTGTCGAGTTTTTCAATGGATTCCTAATTACCTATTTATGAGATCGCCAAACCACGCGACACTACACTTACAGAGGCGTTCCTCTAGGCGGAGTGCTAAGCCCCACCCAATTCAACCTCACACTCATTGGTTTTGTTGAACATCTGCCAGCAGCGATCAAGTATCTTTGTACGGGAAAGTGTGACACGTTCTCAGATACGTGCAAGACTTCAAAAAGCTGCTACTCTGACAGCTGGACGCCTTTGCAACAAAGGTCTTGAAATCTCGTCAGATAGATGTGCACTGGTGGCATTGACTCGAAAACCAACGATAACCTACGCAATCTCTAAAAATGGTCAGATCATTCCTTATAAGAAGACTCACAGATCTCTGGACCTAATCACTGACAGGGAGAGAGAGAGAGAGAGAGAGAGAGAGAGAGAGCGAATAATAAATGAAAGGTAGGGAGGTTAACCAGGACTGAGCCCAGTTGGCTATCCTACACTGGGGAAAGGGAAAAGGGACGGAAAGATTAAAAGAAGAGAAAGTCCACTGGGGATATCACTCGGTCACTCAGTTCGGATCACAGACGGTGACTCAATCCGGTAGCTTTCACATATCGCAGCAGCGTTTTTGTGGCTTTTTGTAGCATCGATATGCGAGATCTCTCAAGGATCCCGCACGTTACCTACTTGAAACAGCCCCTGACAGCAATCTCCCAGGTTTTCATGTTTCTGTGCAGAAGGACTTGGAGAATGTCTGTGCATGCAATTTTAGAACTGTACAGGGCTCTCTTTTTATGTTTTGTTTTTGAGGTACAGTTAGCCTGTACTGACCAACACTTGCAGGACAAATCTTCGTGCTCTACAGGCTTTTCACGTTCGATGTTTTAGAGCTTGTTTTGGTTTTTTGAATCGCCCTAGACCAACCAATACAAACGCACATTGCGGTGGAAGTGCCGAGAGTGCACTGCCCGAGCCCGTTCCCATTACCTTGCAACACCACCGTCAGAAAAGCCGCACGCATCATTTTGTATTACGATTTCGAGTTATCACATCCGCCTTCCATTAGGCTTCAACCCAGCAACTAAGCCATTGATTACTCAATGCTGTTTGGTTTCATCTGCAGTGCACCTCACCATACCACGAATCGGAAAAAAAAATTGAGCTATCATCACCCTGCTCTTAAACAACTAACTCAGCTCCTTTTACGCAAGAAGTACGCCGACCACGTACATAATTATACAGGTGGATCAGCAACTCTCCAGTGTTCCTCCTGAGCCATGGTTTTCCCAGCGAGAGCCTCCACCATTAGTTTCAGTACGTGCCACCTAACGACATAGATGGCTGCGGAACTTGCAACTCGTTGGCGCTGCACTTTGTCTCGTCAACCAAGAACAACCTCGAAGATGGTCCATATTCGTGGCTCGAAGGCAGCGCTGCAGTCTTTATTATCATCGCAGCTCCCCTGCCTCCTTCCTTTCTCCTTAATGCGACCTCACCCCTTCCATAATTTGCACATCAAGCCAAATGTTGAGGCCTGTTGGGTTTCTGGACGAATTTCGGAGCGGCTGCTTTCGACCATAATGGAATTTAGTTTGTCGTTGATGCACTATTCGCTGTTTACAATGTTTTTTAAACGTGTAGGCGCCAGAGAAAGAACGAAATTTATGTGCAGGTTCGGCTGGAAAGAGATTGTAATATTTGGACTCGGAAACTGAACAGGGGAAGTGTTGTTCGGCCATTTTTGAACAGTAGCATTGTTGTTTGAGTAGCTTGTGTACCGCTATCTGGTGGACGACACAGAGCTAGAAGGGAATTCGGGAGAGAAATGTGAGACAATGAAAGATGGGCTACGGGAAGCAATACAAGAAATGAGCGCATGAATGTTAGGACCGTGTTGGAAAGTAGTGAGACGTTGAGAAGCTAACTTTAAAGAGAGTGATGAACAAGAACGTTTATTTGTGTGATGTTAAGAAGAGGGCAAGAAATAGAGTGATACGAAGAGCAAGCTAAAGGCAAGGCTAACGAAGCCCTTAAAGCTCATTTCCACTTCAATTATAGCGCACAGCATTGTGGAACCTACGCATAGCTGTCGTCAGCTTTTGATAACTTCAGTTTCAGTAAACTCGCAAGTCTGCTAACCCGTAAGAACGCCTTGCAATTAGCCGGACTCCATTAAATTGTTTTTTATCGATTGTTGTCGGATAGTCCGTGGGTTCTGATCAATCTGAAGCTTTTCTAACGTGGTATAAGTTTCATGAACTTGGCCCACAATTAGCTCAAGCCAGCTCTTCTATCCTCCGCAATGTTGGAAGTCTTTTTTTTCTTTCCTGTTTTGTGAGACAGAGTGTAACGGTCGCTATCTATTGTTACGTGTTTCATTTTTTTTTCTCTGGGTGCCGAAATGCTCGCTTCCACGCTTGGCGTCACATTAAATACGCTCGCGAAACGTAGACACGGTGGCGCAGCGCGCGCTCTGCTGTGAAATGTGCGTGGCGGGGAAGCACCCCTTCCTTCTTTCTCTCTGTCAGGAGCGAGCAAACGCTGAAAACACGAAAAGAAAGGGTGGTCGCGCTTGTCACACCGCCATCGACTATGAACGCAACGGAAAGTAATCACAAACAGCGGCTCCGTTAGAGGGTCATGAACGTGACGACCATGAACGTGACAACATGGGCGCTTAGGGCTCCTGCCTATTTGAGTGTTGTCGGCGGTAAGCTTCCATGAACCGTGATTTCTACATTTTAGTTTCTGCTTTCAACGCCACGTGTTTTCCTTCATTGGCCCTTCCTCTGCCACCCACGTTGAAAAAGAAAGAAAACATAACTTGATTCGTAACAGTCTGGCTCTGAGCTTACAAACATAAAGTTCATTTTGATATATTGCACACGTGTTGGGGCTGAAGTCGGCTTACATTTAAACAGCTCACCCTTTCTGGCCTCTGCATACGTTACGGTACTACTGAAGCAGGTTTACTTGTTCTTTAAAAAATATTTTTGTGACGCTTCTTTTTCACCGCCATGCAGCATTAGCACCCAAGGTTCAAAAGGTTCCATCTTGTAAATTAGGCGCACTTTGCATCAGCTTCTGCGGCATCTAAAGCAAGTGATTCCGCGCGCAGTGAGCACCTCTCAAATGGTGAAGCATTCGTCAACTGTGCAGATTCGTGGCAGGCAAATTTGACTGGAAGAGGGACAAAGAGGCACGTTCTTATTATCTATCAGGTCTCCTGACCTGCACATATGATAGCTGTGGTCCGCTTTTAGCATTTAATCATCAACAAAGCTTTCTTTTTAAAACGCAAGCTTCACAGAGTATTCTACACGATAAAAAAATCATCACGAAATAAATATGCGAGTAATCAATTGTTACGCAACATGCAACTTAAGTTTTACGTTTCTAGGGTTCTATCCCGCGTGTCTTCTGCCGCTGAAATTGCAGAAAAACATTGTGGTAGATGATTGGAATATGAGGCGCAGGAAGAAATGTGCAATCACACGTTGTCTTTATTTCTGGCTTATACGTACACTAGGGGAAGTTCAACGCGTAACGTTTGAAAAAACAAGCTTCTTCAGAACTGGCTTAATGGGATCCCCTTGATTGTTTCCTATATGCATGCTGTCTTACAATATCTCTTCTCTGAAAATAAATTGGCTGCTCAGGAAGCGATACTTTCACTCCAAGTAAGCAGTCTGCACTGCTTGAAAAAAAGAGAAAAGCTTGTAATCGAATTCTGCATCGTGTAATCAGTATACCTCTTCTGCATGTATGCTACATCTGTGACAGCGCATGATAATCATACAAAGGTTGGGGCTACCGTACTTATGACAGCGAGCACTATGTGTCCAAGAAAAAATCAAGTTGGCTTTCATAGTGGTTGCTGATGCCCAGTTTGGAAATAGCCTTTAATGAACGTCACCTGTGGCGTGCAGCACAGGCTTTCAAAGGGATGAACCAAATTTTGCGTTCGCGTTTTTTAAAATTATATCATACTTAGGGTCACCTTTAATTGCCAGCGGCTACTCCTGTCCATGTAGAAGTGTGAAAAAAAAACGCATTAAAAGTAAAGGTCAGCTCCAAATCACGATAACACAAAGTCCAGTCACAAAAGTACACCAATGCCACAATAAAACTGAAAGTCAGCCCAGAAACACATCAACACAAAGTCCTTTCTCTCATTTTGCCTCAGGGAGCAAGTTCATACATAGGGACTGAAGGATGTCCTTCTTCCATGTGGTGTGTAGACAGAAATGATTTCATAATAACGCGTTTGTTGCATGAGTTTTCGATATTACATGGAAAAATGTTGAAAAGAATATTGCTTTCTTTCGGCCCCCAGGAGATAGATAGATAGATAGATAGATAGATAGATAGATAGATAGATAGATAGATAGATAGATAGATAGATAGATAGATAGATAGATAGATAGATAGATAGATAGATAGATAGATAGATAGATAGATAGATAGATAGATCCAGAATATACCTCGGGACGTAGCTCACGTGTGCAATGATTGCTGTCGATTATAGTTTGTGACTTCAATAATTCCTGCTCAAGTACACATACAGCATTTGTTTTATTAAATAGTACCTCCTCAATTTTTGCCTGTCACGTGTGAGTGATGTTGAAAGAAATTTAATAAAGTAAATGAATAAGGAATAATGAAGAGAATCAATGCTTCTTCGTGCTCCAACTTTAATATGCTCAATTTTTACGAAACAATTAGGCTCAGGTACTGAATTTGCTAGTTTCTTCCTCTTTTGTTGTTATTTCAGTTCTTGATTTTCACTTCACCTTATTTGTGCTAAGACAGGCACTGCACGTTCGTTTTGCCTTTATTGTGTGTATAGTGTTGAACAACCCATGAAAAAAAAAAGGATGTTGCTGAATATGGCTTTTCCTGTCAATTTGTTTCCGACACATTTTCTTTCTGTATTTCAGAAATTGTTCACTGTTTCTATAAGGAACTTTTTGAGGATTCATGTTAATAATAGAAACTCGTTTTCTAATAAATGAAGTTGTTTCTTTCGCATGCAGTGTTAAGAGCTTCAAACCCCTTGACCAACACTTGATCTAACGGAACTTCTTCCTGCTTCTATGCTATCGCGTGCCTTTGGTGCAAACCGAATAAATTTGAAATAATTTAAAATGATTTCGCCTGTGCGACCTGAATTCTTTCAAAGAAACAGATAGCGCGTTGAATGTAATGCTCCCGTCTTCGCGTTCTTCCAACAGACCTAATTAAACGCGCGCCGACAGTAGCTAGCCCCCAGACAAGCTGCGCCGCAGAAACGAACACTGCCCCAGCGAGAGCTGCAAGAGCCCGCGCGCACGACTGCTCACGGATGTACACTCACCTCCGAATCCTCGAAGGAGCAGAGACCGGCTCGTGGTTCCGACACAGCCGCCGCAACCGCCACGACGCTGCATAAGGCTTGGTGACCGTTTCCGGCTCCCGGAACACCGTCTCCCGAGATGGGAAGCTCGCCGTCGCGCTGACTTCGCGCCGTTGCAGGATCACGGCGGGCGACGTAGGCCGGTGGAAGGCGTCGTCACTCCGGAGTGCGGGCCAGCATGCCTGAGCGAGGCAGCCCTGACCCAGGCTCTGGCTGCGTTTGCGGTGCGGCCCGCCGCGCCGACGGAAGACCGACGCGCCGAACGAAGCCAGCTTTCGGGCCGAGCGGGGCACGACCTGCTTTTCACCCGGCTGCTTCGCATCGCAGTCGCGCCGCGGCGCGCCGGAACCGCCGAGCTGTGGCGCTGCCATCGCCAAAAGGGGTCGACTGGTCTCCATGGGGATGTGGGAGTCTCTCCTTCCCTCCTTTTTTTCCCCTTTAAACGGTTGCGCATCACCCATGTGGGTTCGCTTGGCGCGCAGCTTTGATCGCAGACGCTGTTATGACGTTATCCAGTTTGTTTATTTGTTTGTGGATTATGCACGCCAAGAACCGTACATTTGATCGGTAGCGTCCTGTAACGCGAAGTTCTGCGGACGTTGCTGAAGGTGCTGCTGCCGCGCTTCGCGGCTTCCCGGAGCTTTCCAGATATTTTGCTTGTTGCTCGTGGCGATATTTTGGCCGATGTACATTGCGTGACATGTCTATGCGACAATCGACTAATATTGATCATATTTAGCGGAAGCACGTAGTGCTTGAGCTGAACAGAAAAAGGTGTACAGGGATTTCTAAAGAGAAGGCTCTCATTACTGCTAACCGAGATGCATTGCTTCAATCAGCAACCAAGCATCGCGACTAGTAATGAACATGCGTTGCAAGGTGACGCGAAGGGAGGACTTGTCGGGCTGTCTGGCAGTGTTTGAAGGGTACGCTGGGGAATCGTACGTCAGCGGGATGATCTCAATGTGGCCGCGCTTAGTTGCCGCCAGATGCAAAACTGCAGAAAGAACTATGAACACTGGAGGGACATTTTGAGCAAACCATCCGTCCTTTTCAACGCTTGAAGTTACGAGAGCGTGCTCTGGCGTGTGTATGCATGTATCATATTGTGCACGCCGGATTAGTAGAGCTTATGTTTGCGAATATTTGGATACTGAAGTGGAGATGCGTTTAGTGCCACACGCGTGGAGTGCTGCCGAAATAAAAGACGACATCGGCGAGCATAATCGTTGGGTCCCACCTGTTATCAGCACTGGCGTGTTCATAGTGCTTGATCCATTCGACAACGTCCTGTCCCTCCAGGCCAGAGAACATACCATGGTCACGATGTTGGGCAACCGTGATGATCGGAGCAGTCGGACAAGCCGAAACCGTTGCAGAGGCGGTCTCGTCAACAGGGGGCATATTGATAAGCTCGATGTACCGACCACTTCGAAGTTCCGTGGTGAGGACGGGGATCGCTAACCTCCACCAGAATGTTACGTGTGGGAAGACACAGACGAAAGAGGCTATTTACAGGCTATTTACACTGGAGCCAGCCAGCCAGGCCGACACTCGCTCGCGCGAAGGCGCAGACCAACTTCATCGTCGTTCTCGTGGCGGCTCGTCTCTTGAGCATCTCTCGATAATATCGTAATACTGTTGACAGCAGCATTCCGTGCCCTGCGTGCTACAAGGGCCCTGCCCTTAGCCAGGGCCACCTCGAGTGACCGACGCTACGTATGATTTACGGTAACCGTAATAAGAACAAGCTGGCTTCTGGAAGGAACATTCTACAATGGATCACATCCATGTCGTCAGCCAGGTAATCGAGAAATCTGCGGAGTACAATCAATCTCTCTGTGCGGTTTTCGTAGAATTTGAAAAGGCATTTGATTCAGTTGAGATATCAGCAGTCATATACGCATTGCGTAATCAAGGAGTACAGGAGGTATACGCGAAATATCTTGGGAAGCAACTACAAATATGCCACAGTAACTAGGTTCTCCACAAGAAAAGTAGAAATTTACCTATCAAGAAAGGGATCAGGCGAGGAGACACAACCTCTCCAATGCTATTAACTGCCTGCTTGGCAGAAGTATTTATGTTATTAGACTGGGAAGGCTAATGAGTCAGGATCAACGGCGAATATCTCTGCAACCTTGAGTTTGTAGAAGACATTGTCCTGTTCAGCAATACCGGGGACAAATTACAGCGAATAATTTAGAACTTTATCCGAGAAAATGTAAGAGTAGGGTTGAAGATTATTATGCATAACACAAAGATAATGTTCGATAGCCTGGCAAGGGCACAAGAATTCAGGATCGCCAGTCAACCGCTAGAGTCTGTGCATGAGTATGTTTATCTAGGTGAATTACTCAGAGGCGACTCTGATCACGAGAAGAAAATTTACAGAAGGATAAAAATGGGCTGGAGTGCATACAGCAGGCATTACCAAATCCTGAAAGGGAGCTTACCAGTGTCGTTGAAAAGAAAAGTGCACGATCATTGCATTCTACTGGTGCTAACATATGGGGCAGAAACAAGGAGGTTAACGAAGAAGATCGAGAACAAGTTAAGGACCACGCAAAAAGCGACGGAACGAAAAATGTTAGACGTAGCGTTAAGAGGCAGGAAAGGAGCGGTGTGGATCGGAGAGCAAACGGGGATAGCCGATATTCTAGTTGACATTAATGGGAAAAAAATGTAGCTGAATATGCCAGGCCATGTAATACGTAAGGTACATAACCGGCTGACCATTATAGTTACAGAATGGGTGCCACGGAAAGGGAAGCGCAAGACAAGGGTAATCAGAGATCGCCAGTAGAGGCCTTTGTCCTGCAGTGGACATAACAATAGGCGGATAATAATAATAATAATAATAATAATAATAATAATAATAATAATAATAATAATAATAATAATAATAATAATTGTTGTTGCCATCTTACAATAATCGTACATCAGAAGGCAGGCCCGTCAAAGCCAACGAAGTTGGCTTTGACGGCCTGCCTTCTGATGCCTTCTAATTTCATATTATTATTATTATTATTATTATTATTATTATTATTATTATTATTATTATAAGCTCTACTATGCATCTGTGCTGTCAGTGACAAGTATGACGTCGCATAACTGAAGCCCTATCGCGCTTTTCTCAATGTTCCTGTTTGATTCTGATTTTCTGTCTCTCTCTCTTTCTCCCTCTTTGATGCATTGGTGCGGTGCTTGTTTTCATCCGTGGCGATTACATTCAAAGGAACGATTACTATCGCGGCCCTGAAGAGGATGAAAAACAACACAGCTGGCTTTGGGCTGTTTTCCATTTTTGTCAACGCTGTGTCTCTATCAAAGACGTGTGAATAGTCTCCGTGTATATACTATCTTATCCGCGTAACGATATGTGATAACCACGCATGTTCGTAAATGTTTTTTTCTTCACCTTTCTGGTCGTGTAACGTGTACTCGTCAGGGACGGTATATTAACTGTTTTACGCATATGATATCCACTGCTTCAGGGCAGTGCGCGTAGTCACGTGTTCCTTTTTTTTATTGTTTGGCGGCATTTCTTTATGACGAGAGCGAAAAAAAAAAGGATTGTGCTTGAGGTAGCAAGTTTAATATTGCTAAATTGTAAGTTTTTTAGAATCTTGCCTAACCACGTATGTCAGCGGCATCTAATGACACTAGAATTGGTATCACTTGGGTCCTGTCGTCTTGAGGAGTGACTGCGTGGCGGAAAGTTTTAAGAATCCCCATCGGTGATGTAGATAATGGCTTTCTAATTTCGCGCTGACCCGATAACGGGCATGCAGTTGTAGAAATGTCCGTATGATTAACTTTTGTGTAAAGGCGGCATTCGCGTTTATTCAAGCTACAGGCTGTTCCGATCCTTAAAGTTCTTTTGTCATTTGTATTGGCAAATGTAATGGGAAACTTGCTGTTGTAGTGCTCCTCTTTTGTCTGCATTGACAATGAGGTTCGTAATTTTTAATTTTTGCACGGAATCGCCCGCCACCACCCGCCGTTTGCTCCACAGTTTCTTGCAAAGCGAAGGCATGGATATGCGATATCTACTTTAGTGAGCCGATGGGTCCAGCTGTTGGCAGTACCACTCATGACGTAGGTGACCAGTTCACGAAACTCACAATACGTTGTAGACATATGACTGTAGTCTTGCTACAAGCCTTGACTGAACTGACGGCCTGCAAGCGTGCTGCGCATTGTCATGCACGTGCACTGCAGTGTGTCCTATTACATGTGTGCCCTCTTGCCCTTTAACCCACGCATGGCAGCAACCCTGGCGCTTGCTGATTTCACCGCCATACATTTTTTTCTAATATTTCTGTGTTTCTTGAGGTACGCCGGATTGAGAGATCGCTTATAGTGCGCCTGTGCATCCTGCACTGAGTGCAGGATGCACAGGAGCATTTGCACTCAGTGCTCCCTCCCTCCCTATTTTCTTCGTTCTATTCTCCTTACCCCAGTGTAGGGTAAGGACGCTCGTGTAGTACGCATTGGGTGCATGTTATGTAACCGCAGGTGCTTAAAGTTAATCGGGAGTCTCGCACTACAGATCGCCTCATAATCTTATCATCGTTTTGGCACTCAAAACTTATGAATTTAATTTTGATTTACGCTACCGGGCCGTCAATTCTTAAACGAGTAACGTTCTCCTGTTTGTGGTGATACACGCGGATGTCAGCGCTGCTTCCTTCAGTACAATCTATCGAAAGCTCGCGTCTTTGCGGGCTTGTCTTGTTCCTGAACAATAACAACAACATTAATAACGCAGCAATAATCTTTACCTGCAGAAGGGTGAACAGCTGGGCTAGTCGTGTCTCGGTCTTAGTGTATCTTTGTTTGCGCTCAAATATCATGATTAATCGTAGTCTGTTTAGCGTGCATTTTGTTTCCTTAGGACTTTGCGCTTCCTACTTTCCTGTCAAGAGTGCCATGCTTCGGTTTTACGCGCGTGACGTTCGTGATCAGAAAGTACCGGGCGCGCAGCGTTAAAGAAGGCAAAGGTGCACAAGACAGATGTCGATTAGTATTGGGGGACACGATAGACCCCGAAATAGTGCAACCTTTTCTTGAAGTGTAGCCTTAAGCAAAGTCGCGGGCGCGTTACCCTTTAGCCCTGGCTTAGCCGCCATGGTTGTTGACCGAAAGAGTGACGACAATTGGCGGAAACGAATCAGTCGGCTCGAAATAAACAAGATGGAAAGTGTGGCACTCAGAAAAAATGTTTGCTACGAGGCCGCTGCAAGTACGGTGCTGAGTGGTCCGACCAGAAAAAAAGTAGAAGCCTTGTCTCGGATATCTGCGAATTCAAAAATAAGTATAGCGGTCGCAACTACGCCAAGGATGGAATTGCGGGATACTTTCTCCATGCGCCTCTAATGTCGAAGAATAGCGTAAAAGATGGAACCTTCACGGATTTTTTCTGCTTGATGGGCGTGGGGGTGATTGAAGATTTTGTTTATTGGCGTATGAGAAGCTTTGTAAATCGTGCATGGCGTCAATATGCACGTTGTAGTCTTCAAAATGCCGTCAAAGTCAAGTTTTCTCCTTATATACACCCAGAAAGGCACAGGATCTAAACGCACGAAAAACCTGACAGAGGCCCCTTTACCTATATCTAGCGATACAATCTAATTCTGAACCAATATTGAACTGCTACATTGAGACATATTGTTGCAGTCGCAAAAAATCAGCCACTTCACTTAACCTTCACAGTCACAGAAAACTGCAACTGCAATGGTAACTAAATGCGCCCTCTTCAAAGGTATCTGTAGCTCGTCAGATATCTGCCTGGTTGGGGACAACTGAATTAAAGAGACGGGAAACTCAAGCCATAATTTATTTTGGCTGTAATACAGTTTAAAAGTTTATTAACGATAACAGCATTTCAAGTTATTGAGCGAACGAATGCCGCCAAATCAGTTGCACTTTGTCCACTCTTCCTTCAAACCATATTAATTTATTGTTTTGATCTTCAAGCTATCGCTGATGCTCTTGATCAAGCGCACGATGCGAAATGGGCAAATACAACTGTCACGCACTATTGAAGCTCTTCGCGTTGGGCCCAGCAAAGGCGGCAGTTGTACGGCGAGATAAGGGCATTGGCCACGACCCAATGCCACGTGGAACGACATTTTGACAACAGCAATTTTCAGGGGTTAAAAAGATCCATTCACTGCGGCGCCGGAGTTATTTCGCAGTTAAGGAATAGGCTCGACTCACTGTGAAGCGTTCACGGAGTGTGATTAGCCTTTACAAATATTGGAATACCTGTGTAGTGTTCATAACTGTCTTGTTTTTCTATTCACAGTATAGTGTGATAATGCTTGCAAGCATGATGCCTTTTCGTCGCTGTCTGTTCAATAAGGTAATTAGAGTTCTTTTATTTTTTGCATAGTACTTCTTTTTTTCTAGATGCGGAAGGAAGCAGTCGCCACCATGCAGTTCTCTATTCTCTTGCTTATGAACACTACGCAAATGCACCGCCAATTGCTTCCATTTCTTTCTCTCTGTTCTTACAGTAGTGCGATTAGAATTTAGAGTTTTCTCAAACCGCCCTTTATTCAGGATTTGTGGTTGGTCGAACGCAGTCATAGTCAAATGCAGACGCATGTATTTACAGCAAGAATATTTATTTCGGTATAATTAATAACATGCCTGTACTGAATATAATACAAAAAAGATGGGTAACTAATATCAGGAACGAAGGAGCAGTTTTACCCACAAGATTAGTAATTGCCACTAAGAAAACTGCGTGAATATCTCCTCTACAAATTTAGCGCCCATGGTTACAAATCAGCTTTCTAAAAAAGAATGGCTACTGTATGATTAGCTTTTCAAGAACGCTAAATAAATGGTTGTAGAAAAGAGGAGTGAAGCTGTGACACGAAAAAAAAAAAAATACCGCTGTAGAATTTGTTTGTCATGAAGGTATGTAACAGGGTCCGTTGGAGACAATACATTCCAGGTCGTCACGTAAAACAAAACTGCTAAATGTCTAGACTGCCGAAAGCATTAAATGACAAACTCACAGGTTGTCATGCACGCTTCCGCCGCGAAATTGAAGAGAGAGCTCGCATAACTCCTTTTGTTTCTACATTGTTTCAAAAGCTTCTGTCGCTGTTAAACTCCTGATAATTTGCGATACTTTGCTTAGCAGACGGAAAACATTAACAAGATTTCAACATACAGTTGTTGCGAGCTCTTTGGTTCGTTTCGAGCATTCGAAACTACCGAATAGTTCTTTCTCGAATACCAATGCGAATAATTAGTGTCTAGTATTCGACTCGTGTTCGGAACTTCGAATACTCATGCAATGCTAGCATAAAAAGATTACACTTTTGCATTCCGGAGTGAAAGCTGTAGCTCGGCTTATGTACCACAGGGTTCGCGCGCCACCTTAGATCCTTCAAATGAATGAAATCTCGCTCGACTCTTCGAATGACCGCTAGGTGGAGTCATAATATCAATGTGGGCGCGTTTGACTTGGTAACCTGCTGTCAAAGCGAAAGCGCGTCTATGTATAGAAGAGACGCCTCGATAGGCAATGATGTCGCTAGCACTGTACTTAATAAACGCCGAGTCTTTTCCCTTCACACTCGTTATATTGTCGCGTATACCATGTTGAATTATACGCTGACTCTCCGGACGTTAGCACTCTACTGAGCGTAAGTGTCGACGCGTTGTTCCAAGAACTTCGATGTCTTCTTCTTCATACTCCTAGTATGATAGACCATGTGTCAGTACTTCCTCCAACCTCGCCCCCCCCTCCCCCCCCAATCATCCTAAAAAATTAGAGAGTAGGAAAAAAAAAAAGAAAGGCCGAGGCTTGATGTGAGAAAGTCGAGAGCGCCTAGGCCGAGAACGAATGTTATAGGCATAGTCACTGTGGTGTGTGGTCGGGCATTAATATGACAACTCCTAAAAGCAATTGCTTTTATGACCAAGTGATTTCGTCCACACTATCATCAAATTTCTCTGCAGCTCGTGATCGTCACTGTTGGCACGAGGGTTGTGTTCGGGAGTTTGCATTCACTTGCATCATTCCACCTTGATCTTGCTCCTTTATCATATACTGGGCTAATTATTTGTTTATATTTTGTGTCAAATGGCCAGGTGTTCGAGAAAAGCGGTCAACATTTTCCGACTATATACGGCGCTCCTGCACATCTTTGCTTTCGTATGCCTGTAGATGTAGCTTCGCCAGCATTATTTGTTTAGTGTGGCGGAGCTTGCTTCAAAGGAGAAATAGTCAGAAAGAGCACATATGAAAGTAGCGGTCATATTCTGTTACATAAAACTTAAGTGTAACACTACTACATGTTTTATGTGGTGTGTTTTAGTTTTCTTGAATTATTGATGAGGCAGTTTCAGAAATGAAGAGAGCATTATGCTATATCAAAACTACTTCTTAATTTCTTATTTATGAAAGAGAGAATTCTAAAAAAAAAGAATGAAGGACCAGAGAAAGAAAGACAATTGCCCAATATGTGCAATCTGACGCTCGCGATTACACGGCCTGGAACTTTGAACAACTAAGTAGTTCTTGTAAGCACAAACGAGTCGTCGTTTAATGTCATTAATGTCTTCGTCGTCATAATGTCATTGGAACCACCGTCGTCCCTTTACTGCTAAGTTAGTTACATCTATTCCAGCAGTACGTGGGATGTGAATAATATTGGGGTTCTCAATTAATTCAAGAATTAGGTTAACTTAGCGAAAAAAATTGACGAAAGGCCAGAAAACACATGGACTTTGACTGAGGTCATCAGTTTTGACTGGAATAAATGGAGAGTTAAAATAACTGAAGCAGCGCTAAGAGGAATATACGGAATAGAGGAATTTTATTCGTCCCCATAAATGTGCAGAATATTGCAAGCATTGGAACATGGTAGTCGGTGCAAAAAGTTAAACAATAATTCATCAGTTTTGATTTTGTTTATTTATACATACTGTTGAACCGAAAGGGCTATTGCAGATTAGAAGGGTGATGGTTTGGGCTAGTCGGTTTTCCATTTTAGACTGTGTGGTACAGTCCAGAGAGTGTGCGGCTTCACGTACCGCGCTTTCATGGGTAGCCAGGCTTGGAACGAGGTCGAGATCCACAAAGATCTATTATGTACTTTCCACGAAATCGTTTCCCGTTATCGACTGGGCAGGAGGACATTTCCACCCCCTCACCCCAAATTGAACAAACCTCAGGCTAGCATACTCAGACTTCTGCAAACCCATTCGTATCCCACTCCTCGGTCCCTTAACAGGATAGATCCTGACCACTAACAGTCGTGCCCCAAAAGTGGTCATGACTCATGCTCTTTTGAACACATGCTCTGGTTTTGCCCAGACCTTAACGCCTCTCCACCCATCACGAAAAAACAATGGCAGGGATCCCTCAAGGGCAGCAATATCCACATTCAACTCCAGGCTGTCCAGAAGGCCCACGACATTGCGGCGGGACTTCGTCTCCCGGTCCCATCGTGGGCGGAGCCACCGACTTGATCTTCGGGAGGCTTCGGCTTTGGCTCCCCAAGATTTCAGCCCCTTAGGACTCTAATAAAGTTCTTGTCATGTCATGTCATGTGTGGTACAGCGCGAAGTGGGACAGGGGACAGAGGAAGCAACGAGGACAAGCGAATTGCCGAACAGAGGGGTACATCCGCACACGCTTGCAGCGCATTGCAGCGCATGCAGATGTACCCCTCCGTTTGCAAAAAACAAAAGTAATCTTCACGCACAGGGATGATTGAACGCGCATCATCGTTGAATCGGCTTGCATCGTACGTGAAGTATGCCTGTGCATAAGTAAGCTATCCTTGGCCTTATCACGAAGGGAGATGGCATTCTTAAACAATGGCAGCGCGAACAGCGATTGTTGATGGCATCTTTGTAATGTTTTACATCTTTATTGTTTGTTTTTTACAGATATATTTTGATGTCGTTTTCCCTCTGTTTTTCTATATAGCACCTTGTACCACGCAATAGCTTTTCAGTCGGCAAGCGCTTAAGCGCTTGCCGACTGAAAATTTCAAGGACAATTGATCAGAAACAAGGACAATTGTCCTTGTTTCTTCCTCTGTCCGCTGTCCTACTTTGCGCTGTACCACCCAGGCTATTGTAGAACCGCGTACAGGGTTCAGGGTTATAAAGGTGTCTCTAAAATGCTGTAATCATGTTAGAATTAACAAAAGCGGAAAGTATACCAAAGAAATTAAAAAAAAGAGTTACGAAGTCACATTGCCAACAAGTTCTCTGCAAAATTCACCTTATGAAAATGAATGATTATCACTAAGTGAAAGATTGCAAAGAACAATAGCACACGGGAAAAACCGTATATAGAGGTGTTGCCTACAAGCGAAGAATGGATTCAGATTAAGTTCACGGAAATTGCAGGTCGACGGCTGTTAATAAAAATCTAAGAATTTGTTCTTGAAAGCCGCCATGAAGAGTTAGTAATGCTGTACACAAACTTTAAAGAAACAATTTTACGATTGGTAGAGAGGTGTGCTAAGTTTGCAGATGGAGCAACACACGACGGTGAAAAGGATATGTCGCCTCTTACAAATACAGCACGGAGCTTTCTTCAGTACTGCCTCAATTTATTTTATATCACACACATGGTAAGAACAAGAAACACGGAGTTCTCAACATTAGCTTGATGCTCTGTGGTTTTCGTTTTCGAAATTAGACCTGATACGCTGTACACAACATTCAATTCGTGCAAAAAGTCAACTAGCCTTATTCTTTAGATATGTTGTTATATGGAATAGCTTGTTTGCACCGTATATGTGTGCGTTCTGAGGCTATTTCTTTCTTTCGTGCTTTTTTTCGCCCTAAAAACGTATTTTCTTTCATTGAATATTGGTACACCTTTCCTTTTTTTCTGTTGAGCATACAGTTGAGTCACCATTCTTTGTCTTCAGTCCTTCAAAATTCCCCACATTGGGTGATGAGCGCCTGGAGTTACCTCCGTGATTGCCTTAAGGCGATGACGTTGTCTGCAATGTCTGTCATGGTGTGCTGTTCTCTAGCCTTTACACATTTATTTCTAAAAGAAACAAAAACAAAAAAAGAAAAAAACCCTTCTGCTCTTGACGCTGGTTTCTGAGGTTTAGCTACTCGGCTTTAATTTTAAACTTGCCCAACAATATTTCTGCGAAGACTGGGCTCTGTACAGAGTGATGGAAAAAATATACACTGCACCATGCTCAAATGCACGAAATGGCTTGCAAGTTTTATAAAAATAAATGTACGCTTGTTATGTCACGTCAGATTTAAATAGATGTCTGCAGCCGCGGTGTGTGTCACCACGTCTCACACTTCTACTTTTTTATAATACGCCGTCGGGAACATATCAGGAGGACAAAAATGTTTTCGCGGTTATGTCGTTGCGTAGACCACGACCGCATCATTGGCCACGGGCAGGTGCCCTGCACAGAAGCTCTTCCCCATGCTTGAGACCGCACTCAACTGAATGGAGAATCAGTTTCACTGCGTTCATCTGCCTCGTGGCTTTTATACGACTTACAGACGTTATGAAAGGCTTCAAAGTTGCATTTATATGCAAAGGAAATTCAGTGCCATAAGGAACGTTTTGTGAGACATGCAGGTGCTTTTGACAGCTGTGAAATTCTACGTAGAGCGCTTTACAAATGCTCTGACAGTTGTGGAGCTTAGACGGTGCGAACGTGTTATCAAGCAAGTATTAAGCACAAGAAAAATTATCCTGTGTCCTCTTACGCTAAATAGCTGGCGGCTTGAAAAAAAGAAAAAAAAAAGAAAATGAAAAAACGGCTGGAACCGAAATACGTGCGGCGAACACAAGAGCCCCGATGAAAGTTACATAAACAATATTATGTCGTACCACTAACACGACTTTGTACGGCAATTGTAGTTTTTAGCTGTTGGCAGTTTGCTTCATTCATTTGGAATACTCCGTTTTGAAACCAGCCTACCTCCACATTTTATTATCGACTTGTAAACACAATAGCTTTCCCTGCAAGAGCTGCTAGTCTGCGCTGCATGTTTTTTATTGTATGGGCTGTCGGTGCTTTCCTGCGATGCGTCTGCCTGATATGGTAATTCAGATTCATGCGCTGTTGGTTTTTCGTCGAACATCGCAATGAAGTTTAGATACGCACTTTCAATTAAAAAAAGAAAATTGTGACAGAAGATTGAAAGTGTACTCTTAGGAAGAAGCTTTTCCTGGGGCCATCTTCATTAAGATGCGCACAAAAATGCAGGAATACTGTATTGTAGACACCGACGAATTGATTTGAATATGTGCATGCGGCTTAAAGGAAAGGCTAATTCGTACTCGATTTCAAGCAGCTTTTTTCTTTAGGTCCTTAATGAAAGCAGATGCTAAAGATTTACTGTATGTATCTACCATTCTCTCTGAGGTGGACAAAGCTCGGATATTTTACACTGCTTTGAAATACGCCATTACTATGCCCATTCGTCCCCCCCCTCCCCCCAGAAAAAGAAGAACAAAAAAGGAACTTGGTACTACAGCTCACAAAAATCATATTACAGCCTCACATAACCTCCTAATGAGTGCACCATATTCGTTCTTTATAGACGCTTTATTGAATTCCATTGACATAATGAGAACAGCGGGTCTTGCTTTTGTGGGAAGTTTCAAACTTGGTGTTTCAGTTACTTTTAGAAGTTTCAGAATTTATCTACTTTCGGAATTTTTTGTGCGGGCCTAAATAAAAAAAATATCGTAGGTATACAGTGAATATAACACATTTTTTTTTACATAACGAAGTTCATTGGCATTATTTCAACCAATTTGTAATGACATCGAGATTAAACTTCAGTGATTGCATAATAAAACCCTTTCTGTGTTTTGCAAGTATTTGAATGGGAGTGCTGTATGGTATGGCAACATAAAGGAACAAAATTAGCACTGTCTTGCTCCTGTGAAGCTACATTTAGTCGGAAACAATA
This sequence comes from Dermacentor albipictus, assembly GCF_038994185.2. NCBI lineage: Eukaryota > Metazoa > Arthropoda > Arachnida > Ixodida > Ixodidae > Dermacentor > Dermacentor albipictus. The sequence goes on from NC_091823.1 coordinate 24,607,834, forward strand.
GCGGCATTGAGTGGCGACAGGCAGTGATACGCTGTTCTCCGCCATTTAGCCCTCTTTCTACATTTGTTATGGAGGCATTCTTCGGTGTGGCATACAAAGCTGTCATCGTAACATACTTCGGGCGCAAGCTAGACGGGTGCATTGCTGAAGGGGACAATGCATGCATGAAATCATGCAATAATACTTCTGAATAAGTAAAAGCATTCGGGATCGTATAAGAGATGTATCTTTTGCCGAAGCAAGAAAGGTGGCTGCGTCATTTCTTGGGCTTTATATTAACCTATCTAAAGCAAAATGGACAGCAGAATAGGAAGCGCAGACCTGGAAGCCAGACGCGCAGGGGGAATTATTATTATTATTATTTGTTTTGAACACATATACACATATACACAGGTATTAGGAATGGGAAAGCGAGGAGCAGGCTGGCAACTGCCACTGGAAGGGGCACAACGCCTGCCTACTCTTCTGAAGGGAGATGACAGCAACACAGAAATAGAAAATAGGAAGGAGGGGAGGAAAAAGGAAAGAGGAAAGGAGAGCAACAGGGCACTGCAACAGGACCAAGCGAAAGACTAAAGTAGAACTCTGCAGCCGGAATTAAAGTGACGCCGCGTCGAACAGCCTCCAGAATTATCAACCACATCCATGGCTTGTTCGCTATGCGGCTAATTGTGTTCTCCACGATGAGACGCCAAGTAAAGCTGGGGGAATGTAAGTTAATAAAAACGCAAGGAACAGTGATAGTGGCGCGCTGAAGCAAAGAATTAAAGGGAATAGTCAAGCAGCCGACAAGGGTGCGGTGATGTGGGCTTGTTAGTAGATCTTGGCTAAAGGTGGTTGAGGGCTGGTATGAGGATAACAGCATTTGAAAAATGCGGTGCGCAACCGCATCGGTGACAATGGCTCGATAAATGGTCGCTAAGTGTGCCTTTTGGCGAGTTGTGTTGTTAAGGCGGACAACGCTGCAAAAAAATGCCCAGTCTGGCCAACGTACAATCTTCCACAAGTAAGCGGAACCGTGTAAATAACGCCCGTTGGTTGCCGCCCGTCAATAAGCTCCAGTGCAGTGACGTGATCTACAGCGTGCCGAGAGCTGGTTGAAACCTCATTTCAGCGGCAATAGCATACGCAGGTAGTGTGCACAAATACTAGAAATATATGTTAACGTATATTAGCACATACTCATGTGTTCCGAAGGACTGTGAACTCAGAATGACAAAGTGTAAAGAGATTTGAAAAAGACCGAGCGCAGCGGATGGGCAAAAGCAAGCTAGAAGAGAATATTACGCCAGAAATTGATGCCACTAAAACACTGAAAGCAGCGCGAGAAATCTTGAGCCTTTGCTTGCTTCTCAAATAGCGGCACTTACTCAGTGCAGGGCATTAGTCAAGAAGCCGGCGGTAAAGGACAAAAAAAAGTAAGCAAATATGATAGTAACACATATGATATTGAAAGCATGTTTATTCCAATGAAATTGGTAATTGAAAGATCAAAGTACATTCGATAATTTCAACAGACAGGTACTGTGAACAGAAGCAGCGCTATTTGCACAAGGGAGGCCTGAACTGCAGGCCTCCCTTGTCCAAAGTTCACAGATCCGCCTGCAATCTTCAGTTTTTTTTATCATTGGAGAAGCATCCGTGATTGTTTCATTCTTCTGATGATCGGGCTGACGTCAGCGTAGTCCGGTTGTTTGCAACTCACATAATCGTAGCCTGATTATTTCTTCTGAAGCACAGTGAAGAGTTAGTTTTCTTGTGTTTATACCTTTCAATATTTACCAGGCTTAATTTATATGAGTCAAGGAACATTGAAAAGAGCGGAATATTTGGAATAGAAACAGATTTAGTGGACTTCACCCTAAGAAAAAGAAATTGACTCGCCATCCTGTCTCTGCGAAAGTGGATGTGCATCGAAGCTGTTGAAAACCACCACTATACCTGCCGAGGGGGGTATGTTATGCTTTATGGCTTTAGAACATTGATAGCAATGGGAGTAACGTTAATTTTGGCTGCACGCCGCCGCCCATAGCGATGCCGCGACAGCATTGAAATCATTTGCGATGCCGGTTATTTTTTATGCGAAAGGCTAGGGACGTCACTCCCGATGTCGCAAGCTGCCGTCGCCGCGGCAGCTTGAAAAAAGTAATCTTTACCGGCAAACGTATGCGGGGAGCGCTACGTTCTTCGTATTGTTATCAGAAGCGCCTTATCGTCCATTATGTGGCTCGGATTATAGACTTTCATGCAATAATTACCATAGGGAGCTCTGGCGCAAGCGTCTGCGGGAGCTGCTATTGGGGCAGTTCAGCCAGTAGGGTAATTATGAGAAGTACATGGATTTGACTAAACTTTGCCCTTCTGGCTTCAAACGGCTCTACGACATTGTAAGTTGGTCATTTTCAACAAAGTACTGCTTAATAAACAATTAAATAAAAACTATTATTCGAACACAGGACTTCTAGCACAGAAGCCCGATATTAAAACCATTACGCCATGGGCGCATGTATCGAGAAGCGGCATAGAATGCCCTTGTGAATTTATTGCGGGCAAATAAGCGTGTTGAGACGATTATTGCATTTAAATTTGTCCACCTCGACAGGTTGAGCCGGTGCACTTATAAAAGATTCTGCGTGTTCGCAGAGGATTCTGCACTTATAAACGTATAGATCGCTATGAAATTTACATGGAGGCCGAGATCTTTCATTTCATGGAACCTGGACAATGGAGCATACGGAAGGCTGTATCAAAATCGGAGATGGTGTGCTTCTGCGTATTACTTAATTCATAGTTTGGGAAGCATTTAAGAGTATTTCATTGTTTCTGCACCAGTTCGACGGTGAGAAAATGTGTTTTTAGAGCTCAATGTAGCCGTGCTCCGTCTTGCCCAGTCCTAACTAACTTTAAATCTTCAACATATAGAAGGAATGAAGGGTTGAATTGAACTGCGCTTCAGTGAAGCTTCAAGCCAACTTCTGTCACTGAATATGTGCGCCCGGGCGAGTTCCAAGCGAGAGAACAATTCTCAGCGTTCGCAGGTGCCGGCGCTCCACGTTTCTCGTCTCGGAGGCCACGGGAGCAGTTCGCGGTTGTGGCACTTGATGGCGCAGCGTGACCAGAAAAAAAGCGCGACAGAGGAACCTGGTTGCGGAATGAGGCGTTTCTCTGCGTTTGCACGCACTGGCGCGCCATGCATTCCGGACACCACGTGCAGGCTTTGCGACGGGGGTGATAGGTGGCACCGAGTGTTCTTAGGGAATCGCTGAAGAGGAGCCCCGCTGGAGTACGCGCTTCATAATATCTCGATTCGACGGTGGCAATTAGGTCTCTGTATTGATTCAGTGCTCGCGTATTATCTTCAAGAGTCATCGTGAGGTGGATTCTGCCGCAATTGACAATAATAATAATAATAATAATAATAATAATAATAATAATAATAATAATAATAATAATAATAATAATAATAATAATAATAATAATAATAATAATAATAATAATAATAATTCGTTCATTCGCGTTTACGGTGTGTAGTGGTGTGCCCCAGGGTTCCATTTTAGATACGCCTCTCAATTTTCATCAGTGTCATTTCCTCAGCATTACGCTATTCTTCATTTCTTTACACTGACAACATCTAAATATTTAAGGAGATACACAATATCGAGGGCTGCGACGCTCTGAAGTACGGCCTATCCTCGTTCTTTTAATGGTGCGAGATAAAGGGGCTCACTACAGAAAACCATAATTTAGTCATATTCGTGAAAAAAATCATAATGCACTCTTCTTTCTGTTTCTGTTTTCGTGCTGTATTGAAGAGGGCTGCTGAAATAAGTGACCTCGGTGTGCTTTTTGATTGTACGTTAAGCTTCTCTGCCCAGTCTAACCGCGTAGCATCATGAGGCCTGGCCGCGCTCGCTTCCGTCTGCAGCCTTACAAGAGACAGAGAGAGACGAAGAGGAAAAGGTAATGAGCTTAACCAAGGACGTCCTCGGTTGGCTACCCTACAATTAGGGAGGGGGAAATAGGAAAAAATAGATAGGAAGGAAAGCGAAGAAAAATAACAAAGAGTCAGTCATCGTAAGCACGTTCGCAGAGGAATTTCAACTGTCGCAAGCGCTTGTACAGTCCAGTAGCCTGTAGAAAGTGCAGAAGGACTTTTGTGGCCTTTTACATGCAATAATTCATAGGCCATGGTGCCAGGATTTTTCCACCGAGAGCGCTCTATTTTCTAACAGGCTGAGTTTAACTTGCAGAACACGTCGTTGAGGGTCAAAGGTTGTGCAGTGATACAATGGTGCGCTAGAGTTTGATTGCACCTGCACTAATTGCACGCAGCACTATTGGCCATTGCTATTAGGAATGAATAGGCATATGTAAATGCGACGCCAACCGCATGGGACACAATAAAGTTGCTTCAAGATGGGAGAGCCCAGGTGGCAGGCGAAGTCGAAAGTTAGGGTCGGCAGCTGCAAGTGTGAGTTAGTGAAAACTGATGAATTCCATCACAAAAGTGTGACGGGGCGAGGAAATGATTGAAGCTGCCGCGGAGCATCTGTTCTTGAGAGTGGTATGGGCACCCGCTGATGTTTTTGATGAGCCGAGCGCACGGCCTCTTCTGTGCTGTCGCTGCCGACAATTCCGCAGTGGCTCGGCAACAAATGAACTACAGTGTTGTATCCTTTCTCGAGCGCGTGGTCATGAACGTGCCTTTTTACTGCACTAGCTACTTATAACCCATGATGTGGGGCAAACTGCAGAGCTTGTAGGGCTGCTCTCGTATAGCATAAACTGACGCAACGATTTGATGGTTGCTGGAGCACGTAATTAAGTGCACCTTGAAGAGCCGGAAGTTCTGCTGCTGTCGACGTGTTATTGTCAGAGTACTTAAACTGCGAAGTGATGGCGCCCGAAAGAACAACCACTGCTCCGGTAGAGCTGTTGGAATTGGTGGAAGCGTCTGTGTAAATGTGTATGTGGTCAAAATAAGACTCGCTTGGGAGAAGCAGGGCTAGCGGTAACTGCCTTCTTCATTATCCCAGGAACTGCGAGGCAGACGTTAATTTGCTGGAGGCACCACAGTTTCGAAGGCTTGAAGCCAGATGGTATCAAGTCATGGTGTCTCGTCCCAATAGCACAGAATGTAGCCTATGGTCCTTGCGCCGGCAAGCCGGCTAAATAGTGGGATGGCAGCTGTGAAAAGGGTTGAATGTGTGCTCTTCGCATCTGAACGACGATAAGAGCAGTGATCAGGTGCTCCAGCGCAATGACAATTGTTGCGGCTGTCGAAGAACATCTCGGTAGGCCAAGACATGTCGGAAGTGCTTGAGCCTGTACGCTCTGTAGTGCAAGGATATTAGTCTTGCATGCGCTGAACAAGATAGGAAGACTGTATCGCAGAAATACGAAGAAAAGTGCGTCTATAGTTGTAACATGGAGCACACAGATGGTCCCCACGATTTTCCAGTTAAGAATTTAAACATATATCAATACAAATAAGTTTTTTCTTAATTTGCGAAACCTAGGTACTCCAGATGAGGTCGCGGCCCGCAATAATGCCTAAGAACCTGTGAGTTTTCTTATGAACAACTGAATGGCCATCGGTGCAAATCGACTATAAAAACATCGGTTTTCGTGTAAATGCCACTAGTGCGCATTTTTCTGTAGGTATTGTCTGACCTTGTCCGCGAAGGTATGCCGCTGTCAGGGTTGCCGCTTTCTGCATTTCTAGCGTGCGCTTGTGGCCGTGTCATGGCGTACGGCCAGATGCAAATATGATCAGTGTGGAGTGGGACCTTAGCCGTCTGCGGTAGCGTTTCGGCGAGCCCTACTAGAACGAGATTGAAGAGAGTCAGGCTCAACCCTCCGCCTTGTGGCACGACTGGAGACATACCTATTTGTCGGGCCATCTTCTGAAACTACAAACACAGATCTCCTTGACAGATAGCCCCTAACCCATCTAAAGAAGCCACCTCCAAGTTCTGCAGCCTCAAGAGCTTGAGCCCAGCTCCGACGCGGCCTATTCAAATACATGTAAAACGCAAAAACGCTTTTCTGAGATAGCCACTGGACCGATTTTACTGAAATTTGTTGTATTTGAGAGAGAAAGTTAAATTCTTGTGACTGTTGGAAGCGCCATTTCAATTCAGAGTCTGAATTTTATGAAAAAGATTTTCAGATATTCAAAAGTTTGAAAAAAAAAAGCTGACGTGCGAAGTTTTTAATTTAATAGCTCTGCATCAAAAACAGATATCGCGGTTCTGTAAACGGCATCCATTAGGTCATTCAAAGTGGACAAATTATATTTGTCAATTTACAACTTACGTCAATTTGTTACGTTGTGTACAAAGATTCTGCAAAAGCTCTATTTCCATATTACTCAACATCTTTTAAATTCATGAGTACCATATCAATTTTTTCCGCTTTGGATGTACTATCAGATGCAATTCACAGAATTATGATAGATTTTTACTTGCTGAGTTGGAGAGTTGTAAAATTGATAGTTTCACTTCCTGAAATATTTCGATTTTTGAAAATTTTTATTAAAAATTGACTATCTAAATCGAAAATTGGAAATCAACCGTCACTACATTTTAAGCTTTTTTTTAAATGCAACAGACCTCGTCAAATTTGGCGCAGTGGTTGCCGAGAAAAACGAATTCTCCTTCTACATGTATTTTGATAGGAGCACCCAAGCTAAAGCTTCCTCTTAATGGGTTGCGTTGTCGTAAGCACCTTTTACATCTAAGAAGAGTGCCACAGAAAGACACTTCACAGCTTTTTGTTGCTGCACGAAGGTAACAAGTTCAATGAAGCTGTTATTCGAATACATTCCACGTCGAAAACCAGCCATAGCTTCGGAGTAGATATTATAGTATTTTAGGTTGTATTCCATACGTATCAGCAACATCTTCTCCATTACCATACTGACACAACTCGCAAATACAATTGGCCGATACGACGTAAGGTTCAGCGGAGGCTTCCCATGCTTCAGATAGAGGCACCTATGCGGACTTACAAAAGATTGTCCAGTAATAAGGTGGTAAGAGCTATGTGTTGTTGTGAGGAAATGGAAAATAAGTATGGGCAATTCAGTATCGCCTCATTCGGGGAAGCACACGCGCCGACTTGCAGCCATCGCTCAACGCTATCAGGCTAAAATATCATCGTGTACAAATTATCGCAAGCACTATCGTTACGTTTGCGTTTTTGGGCGCAAGCGTTGCATTACTGGCGAATAATATTTCACATAGAAAATGAAAACAGCACTTTTCTGCATTTACTCTGCGTCGTCTGTTATCGAGAAGAGAAAGCCAGAAGGCGCTTAAAGGCGGCGCGGTCACGTGTGCAAAGATGGCAGCGCCATGCAGCGGCTGCGCAAGTGACCTATATCTGTATGTGCCATCTAACGCTTTCTGGAATCCTCCGAGTCTTGGTCCATCTCCAGGAGGGGGTAGATGCCCTGCCTTTAAGATCCCCACCACCATCACTGTAACTGTTTCCACTGGAGCCTAGATGGCGTTAAATGCCTCAGGAAGGTTCACCTCCCTGAAGCATTTAAGTTGTTATGCCTGATTCTTATTTACAGCAAAGCTATAATACACGCTTAAGCCGGCTATTCTGTTTAGGAGCACCGTACTTGACCAGCGTACACATTGCGAAAGCTTGTACTGAGGAAATTTATTTTCTGGCTCTACACGTTGGTAAATATCATGAAGTGCAGCCGTTTTGGCATTCATCAACATTAGCGGAAAGGGTGAAGTTCCACTGTATTATAGTTGAAGAAAAAAAAGCAAAGAATTGGCAAGAAAACATTCTTGGCACCGCAAGTTTTTGTTCTTTTGTTTCATTTCATAACCTCAAGGTTTAATGAAAAATACCCTCTGACGCAACGAACAATAAAACCGCCAACAAATGCTTGAGCTTGTCTGAGAGGAGGGATAATACAGCTTAATGGGAATAAAACACTGGAGGAGGCCAGAAAACGTTGCGCGAGGGGTGCGAAGTCAGCCAAACCACGGGCCTAATTAAACTTCCGGGATGGTCTGTGTGCTATATGTCATTCGGCAATTAATTACGAGGCCTCGCCGCCCATGTGGCGTTAGCGCAGGTCTTAGTAAACAGGGGGCTCAGCGCTGACTCGGGTCTTGCCCAAGGTGGCCCCTTTTTGGATGCTTTCCTTCTTTCGTTCGTATAGAGGTAATACCGTGTTTAAGAGCTCTGGGGACTGCTTTCTAGCTAAGTAAAACCGCGCCTGTTAGTTTGCTAGCGTGCTTTTTTTTTTATTTCCTTCCCTTATCTCGTTCAGGTATAGTAGCCTTGGTGCGTGCACACAGCGACTTGCTTACGTGCACGAAACGACACATGGAGCTTACTTGATCCCTCTTCGCTGAAACCTGAAAACATTAACTTATCCCATCTTTTGCTGTCTAAACCATCGTGCAGTGTTTTCAGTGCACGTTCTTAAAAGCTGCTCATGCCGCAGTTCATGCTCAAACGTATAGTATTTTCACACAATGATTGTTTATGATCCGTATATAGTGACTGTTTCATGGTTATTATTGCTTACCATTTACTATAAATGCAAGCCGCGTTCGCAATATTTTAAGTTTAAGATGCGTGTTTGACGTTGGTTGGCACTTATTACGAACTATGTTTGAGCATTAATGACCATTAAGAAAGCTGGTCGGGACCTTTCGGGTAAATCATTTTGTTGTAAACAGTGCTTCATGCGTAACAATATTGAGCCGAAGTCTTCAGCGTCTGCAGACGAAAATAAGACATAGAGAATGAGGAATAGACAAGTGGGTATCCATGAGCAGTGACTCAGTGTTTGTTTTCGATTGATTTCCACCTATTTCATTCGGCAAACTGCTTAATCGACAACAGCAGCAAAATGTCTTTTGCAATCGCGTGGTAAAGGTTTCATCTCCTAGTGTGCTTAGCCAGACCAATATTTGCGCTACTCTCGAACGTGTTCCTCATGAACGACTTGTGCGTTCTCATACTGTCTTCCTTCCGTCGTAATTTTCTCTGTGTTGCTTTGGCTATATATGTAAAATGAAAACAAGAAGAAGTAAGAAAACCGGTAACCTTCCAGTAATTTTGTTTTTGCGCTACAGGGGAAAGTAGAAAAAAAAGGAGATTAGGCCACCGTCACAATGGTTTGTGCAATTCACAAGGTAAATAGGGAGTAATCTTGCAACTGCTATTGTGCAAATTGTGCCTTGGTATGTTTTTTTTAACAATAGCTAAATATATTCGTGCTATGAAAAAAATATCAGGTGCGAGCGCAACTTGCCTCACCGTTTAATGCATCATCTTTGCACCTGTCACCTGTCACATCTTTGCTGCACCTGATATGATTCCCGACGTGCCATCGATATCTGATCGTAAGGGTGAACCTGCAGGAGAGGCCACGTGATGATGCTCTGTTGATGGCCATGTCAAACTGGTCGCACTATGGCCTGCACGTATCTGAGCAAGCGTGGCAAAGGCTTCATAATCCAACGCCAAGAAGGATGAGCGGGGAGACTGCTTTGGACCATCGGCGGTAGGCAAATGCGGATGCGTGAGGCGAGCTCCCCGCCGCCTTCTTAGTGTATGTCTGTGTTAACGCTCGCCGACTTATCCCTAAAGATGTATTTATGTGAATGAATCCTCGGGTTTTACGTGCCAGAACTGCAATTTGATTATGAGGCACAACGCAGTGGGGAGACACCGCATTAATTTTGACCACGAGGGGATCTTTAACATGCTCCACAAAGATGTTACCGCGATCCGATGCTTCTTCGCGACTGCTTTCATGCTGCATCGTCTCTGGAAGGGGCGTTTGCTCGCAAGTTCTGCACCCCCTGCGGCTTATGAAGACTGCACGTAGTCACTGACGCTTGCAGACTTCAGGAACTGCAGCAGTGCACGTGTCGCTTTCTGACCTTGCGCTGCATGTGGCCACGGTTGAAGTATCACTGCCACCGAGGATAGTCTTGAATCAAGGCGATATGATGTGGTAGAGATCAGTAGGCGCTGTTTATCGCAGCGAGGAGAGATGCAAAGATGTTAGACTTCCGGAACAGCCTGGTGGAACAGCCGGAACAGCCTGGTGGAGCTGCCGCATTTTATGACGAGGACCAAATTAACCTTTGGGTCGATTGCATTATGTGCCAAAACCACGATTTCATTATGAGGTACGCCGTAGTAGGGGACTGCGGATTAATTTTGAGCACCACTGGTTCTTTAGAACGTCAGAAAGATGAGCTAGTTGGTAAAGATTCATTATGCAAAAAGGTGAAGCCTGCAGATAGGACACAAGAGAAGAGAAGTGGACAACACGAACACCGTGTTGGCGTTCGTGTTGTCCACTTCTCTTCTCAGGAGTTCTTTAACGTGCCCCCAACGCACGGGACATGGGCATTTTTGCACTTCGCCCCCATCAAAATGCGGACGCCACGGCCGGGATCTGAATCCACGACCTCGCGCTTAGTAGCGCGACACCAAAGCCACTGAGTCACCGCGACGGGTAACTTTTGGGATAAGACATCAAGGGAAACACAAATGGCAGGAATGAATGAAGGGGTAACATCGTTCACTTTATTGTTACTCGTCGTGATCCCAGATTACACAGTACAACACAGTAACACGCCCGTGACATTAAAACTGTCTACCATACAACAAAGGTGAATCAGTGATGACTCGTTCAACTGCACCCGAACCTGCATCACAAGTCTGTTATTAGTGACGAAGTACGACGTTTGTGGTAGTCGACTGGGTCACTTTTCGAGTATTATGGGGATATACGAAAAGCAGGCGTCTGCGTGTTTTAGGGCTTTTACAAAGCACCTGTGCGACCACCTGGGAGCTAGGTTTGTCTGTACAGTTGTGGGGCAGGGATTGGCCCACCTTGTTCACATGCAAACTTTCATTCATTTCGGCAGCTGTAAGCGAGAAGATGGAAACAATCAATGCGACATATTATAACTTGTTCCATGCGAACGTTCACAATCAGAGATCCTCAGTCATGCAACTCTCGGGAGTCCCGAAATATCGACGTGAAAATGCAGCAAGCTGACCGATCGAAAAATTTCAGATTTGCGAGCTTTTGCGCTGCCTTTGTCAGACACATGCGGCAGTACGAGTATTGCCACGAATAGTAACTCTTGGGACATGTGTAGCTCTACAAAGCTGCTCTTATTGCTTCCAAAACGCAACGGTGAAAGATGGCCGAATCCTGAAGGACAACTTCAATGCTGGTATCACTGAAGAACCCTGTTTTACAGAAACCATTATGAGGCAAAGAACAGCAAGGAGGTTGTCGAAGCCGCATGCTGTAAAGTAAAATGATCCCATCGCTATTTTCTGAGCCTGCTGACCAGCGGTTCGCAGGATCACATGCAGTCTTCGGCAGGAGTTCGTCGGCAGGGATTTTAGGTACCCTGTCTTTCGAGGAATTAGTATGTAAGGCACGGCGTGTCAGTTTTCTTGTGTTGCATTTGATGTTATTTCTTGGCATTTGCTTCCGCTGGTGATTGTTATCTTTGGTTTCGCTGGATGGCTGTCGCCGCTCTACCAGTCGCTTCTCGATTCGGGGCTGTGCTCTAGCACCGGAACAGCCTGCGAACAATAAGAAATATGATAGTGAACATACTTTAAATAGTTTTGCAATGTAGGGAATGCAAAAAAGACATGACTATTACAGAGATTAATCAAAAGAGCTAGCCGGTGCAAGAAACAACAAAAAACAACATAGTAAGCAACACGAAACAGTAAGCATACTGTTTATTTAAATATCCCATCATATATGCGGCACCTCTAGAAGTATAATTTATGCGCATATTGTAAGAAACGTGAGAGCATTAGCGTTTGCTGAGGGCTGACATCAAGGTGGTTATAAGAAATGCAATTTTGCTATACGGAATTGACTATAGAATTCAGCCAGCTTGACGATAGGACATGACTAGTCCTATCCTGTATGTAGCACGAATGAATTTGAACTCACACAAACACACGACACACACATATATATATATATATAGACATTATATATATATATATATATATATATATATATATATATATATATATATATGTTTTGTCTGGGCACACAAGTTCGCGCACTAAAGAGTCAGATTCGTGACACGCAGGTTTAACAGTGCCTTGTTCTTCGCCGTCACCCCAATGCGACAATACTTCCTCACACGCACGCCGCCATTGTGCTGGCCAAATAGGTTATCATTACTGTCATTAATCGGGATTGATATTGAATCACGCAGATATTTGGGAAAGAAAATAAGAAATTACTCATATTCTTCTCACGGCGCACCGCAGAGCGCGTGTGCGTACATGTGCAACCCCACATGTCCCGGTCAACGCTGAACCTGTCGGCGAAGCAGTCGCGCGTACCGTCAGATGGTCCACTTGTACACGCTCTCGCTGACCACCTCGGCGACCGGCAGCTGCCGCTCGGCGCCCGACGGCTGGCGGGTAGCTTCTTCCTCCGCCTCTTCCTCGTCCTCCTCCTCGTCCTCGTCCTTCTCGACGGGGCTGGGCCTCGGGGACACCAGGTACACGTGTGACAGGGTCTCGCCGCTGCCCGTGGCGCCCAGGCTCTGGTGCAGCGTGTCTGCAGGGCCGTTGGCGCGAGCCTGGCTCTCCTCCTTGATCGGCGTCAACCGGCAGGAACTGAGCGCTGCGCCATAGCGAAAGCACAGCGTTAGGTGGACGAGGGAACTGCGTGACAACTTCTCGGCTCAAACACGTATGTGAAATGCAGAAAATTATTACTCCCGTCAAGCTGCCGCTAAAGCGACTTGAATGAATCATCTTGCACTTAAATGAGCTGGCTAAAATATATAAAGCAGTCGTGGTAGGTATTTTCTTTTTTACATAATCCGTCAACTTGCCCGCAAATCGCCAAGTCTGAAAATATATTTACCTCCGTAACTAGGAAAAAAAGAAAGAAAGGAAAAAAATAAGATGAAGTTTTTTTTTTCACATTATGATATGCGCAGACATTAGGCCGTCTAAAACGGAGAATTACAATTATTTTTTTGTAGTATATCAGCTAAAATATCAGCTCATTTTGTAAGTTTTCCGAGCCTATATATTATGCTGTAATAAAAATGAAAAATAACATACGAATTGTGTACGCTTTATCAGCGTTTTACGTAACACATATGGAAATATGTCGAGTTGGTGTGTGTTGATGGTAATGAGTACAGCGCGAAAAATACACACCGACAACAGGAGAACAGGAACCACAAGCGCTAACCCGTGAATAAAGTTTATTTCGCAACAGCTCAATAAATATACGAGGCCATGTGTCCCCAATGCAGAGCAGCAGACTAGAGTGCACTAGCTAAGGTCCACCTCTCTGTCTTATGAACAAAATATATCAACATATCACCGCATGCCACACATCATAAACAGCACATGTCCGAATAGTTTACAACATTGCGATATCCGTCAGATGATGTTACAACATCTAAACGTGACATATCACGCGCTGGTAGACGGCCGCAAACAGGCCACCGCTAGCCTCACTTTCCTCACTGATAGCGTTCGCCAAATTCAGGTTGCACTAGAGAACCCCAACAGGGGCCTCGGAGTTCTCGCAGATCGCATCGACGCCATAGGGACGCGAATCGCGTCACCCGCCACCGTCGTACAACCGCTAACCGTTCCCGCCGTTCTGAAGGAAGCTAGACTTCAGTATCCCACCAGCGCTGCGACAGGAGGTTCCAGTTTTTGTACATCCCAAATTGCCCCGTTAGGCGGTAGCCCGTTCGGTACGCGCAATAATGGATAGATCAAAAGAGAGTTTTCGCATTTGGCAATGGAGCTGCATGTGGTATTCTAACAAGAAAGCCCCTCTGCAGCAGTTTTTCAGGTCTTTCGCTGTCAAAATTAAGGTCATTGCTCTCCAGAAAACATTAGTCGCCACCGCCTCGTTCCAGGACTATAGTGCGTTTCCGGCCGGCCCGGGGTTATTTGTACCTTGATCGATAAAAGGCTTACTCATCTCACCTATGACCTCAAGCTGGCGAGCGGCAGAATCGAATATGTCATGGTTGAGATCCTGCTCGACGCGCCGCAGCGGAATCAGAGCAGAAACAGCGTATTTGTCCACAATGTCTATAGCCACCCAAGGAACTCGCAGCAGCAGTTCAAGACCTTCCTCAAGAAAGCGATCGACTTGGCTGGCCCACGACCCTCGGTGTTCGTCGGCGACTTCAAGGCACCGTAGAGTATCTGGTGTTACGTCTACAACACTACCAAGGGGTGCAACCTGTGGCAAGGCACCAACGACATGGACCTCACTCTGGTCATTGACAAGATTTTCCCACGCGCATCGACAACTCCGTCACCCAGGACTCGACACCCGACCTCACCTTTGTCAGGAACGTCGAGGACGTGGGCTGGGAGAACGCTGCCATGGAGTTCGGGAGTGGCCACTACATTCTCGAGACCAACTTCAAGGTGGCTCGGAGTAGGGTCAGAGAATTCACGTTCGTCCATCGGGACCATTTTCGCAAGATTCGTGAAGCACCCGGGAAAGCCAGGGCACCCGCCAGCCTAGATAAATGGTGCGAAGGCATTCGCAACGACGCTTCCACGGCCACCAAGAGAGTGGAAACCGATATCGACGTCGAGCGAATGAACAGCAGATTCTCCCACCTGATCGAGGCCAAAAAACACCCTGATCCGCCGATGGAAGGGTCAAAGGCTCAATCGCAGACTCTTAAAGAAGATCTAGGAACTCAACAAGGTCATCGATGATCACTGCAAAGCGCTATGCCAGCAGCCGTGGGAGGAGCTCTGCGAATCCATCGACGGACAGATGCGCAAGCGAAAGTCCTGGGGTATGCTGAAGCACCTTCTCGACGAAAGCGGCTCCAAGCCAAATCAGAAGCATACGTTGGCCCGGGCCCTTCACGAAGTCACCAGATCTCACACGGTTGTTGAACTCGTCTCAAAACTTATACAGAAGTACCTGCCCGTCCGGCGCGACGGGGATCCGGCGACCCAGCTCCCGGACTAGCGAGGGCCTCCTCGCCCCGAGCTGGTCGAAGACTTCTCCGTTTCCGAGGTCAGACAGGCCATCTTCGCGCTCAACCGCAAGTCAGCGCCGGGTCAGGACGGAGTCACCAGCAGAATGTTGAGAAACCTCGACGACTCGTCGATCGTCTTTCTGACCGAGAATATCAATGAGTCCTGGAAGAGCGGCGTCGCTCCGGCAGCCAGGCAAGCCCCCTAATATCGGGAGCCTCAAGCCAACTTCTCTAATGTCCTGCCTCGGCAAGGTCATAGAGCGCGTCGTCCTCAACAGGCTCAAGGGGTACCTCGAAGACAACGAGGTTTACACGTGCAACATGATCGGCTTCCGCACCGGACTGTAGACGCAGGATGCCATGCATCAGATCGTGGATGGCCGTTCTAGATAAACGTCAAGGCTTTGCTCGGTCTGGACCTCCATAAGGCTTTCGACAAAGTGATCCAAGCCTTCATCGTCAAGACCATTCCGGACCTGGGTCTCGATTCTAGATCCCACAGCTACGTTAGCTCTTTTCTAACGGACAGGAAGGCCAAGCTTCGCACTGGATAGTTCCGCTCCGAAGATGTGCGCCTCGGAGGACGGCGCGCTCCTCAGGGCGCCGTCATCTCCCCCACACTGTTTAAAATTTGTATGATTGGTCTTTCTGAGAGGTTGGCACGCGTCGAGAACGTCAAGCACACCACCTACGCCGACGACGTCCCCATCTGGTGCTCCGGCGGCTGTGAGGGCAGAGCCGAAGAAGGCATGCAAGAGGCGATCGACGTGATAGAGGAGTACCTCCGCCCTACCGGATTTCGATGCTCCGCCTCCAAATCGAAGCTTCTGCTTTACAGAAAAGAGAAGGGAGGCAGACCCAAAGATTTGAAGCGTCTACGAAAGCAGCATCAGTCTTCGCACTTGTGACGGGGGCGGGGGCAGGGTGTTGTGATACCCAGGGTTGACGTCATTTGGGTACTGGGCATGTTTGCAGAATTCAACGGTGGGAACGTAACGGCTCTCCGCAAGATCATCGCAAAGACGGACAATGCTTTCTGCCTCATTCGCAGAATCTCAAGTCAATACCGAGGCATGAAGGAAAACAATTTCCTCGGGCTGAACAACGCGTTCGTACTATGCCACTTCGTGTACACGATTTCTATGCACAACTGCCTCAGAGCGGAGCGAGACAAGCTTAACACTCTCATGCGCAAAGTATTCAAAAGGGATCTGGGGCTACGCATCAGGACCCATACCGAGGGTCTCCTCAAGCTGGGGGTACATAACACCGCCGAGGAGATTGCCAAAGCCCTAGAATGCGCGCAACTCACTGACCTGACCACCACAGCGGCAGATAAAGGCATCCTCGAAGAGTTGGGTTACCGCTCTGCGGGATTCCCGATGGTCTGTACCCCGATACCGAGGCGCATTCGAGACAAGTTCGAAGTGGCCGCCGTGCCCCGAAACGTCCATCTCGTCCACAACGAGGGCAGACGCAAGGCCAGAGCAGCAGCGATTCTCAAACAGATCAAGCAACAAGACATCAGAAGAAGCTTTGTCGACTCCGCGGAGTACAGCGTTGGGAAGACCTTCGCCGTCGTCGCTTGATTAGCACGATAACGTGTCAACAAACGTGTAGAAATCACAGAAACGAATCTGACCTACGAGGTTTTCTCAGCCTTGTTCGCGTGCCGATGCTGACGGCACGTACCGCTTGCGCAATCCAGGGCTCCATTCAATTAGTTGCACTGTCAGGCTTGTTGAGCGACTGACGCCCTTTCCCAAAACAAGCCGCGAAACAGTTTTCGCAGCTCTCTTGTGCCACGTGCAACGAACCGGTGGCTTCGGAGTCGCAGTGGTGAGGGAGGGGGAATGGGGTCGACGCTTGCGACGGTGGTTTTCGTTGCATGCGGCCAAAATCGCACTTCCGGTGCGGTAAAAATCGCATCATGTGACGCAAGCTTTTTACATCGTGCCGCCGGCAGTTTATGCTGTGTTGCTCAAATTGGGCTTGATGCTTCACGTCTGCACGCGAGCTTAACCTGTTCCAATCTGTAGCACACAGCTTGGTAAGCACGCTTGGGCTCGTCTAGCCCGCGCGCATGATTGGTGTCCCAATTACCGACGAGCGGCAAACTTCCCGCGAAGGTTTGCCGTCAGAGCCGAGCTTTCCTTGGGTTTTAGGCCTAATGAGCGCATTTTCGTCGGGTGTCGGCACCAAAGTGAAGGTTTAGTGTCATGTCAACGCAAATATATTCGCAGCGGCCGTTCAGCTCTTGCAAAGCCATATGGCTGCTGTTTATAATATGTTTGAATAATCGAGCAGGTGCAGAAATCAGTAGGCGACTGTAAACTAGTGATGCGATTTATTCACCAAAACCGAAGCGGGTGATTATGCATGCTTTAAAGTTTACTATATTTTGAGAGCATAACATGCACAAAAATAAAAAGAATTCACAGTTTCGCCCGAAAGACGAAGCATAGATTTCTATAGCAAATTAGTATACAGCTATACGAAGTAAGGATAGTAGATTTATCGGCGGTATAAAGTTGGAAACATTCGCTTACTAACTCAATTAACAAGTGCACGCACAGGCAAAGATGAACACATCGCACTCGATGACCGCGGACACTCACTGTCAAAACGCTGGAGCGAGGAAGCCCGGCAGCAGCAGCGAGCGAAGTGACCTTCGCGCTGTCTATCGTTTCAACGCAAAGTGAGCCGCGAGAACACAGCACGCACAAAGGTATGAGCCGTCTGCAGATCGCTTTCAAGATACGGCGCACGACACCGCGCGCGGACGCCCAAAGTACGCAGTTGGTGGCGGAGTGATAGCCGCTCCCTCTGCCTTTTGCGTTGTCACCCCGCTTTCCTCCCTTTCGCGCACGAGATTGAGCCGCGATCGTCCTAGCCTAGCGAAATACGAAATTGCTGCCAGTGCAGAGTGCCATACGCTATTCCTCCCTCCCATCCCCTTTCGGGCTTTCGCGCGACGGAAGCCGGCACGTTTGCTCTCCGCTTTCCCCCCTCGTGCGGGCCATATTGAGTCGCGATCGCCCTCTCCCCTCGCACGCTTTCACTTGCACGTACAGTACGGCCACGTTGTTATTGGCCTCGGACTTTATGCCGAACACCACGGTGACGCCGACGACACTAATACTCCTGGGGTATCCATATAATGGCTGTCGATATAAAATAGCAGTGAAAATGGGGTATGAGTTATATGCGAATTTTGATTTCGGGTGTGCCTTCACGGCAGCGCGCATTTCCCTTGAAGATGCGGCTTTATGGCAGCACGATCCGTACTGCAGTGAAACCAGCTTTAGGGTGAGGGTGTCCGCCATTTGCATCGCCGAACAGGCGGGGAGCAGAGCCGCTGGCCTAAGGTATACGATGCGGACGGTTCGTGCATTCGCAAATGTAGACTGCACTGCACTTATCTCTTCCGTTTCTCTTTAAAAATCACTTCAAACAATGTAGACTGCTTTTATGATGATTTGGGCATTGTATGAAGTTATTTCTGTGGTTTATGCAAGTGGACTTTTGCAAGTGCGGCTTGCAGGCACGACAATACGTATATTCGCTTGATTCAGATACTTTGAAAATATTCAATATTGCAATTCCAGCCGAAGAAAATATGGTATAGCACAATATTTGATCAAATATTAGAAAATATTGAATATTCGCACAAACCTAACTCTAATGAATCCTCATGGCACAGTGTTCTGCCACAATGGCACGCTCTTGAGCACTAATAAAATTGGTGAATTGATTTGGTGAATGGAATCGGTGAAAAAAAGCACACGTGGCGGAATTTTGACGAGAGACCAAGCAATCTACAATTTATGTTGCTGGCCCCGAGAAAAATAGCCTTAAGGCAGCCTATTCTTTCAAAGGTTAGGGAGATTACGATTCAAACGCCAGTATATGTCTCCGCAGATGCCACTGAGTTTGGTCAGGTGCTGCTGTCCTCTAGTAGGTAAACGCTGGTAAAGGTGAATGCGCACGTGAATTGACCCCTACCCTTACACTCATCGGTGGCAGGATAACACCGTGGTTGCGACAACGGCCACCTCACCCCTGTGTCTAGGCTTTAGTTTCAGGACTTGCACGTTTTGACTGGACCACTGCGACGATTAATTTTGATATCCATGGAGAGAATAATTGATACCTAGAGAACATCTTTAATGTGTTTATCTTAACAGATTTTCAAACTCGGATATACTAGCATTATGTACGAGCACCGAATGAACAACGATAAAAAGCAATAAAGCACGGAATGAACGAAATATATTCTTGTCCCTCAGTTTATAACGGAAATATATTCTAGAGCACCGCCCATGGAACGTGTCTTTGTGGAATCAGTCCTAAAGGCACCAAATCCAAAGTTTAGTGTTGTTCTTCGTAAACGTTTTTGGCCACGTTATTTACCGCTGCTTTGCTTTTACAAAATAATGTTTATTTATCCTATTCGGTCAGGGTGTACACACTTGCGGATGCGATTTAATTTTACTATTACAGGGCAGTACTCGCACGGAATAGACAACGAACATAAGGCTTTAAGTAAATTGAACATTCTTATTTCCTAAAGCACACCCATTTCAATTCTGAAAGAATGGTACCGCTGCAGACGACCACTTCAGTGAAGAGCCTACCGTGTTTGACGGAACTTTTGAAGTAGGGCGTTTCGTTAGCAACTCCGAGAGATTTTTTTCCCTTGCTGTGATGCTTGCACCCAATAATTAACCTGTGGATGTAAGTAGAGCGGGTGGTTTAATATTTTTATTGAAGAAACGTAGCATGACTGGCTGTACAATAAATGAATATTTATTTACTGTGTAATCATGATGGGTCAATATAAAATGCACTGAGTCATTCTCATCACGCCTCGACTTGCTTTCTAAGGAGTCTCGAGCACCCTGGCAAAAAAATTACGCAAATTTCACGCCTTTATCGATAGTCGATGTTAATTCTCCACTAAAAGGGTTATTATGCCACATTAGGAACGTTTTCTATTTCCTGTTTTCTATTACAGTTTCGGCACTCATATTCCTATTCAACTTCCTATACCTATTTTCTGCATGTAGGAATTCTGCGTTACATGTTTTCGCACACGTTCATATATAGAGCCCAAACAATCTTAACTGTTACATAAGAAAATGAAATAGCAAGCCGATTTATTTTTACCATCCATGTATGGTGTCTGTTTGCAGCTGGCCTCTATTAAGAGTGAATAGGGATCAGGTGTAACGCAACACGGAGGACGCAAGGAAGAACGACAGGTGCTTCCTTCTCGGGCCCCTATTGCGTTAAAACTCATCCTAATTCAAAAAGAATGGCCAAGAAGTCACATTGACACTGTCGCTGGCCTGTATTCTACGTGACTTGTGCAACTGCCATTACGTGTCATCAGCCAAGTTTTTGACAATATCACGCGAGCGCCGGAATTCCTGACGCTCAACACCTTAAAACGGGGAGAAGTGGCGAGCACCGGAGTAGTTTTTTGCACAAGCCTGTAATGCACACTCCAGTGTGAGCATAATCATCTATTCTGCCGTTCACTCCAGGCAAAAACATACCCGCACCCATAGTACATAAACAAAATAACATGGCGCAAGGAAAGTGACCTATGTAGGCTCTGTTCACAAACAGGGACACTCACACGAATAATGTGGGAATGCACCTCCCTCCCGTTCTCTCACCCCCCCGTCAGCAGCGAGACTGACTGGACAGCCTGGCTCAGGTCCGGGGACGACGACCGACTACTAGTGGACTGGGCGGAGAAGGCCAAGCATGCCCAGGGCCTTACTTGAGCCCAATCCCTCCGCCACCTCCCCCTTTCCCCTTCCGGCTTTCAATAAAGTTTACTACCACCACCACTTCAGGACACAATCCTTGTCAGAGTTAACCGCTTCACCTTACTTACAAGAAGCCGAACCCGTGGTGGAGTAAGATTTGGCATCTGCAATGAGCTTTCCTCTTTTTTTAAATGCGCAGGTATTTCTATGCCTATCCAACGAGAATACTGTCCGTCCGTCACGTGAGACGAATGCAATGGTTCATACCCCCGTAAGAAAGGAAGAAATGCATTTGCTAATACGCACGTAAGGCGAAGGCTATAAACGCTCAGAAAAGTGATGGGAACAGTCCAAACATTCACTGAAACTATCTATAGCACAGAGAACAGCATCATGTTCAATAAACAAGCTCATAACAAGCATCCGAACCATCAATAAAGCACTACACGCCCCCATCAGAATATGTAGCGGTGGTTCTTCAACAGCTTTGCTGCACATCCAGGCTGATACGGACCGATAAGAGTTGATATCGGTCGACTCATGTTCGATAAGGTTCATAACGAGTGACGAGGATTGATGAAGGTTTGTACTGGTCGGGTCAAGTTTAATGACATTGATAATGACACCTGGCTGCGTGGAAAAGTCCAAGTGGCACAATACTAACGCATAGACATCTCCCAGAGGAGTTTCTGCGTGAATTATTTTTTGTATTACCCAAACTGCGCATACACCTGAGAAAAAAAAGAAGAAAGGACTTAATCCGTACGCGCGAGGTATTGTCAGGACTTCCTGTGAGCGATGGGGCCTCATGGTTAACAAGAGGATTACGTGTGCATTCCTAAAAAGAGAAGAGCGCAGCAGCCAACGATTGGACTGAAGAGTGTGTTGGGCGCGTGAGCGTACTATCGCCGACCTAACCACTTCTCGCCGTTATAAGGCGCTGCCGCACCATGCGTTGAACGATTGCTCGATTTTGATAAATATCTGTCTGATTATACATCTGCTATTATACTGTATCCTATGGTCCTGTGAGAACGTATTGTGATGACATCGATCGCTCGTCGGTAGAGACGAATTAAAAGGTAAAAATAATAGCGGGAGATAATCACCGCACTTTTCTCATTACAGCGAAACAAACAGGCTCTCAATGTGTGTTCCGAAACCACGTTTCTTGTAACAACTAGGCTTGGAGAAACGAGCACGCCCACTCAAAGGCATTACGCCTTATGCAACTTGGTCAGAAATATGTAAACCATTCGTTCAATGCAATGCACCAGAAAGCGCAATGCACCAGAAAGCGCAATGCACGAAATAAAAAAGCTAGGAATTAAAAAGCCGAGAACGACAGGACCCTCATTTTCTTTAAACGTCGCATGACGCCTCTTTCATATTATTTACCCTAATGAGACGGTTTGAAACGGCCTTACCCTTCTTATAAACCGTTAAAGGAGCAAAGCTACAACATCAATGTTCACTAAGCTCATAAAAGCTTCTATGTGAGGCCTAAGGGAGTAAAAACTTTGGATTTCGTTATTTGGCTGATCGCAGCGCTAATGCCAGAGTACAGGCTTTTGAGTCGGGTTTTTCTAAGCCCTTAATAGAAAGTATATTAGGAAAACTTTGTCTATCTATATAATATCTATCTATCTATCTATCTATCTATCTATCTATCTATCTATCTATCTATCTATCTATCTATCTATCTATCTATCTATCTATCTATCTATCTATCTATCTATCTATCTATCTATCTATCTATCTATCTATCTATCTATCTATCTATCTATCTATCTATCTATCTATCTATCTATCTATCTATCTATCTATCTATCTATCTATCTATCTATCTATCTATCTATCTATCTATCTATCTATCTATCTATCTATCTATCTATCTATCTATCTATCTATCTATCTATCTATATATATATATATATATATATATATATATATATATATATGTATGTAGAAGCGCACTAAATTCTATCTGTCTCTAGCCGTTGCTATAGCAGAACACGGGCGTGCTCCTCCTTTGAAACAGGAAGCAACTCTAGACGAAACCGTCCCCGCTTCTGAAGGTTGCACGCCCTACAATGGCGAAGTATAGGACGAGTTGCACTGCCCCTTAATGATGCTAGGCTTGGTGCACCAAGAGCAGTCGGGCGTTATAACGCAGGCCCTAGAACGGAGCGTCCCAGAACTCGCCCAGATGTAAGCGAAGTACGGAGAGATTCGGGCACGTGTGCTGCTGCGGTGTGGTGTGAGTGTAGGGTGAAAGAGCCCTCTGCGCGTGAAGTGCCCCAGGATACTGCAGGTACACCTGATGTGTTAAAATTGGGGACGTGCGAATGTTCGGAATTTCGAACACGAATCATATAGCCTTTCGCAATGCAATTTGAATCCGATTGGCGAATTCACTATTTGAGATTGTCGAATATTCGTTTCTGTTCAAATATAAAGGATAACAGCAGTTACTAGAGGATTGAGGGGGAAAGAGCAATGAAAGTGGGGTCTGGTCGGAATGATTCTGTTGTGGAAGAGGCGTGGCTGCTGAGCACAGGCACCAGTTCATGAGTGAACGCGTGACGCTGAGTCAGCCGAATTTCTGTCGAATAATTTCCAGTCATTCGGCGTGAATGCCTCGGTTTTAAGGTAGCCTAAAAAATGAGCTGTCTCGATTTAGGCAAGCAAATTTATTATTTGAACAATATGACCATGTTTGCATATCAATATAGCAATATTGGCGGTGCTGTATTGCCACGCCTATCCCCTCATCAAACACAGCGCGCTAATTGCATGTGGCGACGCGCTCGTTTCATTACTGTAATTGTCATGGCACCTCGGAAAGCTAAAAAAAAAGGAAAATAGACGTTCATTATTTACAAGCTCCTCAGTTGACCGTAAGTCCAGTTGTTACTTGCATGCACGAATTAATAAAAATTAGCTTTCTTTCTTTCTTTCTTTTTTTTTGCTGAACAGACACCATGCTTTATGTATATTTCACTCTGTTCAGAAAAAAAAAATCTGGCATTCTATTCTATATTCGAAGGTCGTTTTTCTAGCATATCATTCGTATTCTATTCGATCCCATAGTTTTACTATTTGAACATTCTAGGTGCAATTACCGTTATGTATAAAAGAATATGTGTAAAATACTACTTATTATGAGGCAAGCCGCCGGTGCCGTATTTGTCTTACGGATTGAACCACATTTTTGTTATGTCAGTTAAAAGAAATTGGGGCAGGGTGGGCTCTTATGTGCACTATGTATCGGGCATCGCATCAATGGTGAGGATGAGGGCTTGTGAATATGGAATGTGAAATGCGTCTGAGCGCGAAACGATGCCGGAGGTGGTCCTGACCAGCGTACTGGATTTGCTGGCCTGATGGCGAGGTTGCTTGCCGTGTACCTTGCTATCAGAGAGGGACGGTCGGTACATTGTTAGTGCGGGCTATAGCATGACCCTTTATCCATTGCCTTTTACGCGTTGATAGCCAGGTGTTCATTCCTAAAGGGCACATAGGATGGCATGTGAGCACACATGGTACTAGATAAGCGCCTAAGTCAACAACAACAACAAAAAATGCAGAGAGAGGGCAGTGACCTCCATATCAGCCTTTGTGGCAATATCCACGCTTGTAAATGAATGTGTTATTGAATAGGTTAGGTCAACTGCTCCTGTGGCCATTGGAACGGGTCTATGGACAACATATTCATCTTCGCGGCCAGGTAAAAGGGTAGACCAGCGATCCCACAAATTGTCGAAGTAATACGAGTCTGTTTTATGGCCATTTAATCACCGGGTTCATTTTATTATTGTGAAGCACAGGGTGGGAAGTAGACATGGACTAGCACAAACTGCATACCAAGAGCAGCGTCCTTTTTGCTGCGAATACCGCGGCGGGAGACAACGCACGGTTGATGACAGAAACCGCACACAGGCCGCCCCCGTTTCCGT
Organism: Dermacentor albipictus; assembly: GCF_038994185.2. Taxonomy (NCBI): domain Eukaryota; kingdom Metazoa; phylum Arthropoda; class Arachnida; order Ixodida; family Ixodidae; genus Dermacentor; species Dermacentor albipictus. Next base: position 24,632,614 of record NC_091823.1, read on the forward strand.
CACAGCCAGGTTGCACACTCGGGAATCGGAAACGCAACCATCACATTGAGGGTATTTATAGAGCGCCCAACGAAGGCATTAGTATGTTGAAATTCTGTTTTAGAAAGTTCGAATACAAAATTATTTTCAGAGAAAGAATGGAATATGCTCGTTCGACAATATCTGCTTTCGCCATTGCAGCTTTCTATTCAAAATATCGACTCACCATCGAATTAGTTTTTACCCTCCTGCCTGTACATGTATCAAATAAGACTCGTGCACCATGTTGACAGTCACAGCGAAAAATCGATCGCCTCCATCTGCTCAGCTTGTACGAGTCCTACGCATCATTTGAGCGTTGCTCAATCCTGTTTCGAATTTTGACATTCCAATCATTTCGCTCTTCGTCCCTATAAACTTTTGGGCTCAACTGTGTCACACGAGCAAGGGGTGTTCTGACAGTTATTGACAGTCAGACCACTCTTTTTCTTCGATACAATATTGCTCGCGTTCCGACTGATGTATGCATTTAGCGATGATTAAATTGTTCATATGATTTTAAATTCTGACAAAGAAAACAGTGAACTGCTCGGCCTCAGTATACAAGTTCCAGGATAATGTCGAGATCGATTGCCAGTTGTGGAAGTAATGGAGCATAACTTCACTGCTTTCAGTAACGTCAAGGCTGAAAGTTTGAAGGAACGTGCACGAATCGATTGAAGGAACAAATTCAGCGCTTGCTGTTCACTAGCTAGCGTTGCGTTATCGGGCATTGAGGATTTTGTTCTATACTTCGTACATCGCCTGCAGTTCCTTTTTCGTCGACGTATACAAAAGGCCGGAAGGCAAGATTCGGTAATTGAGCATTTAAAATTGCGCGAACGGTATAAGAAATACTGCGCTGTCTTGAATGCCAGAACAGCAGCCATTAATCATTATTTTGAGCGTGATGACCGTAAGCGTATCCTTAAAGACTATGGCTACCAATGGGAATTTATTCGCGAAAAAATGGTGAATTTGTCGGTGATTGTTTTAGTCTGAGAGAGGAAGACGCCCAAAAGTATTTATATAGACAGGAAACTTCTTGTTTCTAATGCTAAACAAATTACTATTGAGTGGTTATTTTGCATTTTTGTGAGACGAACCGCAAATGAGCGGATGCTTGACGTGTGCACTTGATCATTCCCCTCGCCCTATGTAGCCATAAAATTTCAAAGATTGAATTCATGTCCGATCGCCTGTTTGGATACGTAGAAGTGCTACCATAGATAACAGGCATTAATGTCGTCTGATCTTCCACTCTTCACTTCGATTTAATATAACGAATATTGCGAAACGTTGGGGAAACAGTTAACCTTTCCAAAATCATTATTGGCCACAGGAGAAAAATGTCACAAAGTGCGAATAAACGGTGAAGAAAACCAAGGCTTTGAGGGAGGTCAAGAAAAAAGTGGCGGATGTGATAAGATAATCCTTTATCCGAATTTTGAAGTGCTAAATATATTTGGTGGCAGGTGGTATGACCGAACACAGTGAGATAGCGGAAGCTGCGGACCTCTTGATGAGAAGAAAGATGAGTAAAAAGGTATGCTGGAAGACCTTCTTCAATTCCCTGAAGTCTATAATCCGAGGCAAGAGAAGGGGCTAGAGAGCATGCTCGCCAAACTTTCAGCGGCTAACTGCTTACTACGTATGCCAGCGACAAAGGTACTTGCTAAAGAGAAGGGATACGTTCATGTAAAGAGAGCCATGTGTGTGAACTCGTATAATAATATTCTGAGAATAGTTGCCTGAGGGACCCCTGCAGCCCTCAGTTGCAACACAGAGGTCAGTGTGTGCGTACGTACGTGTGAGTAAAAGCATTTGATCAGCCATTTGGCGAGGAAATCTGGAAACTTGCGAAGATGACGGGGGCTATCTGAAAGAAGCGAGTCTGTCAGGAAAAGAGGAAACAACGAGCGTGTCACTGATGAGCCCTCTGGACGCACGCACCAGACATACCAGCACAAAGCACCATAAAAAACGTAGCAAACAAGGAAGTCCAAGAACTTCGACGACAGATGGGACGTTATAACACTGCTTTACCTTCGTTGTACCGACCGCCAGCAAGCGGAAACGACGGCGACAAATATTCTGTAGAATTACAAATACATTTTTCGGATCGCACAAATCAACTGTCCTTCTACGTGACGCATTTCATCATCGTCTGAGAGGTTAACGGCACTTCTGATATGTTTAAGCTGGTTGAGAAGAGTGTCACATTTAGATGAACTACGGAACGGATCGCTGTTTCGTATTTGACGTCATCGAACTTTAGAGCGCCTCACGGCTGCTCAAGCACAATTGTACCCAGAGAGAAAAGCCAGTTCTGTATCCCACAATAACTGACCTCGATGGCCAGCGCACTGCAGATAGGATAGAACGTTATGGGTCTACGAAAACAGATACCACACAATGTGAACGAAAGGTGAGGAAGACGAAGGTTTTTAGGAGGGATCAATAAAAATGGCGAAGGCAGTAGAATAGTCCTCCACCCCAGCGTGCGAACTCGCCATTAGAATATTCGTATCATACGTATTTAAACTTGCTTGACGTTACAAAATTAAAAACAAATAAAACAAGACGTTTCTTGTATATCTTCCTATGTGCACACGACAGCGCAGACGCCTACGAGCAAACTTCTGCATATTCATCTCCGGTCTTTTCGGTATACAAGTTACCATTTCTTAGGGTGCGTCCGTTGCCTACAGACAACCGTGATAACGTTGACCCAGTGTCGTATGCAGAAGCAATTACGATGGTGTCGTGCAACTACGGCTTCTTTACTAGCAGGCGGCTCTCAGTGGCAGAGAAGCGCGTTTTCTTCGCCACGACAGTCAGTTAACAAGCACTGCATCGCCTGTCTCGCTCGTCGAAAGAGGGTCTGCAAATAGCCCAGGGAAGCAAGCTCCCCGACAAGGCAACTGCCCGCTGAGAGCCTGTACGGTATTGCCCGCCGAGGCATCAGTGGAGCTCCCTTTATTTAATGCTGTCTCATGAATGCAGGGTGCGTGCTTGTAATGTAATGCGCCTGCCGCTATTGAGATGGGGAGGAAAAGGGAAAGTGCAGGCACGAGCGTTACAACCAGGAGTCATGATCATAACAATAAATAAATAAATAAATAAATAAATAAATAAATAAATAAATAAATAAATAAATAAATAAATAAATAAATAAATACAGTGCCGAGGAACAAAGACGGAGCATTCCTACTGGTGCACTTAAACAAATGAAATGCCAGGCAAAATATACAGAGATGACAAATGCGTAGAAAAACGCGAGAAAGAGGAAAAAATGTGGAAACAGGAAACTAGAAGGCGTCTTCAAAGGAAATTAATCATACGTGATTATCTACATATATACAAAACACAGAAAATAAACTCTGAAATCTGTCACTACAGGCAGGCTGCTTAATACTTAATGATTTTTAGAGTCGAACCATAGGACAGTCACTAGTGCAACAAGGCCGCATAGAAAACGCAAAATGCTACCTGTTATATGCTTTCGGAAAGGAAAATTGCGCATGATCAATACGCTTTCGACAATGTATAATGCCATGGATCATCTCATAGAGAAACAGAATGTCCGGTTTAATACGCTTGATTTCAGAAGTGTGAGTTAAGATATCGTACATTTGAGAGGACTAGACTGTGGTAGCCGGAACGGCAGAAGCAGTGCTTGAAAATAGATATGAATTTATTTTGAACACATTGAATGAGGTGAGTGAGTGAGTGAGTGATGAAACTTTGTTCTGAACGCCTGCAGAACGGTTAGCCTTCCCCTGTTAGGGAGGCGTTACCGTGACGCGGCCATGACGTCTTCGCGGCGTGTGGCGCCTCTACTTCGGCCGCGGCCGCACTATTCCCTTTGGTCGACCGCGCCTGCCCCTCCTTTGGGGTGGCAGCCTCCCTCCGGTTTCGCTGAGGTCAGATGAGGTCAGAAATATATCTGCAGGTTCCGCCCCAAACTACAGAGGTATGCTCCATTAGTAGAAAACACATAATTGATTACTACTTCAGAGAGGCAACAAGGGAGCGGAAGTCATGTGATAATCGACAAAGAGTGCGAAGAGCGCGAAGGGCGCGTTGCTTTGCATATTTAGCACGTGAAGAGAAGCTTAGCGTTTTGTCAAAGTACGTATCAAGATCTTCCATTTCGGCAAAAATGGGCCATCCGGAAAAGGTGTGTGAAAATTTCACATGGTGCTTTTTCGGCGTAGAACTTAATACTGTAGTTTTGGAAGCACATTTAACAGTAGCTTATTGTCTCTGCACCAGTAAGTGAAAAAATTACGTTTTACAAGTCAGTGCAGTCTTGAACACTGCGCAAAGAGCGATGGAACTAGGAATGCTAGGCATAACGTTAAAAGATAAAAAAGGAGCGGTTTGGACCACAGAGCAAACGGGTATAGCCCATATTCTCACAGATATTAGGAGAAAATAAAATGTAGCTGGGGTGGTCATATAATGCGTAAGTTAGATAACCGTTGGACCCTTCGGGTTACAGAATGGGTGCCAAGAGGAGGGAAGCGCAGCCGAGGACGGCAGAGGACAGGCAGAGTGTAAGAGTTGCAGAGTGTAAATAATATTCAAATTGTCCCCCAGGATATGCTTAAATTTATAAATTCTTCAATTCGGGATGCATAGATTTATTCAGATTGGAAAGTTGCCAAAGTAATTCCGCTACTTAAAAAGCAGGGCGATGGATGCACAATAGATAACGTTAGGCCTATGTATCACTTCAAATGTTGCAAAGTTAATTGAGAGAATATTGTATGGTCATATCGAAAGGTGGATAGACGACAACCAAATATTAGCGTCAACCACAGGCAGAGAGAGAGAGAGGAATATAAAGAAGGCAGGGATGTTAACCAGTCAAGAGTCTGGTTGGCTACCCTACGCGGAGGGAAAGAAGAAGGAGAAAAGAGAGAAAGGAGAGAGAGAGAGGGTACAGAGACGTGCACAGACAGTCATAGAATCAAAGACGCTAGTGCAAATCAGACGTTCTCAGAGAGCACAAAAGTGCCTTCACTGCCTTCTGAGCCGATGATCAGCGGGGACAACGCTCTAGAACTGTCTCTTCACTCAGGGGACGATCATCTAGTTTCTTCAATGTGTTGGACAAAGATTGCTTTTGTGCTTGAAATTGAGTATAGCGGCACAATAAGTGGTCAATGCTCTCCTCGCATCCACTAACATCACATGCAGGGCTGTCAGTCATTCTAGTAAGTGCTGAGTAAGCTTTCATGAAGGCAACTCTCAATCACAACCGACACAGAAGAAACGCTTCGAGTCGGTGCAGTCCAGGCGGAGGTCTGAGTTGCAGTGAAGGGTTTCATGTGTGCAGTCTGATGCACCTCGTAAGTGAGGTCTTCCACCCTGCTAAAGAAAGGCCTGTGTAATAGAATGAGAAATTGTTTCGCATCGTCGGTCCTTGAGAAAGAAATTGGGATGCAGCGGATCAGAGCGGCCCTATCTGCGTCATCATTTCCAATAATACCGCAAGAATGCACCGGTGGAGGGGCTAAAAGAGCAAGCGATATGCACGCGCGCTTACTACCAATTGAGATTATTATAAAAATGAAACGAGCTTAAAATAGTAGAAGCCATGCTCGGACAACAAATGACAAGCATTCAAAAGAAAAGAGATAAGAAAATTTAGATGAATCGAATCGTGCCCCTGGTTAAGATAACTGACACGATGCATATCGCAGGTGGTTTATTTTTGCATTTTCTCAACTCTTGTTTGGCGCTAAAGTAAGACATGAATCGATATCACCAACCTGCCCTAACTTTCATGCCACCATGATTTACGCAGCCAAGCCAAAGAATGTGAGTTGCAGCTACGTTTTTGCAAAATTTGTGGTAAAGCTGAAACGCTTGTGACAAAGATGCGGAAAGCGGGGTCGGTGAGAGTCGATTAGAATCATATGTACGGTGGTGATCGCGTCGATTTGAGAATGCGCTGTAGCGGTCCCGACGTGCTTGCTTTCTGACAATGGAGTCATCACGCTATTGAAGTGACGACAATGTTTAAAAGAGAGGGAGTGAGAATGTATATCTCGAAAGGCAGGTCGGCCTAAGGGACCGTGCAGCGCGTCCGAGAAAACTTGCTGAGCATCACCAATAGCACAATCGCGACGCAGCAATTTTGTTAACTTCGCGCAGCGGATCTGACGTCGATCTGCTGCACTATGATCATTGGTTGAAAATGTAATGTGCGATGCGCTACTTCGCAAGATGCTGCGAGTACTGTGAAGAAATTGTAACTATGATATTACCTTTTTACAGACAATTTGATCATCTCCGAATTATCACGACAGCCACGCGAAAGGCGTTCTAATCATGGAAATCATACCATCTACACGCTGAGCAGGCACGCCAGCCATGGCGCGTCAACTTCTACTACGTGATATCAATGTTCTGTTGCTATTGGACACCGCAGTTCGACGTCATGGAAGAGTGCAATGCTGCCTTCAGGTCTGCGAAAATTCGAGCTGAGGGTAACTCTCAATCGGCTTCTATTTAAAATCTTCCGTGACCGATAACTTGTATTTGCGTGCGTTAATTTTCATGTTTGGTCTTACTTCTTTGACACGCTGATGATAAATATAAAGCAAGAAAAGAATAGTCGCCTTAAGAAGTGCTGTAGGGCTCCCTTAATCTTGACATATACATTAGGAGCCATAAAAAGCTGGCAGTATTCCGCGTTGTGCCATACGCGCGCCTGTGTTCATAACGTACTCACTGTATCCATGCCCTGTATTAAGCAGAGTAGCGGATTTTTCACTGGATGCCGCAAGCTATGCTCGAACTCTGTGACTATCAAACGAAGAAGTATTCAAACATTTGACGCCTTTGACTTTGTGACAACCGGCTCTATACGTGGCTGAACATTCCAGCTTTCATACTCAAAAGAAAGAAATTAAGGCTTTTGTTTGTATTGTAAGCTGTAGAACATGTAGCTGCCACTACGACTTCCCACGAAACGTTTATAAATTGTGCTTCGATAAGCACCGTTTCTTTTATTGACATTTGTTCTTACCTCTTAGTCAAGAAGATCAGCTGTCGCTCGTCTGCGACGACAAGAACTTATAAATTTATATTGGCTACAATAAAGATAGTGTGCAGACAATACGCTAGATGAAACTAAAAGAAAAAGTAATGCATATATAGGCCTACAGTGAGACACGTAGGACAGTGACAGGTGGTTCACTGGAGTAAAAGAACGTAGTGAACACAAAAAAGAAAAGACAGGCGAATCAAGGTTATAAAAGGTTACAAAGTCTACAGCTTCCCGCGAGCGGGGCTGGCGCAGAACAGCAGTCACAATGGAGTATAATGATAAGTATTTGTGCCGCAGTTGACCTAAGCACAGGGGTAATTGCGATTAGGGCCTAAATCTGGCGCTCAACTATCCACAGTTATCAGTTAAGAAAAAAAAGAAGGCAAGGAAAACTGTTGCGAGCGAAACGCGACGCCGGTGACTCACCCGACGAGCGACGGGTTGTACTGGTGCTCAGCTTTGTGATCGATGAGGAGACCATGTCGTCGGCGATGAACACCGAGGGCTTGGTCGGCGAGAACTTGCCCTCGGCATCGGCGTGCTTCCGGCAGGCCGACCTTTTCGTGTTGTCCGGGAACTGCTGGAGAATGATGATTATCATGGGTGTTCACGAACGACGCCGTTATCGCTTTCTTTTTAAATAATATACTCAAGCCACTTGCTACTAAAACGGCGCATGCACTATGACTGCGCAAGCTGCAATTTAACCACAACTGTGCGCTCTCGGGCATTTTGCACTTACAGAGCAGCCATTGCATATCGTTCCAGAGCGACACCATGAGAAACGCAGTGGCAGGCAACCAAACCAGAACAAAAACGGGAGATAAAAAAAGACAAACAAAACAAAGCAAGAGAGCAAGTATATATAAGGATTTGTCTTTGCAAAGTCGTTATAATAAAATGGATACTGTATTGTGCGTTTTTTTCCCTGTCTTCAAAGTACCATCATTTCTTATAAGGCCCCTCGGCTTTATTCGATTTCCGTGAATACCTAAACAGTCCGCCGGTGGCGTCCGCTGTAACGAGATTTCGCAACCGGGGAGTTTCTCGACAGCCCCTTTAATCTTTCCACGTAGTAGGCCCTGCACATTCCTCGAAGTGTGCCCCACGTGACGCGCCTCCAGTCAGACTTCCTATCCCTATGCCCTCGGTTACGTTAAAGAAAGTTTCTCGTCTACCGGTAATCCACCAGGCTACATGGCCGGATAACTCTTATACGCGAAGGTAAGAGCGGTAGTGAATTATACAACCAGACCTATCATTTTATTCGTTAAGTTACCTTGCCTCTGCTTTTGTAGCGGAGTGCCGCAGCACATTTGCATCTTTTTTTTTTTCACGTACACTGGTTCGCGCGCGGCGAGACAAACTGAGCGTACGTGTTTAGCCGAAACCGACATGCGCCACCTGTTGACAGCTGCTCTGGCATGGGTTCCTATAACCGGTAATACAGACGTTCTTAAGGAAACACGGTGGTGCAAACTGCGCTCTTGATTTTGTTAAAAACCACGTTTCCTTGCAGCAAACGTTTGCAAGCAAGGGTGCGCGAAGGGAATTTGACGTTCCCGCAGAGACAATATTGTACGCAACGCGATTAAACCCAAACTAAAAACCGAAACATACAATTTACTGAGCCGAATTCATAAGTGCTTATAAACATGCGTGTGGTAGCAAAATTAACTGCTAAAGAGCGTTATTGAATTAATTATTATCTCGAACAAATAAGTGATCAAACAATCAATCAATTCAGGAAGGACGGCTCGTGGAGCAATAAAAAGCGTGCGTCACTACACAGAGGCATTTCAACAAGCGTTCAGTTCACTTATTTGACACGTTTACGACATAAATGTTCGTTCTTTCTAACGCCTTAGGCATGCATTCGCTAAGAAGTGTTAGAAGCGACAAGGTTTCCATTTTTCCTCATGCTGCAAGCTGACATCTAAGGCGCCGCTACAGGCCGCCTTCACGGCCGCACTTTTTTGCCGGCGCGCTGTGGCATGCCTACCTCTCCAAGAAAGCGTACCGTTCTGCCTCGGTTATGCCGGTACTCTTGGTACTGAGAGGACACGCACAGCAAGCAGTACACCTGTGAGTGAAGCATAGAGACAAAAATATTTCTGTACACGCAGAACAATATTTTCTGTTTTTTTGTTCTACTGTGAGCGTATTGTGCTACGAACGTGCGTTTGTCACGTGAGCGTATGAGTTAGTATAATTAAAACACGCGTTCTCCCACTTGCTGTCCAGCGTATGTTCGCCCACTGCTCGTATTGTGATGCTTGTGTTACTTAAGGAAAGGTACTGATCGAGCATATTTCCTTTACACCCCTGTAAATCGTGTCTTCTGAGCAGCCCCTCTGCTGGAACTTGACAGCGTAACCAGAGTTCAGATGGCCCTTCCACCGAATAACAGACTCTCGCTGGATTTTGGTTCACTACTTGAAGCTTCCGACATTGTGGGAGCAACGGTGGCTTAGAAATGAAAGGCGGTAGGTTTTTATAGTTACTCAAGTCTGCACGCTCGGTGTCGCGACTAGTAATGCTTTCGGCGTTATAACCACTGCGTAGACACCACTGCACAAAGCGCAGCTCTCTTTGGCATTTCTTAACTTCGTCAGCGATGGTTATAGTTCCATGTCAAGAAAAGTTTGACAGCTCATGTCAAGATGCACCCGAGGGTTTCTTTAGCTAAGGCTATGAAACCTCCCCACGTGCAGACATTTTCCTCGCTGCACTGAAAATTGACTCGACAGAAATTTTCTTTCCTCAGAATGGGTTTCTGAGCTCTCAAAAGAAGTCATGTATTGGTTGCCCCAAAAAAGAGTGCGTAGAAAATAACGTGGCTGCAGCACCTTCTCCGCCGTCCTGATAAAATTTGGGCCTATGGAACTGAACGCGCTTCAAGTTTTCCTACAGGCTTGCTCTAAAGGCACCCAAAAATACAAGTATAATTGTGTGAAAGCGCTCTTGTGATGAGATATAAGGCGATAAAAATACGCACACGGAAAAGAATATTGACAAAGCGTGCAGTTCGCCCCCCTCTGAAGCTGAAAATTGCCCAAGCCCGCCGTTCCAGGCGTTTAACAAGCTCGAGGTGTGTCTTTAAATTCCCCGTCGCTTTCAATGCCGCGTTCAATTGAATTTCTCGCGGATGGACGCCCCCTATCTGCAAGAAAGCCGGAAGCCAAAAATAGACGAAGAAAAAGGGGATTTGTCGCTGCCAGAACGCTTTTGAATGGTAAGAGCCACTTTGCTGCAGAAAACTATGGGAGAAAATGCAGCGTAGAAACGACAACGGCTGCAACCGCACATGTAACGCATATAAGTAGGCAAAAGGCAACACAGCATAGTTTCGAACGTAAGACTGCCGGTGATATCCTGCGTTACCAGGGGAAGAACCATGCCTTGCACACGGTTGAAGCTAGAGCATAGCTGAAGGCATCGTGGACAAGGATGCTTTCTTGGATACCTTTTTTTTTCTTTTGACACAACGTGCGCAAGAAAACAAAGAAAACAATACCCGCTTTTAGCTGCTTCCATCCCAGAGCAGAGACTTCCCGTGTGGAGAACAGAGTCAGTTCCGACGGCAAGTGGATCAACTGCATTTGTCGACCCGCGCAACGAAATCTGGAAAGTGTCGAGTGCATTTGGGAGCCTGAACCGACGCATGCATTCGACTCGTCTTTTGTTTTCCTTCTCCTTATCCTTACAGTTAGAGTTTTAAAGTCCCTGTCGTACTGAGAGACTGAACCATAAAAAAAAATACATACAAGAAGCATTTCAGGTAGACGGGAACAAACGTCGCACGTTCGCCTCGTCGTGGTTTTCCGAGTGCGCATGCTCTTGGAGCTTCCTGGAAGTTGCTTCCTTTTGTTCTGATGCCTGTCATATGAAGAAAATTGTGCCCGCACACTAACAAAGAAAAACGAGCAGGAGAACAGCGACGTAATCTACGAATCCTTGAGACACATTTTCCTAGTGTTGCACCATGTTTGGCGCTATAAGAACGCCGATAAAAACTCAGTGATCCCTTAAAACTTACTCGTTGTTGCATGTGTTTTTGTGTAGAAATCTAATAAGAAGCATATTTACGTTTGACTGCTTGACCTGCTGTGCAGCAAATTAATATTCAGCTCATTGAGTTCAGTTACAAAGATTGGTTCAGGTGTGTGTAACACAACTGCAACACAACAAACTGCAACAACCAACAAACAACATTACAAAGGATGTTTCAGCATCAAAATGGTATAACAGAATACCTACAGCGTTTGGCAGGCACGTTCCTTCAAATTTCCGAGGCCGAAAACTGAGAACATAATCGTATAGCAGCTCGATATCCCAGCCATGAGTGATTCATCAGAGAGAGAAAATAGACCAGTATATTCCTATTGTAGGAACAGTTATCGCACATCGTAATCCGCAGCTGGTTGTTTATTTCTTTGTGGGGTACACTTACTTCAGTGTAGATAATCATTTAAAGTAAATAGAACAGAATAACTGAACGTTTTGCTGGACAACACCAGAAACCCACTTACGTTTAAGAGAGCGATGAAAACATCCGTGATAAAGAGTACAGCGATGAAAGGGTTGAAATCCTGTCGGGAGAAAAAAAGAGACATATGAGATCAGATTAGGGCAGCGACTACGAAGAAGACAGATCAACCAGCGAGACCAGGGGGCATTGCCGATAAATTTCTAAACTGAAAATAGTGCATAGAGCTTTTTTTTCTATGCTATATAGTCGTTTCCAGGGGCATTTGCATATGTCGTATAAGCCAGTGAGCATTCAAATTTAACCGCACACTATCATAATTTCCACGAGTGGCTGCACAATGCATTCCAATCACTTTATCTTTTTTCCCCATTTAACGTCTTGGTAGAATAAGGTCTATTTAGATTTGTAAACGATGAACATGTTTTGTTTGAAATGACATAGAAAATAAAAACACCCAAAAAATCGAAGCTCGGAGGACGGGAAATGGAATTTTAGCTCGAGTTTCCGGAACGCACAGCGTGAAAGAGACCGGCGAATTGGACGCAATTGCTTATGCGCCATTCAAGCTCAAACCTAATCACAAACATGTCGTGCTGCCGCTGAATGGGACACTCGACGGTTGCCTCAAGTGATATTGATGCCAGAGATAGAGATAAAAGGAAGGCAGGGGTGCACAGACAGAACCTCTCTCTCTCCCTCCCTGCCTCTCTCTCTCTCTCTCCTCTAGGCACCAACAGCCTGATCTCAGTGTTCGGAGCAACGTTTGCTGATTCGTTGAACTTGCATTTGATGGCGCTAAAAGCGCGGTGCGTCAGCAGGCAGTCACGTGGTATTTTTTTAAAATTTCGCGCACTTTAAAGAAAGGCTGGAAAAAAATTAAACGAGGCAGTTATCTCCGCATAGATGAAGTAATCCGATGTTTCTGAGCAAGCGCTACAACTTTTGTGATGAACATTTTTCGATAGCATTAATATTTAGAAACTTAATCAAGCAATCTTTGTTAATTACCCAGCTTGGCGGATTGAAAAAAAAAAGATCATGACGTGCTCCATATTGCTCAAAACAATACTGCGGCAATTGGACACGCGCAGCGCCTATGTTGTTTTTCATGCTCGACCCAACTTAACTGGAACACACTACAAATATAGCCACAAATCAAAGCGGTAAAACTGCATGACACACATCTACAAATAACATATCGTAAGCGTTTCAATAGTGCGGTGCATGGGAGAGAGCGTACGCTCTAGTGATCTTCTACAACGTGTACGCCAACGCTGGCCTGCGAGAGCGCTGCGAGAGTGCGCTTTAGTAGCATCAAAAATGATTCAGGAAGACAGTGGCATTAATGGCCTTTATTAATAAAAGCAGAGAAAACAACTGTTGTGAAGATAATTCTTTTTTATTGATATTATTGTTATTAGCATCACTATTTGAGTGGTTGTTGTTATGAAATATCGTTGTTCACATTATCGCTTGACAGCGTCTTTGTATTCTGGTCTTGTTATTTTGACTTGTATGTGACTGCGTAATTTTGTTGTTACTATGTTGTATAGTATGTTGCAGTTGTATGTTGTATGTACCACTTATTAAAGAGTTAAGGAGTACTCGGCGCCGTGCTTGTGCGCCAATATTCATTTGAATCGAGTGAATAATTAAATTTCAAAAATGAGAGTGACGAGTGACGATATTCTTCTAGACTCTCGTCACTGCGCTCGAAGTATCGATTGCGAGGAGTAAAAAAGGAATTATAAAAGAAAACAAGAGAGCGAATTCACTATGGCTATCAGTGATATGTTTAAAATCATGATAAGGCATATTACCTGTAAGCAAGTGGGCAACTCTGCCACCCAGTTATTACATCCTTCATTTTTAAAAGCGCGAATATCCACAATAACAAGAGCACAAGGAGGGGGAAAATGGAGGGAAAGTCGGGAAGTCGGGTAGCATCGGCTGACTACACTTTTCTGGGGAAAGCGGTAAATTTAGGGAACAGAAGGGGAAAGATATAGAGAGAAAAAAAATCACATGATAATGCGATTCAACGTGCAAAAAGTTTCAAAGTAGGTCGCGGAATTCATGAGTGTTTAGGAATGTGAGCAGAGTATTAAGGCCCTAAGTGCGTGGACAAAGGAGCACTGTAAGATGCAAGGTTTTCGTATTATGGGATAAGCTGAGATGTAATACTCCAGAGCCATACGCTGGAAGTCGACTGGGATCAGAGATCAATAAACGTACCTTTTGTTTTCAGCGCTCCTCTCCATCCTATCTCTTTCACCTCTCTATTCCTCTGTTGCCCTACACGATAGTAGGGTAGACAACCATATAGTTTTCTGATGAACACCCTGTGCCTTTCTTTCTTTCTTCCTTTCTCTATGTCTCTATTTCTTTTCTTCTTTCTTTTTTTCTTTCTTTGTTTATGTTCAATGTACCCGTTGATTTACTACTCATGTGGAGACAAGAAAACACCCCTCTGCGCCAGAAAATTGGACAACAGTGCCCCAGGCTTCGAACTTCGAAAAGAGAAAGAACGTTTCTCTAAACCTCACGACACAGCTTACACCCACAGCACAACCTCTGTCATTCTAAATGCACTTTCCACTGCGTCTTCGGCTGTTGGAGGGCGTTTTCAGATTCCTCGTCTTCTCACTTTTCAAGCAGCTATCGGAGAGCTATACTTCAATGGACTGTCAGTGTTTTTAATTTCCAATGACAGGGAACGCTGCGCTGCTTTTAAATGACGCGCCGTATATACAGCTGAGGCCCTGCAAAATGTGGGCAACTCGGAAGAGAACGGACGCTTAGCTGACGTTGATGATAATCGTTAGTGGCTGCTCGGATCGGAGGCTGCCAAGCGTGGCTGAGTAAGTGGAACAAGATGAATGCTCCTTCGTGCCGCTGCGCCTACGGGGCCTGAGCGCTGGAAAATTGGCGCACGAAGGGGTAAGGGGCGGCCAGCTTCAAGATGCGCGTTTTAATGCAAGCTGACACGTGAACTAGGCCCTCGGCGATTTTGCATAAAGGGTGAGGCGCTCCTCGTGGCCGAACTACGCCGTGGAACTTTCAGTTTTCAGAACCGCTGTGGCTGTTCTCTTTCATTTTTTTGTTCGTCTTGTTCTTTCGCTCCATACACATGCTGAGAACGGGGAGAAGTGAAGCAGAAGATTAGCGCGAGAGAATGCAAGGTTTTACGACGAAACTTCTAGTCCGAAATACGCGGAGGAAAATTCTTGGCTTAACTTTTACAAGGAAACTGACCGGGGCAGACGGCCTTGCTGCGCAGTTTTGGAGATTTAATAAGCGCGGAAATGTAGGGGATGGCCTTTGTCTCAACTAAGCGACAGTGTTTGACAGTGATATTGTAGTTGGTAGGAGCCAGGAGCCAGACACAGCAGAACGTTTGTTTTCAAAAATAACTACGCTTAACGATGACTCACCGGCAATGCCATCCAGGAGGCAGTTTTCAAAAGCGCTTTGCCCTTCGGTGAATTCACTCAAGGCTTACATCATCGCGTACGCACGCTGGCACGAAACATTTTACATAAGTAAAATGTTTCGTGTTTCGTGCTTTATGGGTAAAGTAAGGAGCATTGGCCACGGCCACAGCTCTTGACCATAATGTACGCGCACGAGAAGCCTCTGTGGCGGCAGCCGCATGCCAGCGCAGGGAAGCGTAAAAGAAAACCATAAGTATAGGGCTTGTGTGCTGAGCTTTGAGTGTACGTCAACGCACTGTAGGTAGCAAAACAGTAGCTGGAGTTACTACTGTGTATCTCCCATGCCTAGCACGTTTAACAGGGAAGAAAAAAAATAAGAAAGAGACCGAACACCCGTAAGCATTCCTTACCTTTAGGTAAGCTTCGAAAGATCTTGCAGTGCTCCCAAACCTTCTTGCGCACTTGTTTTGCTTCAGCTTCTATGTTTTCAATTGCAGCTGACCCATGAGTCGCGTAACCACTAGTTCTGTGGAATGTCTTGCGCTGTTGTCATGTGCAACTCCGTGTATGGAGTGACGGTCTCAAATGTATGATGCTCTGGACTTTGAAACACGTGATTCGTCGTCTTTTACGGGCAGATAAACATATTTTATAATGTTCTTTTTCAATAACAGCCCATATATAATAGTAAGTTCATGGATTCAGGAATAAGTAGCCTGTTTACTTTAATAAAGCTTTTTTTAAAGGACGCTGTACTGCAGGAAGAGACAGCATAAATGAGCAACTTAGCGGTCGCATGTGAGCAGTGAGTGTACTAGTGCACTACGGCGTTATGCTATGCATCTGTGCCAAACTAACACATTGTGTTCCTATTGTTCATTTATAGTAGAACAGCTGTACTAACTACAAGATTTCGCTCGCGCCTAATCCCACACAAACCAAAGTATCAGTACTGCCACGTTGAGTTTAATACCTCAAAATTCTCATTGTACCCCTGGGAACCTAACGCAAAGCCCATGCCATCGTTTTTGATGTGCTGGAGTTTGCCGCATAGCGAATAGTACACGAATGTACTCCCCATGAACAAAATAAAAGTGGACAAGCTATTATAATTTTTCTTGGTGCAGAATGGCGTTTGGGCTTCGTGGGCAATACCATTCTGCACCTCGAGAAATCTTTGACAATAAATTTTGCACTTCAGAGGCTTCAGACTTATTCTGCTCACTCTGTGGATATAAATATCTGCGCTTTGAATTCGCGAGCCACCGCAACAATTTTTTTCCCCGGAGTACTAGCGTTATTATTTTTTGTCTTTTCCAAACCTTCTCCGCAAACACGTACAAAAGAACGCGTCATACTAAGCCGGCGTCTAATACCAGACTCGCATAGTACTCCTTAATCTCATAAGTTCTCTAAAGTTTTAACTACTCGCGACACGTGTGTTCGCCTGGGCAATAGTTCTGCGTGGCGCACCCGTCTGCTGCGCTAGCTCCGCGCGCTTTGAGGAAGGCAAAACACGTTGCGTAACCCGGTGGGCGGCCGCCGAGCTCCAGCGGGCTGCACGGGCGCATCTGCGTGGGCTTTCGTGCAGACCCTCCATGCGCGCCACAATGCGAGTGTTTTGTTTTTTGGGCGTCGGGTCTTTCGTGAATGCTGGCGAGTACGCCTGAGTGGCCTGAAGGAGAAAACACGAGAGGATCTCCGCGTAGGAAAACAATTTGTGCGGCGTTACGAACCACCAGTCGGGAGAAAGTTGAGACGGGGCGTTATGAGCGGAGAAGGTATCACGATCCCCTAATGCTGGAATCCCTGCATGTACCCGGGGGCAGGTTAGGCGTCCCAGTACATAGTTTCATTAGGGATAGAGCAACCATTCCTGAACAATGAGGGACATGGAAGCTTACGAGCGAAAGCCTGTACACAACAAACGAGTCACTGCGCTGTCGTTACAACAATTGCCGATAAGATGGCCGTCGCCGTCAAAAACAAACAATGGAGCTGAAGCCGGTGAAACGGGAGAAAGGAAGCTGGCAGTGAAGGAAAAGAAACACTATAAAGCAAATTAATCCAACGAGATAAAGCGAAAGAGGCGTGGAGGTTGAGAAGAAGAGTGAACGAGTGCACATAATAACCTAATGGCAAATCAATTCTGCGGAAGCCCACAATGTGGAGGGATGTTCGCAAAAGGAAAAAAATTGTCCGCCAACGTACTGTAGCATGAATCGACAAAGAAAACCGCAAGGAGGCCATCGGGTGGATGAAAACTTTTCTCTTTCATAATAATGCACTCTGCTATAGACCGTTGATTTGAGGGCCCCGCCATATTGCGATCATAGTGCCGTCTATCGTCCGGCGCCATGCTGCTATGCGGTGTCACGCAGGAGGGTGCACATTGCACCTGCTGTCGGCGACAAGTGACACGTTTTCGCGTTTTCCCGAAAGGTCTGAACATGCTTTTGCAACCAGGCAACTTCTTAGCGTGTCCTTACTAAGCTTTGAGCTTTGATGTAGCCACCACATCGAGCAGCTACGGGCCTATATAGGTGCTGCCGCAGCTTTGCCCGCGATCTAAATGGGAGGCGACTCAAGTCTGAACATTGTCGATACGTAACATGCATGCAACATGTTATTATTGTATGTCTTGTCTTGAACTCTGTTATGGTATGACCCAAATGACAACTATCAGAGGTGTCTCCGTGTGCAATGCCGTGTGCCGCACCAGCGTACATGCGAATCCAGGTAACTAGCGAAGCTCCCAGGAAACACGTTTCGCTAGCTTTCGTGCTCCTAAAGTGTTCACGGTACAATTTTTAAGCGTAGTTTACCTGGCACCCGGGCTCAAGCTTTACAGGATAAAGAACTGTAAGATAACTCGACCGGATGGGCCGTTAATATGAAGTACTCGATGAAGCAACCTGGTGACAGTGGCCATAAACATGCCACGATCAAGCGGACGCGCTTGACGCGCTAAGAAAATATGCGCAATGCTTGTTCAAGGGCCCCTCACCAACTTGAGAGCGCTGAAAATTGAATAAATCTCCCTGTAAAAGCAGCTTTTATTTTCTGAAGCAGTACAGCGCGCGATGCCTCAACTGTACCCCTCTGCCACACAGAAGCACGAAGGAGCCCATGTTAAGGGCGACCGGCACATGGTAAGCATGGCCTTGGTTGCGAAAAGAAACAAAATACACCTTCATTCTTTTTTTTCTAGGCACCTACTGTTTTCCTAATACATCCCCAGTGAACATTCACAAGGATGTCGGTTGCTAAGCATGAGAATCTTAGAATACATTTGAACAGAATAACTTTAATGTGTGTGCACGAAGAAACAGTTGACTGCGTCCATTTGCACGTGATAGACTCTAATACTCTCGTTCATATCCCAGTCTAATCATGGATGCCGAGTTCATTGCTGTGGGATCATTGGAAACAAAATCTTCTGAACATACACGCGGCGCAGCTGATGGCGTCAAGTTTTTTTTCGTTTATGCTGGCAATCCAAAGCCGACGCTTGTGTGCAACTACAGCGGTGGAATTCACGAAGTCGCCATGGCGGAAGATGCAATTCGCATTAGCTTCCGAACGTTAGTTTTTGCAGCCCAATACATCACAGTGGTAGCCCGTTGACCGTGAGTCACCTGACATTGCAGCAATCGCAGCAGACCACTTTAGAAACCCACTAATTCCCAATGACACCGTACCGTTCCAAGCTACCGCTGGGAGTAGGGGCGATCCGCACATACCAATGCGAGGAGGAGAGCGGTGCGGCACGCTGGTTCGAGGCTATGTTCCTTCTCGTGGATAAAATGGTCTATGCGTGCTCATCATTTCATGGTTCATCTTTGTTCATCCATAATTCCGGTGACACCAGCTGTCGACGAAGGGCAATGAAGGCATTGTTACGAATGATTCTTAAGGGCAACAAGCTTTCACAAACGACTTTATCACTGACTGGTGTTAACTTGCGTCGATAACTGTGATCGGGCATTCTTTCCACGTGCCCTTTCTCATTCGGCAGTGTAGGGCAAAAAACAGCAAGTTTGGTTTTATAGCCTACCTCCATTTCTTTCTGTATTCTTTCGTATCTCTCACTCCCTATTCGTTGTTTTCGTACGGAGTACTTGCGCGGCCATAATTGTCTCAAGGTTTCTTCTTTAAATGTTCGGCACTACAGCTTTTACAGGTTCACCAACGAAGGACTATAGGGCACCAATATCCATGACGAACGAGTGTTGTCCTTCTTCGTTTGTTTTCGATGTTCTTAATCAATATAACTCGCTCTGTTCGGTGCATAATATTCGCAGATAAGCCCCCAACCATAGACCCTTTTATATACGAGCTCGTGGGCGCCGTTATGTTTAATCACGTGGTGACGCATTCACTGTTTGTCTCAGCTATCTCCATTGCCGAAGTGCTCAAAATAGATGTGCGTGTCGATGACCCGATGCGCTTCAGAAAACCTCTGTTTAGCCGGATATCGTGAACGATGACAGAGTGGACGACACGAAGGATAAGCCAAAGCTTCAGAGGGCATGTTAGCGCTTTCGGTACTCATTATATACTATTTGCCCAAACAGCGCGGGTGGCGTATACGGTGCTTAATTTGTACTAAAAGCGGGGCTAGAAATGTATTCCAAGCTGTTAAAGCTTTCCGCTTATAATTAAATCAGGATCAGTGTGTTCCTTATTTGGCAAACACTTTGAAGTAGTGCCTTGTCATGTTCCTGGCTCAGTGAAGTTCCTCAGTGCGGTCACTATCTGATTGTTTACTTTCTGCTTAATTGATCGCGGGTATGCTCACTTGCGGTACAATTGTTCTGTCTGTACACAGGGCTTGGAACGCAGATGTTCTGCACTTTCTGATAGCTTGTAGCACCGACGTATTATCGCTGAACGCTGGCTTACTTTGTGGACCATCAGAAAATGTTCAGCTTCGAACATTCGCATGTAATCGCCGTCACCCATGCTTCGGCGCATTGATTGATGTGTACGCCCATTCACGCATTCTTGATACGGTGCCGACATGGTGCGCACATTTATGCGTGTGAGTTGGGGTAGATGTGTGCAGACAACATGCGAGAAACTTCCTACGACAAGAAGCGGCGCCACTCCCTTTTTTACTGAGTAACGAGTGGCACTGCCTCTCGCCGATGTTCTAGGGTTGCAGCGTGAACGGACAAGGCTTGTTTTAAGGCTTGTTGCGAGGCTTTCAGCGATGCTAGTTTAAAGCGGTAACGGGAAACCTGCGAGCTTCAACCTGGCTACTTGCAATTCGAAACTTGCATCTGAAGCTCGCAGGTTTCCCGTTACCGCTTTTAACAAGCATCGATGAAAGCCTCGCAACAAGCCGCAAAAGAAAGCAATCAGCAGCTGCTCAATCTGAGAATCACTCACGGCAAACGGTTGCGGTTATCCCATATATGCACCAGGTTGCGCATAATCTCAAAAAAGTCGGGTGTTAGGTTGTTGTTCACTGCCAGAAATAATGTTAGGTAGCCTGTGCGCCCAAGTCAATTGGATGACTGAGTACAACAAAAAAAAGTTGTAAGAAGCAGCACAGGCAGATGTTTGTTATTGATGGTTGTGACTGTGTGGTTTATAAGCCTCCTCTTTCATGCAAGCGTTTCTATATCGGTGAAACGGGGCGGTACATAAATGACCGCGTGCACCAATACTCACACAAGGTTCAAAAACAAGCTAGAGCGAGTCAATTATCACTGCATTTTAATGATTGCGGCTACAAGCCGTCTTTTAAAGATGCGACCCATTTGTCAAAGTACCGCGATGACCACGCATGTCTTATTTCCGAAGCCTTTCACATTCATAATACCGGCGAAGCGTGTCCGAACGAAATAGCATTCCTATCTCATTTATTGCAATTATTGCCCCTGTGCATGCTGAATTTCTGTTGCTTTTGTGCTTTGGGATAGCGGTAGAGTATATATATTCTGACTGAAAGAATAAAGACACTTGATTATTATTGAGCGCTGTGGTCTGTGTCCCTCTCTTCATCTTGTTGTTTAGCGCTGTTTACTGCTCGTAATCATGAACCAACCAGCCCAAATGCATGCTCTTCTGAAGAAGAAGGAATTATATTTAATAGATAAGATAACAAGCACGCTAACAAACGCTCATCTCAGCAATAGCCTCAGGCATTTGTAGAATGCTCTGTCCATATACTCACCGACTCAGCCGTTAGATAGAAGAGAACTACGATGTCCAGTAGAGTGGTTAACGAGATGGAGACCAACCAGGGAAGCAGCAAGGTCCTGTTGTCCTGCAAGCAAGAAGAATCAATCCGATGGGTTAGAAAGGCAAGAAAGTTGGCACTCCGTGACACTTACAAGGGAAGAAGAGCGCGTCGCATCCCGTGAGACGCCTCGATGCTCTGTGTACAAGGCGAGTCGCTACCGAACACGGACAAGGCCGTTCGCGCTGAAACTCATACACGGACACTGTTTGCACATCACTCTACGTCGCTCTCTGATATGTTTACCCTGAGCAACGCAAAAAGTACCCGCTTCGCTCTCTCATAATACAGATCTCCAATCCCGCCTAGGCTACACATATCAAAGCTATTTGCCCGACAGTAGCTACAGGCTCGAGAGCGAGTTACGCTGATCTAAGATTGTTTGTACACAAACTCACAGCTATAGGCGCTGCTGTACACAAATAACAGCCCAGCTCAGCAAAGCCATAGCTGGGCTGTTCTTCGTAAAAAAAAAATTTGTTGTTTTGACATCAGCTCCCGTGTCTGCGTTGTTGGTTTCGAAGCGATTCGTGAAGTTTAGAGATAGCGCAGGAAAAAGAAGGGCAATAATATCAACTTGAGGGGGCTGGGGCTTCACTACTGAGGCAGAGCCTGCCAAGGTTTAGCGACCGAAAGCAACACAGAGGTTTTGAGGCATGCCGCATAGTAGCATGCCTCACAACGAAGATCAGACAAATCCATGTAGTACCCATCATTCACATGGCGCTATAGCTCCTTATAATAACGTTTCTAAGAAACTCTATGGTTCTAAAGCGGATACATGTTGAGAACAATGCGCAGATATATGTATATATAAGTAGAAAGTACTACATAAAACTAACTTGGCAAACTGAGCGGGTCTTGTTTATTGTCTTGTTACCCTACGGAAGGGGGCAGCAGTCTTTCTGGACTGGAAATACATTGTTGCTGTGAGATGTTGTGAATGAATGGATGATATGAATAAACATTTATTACAAGCGCAGAGGTTCGCCTTACATGGAACTGAGAGCTATTAACGCTTATTGAACGAAGAGGGAGAGTAGAAAGAACGCATGTCCTCACATGTTATTCTACAGAGGCTGTAATGCACGATAGCATAATGATATCTGATCACTTCGGGATTAGCTATCGACATTTGCACGACTTATATCTTCTACGTTGTCGTCTTCTGTAACTTTTGTCGCCCAATAATGTACTGATCCCTACTTGATGTTGTCTATAGGTGTACAACGTCAGTTAAAGTCAACCGGAAGCAACACAGCCCAATTGCTTCTAATCATGTGCGTGCCATGTAAGAATTAGTGTTGCCCTTGATTCTGAGACCTTATTCTAGCGCTTTGTGATTTCTTAGTCTGTTGTTCTGCAAAGAATTCCAGATACTTTGCCATATAGCTCACTCATGTGCTTATAAGGGGCCATAAAGTCATTAGCTAACTTGCCGAGAAAGATGTCCTTGATTCTGAGACTTTATTCTAGCGCTTTGTGATTTCTTAGTCTGTTGTTCTGCAAAGAATTCCAGTTATTTTGCCAGATATATAGCTTACTCATGTGCTTATAAGGGGCAAAAAAGTCATTAGCTAACTTGCCGAGAAAGATGCTCCTGATTCGTGCTATCTGTTTGCTGTTTTTAAATAACTGAAAGCTGGACAAGCGGATTAAAGGCGAATGCAATAGAAAGAGAATTTTTTTGTATATACTTACTTAACCTAGTTCGCCAAAAACAGTGCGAGGCAAGGTACTTTCTACAGTGATTATAAGGCAAAAGAATTAGAAGGCTCATGGGACGAAAAATCCGATGTCCGGCGTTATGGCCCCAAAATTCCTGGTACCAGATTTTATAGGGAGTCGAACCTTCAATCTCTGGTGAGAGTCGAACCCACTTGGAGATATGGACGAACCGGCCATATAGCCAAGTTGGATTCCATTTGACATCGTGAAGGTTGAGAGTCAAAACCACGAGCTTTGGTGCTATTAAAGCGAAGCGATATAAAGTACATTTAATGAAGATAAAGTTAATGCGCTCAAACCCATGACCGTCGGTGGGAGACGATGCCGCGACCTTTGGTACTAACTAGGACGAAGGTAATTAAAACAGAGGTAATTAAGTTATAATAATTAAGACACTCGAACCCACAGCCTTTGGTGGCAGAAAACAGGAGGAAGTAACAACGAATTCCAATGAAAATGTCAAGTAATGTAACGAATGTCTTGCGACCACGCGGGCTTTCGCCTTCATCCTCTCTAGTGTATACTAATAAGTTCCGAATAATGAATATCTCATTCAGGAATCGTAACAAGAGAAAGTGGACCTGGAAAAGCCCTAATGGAGAAACGAGAGATGAAATAGATTTCATACTCTCTGCCGATCCCAGCATAGTGCTGGATGTAGAAGTGTTAGATAGGGTAAAGTGCGGTGATGATAGGTTAGTGAAATCTAGGATTTCCCTCAATATGAAGAGAGAAAGAGTAAAATTAGTCAAGAAGAAACAGAGCAACCTAGATGCAGCAACGGTAAAAGCAGACCAATTCAGGCTGGCGCTTGTAAACAAATATGCAGCTTTAGGACAGAAACATGAAGATGGCATAGAGGTAATGAGTGAAACCGTAACTAGGCTCATTTCAGAAGCAGCAGTTGAAGGGGGAGGTAAGGCACCAAAGCAAGCAGTAGGTAAGCTTTGACAAAGGACCTAAGAAAGAAACGACTAAGTCTGAAAGTGTTCAAATCAAGAGATCAGATAGAATTCGCTGAATTTTCAAAACTCATCAAGAAGAACGTAAGTGATATTGGAAATGATAAAGTGAGAAAGAATGAGGAAGCTATAAAAAATGCCCGCAGCGTGAAATAAGTGAGAAGAAAACTTGGCATAGAACAAGCCAAGATGCATGCACTGAAAGATAAGCAAGGTAATATCAGCAATTTCGAATATATAGTAAAAACAGCCAAATAATTCTATACTGACCTGTACAGTACCCGAGCTGCCATGCTACTTTCATTCGAAGTAGTAATGTACAGGACACAGAGACTCATTCTATAACTAGTGATGAACTTAGAAGGACCTTGCAAGACATGATCCGGGGAAAAGCGGCAGGAGAAGATGGAGCAACAGTCGATTTCATGCTATATCATGCTTCAGAGATATCATGCTTGGAAAGTTTGCGGACCTTTATGCGCAATGCCTTACGACTCCAAGTGTGCCAGAGAACTGGAAGAATGCCAACATTATACTAATCCACAAGAAGTGAGACATTAAAGAATTGAATAATTATCGGCCTAGTAGCTTGCTTTCAGTATTGTATAAGATATTCACCAAGATAATTTTCAATAGAATAAGGAGAACACTTGCCTTCAGTCAATCAAGAGAACAGGCTGGCTTCAGGAAGGGATATGCTACAATCAATCACATCCATATCATCAATCAAGTAATCGAGAAATCTACAGAATACAATCAACCTCTCTAATGGATTTCATAGTTTATGAACAGGCATTTAATTCAGTAGAAATACCAGCAGTCAGGTTGGCGTTAGCTAATAAAAGAGTACAGACCACCTATATACGTAAACGTCTTGGAAAATATCTACAGATATTCCGCAGCTACATTAATTCTGTACAAGTAGGAAGATGTCTATAAAGAAAGGGGTTAGACAAAGAGACACAATCTCTCCAATGCTATTCACTGCGTGCGTGGAAGAAATATTTAAGGTATTAAACTGGGAAGGCTTAGGAGTGAGGATCGACGGCGAATGTCTCAGCAATCTTCGGTTTGCAGATGATATTGTCCTGTTCAGCAACATTTGGGACGAATTACAACAAATATTTGAGGACCTTAACAAAGAAAGTGCAAGACAGGGATTGAAGGTTAATATGCAGAAGACAAAGATAATCTTCAATAGCCTGGTAAGGGAACAAGAATTCAAGATCGCCAGTCGATCCTGCACATGAGTACGTTTATCTAATTCAATTATTGACAGTGGACACTCATCATGAGAAGAAAATTCACATAAGAATAAAAGTGGGTTGGATTGCATACAGCAGGCACTGCTATATCCTGACTAGGAGCTTACCACTATCATTGAAAAGAAGGATGTACAATCACTGCATTCTGCCGGTGCTAACATATGGGGCAGAAACTTGGGGGTTGACAAAGAAGCTCTAGAACAAGTTAAGAACCGCGCAAGGAGCGATGGAGTGAAAAATATATAGAAGATACTCTAATTGACCTTAAGAGAAAAAAATGTAGGTGGGCAGGACATGTAATGCGTAGGATGGATACCCGGTGGACCATTAGAGTTACAGGACAAGTGCCAAGAAAAGGGAAGCGCAGTCGACAACGGCAGAAAACTAGGTGAGGGGATGAAATTAGGAAATTCGCAGACGCAAGTTGAAATCAGTTTGCGCTGCACAGGGGTAACTGGAGATCGCTCCTGCAGTGGACAGGCTAATGATGATGAAGTGACTGTGAACTTTTTTCTGCTTTCTTTTACACTCCGACGCAGAATTTATCTTCTTTTTCATTCCTGGTCGGTTTTGTTCACTTTGTTAAATACTTTGCTACTTGTTCTCTACTTGTCGATGTTTTGTATAGCACTCACACTTGACATTGTAATATAAATTGCACATCATTGCTCCTCTTACTGAATGCCTCTCTTGAGGACTGTAAATTATTTTTAAGTAACATTTTTTCAAACATAATTTTGATTCCACTTCTCTAAGCCTCGTACAGCCATGACGTCAATCCGGCCGACAATATGATACTACGCGGTATTAACCAACGAATGCCTACCAGAAAAAATATATTTTGTTATCGCGTTAACATTTCACTGTTGGCCCTTAGTGTGCGATATTATCTTATATCTTTATCTCCATGTGTTTCTTGCGCTATTTCTTTACATCTCTATAGTACTCAACCTTAGCCTTCCACTGCAGTTAATGTTTGTTTTCTTTTCTGCGCCGATTGCGCACGCATTACGTTATTAATCATCTATTGATTGCTTTGAAATGTGTCATTTGCTTGAATATCTGTTCGGCACCTTGTTAGGTTATCTAAAATGAACATATTGTGCAATATCGCGCTTCTTGTTGCTCAACAACATTTTTGAAGGAGGGAAAAATAATGTGACGAATAATCAAACACAAATTCGACTCAAGAAAGCTTCTTTGCACACTTGTTCCCATTCACTGCCAGGAAGGGGCTAACTTTTTCATCAGTCTAAGCGCGGGCAGGCGCAGTTTGACAACAAATCTGAGGATGTCGGGAACCCTCAATCTTCTGCCATAGTGAAATTCGGAAATTGCTCCCTATCATATGTAGGGCGCGCAGTAGTTATATTGCGAGCCTGCTTCATTAGGGCGGGAGTAATGTGAGCTCGTACAAAGCCGCTGGGTCGTCGACAAATGACGCGAGTTAACGACGTCCTGGAAATGAAGCGAGGAATCTGAGATACGCGGACGGTTTTCGCAATAAGCAGCCGGGCTAGCATGGTTGGTGAGATGTATGGTCGAGCGAATATCCATGCATCCCCTGCGATGCGCTTTCCTTTCATTGTGTTGTTCGTTTGTTGTTGTTTTTCATACCCTCACTGAGCGCGTTGAAAAGTCTATAAATGAAGGTCGTGTTTCTCAGCTTTCATGGCTTTCGCTGGGTGCGTGAGGCGCGCATATGTGGTTCTGGTTACGCCGCTGTTGGTATAACCACGTCCGATGCGGTGCCTGTAGCATAATATGAAAAAAAAAAAGCGGTTCACAACGAGTCATCTGAATTTAGTAGTGACACTTCTAAGAAACCGAAACACGCCCAGCGCCCCTAATCAATCGCATGCGCTAAGTACTAGTCAGGCGGGAACAACGATTGTGCGTGGCAATTGTTCCAGCTTCGCTCCGGACAACGCCCGTCTTGTCTCTTATGCTGCCGATACGCACGAGCACGGCTGCACGCAGGTACCTGGCAGGCTCGCAAAAAAAAGAAAAGAAAATCAAGACCCCGAAATCAAGATTTTGCTTCCTATTGTCATTAAAATTTTGCTTACTCCCCCTAACGCAACCGATTTCATTGAATTCTGCGGTTTTCTATAAGAACGTCCTTAAGTTTCACATCTATTTGGATTGGCAGTCGGAGTTGGTTCCCAGCTCAATCTTTCTCTTCAAAGCAGGAATGCTACTCGTGTATATTGTCGCAGAGAAATTGAACCGTTCCTGTATGAGCCATTTCAAATATACAGTTACGATGGCTGACGCGGCTCTATATTTATTCTCGCGGGTATTATTTCTTCGACCATTTTCCCCTGTACCTGTGTGCATTCTGTTTCATTTTTATATTATTATTCGCTTTCTTGCCTTAGAAGCTCATTTTACAAACCAAACCAAGTCACTTCGCCGTTAGACTTGCCTGTATGAGCAG
This sequence comes from Dermacentor albipictus, assembly GCF_038994185.2. NCBI lineage: Eukaryota > Metazoa > Arthropoda > Arachnida > Ixodida > Ixodidae > Dermacentor > Dermacentor albipictus. Next base: position 24,660,269 of record NC_091823.1, read on the forward strand.
ATATTGGCTTTATACGCGACACCACTTCACAAATGGCGCTCGGGCGGAGCCACTGCTGGTAGTTTTCGCAAGGCTACATCCGCCTGCTGCTGTAGCAACTCTCCTGCGCCTCCTCTTACTGCAGTTGTTACTCACAAGGCGGAATTCTAGACAGAGATTTCTTTAGTGAACATGGTGTAGTAGTTTGACGTGAAATCGAAGTTAGTTCCCTCTTCAATCAACCATGACACGCCACTGAAGAGAGCTGCGGGGAAGTGTACGCGAGCGGTTGTTCTTGAACGGCGAGTTTAACTAGTTTGTCCATATGTAGTGTTTGTTGTCGATAGTACTGCTACTCATAAATGTAGCGGGAGCAGTCGCAGGAGACTTAAGTACTACGTCTGCTTCTCGACCGAGAAATTTGCGAGATGCACGGGACACGCATACATATGGGACAAGATGAAGCGCCTGTTGGAGAACTACATGACACAGTAAATAATATTCGTAATGTCGCACACGAGCGTCGGAATCCTGGAACAAATCGCGAACATGTGCAACACATTCCAACAATGAGGATGTGTCATTCTATGATGCTGCGTTTCCGTTGCGTGTTCAGCTGTGCACTTGCTTTTTCTTAAAAAAAAAAAAAAACGACGGGGCTATTATGACAGATGGTGATCACATCGTGCGCTCCTTCACGCCAGCCGGCATTTTCCACACCACGATGCACTTTTCTTTTCAAAGCGAAGTTTTCTTTGGGAACCTTCTCGGACTTTGCTGATCGTGGCTGCGATCTTGCCAAATAGCTCACTACGGAAAATAAACGAATTACGTGTTAAATGCTGGAAATCGAACCTCGTTCTCCCAGCACTATACAGTAAAATGTTCTAACTACGAGGTCACAATTGTACGCACGCTCCCCTCATTCCAATGCCAACTAGCACTTTGAGATTACAGACATGGTATAGAATGTCTGATGCAGAACGTGCGGCAGCACCTGACCGCACGCGCCAGTTTTCACTACGCCAAACACTGAAGACTGAAACGGGTGAATAATAGTTAAACGGTTAAACCTACCACTGTGCTCCGCATTGCACTTCTCCCTGCATGCGCCTCCCCTCGTAATTCTTTTCTCTACGAGCATCACACGACCCCTTCGTCCTTGTGACGCCATTGCGTCGACGTCTCACAGTGTGCATCCGCGTGAAATGCTATTTGCATGTCGGCATAACTTGTTAAGAGTGTTGTGCCTCAACATAAACACTGTGTGGTTTTAAGGTTGTGACCCGTGCGGTGCTTAAACAGAAATTAATGTTGTGTCAAATTACTTGTTCCACAGAATGACAACGAAGGATTTCAACACGTTAGTTGGATTTCCATAATTTTTATTTTGTGCCTTTTTCTCTGTTCTTTCTCGTTCACATTGCAGTCTTTGTGTGTCTCTGTCAGCTGCACCGGGTAACCAACCGGATTCTTACTGGTTAGCCTGCCTGCCTTTTTCTCTTTATTTTCTTTAATACATTCTTTATAGAGCGAGCAAAAGATCAAACAAGATCAAACCATTCATGTAGTAACATGGTTTTATCGAACTGAAGACGAATTTTGACCATTCCATGAAAAATTCGCTAAAGTTTAGGCCTACGAAACGCTCCCCACGATAGTTTTAGCCTAACACTGTTGCTATACAATACAGTGATTAGAGCCAGAATTGTATTTTATACAAGTGTTACACATATCAATATTCCTGGTACTGTCTGCGGCTCTAAAGAAGTGTTTCTATCTGCGGAACTTGCAGTGCTATACATTTAATCACAATGCGCTCTTACCCTTATTGGTCTAGCCCGCAGAATCCCAAACAATATTCTTGCCCTCAGCCATTCGCCTTTACCGCTTTGCCCTCATACACAAGAGTCAGAGGCAAATTTACGATTCCTATAACACTAGCTGTCTCGCGCCAAATTGCTCCGGCCTCACAAAAAAACCAAAAGCCGTCTCGCTCGGGGACAAACCCCGACAACTGACTTTCAACGTGTCGCCGCCCCTTCCAATTAAAGGAAAGGGTCACCGTGGCGTGGTGAACGCTGAACGCTGCGCGGTGCATCCGCGCTGGTCCCTCCTCCATTTAATCTTGGCTTCCTCGCAGCCAGCCCAAAGCGGCTGCTCGCCTTCGCGCGCACACCAGACGCGTGCCTTTTGTGCCCCGAAGCTGGAATCCACAGTCGTCGACATCCATTTCTCCGGCCGCAGTCCTATTGAGCGTGGCGTGCTCTTTCCTCCCCAGGGCTCTATTTTGACCCCTTGCGCCGCCTCGCGGTTTTGTTTACTTGGGCACCGCGTTGCTTGTGTTCCGCTGCATTCTTATCATTCCCCCTTTCTTCTTCTGCTTCTTCTTATTCTTCTCGTGCTACTCTCGCGCCTTCTTTTGTGCGGTCGACGACGATAAGAAATGGAAAGTTTGCGTTCTGTGGTCTTGCTGGAAGCAGTAGGAAACGGTGGCGGACTGCATTTCGAGCCGGAACCAACTCTTATCGTTGAATATACGCGCGCCGTTCATATACGCTGGCACATCTCTTCTGCCGCATTCCTTGAACGATACTTTGCTGGGCTTGGGAACGGCGTCCCTCTACTGTATATGGAGAAGGTTCAGCGCTGGAAGTGCGCCATGAGCGCTCGCCCCAAAGTTGCCGGCCCGTCCGCATATTTTGCCGGGCACTGTCGAAAAGAATTCGGCGCAGACTGGCCATTGGTTTGTGTTGTCCAGTGTGGAAATATTAGTACTACTGCTGCTACACTACGAAACAACTGTTTGCACTATTGGGTGTTGAATTAAGGTGATCGCCACAGGCGCGGACATAGTGTGTCACAAGAGATATCACTAAGCATTTAAACAGGGCTTATTTCACTGACGTGTACGCAGGGTGTTCCAAGTACCATGCACCAAGATTTAAAAATAGGCAAATGCCACGTAGCTGGACAGAACCAAGGTAATCTCTGTCGTCGCTTGGAGATGCTCAGATTATTTTCTACATTACGCCTAATTACATAATTACACCTAATTATTTAATCAGCCTCTCAAATGTATTTAGATGAAAAGTGTCAATGATAAAATTGTAGAGCAACATGAGAAACTCCCCATACAGCTTTCTATTGATCAATACGTGCTACACTAAAGTGTTTTTCCGAGTGTCAAAGAAGCCTACGAATGCACGCAAAGTGCCCCGAACGAGTAGTGGCGCGGCAACTTTGCCTCTATTCGAGGGCTTCTTTCTCGCTCGGAAAAGTACTTTTGTGTAGCACGTATTGATGAACAAAAAGCTGGATCGAGAGTTTCTCATGTGGCTCTATAATTTTCTGAGTGAGGCCTTTCACCTAGGTGTAATATTTGAGAAGTTGATTAAATAATTAGAACTAATTACGTAATTAGGCGAAACACAAAAAATAATATGAGCAGCTCTAACCGATTGCAAACAACATTACATCGGTTCTATCCAGCTACGTGGCATTTACATATTTTTAAATTATGGTGCATGATATTGAGACATCGTGTAGGTTTCTTACGTTAGTGATTATATTTCTTTTCCTTTGTGTTATCGCCGATCTCGTAGTGCCGACAGAAATGGTTCCTTCGAAGGTGTGTTTTAATGTAGAAAGAGTAAAAAGACAAAAGAAAAATCCGAGTACACCTAGGCACTTCTTATGAGTTGTGAATGCGAAACACTAATGTCGAATTGAACGTCGCTGAGCGGTCCTTCGACTTATGAACTCCTCTCGGGCAAGCGAGTGCATTCAGAAGCCTGGCGCGTTTTCATTTGGTCTTACCTAGGCGCAGTTAGAACGCAGGCGGGAGCTTGCGCGGACAAGGAAAGCGCGGATAACACGGGCTTTCGAGAGCGAGGGTGACGTGGCGTCGCGGCGATGCCCTTTCCCCTCACGCAACAGCTGATGCACTAATGCGGCAGCAGGTCTGCTCTTTCGGCCGCTCTGCTCCGTCGAGGCGCGGTCGTGCCGTGGTACTGGAGCCAACGGGAATTTAAGTTCCGCTTCGCTGCTACAGATTCCGGCCGCCGGCTGTTTCGCTCAATTGGCCACTTGACGCTTTCGCATCAAAGAGTAAAGCACGAAATTGAAGAGAGCTAGTCAAGTGCTACGAAAATAACGTTAGTCTAGCCAACGACGTTGACTTCTGCGGAGGGTTTGCTTGACTATATGAGATGACTTATTTCTTAATTCTGTAGGACCTTTCTTCTTTCATTTTACTGTTGCAAGGACGATGTGCTGACGTCGGTGCTTTGATGCGGTGCACCGACGGATATATGTCCGCATTATCGCTTGCTCCAGCTACGAGCGTAAGTTTCCCCCTCTAGCTATTTAGTAGAGAGAGAGAAATACAAAGGCAATGATCTTGACGAGAAAGAAGACCTAGTTTCATATCCTAGAAGGGAAACGTTGGAAGGGACTTAAAGAGTAAAAAAAGAAGAAGAAAAGATAGACGATCAGATAGACGTAAATGTGTGCACAAGAATCTCGCTTCGGTATGAAGTTAAGAAAATATTCAACTTGCCTCTTGTTACAGCCACCAGGTTTGTTTGCAGTGGATCTCAAGCCACATGGAAAAATGCAGAAAATGATGTAGCTGACAGGATGATTGCTGCGGCGCCTATATAATATGAGTGAACTTACACCCCTACTATTTGCTAAATCCGACGCGAAAACGGCACTTCAGGGACTGAGGCGCAAGTTATCAAACACCATGTGGTTTGATGAGTGTACAAAATCATCTCCTTTGTACGACATAGACCATTTGTTACGCTTCTAAACAAACCTCAAGTTAGTATAAGCTTTAGGCGCTCTCTACGTCTCGAAGTGATCTACACACCCCGTTTTCTATATTGCATACGGAAAAGGCCGCCTTCAGGCTGCGTCCATTGTAGCATCCTGGAAGCTGGTGTAGAACATACCCTCATCGAATGTTCACAACATTAACAAACCGGAAGACACTTCGAGACCATCATGATGTCCTAGTAGTTTGGCGTCCCTTATATGTAAAGAAATTGGTCTGTATTTCATCCTGTCCCTATAAACAAAGAATCTATGAAAGGCTTGCATGGCATCCTTGTGGATAGTGACCTCATTAGTTCCTTGTGCACCGTGACATAGTCGTGCCATTGACATTTTGTGCACTTTTGTGTGCTGCGCTTGTGTCACCTCAATTTATTATCATAATATGCTTTTCCGTGTCAGTAAAATTATGCGCTCTGCACTGAACTATTTCAACACGAGCAGGCGCTACTCGTGCTTGTCACACGTCATGCGCCGCCTCTGCGTCATGCGCCGCCTCTGCGTCATGCGCCGCCTTTGCAAGTTGCAAGGTTGCAACTATGTCAAGGTTTTTTGCTCTTAGAGTGCATGTAGTGTGTTTATTTCGTTGTATGAGCGAGCGTGAAAGCCTTTAATTATGTTTTTATTAATTTTATTATCCAGTCCAGTGCGTGCGCGCATGTGTATATACGTGTGTACGTACACACACCCGCTTGCGTGCTTTCGTGCCAAAGTTTCCAAGGTTCCCATACAGGCGCACTTAAAGGACAACCTGTTTAATTCACCCATATTGGTTAAACACAGGCAATGCCATAGCAAGCCTGACGTCGACAAAGCCCCTACACATGGCATCTATGCAAGGTGACATAGACTATACTGTAGTGGAACATTGCATGATGTGAACTCATTTAGTAAATACACAAGCACCTACGCCAAAAAAGCTTCGCTTTCATTGATTAGCAAAGCGGGTGGGACTCAGATAGCTTTACACATAAAGGGCAGTTATTTGCTTGAAGGGTGGAGGAAGAGGTGGAAAAGAAGGAAGGAATGGTAGGGAGGTCAACTAGGCACACGACCGGTTTGCTACCCTACACAGCGGAAGAGTTTAGGGGAAGAAAAGAAAGGCGAGAAAGGGAAGAAGGTACTATTACTGTGAATACGTGTGGTCGTCCATAACTTCACGCCTATAATCGGTCACTGAGGCCCGTCGATTCCATGAAACGTAGCAGTGCCCGTGTCGCTTTGTAAGCCTACGACGCGTGGGTCCATGGTCCGAGAATCTTGTAGTCTCTGAAAATGGTCTGTTATCTAATCGGTTTACTACCCTCTGAAGAACGTCGAGTTCGATCTCATAGAGATTACAGAAACCCTACACGTGCTCGGTCGTGTCTTCACATGAAGGTAACGCTGCATAAATGTCCAATTCCGAAATGCACACCCGCTTTATCGCAATGCTGAGTGACAACAGCCAAGTGAGCTTTCTCATCACACGCACTCCCATCGCATCGGGCGAAGCGAGAAATAAGAATGCTATTCAGCAATCACGAAGGCGAGAAGTGCACGATCTGTCGGCGACTGCTCCTTATGATATGACCACGCGGAGCGCTCCAACAATTTCGCGAAATCGTAAGACCATTGCATCGACTTGATGGCGCTTATGACAAAGGCTGCGCCTCTTGGTGGAGATATCACTGTGCATATTTATCTTAGCTTGAACTTTGCGAATGTCTGCTTGTGTGACAAGTTTTCCTATGTTAGGCAGCCAAAAAAGAAACACCACGGACAGCTGCTGCTGCCCGTGGTATCTTTGTTTGTTGGCTTCCAATGATATGACTAATAAAAATCGGGCAATTCGGTTTCCTTTCTTAAGGTTTTCTATCACTCACATATTTTTTGTTTGTGTTCCGCAGTGTACTCTTGTGCCCGACGCTTGTGCTTAGGCCACTTGAACTCTGTGCGTTCGTATGTCATATGAACTCGGCTTTGTTAATATTTTTTATTCAATGCAGCTTTTTTCATGTGCTTATTCTGATTGACAAGAAATTACCGGCTCCGTTAGTTGCCTTTGATACCGCTTCACGACGATGAAATAAAAACCTAAGGAACTGGTGGATGGGATGACCATAATCTCTCATATTCAATAGCACTGTAAGATACTCAATTACGAGTTTCTGCATGAGACAGCCACAGTTCCTGCGGGCCCCTTGTAATACTGTTTTTTTTCCACTCCACAGTTCCGCGAAAGTGAACAAAATGTCAGAAATTTTTATTCTTTTTTTCTTAATCAATTCCCATTATAGCGGCTATTTTCTCAGCACTTTCAGCATACCGACCAAGTCATTCCACCTGGTTTCGTCCAGCGAACTAAGAACATTAATCATTACGCTTTTGCGGACACAGCTCTTATCTCGCATCCGTTAACGAGTTATTACATCATGGTGCACTATAACCCTTATTAGCATCGCCGCTTTTCTCCGCTTTCACTTTCAACACAGAAACTGCAAGACCAAGAACAGCTCGTCATATTAAGCAACAATGGAACTTTCTCAAAATAGCTTTTTTTTTACGCCTCGGCAAACGTTTCTGGGAAGGACCCGTGCTCGCGTTCGTCACTGAGTACGCCGGAAATCACGACGTACCGCGCTGGTCCTCGACGTTCATAAATGTTCAAGAAAATTCATAACACTTTATTTTATCGTTTCAAAGGACGGGGCATATAATGTTATTCTTTCCTTGCCTCTGCAGAACGCTCAAGTAAACGCTGCCTCTTATTCCGCCACACTTGAAAACAAGAACAAAATTGCAGCTTCAGAACTGAGAATTGTGAAAGCAACTGTACCATCATTCAGAAGGCAGCCTGTTGAATCGAGCAGACTGCATGCGCCATATTGCAATTAAGCATCGATATAATGGCGGAAATTTCTCTGCTCGAGTCGAGTACAGGCTATGTACAAGTTATGAATACAGGCTATGAACTTGGAGGTTCTTGTATTTTTTTCTTCAATGCAGAACTTTAATATCTCGACAACCAGAAAGACGACCCACTACTGTGTTTTCGCGTGACTGCCCGTGCAGAGAAGGTGGACTACTTCCGGGGCCAAACGCAATGGCGTACGTAAAGGAGGAGGAGGAATAAACGTTTATTGCTCGAAATGACGACAAAGTGTTTTTTCCTCGCCCTAGGTGGGTGGCTTTCTCAGTTCAGAAGGTAAGTTTCTTTAATGCCCACCTCGGCTAAGTTATAGTAGCTAGTGTACTAGTTATGCCGCATTGCCTTTAAGAACATGGTCTACCACAGATGAGCGGTTATTAAAACAAAATGGATGATGCGCTTAGCTCCGGACGTTACACTGCGCGCGCGTTCGTTATATGAAGTAGTATCACGGATGTTAGTCCATATTAATCACCATCGGGAATGTATGCCTCGCATAACCAAAGAACCGGTCCTGAAGCCCAGTACGACAGGCTGCGTCTGCTAATGTAGGCCGGCACGTGCCTTGTATACTTAATGAAGGACTTTTTGCGAACCTACAGGGTCGTTATGCACCATTGGCGTTGCGCACTAGCAGCAAGTTTCTTAGTTACGTGGGCGAATATTGCTTTAGCGCGCACAGTTCTTCAACGCTGTTGTCGTGGTTCATGCTATAACCACTTAAAAGAAATTATTCCTCCAAGCAGAGTGCCTTGCTTTGCAATTTATGGTGGCAAAGACGGTAAAAATATAACGCGAAAGGGCAACTTGAGCATTGCGGTACTGCTTCGTGGCGGAAGAAGAGCGCTGAAAATGATACAAGAAAAAGCGCACAGTTCTGTCATCTCGTTTTTTGTTCCGTTTCTGTAGCTGCTTTTATGTGACGACTCAGAACTATTACGCGTAGTGCTCCAAGTCTGATTTCTTGCTTTCGAATTGCACCGCATCTACCGTTGGCCAATGGCGATGATTATTATTCAGAGTTGCCCGGAGAACAAAATCTTAAGTTTAAATTTAGATCAGTTTAAATCTCGTGTATAGTTACACCAGGTAACGGAGATGAATCGTCGGTTTAGTGGTTCCGTCGTTTTGAAGCTGACTGCGTGTTGAGCTTCGTATAGTATTCGTTGTATATACAGCAACTACTCTGTTGCTATTACAGATGCGCTGGGTGCTTCTACAGCTGTCACGAAAATATTCACGCTAAGTTGTCCTCCGCTCCGTGTTCTCGTGCAACCGATGTCACTGCAGTGCACACCGGCCTCGACAATTCTTTCGTAATACGCATCATGCAAGCCAACTAGGAATACATTTATTCGAGTCTCATCAAATGACCCGCCGCGTTGGCTTAGTAGCTATGCGTTGCGCGGCTAAGTACGAGGTCGTGCGATCAAATCCCGGCCGTGGCGGTCGCATTTCGATGGGGGCGCAATGCGATAACGCACGTGCTCTGTGCATTGGGAGCACGTTAAAGAAACCGTGGTGGTCAACATTCATCGGCAGTACCACACTATGGCGTGCTTCATAATCAAATCGGGGTTTTGGCGTGTAAAACCCCAAAATTCAATTCAATTCATTTGTTATCAAATGAGGTGTGCTGTGTTATAAAGGCAGTTACGTTTTCCACTAGAGCTGCCGGGAATGAATTTTTGTTGCCTGAATCAGTGGTGGCTCTATCTATAGTTCGGATACAAAACGTGTCGCATGTCATATGTGTATTTGGTTTCGTATTACACCCGCCGTGGTTGCTCAGTTGCTATGGTGTTGGGCTGCTGAGCACGAGGTCGCGGGATCGAATCCCGGCCACGGCGGCCGCATTTCGATGGGGGCGAAATGCGAAAACACCCGTGTGCTTAGATTTAGGTGCACGTTAAAGAACCCCAGGTGGTCAAAATTTCCGGAGTCCTCCACTACGGCGTGCCTCATAATCAGAAAGTGGTTTTGGCACGCAAAACCCCAAATATTATTATTATATTGGTTTCGTATTACTTACGTACACCCGTCACTGGCACGAAAAGCGATTCGTGCACTGGTGCAATACTTGAAGTGCGCCGGCTTAAGAGACCGTTTATAGTGTCCCTGTGTATAGTGTTCCTCCCACACGCATTCAATGCTCACTCTCTCCCTTTTCCTCTTTCTATTCCCCTTTCCCCCACCCCAATGTAGGGTAGCAAACCGGGTGCTCTTCTGAGTGACCTCCCTGCCTTTCCTGTCCTTGCTTTCTCTCTCTCTCTCTCTCTCCTTGCTACAACAGAAATGTGGTGCTATGCTTCTTGGCTAGGGGGCTCTAAATTCCAACCATGTTTCAAGCTTGTCGATGATCATGAACGCCAGTATGCGCTGTTCCTAGATTTCATCTAGAGCATTGCGGCTAGCTTAAGCACCCACTGTTCCAAATCGACTGAATACTGTACAGAGGAACGGAACAAAACATTGTTGAGGTGCAGAATGGACAGGAAAATAGAAAGAGCAATATCCACGTGTGACGGGCCCTCTGGAGTTTTCTTTTGGATCACAAACGCAAGGGTTGAGTTGGTGATCCAGGGCGTCGTTAATTACGCTTAGTGAGCGTCAACTTCGCAAAGAAGAATTTTTGCATGTAGCGAAAAATTGCTGTCGCATGTGACATTTAATTATATTGTTTATAGCTTGTCTGAGAAGGTGTCGTGTGTTGTAATGAGTGGCTGACTTTGCTGTTGATTGTTATTTTGAATATTGTAACTATGTGGTGGAATGATTTTCTTTCCAATTATTGCTCTCTTACACATGTACGTATTAATTTGTCTTGTTCCTAAGAATGTTGCCCGCATTCTATTCCCCTTCCTGCATGAGCCTGAAGAATGCTTACAATATGCCTGAAAAATTTAAAAAATCAAGAACAAATCTAAAAAAGCCAAGAAGAAGCGAGAAATGCGGTCCGAGCGCTGCACGTCAACTGAGTGTTATTAGAATCTTTCAAATATGCTCGCTCGGAGGAACACTGACCACGATCGAGGCTGCAAACGCCCTTATTGACAATTACATTGAGAGACAAGAGATATGAAGACCCTAAAAACAAATAACTTCCTTCTTCCTTCCCCAGTGCAGGATAGCCTTCCGGGCTCCAGCTTGGCTAGCTCCCTTCCCTTTCGCTTATGACTTCTCTCTGTCTCGTTCAACCAAACAAGATTACTACAACACGCATGTTAGGCTTTCGTTAAAGTTTATGTTTTTCCCATTCCCCTTTATCTCAGTGTGTAGTAGTCGGCCAGGGACAGGATGCTCCGGCACGCCTTTCCATTTTACCGCCCATTAAACTTTTTTTTCTCTCTACCTACCTTTCGTTCAACTTCTGCAACACACACTTGTTGGGGTTGTTGCTGATAGCAAGGACTTGAAAAAAATTATCTGATCGCCTGGTACTTCCCCTCGCGCACTACACGCGTGACGGCGTAGGCTGGATAGCGCATAGGCACTGGTGACAATTGTATGCCAAATGTCTCCCCACTACCATTGCTGCCCGGTGCTCTCGCAACCTGTCATCAAGAGAGCACCCGGGTATACCGACGTAGCATTCCCCGCGGGAAAATGACATCTGTTACACAACTCCTACTCTGCATGACACGAAGCGAGCGCCACGCATGCTTCTTTGAAAAACAAAATGTGACAGGCAAATAAAAGATGGCCCACATTTTCCCCGTGCACGGTGAATGGGAGAAAGAGTAATAGCACTTGCAGAAAGAAGCATGCGCCACGCTTCGAGCCATGCAGCACTGGCGTTGTAGAGAAGATGCCGCTTCCCTTCGGCAAATGCTACAACAGTGAGAACTGGTGGTGTCTTAATGACAGTTTCTTTAAAAAGCGCTAAACACGAAGACAAAAGTTACACATACGACAGGACGGGTGTTGAACTTCCAACTGGCGTTTCTTTCAAAGGATCATCTGCTTATGCGTATTTGTGCCTTTTGTCTTCGTCTTTAGCGCGTTTTTATGAAAACTGTCAAGACGAAGCAACTCGCCCAAACCATGGTATTGTTGCTTAATAATAGGCTGTGAGAGCACCACGCAATAGTTGAGACGCAATTATTGCGGGTGGGCATCTTGCAAACTTTTGTCGACAGTGCCCACGTGGTGCAGCCTTCACCGCCACGCGTGCATGGTGCGAGGGGAAAGACAGCTCTATCAAAGAAAGTGTTGAAGAGGTTGCGATCAGCAACAACCACGACAAACGTGCCAGCGCTCCGTCAGTAACGATGACATAAAATGTGCTGTACTATACTTGAACGAAAGCTTAGCACGTGTGCAGTGCGATAAATGTTTTTTTTTTACAAGGCGGAATTGCCTGTTAACCGCTATGTCTTGAAAGTATAAGTTGGAACATTCCCCCTAAGTAACCTACAACTTGCATTGGCAAGCTAAGGTAGTAATATTCGCACTGCTGGAGTCAATTGTGAAGTTTATTCAAGCTGGTGATGATATCATCTCATGTGTAGGATAGTAAACCGGACGCTTGTCTGGTTGACCTCCATACCTTTCCTCTTCAATATTTCTCTCTCTCTCTTTGGCAAACGAGGGGGTTCGCGTACACCACTAGCACGAAGCTTCCCAAATCATCTAAGCTATCGAAACATGCGTCGAAGGAAAAGCTTTTGCTCACTTGCATATTTAAACTCATTAACGGAAAAAGGAACATAATTTCGGAATTATAGGCTCTGAATACAATAAAAGTCATCAAATCACGAAATATATGTGCAATGTAATCAGACACTCAAGTTACTAAAGATCACAAACGATATAGTTATGTACGGAAATTTAATTAGTCGTGCGACGAGCCCAACAGACAAGTTGTGTAAGCGCTGAGTATTGCCAGCAATATGCAGGTGAATTCCAATTATAGCAATATCGGGAACCATTACAACGCGGGCCAACAGTACTATGAAAAAGAGTAATCTTTTCGAATGTTCGAAACGAAACTCCTCATCGAATTCTTAAGAGAGACTGGTTTGATGGACATCTGGTGAAACCCTTCAGAGGTATTGTGCGAGACGCTCGGGCGGAGCAATTGCCGGCCTTGATCGCCAGGCTAAACCCGCCTGTTGCTACAATTCACCACCACCACCACCACCACCACCACCACCACCACCACCACCACCACCACCACCACCACCACCACCACCACCACCACCGCCACCACCGCCACCACCACCACATCGAAACGAAACTTGATAGTGTACTCCTTTGCGGATGCTCCTTGGTCTTCTCTCTCTCTCTCTCTCTCTCTCTCTCTATCTCTCGCGTCAAGTGTGTTACAGGAACCGTCAAAGGAGACTGAATGCAACATACGGATTAATGTCAGAATCGGTCGTGCGGAGAGAAAAAAAGACAAAAGAGAGTAGAAAACCAAGGAGGCTGATCAAAACATAAAATCCGGTTTGCTACCCTACACTGCAGAACGGGGTGAGGAGAAGGTACAAATATAACAAGGGAGAGTGAGACATAAAGAGACAGACAGAGAGAGAGAGAGATCACAGACTCATTATCCCATACGGTCAGTCACCGCACACCATCGCAGCACGCGATCACGTGCAGCGCAATGGTGGTCGTCTTTTTTGTCGTCTTCCTTTTTTTCTTTTTCTTTTTCACACGGACTGCATTGGGCTTGTGTTCTAGCTTGTAAATTTGGATTGCGAACTTGCAGTTTATGTGTCACGACTACTGAAATATTCACGAGAAATCATTCTTGAGTGCTTGTGTATTGCTATGGTTTTGCGTTTTCCCGAGTGTTCCTCTCTTTATTGCACGGCGGACAAGGGGGGTAGCCGGTACCTTTATGAGGCTCCAACGTTTCCTTAGACACAGTTATTAATTAATAAAGGCGTCGCAGTTTTGACGGAAGGGTAGAGCATTTATAGCGATAGCGAAGTATTAGACAACGACACGAAGTTTGTGGCTTCATCGGCCGTAAAAGTTGGAGTAAACGTTCGCTTACACGTGTCACAACAAGTATAGCAACACGCGCACACAGGAAAACATAAACAGATCTGACTCGATGCCCACTTACGCTCTCTGTCACACCGCTGGCCTGATGGAGAGCGCCGGCGGCGGAGAGCGAGTGCTTCGTGCTGTCTCTCACTTCAACGCTTTTCTGAAATTTCGGATTAAGCCACCAGCCATCTCGTCTCGCCTAAACTTTGCACTCGCCGCAGATGACCTCCACAACAGGGCGCGCGGGCTGCGCATGCGCCTGAGCCTGACATGCGCACCTGACAGGCCTGAGCAGCCACGGCCGGGCTGGAGGAGCAGTGCCTTGGTCGCCCTGTACTGCGGTGGCTTACGAGGTGGGAGTGCCAAAATGGTTCGCTTCGATAACAGTCTGCGATGAATGTGAGCTAGAACAGTTGCAAGCGATTGTGTCGTTTCATTGTGACTAAGGCAGTGCGAAAAATCTACTGAGGACGCTGAGGCACTCTATTGTTGCGGATGACCTTTGCCCGAAATGCGGGCGCGAAGTTAACTGTCTCGCAGGGCCGTACCTGAAGTCCGTCACGTGTCAGCCAAATAAACAGACCGAAAAAAAAGAGAAGTAAAAAGGCACTGCGGACAATTTCCCGCCAAATGGACTCTTAATTTGTCGTTGTTTCTCAAAAGACCTATTTTTTTCGTTCACATAATTGTCCGTTTGCAAAGTTCGTCGAACGAACCAAAGGCAGATATAAAATAGGCAGAGAACAGCACTCCCACCAACAACAACGACAAACACAACAAAATAAACAAACATAATTAAATGAATAAATAAATAAATAAATAAGTGCAACTTCAAGCGTTTAGGCGAGTCTTTTTGACTATGTTAGTGTGGGGCTCTTGTCCTTTTTAATCTTGCATGCTCGTTGCTGCGGGCTTCTCTCAAATAGATGCGCGCCGTGGGTGGTACTCTATTCGATCAAGAGAACCTGACACTCCTGCGAGTATGCCTTCAGGGAGTAGTGTTCAAGCGCAGTTTCGCGTTGGCTCACGCTCGGCAATATTGATCACCTGCACACAATCAGAGGGCAAAAAATACAGAAAGAAATATCTGGAGGAACGAGTACATGCAAATGGCTCGAACGGCATCTTAGTGCCACATGGGTGTTCGCGGCACTCCATCTTTCCGTGTAAGGGAAGTGTCAAGAATTTTAGAAGTTAATAATAAATCAAGCATTTTATAAATAAATAATAAATATTCGCATTTACAAGCAGCGCGAGGGAACACATTATTTTCAGTCCGGCGCAACCTACCGGCCCATTCTTACGGGGCTTACTTCAAGTGGACTTCACTACTGCTGAAAACAATTTACCTGCCCTTTACAGGGAACCTTCAAGAAACTAGGTGATCGATCTTCTAAAAGCCTGCGTACGGGTTCATATATACGCGAATATGTTTTTGTATATGAAACTGTTCCTGATTCTTTTTAAAAATCTTATGCCCTGTTAAACGGTTTTCATCACTATGAAATTATAATAAGTGTTGTGTTCCTTTCTATTTCAGTAGCTGACAGGGTAACCGCTACACATCATTTCTTACAGCGTTTAGTTATGTAAGCATATTTTTTTCACTAGGTTAAAGTATATTTATTGGGAAACTGCCATATTATCAAACAACTGCGTAATGTTACGCAACTAAGAACTACCGTACTACTGATCACCCAAACACAATGGAAGCGGGCAAAAGGATACATAACCTCAGAAAACAGCCACGGATGTAGCGGTATTGGTCTACCTTCGAGAACAGCCAAAGGTTTTATAAAAGCGACAATTTTTTTCCTTGTTTTGAAGCAAGCGGAGAAAAAATGCCCTGTGTCGAAAATTGCGGCGCTGTCACTCTTAACTTTCTGTGGCTTTTTGTACAAACCTTCTCTGTCATTATTCGTTCCTAGTCTTCTCAGCGAGAATTTTTAACCGTCAGTTGTGGCTGCCGCAGACGCAGAACCCCGGGCATTGCGCCATACAAGACGTATAACGTGTCACATCGCGGCAGCAGTATAGTGTTACATATAGCTACAATTTTGCGTCAGCTACAGTTCGTGTCACTGCTGAATACCAATGGGAGCTCCTCTTTTTTTTCTCGCGATACTACAGCAAACAATACAAAAATAATTTCGATCGCACTAAAGCCGTCAAAGCAAATTGTCAGGCCAACCGAAATCCTCTCTGAATTCACGCTTGTCAGCAGCTGATATTGCACAGTGTGCGTCGTCCCGCAAGAGTCGTAGTGACGGTAGCGTTCGCGGAGAAATTGAATTCCGCAAGACATCAAAGCGACGGGAGTCAAACGGCGCCAGCGCGAAAATAACGCAAACATACACGCACACAGAGGAAAAGGAAAAAGCTACCAAAGCTCCCAGCAATTTTTTTCTGCCTTTTTTTTTGCGTTGTGTCCTTAGAGTAGCAAGAGAGCACGCGACGTAGGAGTTGGGCAGAGGGGTTTCCTCGGATCCGCACTCGAGGTCGTCAGTTGAAGTCGTGCCACGTTCTTGGAGGCGGGCCTGCCTACAGCATGCGCTTGATGGGGCCGAATTAAAAGAGCGGGTCGCAATTTCAAAGCGAGAAATCGCGAAATTTTCTCCCCTTTGAACAACAGCCAGGCAGCCACCGCATGCGTCGCAATGAAAGTTTCCCACAGTTAAGAATGCTGAGGCTGAATCGGCGTCCGTTCTGTTGAAGCCTGATATGTGATATCACGGCATGGTTAGTTGACGTCGGCTCATCAATTGTAAACGTTTGCGCACGTACATAAAATACACGATTACACACATACACGAAATTCGAAGATTGTGGGATCGTTCCCCACCTGTGCCAAGTTGTTTTTTCATCCTGTTGCATTTCCACTAATTTATCGCTTCTTTATTTTATTTATTAAGCAAAAGTAATTTCCCCTATGTTGTCCTTGGTGTCAGTGTTGGCTTCTTATTGCAAGGTCAACTTTCTGGTGCCTGGTGCCCGGCCAGCTGCCGCAAGAAGTTATAGCTTGTAAGTCGCCGCACTGTTCTCGCGACGGCGTGTCCCGAAGAAGGCCCAATTCATGTTAATGTTTCTTTCGAAATCAAGCTACAGGGTAAAAAGAGGCATAACGCTGACAAATTTGCGTGCTCACGAACCAAATGTGCGTAAATGTTTCAAAACATTGCGGCAGACTCACCGCCCACAGTCCCAGGAGGAGGACCACCGAGGAGACGGCACACGCAGCGGAGAGCAGAACCATGAGCAGCGAGAACGTGAGAAGCACTGTAAACGAGGAAGAGAAAGAAATGAGTTAGTCAACCAAAAAGGGACATAAGCAGCGATGATGGCGGAGAGCCTGTGGAAGGTTGCCCGGTTAACACCGGCAACAGCTCCCGTGGGCTGAGAACCAAGAAGGCGCAGAGCATGCTGCACACAGCTTTCCCAGAAAGGAAACAGGTGCCAGGATACTGAGGGCATTGGCCTGGATAACGCCGATGCAGCGCTTGGGGTCAGCGAGACGCTGGTCAAGTCTCCGTGTCTCCAAGCACAGGCGTCGTTGTTTGTTCGTCACAACCAGATCGCCGCTCCTTGCGGCGCCTCACACAACTGCGCTCAGATCGATTTGCTTTGATGAGCTTATGTTACTTTTTCCGGTGTCAGAGCCGCCTGCCCTCTCCTGTTTGCGGTTTGTTAACACCGCATCTTTGCTCAGCGCTCTTTCGTAACATGGCGTCGACCATGGATGTAGTTGCGCCTTGATTCTTGATTTCCTTTATTTTGGCGTCCACGGTAACTTGCTGCAGTAATATATTAGGACGGACAGAGGTGAGCCGTTGATTTCTGCCATGTCTTCTGGTCATGACTCAGCGCAGCGCTATCGTTGTGGATCGCCTGGGTGACGTATTACGCCCCGTGTCTGGCACTGCCCTTTTGCCTTTCTTTTTGTTATTTATACGCAGGTGGTTGTAAGCAATGCCTCGGCAACTGGATGCAACTGCTGCAGCACATTTGGCAGGAATACGACCGCTGTATTTTGCTCTTGACGCGGTGCACGGCTGGCGAGGCGAACTAAGGGCAAGAACTGTCAGGCAAAACTGGAGCTCTCTCAGTATTTGTCATTTTCTATGCGGTGAGGATGGTGTAATCAGTATCTTGGCTACTCCGCTTCGCTATGTTCTAAAAAAAATTCTAATGAAAGTATGCTTCATATATACTTGAGTATGCTTCATCAATATGGGATCCCTGGCATTCAACACTAATACATACGCTGGAAGCTACACAAAACCGCTCAGCCCATTTCTTTTTAAATAACTTCAATCGGACAGCAAGCGTAACACACATGAAATATTTATTAAACCTGCCTCTCTTATCCGACTGCCGCAAACACTCACGCATTTCTCTTTTTCACAAAATATGTTATCATAACACGTTTTTACACACTCTTTGGATCAGGCCAGCACCTTTCATTTCTTCTCGACGTGATCATAATCAGGAAGTTAGCATATCGCATTTCAATACTATCATGGGCGCGAATTCATTTTTACCAATGACTAGCAAAGACTGGAACAACTTATCGCCTTCATTCAGTTTATTGAGCGTTTGAAATGTTTTACAGAAGTAACTCTAGGAGGTCCCATAGTCAAAGACTGAGGAGGGACCTCCATTAACAGGTATAATTAATCCACTTATGTTTAGAAACACACTTGAAAACGAACTTTTCTAATATACTTACTATTTGTCTTGCCTATGTGTATGTACCTTTTTCTATTGCAGCGTTTTCATCAGCATCATGATTAAAAAGTTAACAATGCATTTTGTAAATCTACTCTACATAATATGTTTTTCGAACCTCTTTCCCATTGTATACATCACATTTGTATTTGTATATTTTGTGCCTCTGGTTGTTATCATCGGATGTCAACTCAAATTTGGAATTATTACTGCTATTACTTATTTTGTTTGAGTTACTTTTACCGATGTTTACTTTGTATTCTCTTAGCCCCTCCCCTCTATAATGTACTATGTACCTTGAGGGTAAAATAAATGAAATGAAATGAAAGTGAAGAGAATCATAATTTGGATAAGGACGGCTCAAAGAAGAGTTCACTCGATATATAATGTACCTCCACGCGACTACCCATATATTGTACACAGTTTAACAATTGATGCATGAGTCCTCCACGTACTAACATAAACGGAAGGGCCAATGATATAGCACAGATCAAGCTTAGTGCACTATATACAGAAGGGAATTGTGTGCCAATTCGTACATAACTGTTCAGAACCACTTACACAAACACCGATCTTACACTGTGTTCAATAAGAAATCTTTTAAAGATGTGTTCGCCTTTTGCTGCAGATGACTTGCTCGTTACGCCCCCAGTACTTTCTCTATTACAAAGAGACGCTTGTCCAATCTTTCTAGTTCTTTTTTTTAAGCTCCTGTATTAGCAGCCTATTTCGGGCACTCAAGTTGATGTTTCTTCTAATCGAAAGAATGACACAGCAAAGAAATGACAAGGTGCCGAAATTCCGTTCGTCTTCTTTAACCCTCCATGTACTCGAAGATAATGTCGTCATCGTTTAAAACTCGTGAAGAAATGAATCTCACGAATTATGACGAGTTATCGTTACAAAAGGATCGCTGTTATTGCGTTTCTGAATGCGAGAGCAACATTTGCCGACCTTGTTGCTTACAGAAGTCTAGTACATTTGCAAGCGCGTTTATAAAAAAAAAGGAAAAACAATGATAGATGCAAGACGCGCAGCATGGTCATGCATGACAGCCTGAACACTACGGTCACGCCTAGTTGTTCGCCGACCGCTACGCTGATTACCATTAATCGCGCTTCCAATGGCCACAGAAAATATGCAGCATTGAAAACATGCAAACTGCGGCTTCATTTTCTGATGGCTTGGACTCTTCTGGATGTAAATTATTCGCAGTGTCAATCTAGACAATTGAATTGACTGACTTGATACCATCCCATTCCACCCTTTCGTGCGGTCATGTTTTTGATCACTAGTGTTATGTTTTGTGCATGCAGTCATGTTACCTGCCGTCCTGATTCAACCGTTATGGCGTTTTTCTGCTGGGATCAAGTTTGCCGGTTCTATTCCTGGCGGCAGACGTGGGCGGTATTGGAAGATAAAGAAATGCTTTCAGCGGCGACGCCTGTTAATTTCTGAAACGACGCAAATAAGAATGTTGTTCAGCTGTTTCATCTTATTTTTATTTAGCCTCAAGTTTACGAACGTAACCACCTACTTCAGCGTTTCTTGCATCCCACGTGTAGCCTTGAGACATGGTATGCTAGGAATTATGGACATTTATTTTTATTATTCTTTGTTTTACGGATTCCTTCCTTTATTCGGCCATAAATGCTGGCACGTACACTCTGGATCAAGGACGTGGAGGGACTCGAGTGGGCGTCTTATCCATCATTTACCGTTCCTCACAGTTGCCTGCTTTTCCACGTGAACTCTGCCACTAATCCAGATCCTTAACGAACGCTAAAGCCTAAAGTACTGCTTGGCTGCGTAGAGCTATTGATTTTGATATCGCTACTTTTTGGTACAAGATGTCGCTACTGTTCCGTGTGACCCAGTTTCGATTCTTGAAAGCTTGCGTAGAATTCTGCTCAGCAAAAAGCCACTCAGAGAAAATAACAAGCCACTTCGTTATGAACCCTTCGATGAGCGACAAAAAAGCAGCATACTACATGGATTACGTTTTACTTCGCTTGATGCTCTATTGCGGGTAAAAGAGCGCTGTCTTTGAGCTAGAAGAACACATTTTCATTTTTAGATATAAAATAAATAGAAATATGTTATAGACGTTGGGTTTTGCTTTTTGTTGGTGTTGTGACGCAAACAAGAAAATGAAAACGTAAGTAAAAAATGAGCAGTTGCGTAGAGTTTCAGTGTCTGTTCACGCTGTTATATACCTGTGCGTTCACCTCTCCCCCCGCCCCCCCCCCCCCCTCCAAGAAATAACTCTTGCGAAATTTTTGTTGTTGTTTTTGTTTCGGTTAAAGTGTACTTTAGACGCAACAGCCCTCTGCCGCATGTTCCGAGCGGCCTTATTATTATTTCTCATGTACTAAGGACCTGTTTCCGAGTGGGGCTTTTTCCGGAATTCTCCGAGTTGAAAGGCGCAGAGGTAGAATTCTAAAATTCGCCTTGGGTTCTTTCTGGAGTAGATGTCCTAAAAATGTCACGCGTGCGCGTACAACAATATCTCAAGCCTGTAGCAAACTTCCTGCTTGTACTGTTTTTCTGCCTTAGATAAAAGTCGCAGTTTCGCTCGAAAGGCGAAGCATCGATTGCGCTAGCAAATTAGCAGACAGCCATACGAAGTAAGGACAGTACTTTTATCGGCCGTATCGTAAACATTCGATTACTGACTAGATTAACAAGAATGGTGTCAGCGCGCAGCAAACATTAACACATCACACTCAATTAACGCGGACATTATCTGTCAAAATGCTGGCGTGAGGAAGTGCGGCAGCAGCAGCGAGCGAAGTGGCCTTCGTGCTGTCTATATGTTGAACGCAAATTGAGCAGCAAGAACACACGGCACACACAAAACTACGAGCCGTCGACATATTCTGCCCGCAACGCAGATCGCTCTCTAGACACGGCCGCCACATGCGCAGTTTCAGCCGGAGTGGAAAGCCGCCCTCCTTCTCCTCCCCACGGTGCCTCTCAACGTTGGGTACCTCGCGCGCGACGAAAGACGGCGCGCTTTCTCCCCGTTTTCGTCCCTATCGCGCGGTCGAGATTGAGCCGTGATCGTCAGTTCCCCTCGCACGCTTCCACTCGCACATACGGCACATGGCGCGCGGCGACGGTGTTATCGCCCTTGGACTTTATACGGAGCATCTCGGTAACAGCGATGGTGGCGGTGACGGCAGAAATGTGCCTGGAGTGCCCAATAAAAAAAAATTATTTCATCGGTGCATTCTCATCGTATCTCAGTATAAGTAGTCTCAAAACTAGACTCCTAGTTTCTTTTTAGGCTTTACACGTCACAGTGCCTACTGCGCAGGCAAGAACATCACAGTTTAAAGAACCTGCTCTTAAGCAGGAGCCATAAAGTCGTTGCAATATTCAAGGTATATTAATCTTTCAGCCTTCGAATAAAGTGTATATTTGAAGAAGAAGGAAATATTCACTATGTCTGCCTAAGCACGCTGTATTAGTTATTTAAGCACATAGGCATTCCCTCCATGTATATATTGTCAGTATGTATATTTGGATCTGCGTGCCATTTTCTTCTCGTTTTACTGTGACTGTGTGCCAGTTGTGCGTGCGCATGTAGACCGACTCTCTCTAAGTATCTTAGAAAAGATACATTTTATAGCTCTCTGATATAGCAGTAAAGATTACTGCACTGACTCTCCTTCTGACTTCTTGCCCTTCTTTCCTCCTTTTTTCTCGCCCACGTGTATGGTAGCCAACTGGGCTTTACCATGGTTAACCGGTGCAATCAGATCCAAATATACATATTGACAATCTATACATGGAGGGAATGCCTATGTGCTTGAACAACTAATATAGCGTGCTTAGGCAGACATAGTGAATATTTCCTTCTTCTTCAAATATACACTTTAATCGAAGGCTGAAAGATTAATATACCTTGAATGGCGAATCAGAAAGTCTCTAGCCCCTTTCGTTTTAGCTAAACTACGACTGATGATGCGAAGTCAACATATCCATTCCCAGCGGTGAACCTTTTTTGGACTGGCCTGGCCTTATCTGCGGGTAGCTCCGCGGCACGGCCCTGCTGTCAGTTGTTGAAGACGGCGGTTGTGCTTTTCAGGTCCACGGCGTACAAGCAACGAAGTGTGATTCGTTTTCTATAGAGCAAGGTTCGAGCTCCTATCGAAATCTGCAGTGAAATGCAGCTTACGTATGACGCAAGGTGTCTCGCTTCGAGAAGTGCGTGTTCGCAAAAGGTCACAAAGACTTGCATGACAAAGAGCGTTCGGGGAGGCAGCGTGCGTCGCTGACTGACGACAGCGGCACCTCAAATTTAGTGCTGCGGTGGGACAAATGTCTGAGCCCGTGTGGGGACTATGTGGACAAATAGTGTAAGGTAAGTAGAATAGTGCGTATATTTCTAATTACCCCTGTACGTACGTTATTTTGGCTAATGAAACATATATATATATATATATATATATATATATATATATATATATATATATATATATATATATATATATATATATATAAAATACTTATAAAAGAAGGGTAACGTATACACAAAATGCTAAGCACCTTTTGGGAGTATGTTGGCAAAACTGAGCTTTCTACGGGTTAACGCCGCGCCACTGCTTTGTGGAAATTGACAATAACGAAAAACATTTCGTTTTCTTCTAGACCTGCGCTGGACCGCAATCTCACAGGAAATCCTAACATTTATTTTGCAGTCTTCCAGGAACTTTCGCAGTGTCACTGGCAGGTCTGCCGCAAGCCTCTAGCAAGATTTAGCGCGCGAAATTGAAATAACAACGAAAAATGAAATATAACTCTACAGTCTGACAGCATCTCCATACCGCCGCTAATATTATTTTTTCCGTTTATGTTCCGTACGCGATGCTCAGCATCGCGTACCACACTCAGCATGGAGAAAAGATGGCGGTTCCCGCCTCTGTTCGCGACCGCCTGATCATCCCGCCGCTTCCCAAGAACATGCACCCGACGCACCACGCCGGGAGACGCAACAAACGAGCAAGCGACCTTGAGAAGAACTTTGGTAACAGCAACGAGGCGGTGTACGTAGACGCGGCGCGATATGGAGGAAGGAGAAGCGCGCACGCGATAGCGGTTGTAGACCGCTCGGGTAGGTGCCTCGCGAGCGCCACGGTGACCACGGGACACACGGAAGCGGCCGAAGAAGCCGCGATAGCCCTAGCGCTCGTCGCGGTGCCGAACGCTGCGATCGTGATCAGCGACTCGCAGGCGGCAATCCGCGGCTTCGCGCGCGGTCGTGTCTCGCGGGAAGCGGCCCGCATACTCCAAATTTCTGACGACGGCGACTCGTCATCGCCCTCGCAACCCCAAAATTCTACGGTCTTCCTCCTCTGGACCCCGGCACACACCGATGTTCCGCTAGCGGGAAACGAGGCGGCCCACGCCACGGCTCGAGGTCTCACACGCCGAGCCGCCGCTGATTATGTGGCCGCCTCCGCCCCCGAGAGCGGTGCATCGGATCTGCCGGATCGGGACACTACAACAGAAACACAGCAACAAGAAACACACTGGGCGTGGGGCGATCGCCTAACCACGTTCAGAGACCTCACCCAACACTACAGACTCGAAAGACGCAGATTCCCGCCACCACACGATAAACTGAGCAGGAACGAGGCCGTGACGTTACGCTTGCTCCAGACACACACCTACCCTAGCCCCGCTATCTTACACCACTGCTATCCGCGTTTGTACCCAACAGACGCGTGTAAAACATGCGGACGCAGAGCAACGCTGCGACACATGCTCTGGGAGTGTACCGGCAACAACGGTAATCAAAGCAGCTCCGTTGGCGACGCGTACATAATCGCGGCTGTTGCCAGAGTAGAAGGCTCGAGCTCCGTTCTTCCCGACGCCGCCCCGGATGCGGGAGCCGCCGGGGACCTTCTCCGTAGGCGTCGCCGCCGCTGGGAGGCGGCTATCAGAAGTTCAGAGCTGGCAGACCAGCTCTGGGCCGTCCGGCAAGCCGAAGATGCCGCTCGAGTCCAAGAACTTCGAGCCGTCACCTGAGGCCACCACACCAAGAACTGCCGGACTATTCTTTACTAAAGTTTCTTCTTCTTCTTCCGTTTATGCTCGATGGCAGCCTAAGCGCTTTTTAGTATTGCAGTCGCGAGAACGAAGCGAACCTTTCATATGGTAGCGGAAACCACAAGTTTCCTGTTCGAGTTCTCTCAAAGCGATGTTTTTGCGAAAAGATGAAGTTGATGCCAGGATCATGGCAGGAATAAAGAGGGCCTGCAAATGGCGCAAATCCCAGAGAAAGTGCTCAGCTGGAAGACGAAAGTCGTTCTCTGCTGAAGCGAAGCGGCGGTCGCGCAGAAATAGAAGCAGTGAATGACGTTATATAGCCCCTGCTGCTTGAACGCTTGAATAGCGGACTATTTCGGTTCATGCTTGCCCCTCAGCGATCCCATTCCGCACTCATTTCAGTGGCACTAAGCACACAGGAAAAAAACACGTGGGACATTACGAAATCCTTAAGTGCCGGCAGATGCCTGAAAAATGTAAGTGCCAGTGGCACCACTGTACCGTCGTAGCCTCCATTTGTCCCGGTTTCTTGGTTGGTGCCGCTGCTGAAAAGCACCCTGCGGTCAGATATTACTGTTGTCTATATATAAACAGGAATAAGGTGCCTCAGAAATGGTGGCGAACGTTTCGACAGGAGGACCTACCTTCGTCAAAGGCCTTTGACGAAGATCGAAACATTGGCCAACCTGTCTGAGGCACCTTATCCCTGATTATAACCTTTATACTACATTGCACTATTCCATCTGTTAGCCCATTTCTTAATTGTTTTTGTCTATATAGCAAGCTTTGCTCCTATATTAAGTTTCTCTTATATACTTCTACTCAGTGGCAATTTTCTGCCTTCACGGTAACATGTATTTCTATCTTTCCGAGACTTTTCTATCTTTCCTAAAAAAGTAAAAAAAAAATATGTCAGTCAGAATTTTCGTGAGCTACAAGCCTGGCGGAGGACCCTCTGTTTTGCGGGCATTGTGTTTAACGGACAAACAGTGTGCGCCTCTCACCTGATAACCTCTGTAATTCGACACATATTAACCTCAAGGTGAAAAGGAATTGGTTTTCATGGATATGCGAGTGCGCATCTGTCTATTTCTCCGTTTTGCCAGTGCTTCCCCTGCACGCGTCTTCCGCCTGATTGTTAGCCTTTCAATGGGAACAGAATATACGCTTGATGATGGACAGACTAACATTTTTTAGTTTCGTTAAAGCCTCCGTGTTTTTTCCTGACACACACATGTTGAAAGGCATCTGCTCTCACACCCTTGAGTAGCACGGAAGCGCTACGCTCGGATAGAATTTGTTTGTATAGTTACCGGAGGTTGCTAGTCCGAGAAATACACCTTCAAAGCGCGCGCGCGCGCGCATGCACGCACGCACGCACGCTCGCTGAGAGGGAAAAAAGAGGAAGAAATGCAAGGATGTCTACCAAGTGGCATCCGATGTGGTGGTTTGCAGTGCGAAGAGGGAAATGGAATTGGGAATTGGGAAGAGCTAGGGAACTGAGGTGATGTTGAAAGCGTGTTAAAAGGCAGTCGTAGAAGCCCCGTCGTCTGCAGGTCTCAAGTGGCGCTTTGTGCCGATGATGCTCAAGCCCATGGTGGTCGCAATTACATTTGAGGAAGCCCTTCCATAGAATCAGCTTACAGCATAACGTAGAGGCTGTCTCTGATCATCAAAATAAAGGCTAGTACAGCAGAGGATCTGTCCGATGGTGCACTCTACACC
The DNA here is from genome assembly GCF_038994185.2 of Dermacentor albipictus. NCBI lineage: Eukaryota > Metazoa > Arthropoda > Arachnida > Ixodida > Ixodidae > Dermacentor > Dermacentor albipictus. The sequence continues at coordinate 24,686,508 of NC_091823.1, forward strand.
ACTTCCTCCGCCCAACGTGCCCCCGACGTGCAGTCCAACGTGCACGAGCATCCTTGGATTGGTGGACATCCGCGCCTCGCACCTCTCGTTGTCCTTTGCCTTTTGATTGCTATGCTGCTGCTGGAGGGCACCCTATTGCGTTTAGTGAGGTAGTCAAACTATGGCACGTGACGTCTGCAGGCGCGCATCCTCCCTCATCGTGCAGAGACCGTGATACGAGAACAAACAGCCGAGAAGATAAGAATCGCGAAGGTAAATATCAAATAGAATAGGGTAGCAGATGGGGACCGTTCTCACAAATGCTTCTTTTTGTAGGCGGTGCAAACGTATAGTGCGCACCACAGGCACTGGGGATGGGCTGATGCGAGATGCAAATATCCGCACGCACAAACGTGCCTATCTAGATGGTAGGGTGGCTTATTATTATACACGTACTTCGGTTCACTAAGTGAACGATGCAACAATTCCGCTCTTTTACTTTCCCGAAATAAAAAGAAATATCAACTATGATACTTAAACATCCTTACCAGTCCTGAATTCGTTGGCCTGTTAATTTTCACGGGATCAGTTTAGCCACACTCTGTCCTCGGAAAGAATAGGAAACAGAGGAGATATACACAAAAAATAACAAATACAAAGAAACACACTATACTATAAACATATTATATGGCTTCTGAGAAGATACCTACTTGCTGATGTAATGTGATTTGCATAAACCATCTGAGGCGTCATCATAATTCTGTTCTCACAAAAGTAGCTTCAATTTCTTAAATGACACTGATGCCTTTCTTGGAAAGCGAAGTGTTGCCATCAAATTAATGTTTCTATTTTCAATTGTGTGAGTTCTCCATACATAACACTTCTCGGACATTCTCCTAGCGTCCATGTTATTCTTTAAGGCAAGGATTATCTGTGTGAGCAATGAACAATTTTGTTTTTCTGACAGGCGCAAAAGGTCACCGAAATATCACGAGCATATATGACTTCGAGATACACCGCCATTATAATTTTCTGCTGCAAAAGACCCGCATGAGTCGTCAGAACGTATTTCTACATACTCATAAACGCGTTCTCCGAATTTCGGTTTCACGGAAAGCTTTCTGGAAGAGAAAAAATTCCGTTTTACCTCCAGTCGCGCATAAATGAGAAAGCATTATATTTTTAATACCGTGATAGAAGGAGCTAAGCTGGTGCATAAACACGTGTCGCCGGTTACTCCTTGGCTCTTGAACAGGTGGCGCAGTTACATAAATAGTTTTGCGTACTTTTTTTACATACTTCTTAAGCGACGAAGGGCAGAAAAAGAATTAATGCAAACACAATGACCTTCTCACATAGCACTCAAAACACCACCACGAAATCACAAACTCTCGAAGCTACAAAGCGAATCACAATAATATCACATATCAGAAACAGTGATAGTACAAGGAATGAACCCTCTCATCAACGAAATTCTTCGTTAGATGAATTCATAACGCTAAACAATGCTACTGCTCTCAATTTTATTGAATGAATTTCTTTTTTGCATGGCTATTGTTGGATACGGCCCCCAATAATTTCTTTACATTGAGTTGTTTACTGTCTAATATGTCATTAAAGATCATTTCAATCACCATCTTGGTGGGTCATGATGCCTTTGTAGTATCGCCAGGCCCATTTCAAATTGTACGCCAAGCTTAAACTTAGGACCGCGCTTTTTTAACGCTGGAAACACTCCCTACGTAAGGTCCTTCTTGATATGCAGGGTGTTTCAGTGAACACTTTCACAAATTTGTTAAAATTGCTCTGGCACATAGCATAATCCTAGTCCATGATCTGGTCTACCCGAAGAGGCAGCCATTACTTATACAAGCAATATAAATGCATATTCGGCTAATTAAAAATTGTTCACTAAGTAATTTTGAAGTAAAAACTTTATGGCACGTATTGCAATATACAAATTCTAGCGGGTGAGACTGCAAGGCATATCCACTTGAAAAGAATTGTACGGGTGACACTATTTACCAAATATGCGCCATCAAACTTGCAGTAAAAATGCATGGTCGTTCCACTTACTTTCTTAACAAATCGTCTTTTTTATTAATTGAAGCACAAAAGCAACCGGAACGACTATGCATTTCTCCACAAAGTTCGGGAATTGATATCTCGAAACTGGTGCCATCCCGCGAATTTGTTCCAAGTGGATCCACCTTGCGAACTCTCCGGCTGGGATTTGTAAATTGCAATATGTGCCATAAGGCAATTAGTTAAAAATATAATTAGGTAATATCTTAGAATTACTCGTATATGCACTTCAATTTTTTTTTGCAAGCCATGTCCGCCTATTCAAGTAGATCGGCTCATGGACTACAATGGTGCTATCTGCAACAAGCAAATTTTAAACATTTTTGAAAGTGTTCGCTTAAACACCCGGTGTAGTGTTTCGAACTATAGCATGGCGCTTCAATGCGATATCGGAGTTATTACTTTGCAAGGGCTACTCGGAAAACGGCTTCGTTAGAGCGAACGTTGGCCATCATCATTGTGCAGGGGCGGGTGCATACATCGTAGAAACTGTTGCATAGCACAGAGATGTTACTATACTATGTGCGAAGAAACCAAGAAACACTGTCAGAATGGGTTCTGGATAGCAAGGAGGGTTTGATTGACAGCGTTCAAATAAGAAGAGAAATGAAAAAAAGAAAGAAAAAGACGCCACGCCCCCAATGTAAGTGTAAGCACGAAATGCTCCTTTCTGCATCAACATCACAAGTTTTCAATTTTTGGTTGTGCAAGTATTTTTTATTATTATTATTACATGACATTTAGGAGACGTCGACATCTTTACACGGCGCCGGCTACTTCTTCACACATAGAACGAACATATAATAATAAAAAAATAAAGCTGGCACTGAACAAAAGAAAGGAAACAAAAAAGAGAAAGTCAGACTCACGTCCACTAAAATGCACTGAAAACACGTCGCAACAGAGATCATATAAAACACATAGGAGCGAAAACCCAGCTCACATAAATACACTAAATACACATGGATCCAGCCACTGGCATCAATACAAAACGCAATCAGTAATTTCCAAGGGTATTACTACCAAACCGAAATCTCTGGAGGCCCAGCAGCACTCACCTGGCGGAATGCAAACGTTGCTCTCTGGGGAAGCGGGCAGCGACTCAATAATGCCCCCCAAAAGGATCCGTCAGTGATTGTATTAATATATACACGGAGGCTCGCATGCGTACCCGTGACGTGTTAGGGTTTCGTGCATTCCTGCTCGAGCGCACTTGCACGCAAAAGTATAGTTATTTTCGCGACAAAAACTTCTTTATCTTCGACCAATTTCCACAAACGTCTGCTAAACCAAGTTTTTGTATGCCATGAGGATACACGTTACGTTTCAACAACACTAACATCAAACCCAGCAGGACAACTCGCAACTAGGATTTTCAACGATGAACTTTGGCGCTCGAAAATACTGCGTTGCGTTAATTGGACTCTACGGCTATTTCTTTCTTTTTTAATTCGTAGCGTGTGGATCGTTTTGGTCAAAACCGGCGTCGGCCTGATCGAATTGGGATGCTTATATCGAGCAGCTACATAACATACTACAGCCAACGTTGATGACTGGGTGTGTTGGTATAGCATATTAGAGGTTGGATTGCGCAACATTTTTGACGAGACACACAGAAGAGAAACACACACCACAGAGCGCTACTTGCAACTATCGTTTTATTCCCTTCCTGTATTTATTCCATTGACAAGGGAATAAAACGATAGTTGCAAGTAGTGCTCTGTGGTGTGCGTTTCTCTTCTGTGTGTCTCGTCAAAATGTTGCGCAATCCAACCTGTAATATACTACAGTCCTTTTCTTACAAGTCACGCCTGCAACTATCAGGAAAACCACAGACGGGTGTTTCTGCAACAAACACGCACGAAACCGACGTTCGTTGCGCGTGCCTGTACTGATCAGCATTTCGGTCCCCTGCCTCTTAATAGCACTGCTTGACCAACAACTTGCGCTTCGTCGATTCCCACCTACAGCGCAGTGCGCATTACAGGCAGACGACTGGGCGCTCACATCGAAGGCCGCGCTCACACCAGACGCCAGCAATTAGACGATGAGATGCGCTTACAGAGGCTGCACTGTCCTGCAACGCCTTGTGCCACGCATTTCTCGTTTCCTATCTAACTGCGCGTCGATTTACGGATGACGCACGCAAGGCGGCATCGGGTCCATCTCGGAGAAGTGGGCTTCGGCTCACCTGGGTGTTCGATGACCGTGTGCACGTGGAAGCTCCCCGCCACCATGATAATCGAGTAGAGGAGCTGAAAAGGTCGAGGAAAAGGATAAACAGAAAACGCATTAGCCAAACGCGCACTCCAATTTCGCACTACGCTATATATAACAACACGCGGCACGTCTGAGTCGGCTTCTCTATAGGGTTCACGTTTCCACGCTTACACAAATGCGCACTTTCTTCTTTCTTTATTTTATCTTTTTCGCTTGAGCTCGTTTTCTAATGTATCGCGCTTCGCGAAGAAGCCCCCGGGCATGCCTAACCCCTTATTGAAATCGCATTACGTTGTGGCAGGTCGATGTGATCCCATTTAATCGAGCGTCTAGTGTGAGTGACTTATTCGAATGAAATCAAAAATGTTGGCAGCCGTCGTGTCGCCGACTTCTCCGCAAACAATAAATTGTCCAATGATGAAAGTACGATAACGTGACGTGATATGAAAGAAACGTTCCGGCAATGAAGTGCATTTCGTAAACGTTCTTAAATAGTTAAGATGGAAAAAAAAGAACGGCAAGAGAACGGCACATTCTGCACTTTTCTACCCTTACCCTTCCCCCATGTGCGCAGTAGCCAACGGGACACTTAATCTGGTCAACCTCCCTGCCTTCCACCTCTTGTTTTCTTTACTTAAACACAAGTCAATCGGTCAAGTCAATCGGTCAAGTCAATCGGTCAAGTCAATCGAATAATATAAGATAAATGTACAAACATGCAAGGATTACTGAGTGCTATTAGTGATATATAATGCGGCTTTCAGTAAAGAAAAGTCAATGCTTTCAGAGATTATAACTGTAATGATGCGTTATGCCAACGCTCAAGCAACATTTCCATGCCGGAAAGACTATAATCAAGCTTAAAATTTTTTATCCTCAAATACATCTATGCTGTTCAAACTTATGACAGCTTACGAAAGGCCGCCCGTGTAACAAGGCATTGATGAACGGTTCATACGATACAAGAAAGCTACATGTGCACGCAACTTCCAATCTGATATGATAATTCTGAAAGCTTGAATTGAATTCTGAGGTTTTACGTGCCAAAACCATGATTTGATTATGAGGCACATCGTAGTGGGCGAGTCCGGATTAATTTTGACTCCCAGGGAATCGTTACCTTGCCCCCAATGCACGGGACACGGGCTTTCTGCATTTTGGCCCCTTGGAAATGCGGCCGTCGCGACTGGGATTTGATCGTGCGACCTCGTGCTTAGGAGCGCACCATAGCCGCTACGCCTCCGGGGCGGGTTTGTTAAAGTATCACGCGGCTTTAGCGAGACGTGGTGTAGTGTGCTAAATGGATCAGTTTTCTGAAGCTTAGTGTAACCCCGCGCGTTATCGGTTCCGTTAACCACGGTGCGTTCGTTAAATAACCATCACATGTTTTTTTTTTCTTGCCTCCTCCACGCAGTTTTCGCGCGACGAAGATTACGCGAATCAATCATGCAATTACCTCGTTAGTGGTGGCTCGTGTTACGTATGGTCTAAAACCTATACGTCAGGGTCTGCAGCTATACAGCCATGGAGCCAACGGCTCGGAATCAAACGTTGACAAACCGGCTTAGTTTATCTGTACCTCTACGAGCCGCATGGCAGGCGTAGGCGTCATGTTGCCTGGCATCGGCTTGTTGCCCAGCATCGGAATGCCGTTGCCCACTTACCGCAGTGTTTGTGGGTTCCCCCTTAACGTCTAAAATAACACCCTATCGAAGGCTGAAATAATCATTTCGCGAACTGCTCCAAGCAAGTTTTCGGGAGATTACGCAGGCTGACTCCTGACGAATATCCTGATGGACGCAACATACGTATAAGCGAGAAGGATGCGCAGCCGGGTACTAGTCTGCCTTTTTCGCTCACAGCGCAAGATCAAAAGGGGAGGAGAAAAGAAAGAGGAAAGGCAGGGAGGCCAACCAGACGCCTGTCCACTTCATGCACAAGCCCTTTCACTTGAGGCAACTAAGAAATAAACATTCCTTGCGTACCTTCTAGGAATTTTTCGCTTTCTTTTCATACTCCCTCCACCCCCCGCGCTTCTCGTATATTATGTTTTACGCGTCGCTTCATAAATTTCATCATCTGCGTTTGATGTACAAAATCTTAAAATTATATACGAAAGAAATATTCCAGCGTTCACGTCATAGCTGAATGTTATCATCCTCTTGTAACTGTGTAAATTATGTCATGGCGTAATTATAACAATCAAAATTGTAAAAGAAGCGTGACGGAGGTCTGACAGAAACTTGACCGCGTGGTTACTCCGATTTCCCTGAGAGTAGCTCAACTTTCGTTAGCGGCATGCTTTCTCTGTCTATTTATCCCGGGAGGGCTCCGCATCGCGGCAAACCGAGTTGGAGCACGGTAAGAACCAGTCAAGCGTACCACAACATAGTAAAAAACAACGCATGCCAACAAGTTCATTCTTTCTAAAGATATTGAAAAGTGCGATACAGAATGGAGAAAAAAAAATGTATGGCGAAGTTCGCACACAGGCAAGATAAAAATGGGGGAATCGCAATGACGAAAAGGTTAAGGCTCTAATATCCCTTTTTAGTTGCTTCCAGGCCACTGTTGCATCATGAGCAACGAACCCTCCGATGAAGCTGCTAGGAGTGCCCACGAAGATGGCGTGCAGGAACCCATGCTCCTGTCATGTACAGATGCAGCAACAAAGCTTCGCTTGCTCGCATGCGATTTTACACGATCCATGCCGGACATGCCATGTTGCTGACATACTCGTTTGCTTAGCCTAAACCAATCCGCCGAACTCCGCATTCCACAGGGACTATCTCGAATCGAGACGACTACTCTCTGTCTACTGTTTTACTTAGTGTAGCTTTTACGAATACTTTTGCTTGGCGCTCTGTCACCCCCGTTTTTTTTATGCGTGCGTGTGTATTTATTTCTCTCTATCTCTTTCTCTATCCCTGCGTGTGCTTTTCTTTTTTATCTTGCTCTCTCTCTCCCTAATGTTGTAGCTTCGTAGCACGGAAACGAAAGACGAGACAGAAGGGAAACGACATACACAAGCGCTACATTGCCCCTTCCTCAGCGCAGGTTCGCAAAGTTGATGCATATCCTTCAGTTCACATCCCAGCCTTTCATATCTATTTTACCTGTTCCTCTCTCTCTTTTTCTCTTTAGCGTTCTGAAAGTTGTCTCTGTTTACAAATCTAAAAAGAGACGAACATGATCAAAGTACTTTCTTCACAGCTACAAGAACTCTATTTATAATGGTGCAATGATACCGAAGAATCTCTCTCAGCAACATGTTAATACTGTGAGAACTCTATGAGGAGGTTCTCGAAAGAGGAATATGCAGTATAATTTGGAGCGCACTGCGTGGGCGTTAGTTTCTTGGTAGACAACAAGAAGTAGGGCGTCTAAGGTAAGCCAACACGAGGTGTATACTGCGCAAGAATGCGTCTAGTCTCTATTGTATACTGTCGATTTTCAGGTTTACTAAGGACTGAAAAGATTCAATATTCGGCAGGAAGCATCGCACATAACAACATATCTGGGGGGACAATGACGCAGCATGCGAGCGTAGTCTGATAAGCTCAAGACGGGCGAACATTTGCGAAGTGTCCCATAACTACGCCCAGAAACGAAACGAGATACTTTGGCATCAGTCATCCGCTTAAGGGTATTCGCTGAAGATAATGTCCTTCCGCCATGCATCGTTCGCTGCTCGCTGGCCATGCGAAGAATTCTTTGCGAGGCACTTAAGCACGCTGATCCGCGCGTGCTTAATGCGATTCTCGTTTCAAGCATTCGTTGGGCCGAAGCCAGTTAGAAGGCCTTGAAGCGTGAAAGGGCGGCCTTTGTATCTGGCCGCCTTGATTACCGGAGGAAGTGGATTTTTAGGAACCAGCTGACCTTCTGATAACGAGATCTTCCACGAATTACTTTGGTGTTTGTATTGAACATACCTCGTGCTTCTTGGGGTTCTTAAAGGAACAAAAACGAATTCATCATAACAGGTTACTGAAGCTTGATAAGTAACGCGCATGTAAGCACAAAAGAGACCTCATTAAGACTGCCGCGGCTTCTGTTACTCTTTTGGGTGCAACATGAAGCCGGAATCCAGCTAACGTTTCAGTTTTCCCTTGTTTAGAACTTTAGCAGTTTCTTCCGACCTTTATTAGTCCACTACACGCTTAATCTATAAATTCTAAGTGGTGTAAGAAAAACACTAGGGCTTTTGTGACTCCGATAGTACTGCAATAGCCGCCTAAGTCCACAAATAAGATTACGTTTCAAGCTGCCCGCGTGTGGCGTAAGACTTCCTTGCTATAAAACGCACACAGGTAAAGCGTCACCACTGACACAGTGCATGCTCACCGTCCTCCATGTGTTTGCGATCCGAGAATAGCGGCAAACTTATTTATCGGATGATACACAAAAGCCGTTTTGTATCGGCCCTACGAATATTCAGCCGATGAAGGACGTTCTTGCTTTGAAAAACCCGAGACAGCGCTGGTGTGCAATAATGCGGACCGATGCTAAAAGAAAGTGCGTATTGAAGATGTCGGCGAGTTCAACAAGCATGTTGAATGCACTGTCGAATGTTCAAGGCAAGAGGTGTGATCCTTCTCTAAGTAATCATAATTTGCGCCGTAGGTTCGACAAAGGGAGCGTTAATTCAAGTGGCATATGTCTTGAGTTTAGTTACTACTGCTCAACGTCAAGGTATACCCACTGTAGTTTAACCTAGCGACTTTTCTATCGTAATTGCATGTGTGCGGCACTGATCTCGTTTCTAGACGGACTGTAGTCATTTGATGCTAGTTTTGGGAAAATCGTGGGACATTAGAAATCTTGGGAAGCACAAATCATGGGAAATATGAGACTGGTCTTATTTGCCTTACCTCCAGCGGAAATACCAAGCATCTTCTAGCTTTCACTAAAGCCTCTTTCTCTCTCTCCCTCTCTCTACACCATGGTGCATGACATGTATTTCGTTCTTTTGCACTTTTTGTGTTTGTTGACCTGCTCGAACACTGATTTCTTTTGTTGATGTGCTCAACTGAGCGTTAACTGAAACATGCTTGAATTCCTGCTACGTTACTAGTTCAGCATCCTCTTATCCACATACGTCAGCGCAATGTTGGGCGCAATGAATACTGTAGGTTTTATTGATTATTCATTTTCGTGTATTGATACGATAACTTAGGTCAGCCCGTCGCGTCATGACTGATCAATAAACAGTATCTGCGAACGCAAAGAATACGCGATGGCTAGCGATAACGAATTTGTCATGTAGCTTCTGGCGTAACGCTGGCCGACAAGTGACTAGCCGATGTTTCGGCCGTGCTCTTCCACTGAAGCAGCGCTGATAGCGCGAAAACACAGCCGTAGTTTCATTTGCAATTTTCCTTCACTGGCTCTCCAGTTGATAAATGCTTCTCTTTTACAAAAAAGTGCTTTTCTGCACGAAAACAGCCTCGCTATTAGCTAATTATATTTTTTGAAGCTTTGCTAATTAGATGCATGTGGGAAACGAGCATGTATGGGGTAAAATGGGCTTGTTTGTTTGCGCATATCCCGGCCTGAAATGCCAGTGAAGCCAGGGTATGACACCAATCTTACATCCTGGCATTTCAGTGGAGTCACACAAAGCCGTCAGACATCAAACTTCCTCTTGACGACCGAGAGAACCAACGCTGAGATATAACCTCAGAAATAGGTAACGTGCCACTGTTGCCCCTATTCAATGCTTTCTTCAGCTCGATTATCTGTTTCTTTGTTTATTTAGCGAGTAGGGTAAAATGTTTCCCTGTGCCAGATAAGTGTGACGGCACCAAATGTGGCTCACGGAGGGCCTCTCGGAAGCTCCTTTCTCTTCGCGTCTTTAAAGGCACTCGCAGGAGGGGAACCGCGAGTATCTCACTTTCCCAGGAAGTCGCAGGCCGCATACGCACCGGACGTCCGAGCAGTGGTCGCTCACCAAGCGTGCGGCGTCATGTTTAATTCAGCCGGCTGGGGATCGTGCCCCGGCTACGCCACGCGTGGCCGCGCAGCGCGCCCGAAAGCACATGTTCCCGACAGCGGCCCCGCGAAAGGCTGACATCTATTGCTGACGAAGCCGGCGCCAGCCCACTTGCACTCGGGGAAGAAGGGGAAGCGCGAACATCGCGGCCAAAGGAAGCAGCTTCCTGATCGGCGAGGCCGCGCAACAATTAGGGCGGCGGCCACTTGTGCACCGTCGCCCTCGTTTTCTCTCCCAACATTTTTTTCTTTTTTTTTTCGGTAGTGCTTAACGCAAGACATGCTGTCTGACGTTGCTAAAGAAACGTTCTATAGATTGCGTTCAGCTTCAGGAACGCGAGTGGAAAGTGCGCAAAGGATTTCGGGAAACGTAAACTGTAGGGCAGGCGATAGGAGGGCAAAATGTCTGATCGTTATTATTATATTTTTTTTTTCAAAGGGTCAACGAAGCGGCGACAAATGTTGCCCGGTAAATGGGTAACAGCTACAAGTACATAAGGCAACTAGCCACGTTAAATATTCCGACACCACACTTCCACAGATATACTACCCCATGAGCTATAGAAAGTAAATAATAATAATAACAATAATAATAATAATAATAATAATAATAATAATAATAATAGTGAGAAGAAGAAGAAGAAGGAGAAAAAGAAAGAGAGACTGAATGAGATTTTCCCCCAGGACTATGGCATACCGATGGACGCAGTAGCACGGAATCCAGAATAATTTCTACATCCTGAGGGGGGGGGGGGGGAGGGGGGGGGGCGAGGTGTCTTTCTTTGTGTACGTCTTATTTATGTGATGTCTTTAGATATCGTGGAGTTACGTTTTCAAGCACGTATGGCATGGCCGCCAACAATGTGGCCATGAACGACAGGCTTCGGGTTGACATGGGCTTAATACAAGCATGTAGGCTTCGCCGTCACTTCTTTTTCAGCTAACATGTTTTCCCTTCCTGAATATCCGCCGTGTGCTCCGCTGTCTTCCGCTGTCCGCTGTCATCTCTGCTGTCTTCGATGCGATTAATATATTTGCACCTCTTATGTAACATATCTTTGATTTATGTAACACCAGTCTTAAGCTTAAATAAAGTCAAGCGAAACCGTACATCGAAGCAACCGCAGCATTTGTGTTTGGAGGAGCAAAGAAAGGAGAAGGCAGGGATATTAAACCGAAAAGCATCCGGCTGGCTACCCTGCGCTGGGGACATAAATAAGGAAACAGAAAGTCTAGAGAAAGAGCCAAAGGTGAAGGAAAGAGATATGAAGAACAGCAAGCTGGGGCGTAAGCTGGGGCATGAGGGAACAAAATTACTTCGAAAAAAAGTGAAATACAGCACTCACCAAAAATACTTTTTGTGTGTTGCGTACCATTTACCTTTTTCAAAAATATTAGACATGATTGGGGGCTTAAGTCTCTTGGCAACATTTATTTGAAACAAGTCTTCCCACGGATTCCAGTCAATCCGGATGCAAAGCTCTTTGTCATCGGGTGCCGAAGTAATTTGTCCACCAGCAGGCATTTGCGCCATCGTTGGCGTGTGAGGGACCAAAAGTCTCAACCAGTGCGCCACCACTCAGTGATTATATAATACGAAAATAAAGACAAACAAACAGTCAGGAAATCGCCAGAGTGCAAAAAAGGTTCGACGACTCAATTACGAAACGGTTTAGGACAACATAATGCACTCGCCTTAGCACTGGCCCTTATCGAACGGATCGCCAAGGACAACCGGGCTTTGAGCAAAACAACGCCTACGAAAAAAATAATGTCAGTACAGCAAGCAATATCGCTCTCCGAGCAGAGTTCCACTTTGCTGGCAGCGCAAGAAATCTTGATGTTCCTGCAATCATTGCCTCTCGTGGAGAAAGTTGAAACGGAGGCCTCTGTGATGGCAGCGGGAAGTAGACGTAACCACGCAGTGACGGCTCCTTCCTTGAGTGCTCCGAAAATGACCGAGTCTGTTGTGACTGCCGGATTCGTGCAGACGCATCGTCTTCGCTCTAGTTCGCTCGAGTGCCAGAAGCGTCAAAAAGGCGTCGTTTGGCGCTCAACTAGCGTTACGTAGCTCTGCTTAACGCGAGAATGAACGAAATCGCCAGCGATCAGCGTCCTGCTTCACCAATAGCGCGCAATGTAGACCCTGCTGGGAGCTGACTCGATATGTCCCTACATTGTGGAATGTGGACGAGCCTGCTGTCAGTGGCCAAACAGCGCAGGGTTTAAGAAGGGGTCATAAAGACACCCTGCTTGTTTATTTTTCGACTCTTGCTTTTATCGAACAGTTCGTGTCATGCGCCCTCTTGTTCAGGCACCAATAACAAGATGTAGAATAATAGTAATAGAATGAAGCAGAATACAGGCTTCCGAGCGCAGCAAACAGTCAAAAAGGCATTCTTCTTTCTTTCTTTCTTTTTTTTTCTTTCTTTCTTTCTTTCTCTCTTTCTTTCTTTCTTTCTTTCTTTCTTTCTCTGTTTCTCTCTTTCCTTCCTTCCTTCCTTCCTTCCTTCCTTCCTTCCTTCCTTCCTTCCTTCCTTCTTTCTTTCTTTCTTTCTTTCTTTCTTTCGGAAGAAGAAGAGCGGGGGGGGGGGGGGGGCACGCGAAATGGTTTCATCAAGATATGGATCCCGGATTCAAACACTGTGACGAGATGGGTGGAAACAGAGCAGATTCCAGTTTTTTAGCCTTACGAAAGAAGATGGTGGTGGTGGTGGTGGTGGTGAATTGTAGCAACAGGCGGGTTTAGCCTGGCGAACAAGGCCGGCAATTGCTCCGCCCGAGCGTCTCGCACGATACCGCTGATGGGTTTCACCATATGTCCATCAACCCAGTCTCTCTTAAGAATTCGATCAGGAGACGTGAAGTTTCTTTGCGGGCCATCACTGATCCCTCGGGAAATATAAGGTGTTGCAGGCGCGCATGTGGAAGGTCCTTGTTTTGCAAATTCTTCAGGAGAGTGTCTCTTGCATCTTGGAATTGCTGGCAGGACCACAAAAAGTGCTCAATGTCTCCTGTCTCGTTGCATGCCGTACAGTTCGGAGAATTTATTCGCCCCGTTTTAAATAACCAGGCCGGTGTGTTAGCAGATCCTGTCCTTATACGATGTAGAAGTGAGGCTTCCTCTCGGTGCAATCTCTTGGTTACGCAGGGCATATGCGGTGGAACCCAAAGCGACGCAAAGTGGTTTCGAATTTCAGATTTTTGCACTTGGTTACTCTTTGGAGCCTTGATTTTGGGAGGATGATATAGCGCTGCGTATGCAAGCGCATCAGCTTTTTCGTTTCCTGAGATACCAATGTGGGAGGGAATCCACTGAAACTTTACTGTGAAGCCTCTGTTGTTGAGGTCTTTCACGATGGCTAGGGATTTGCGTGGGAACTTGAGGGATGGCAAACCACGGTATACTTGTTGTAATGCGGCCTTTGAGTCCGTAAGGACAACCACATTCTGCGGAGGCAAAGTCTTTAATTTGCGCAGAGCAGAAGCTATCGCTACGCCTTCCACAACTGTCGACTAGGCTATACAGTCCAGACGCCCAGACCACGTATATCTTAGAGAGGGAATGTAGTATGCAGCTGCACAGCGGTCTTTATCTGCCTTGACAGAGCCATCTGTGTATACTTGTAGGTGATTCGGGTAAGTCGTGTTCAGGTGTTCCAGGACTAATGACTTGGCTTCTGCAGATGGAATGCAGCTCTTTGATTGCAATCATGGTACACTTAAGTTGCATGTGATGTCCTCGAATGTCCAGGGTGGTTCTATCTTTTCTCTCGGTCTCGAGCAGCGTAATCCTAATACGCGAAGCGTGTTCAATGCTGCATAAAAATGTGAGCGCGGTCTGTTACCTATACGTCGTAAGAGGGCTCTACCGGGCGTAGACTCACTCAATCGTAGAAGCTGGATCATCAGAGCCTCGGAAGCCTGAAGTCGTAGAGGGCGTGACTCAGCTTCGTAGAGCACTTTCTTGTTTGACGCTGGCTGAGGGACTCCAAGGCAAAGTCGGATACCTTTTCTGTGGATGGCTTCTAAGCGCTCGTATTGGGTGTCTGAGGGTGACATCAGAGGTAGCTGATACAGGACTCGACTGGTAACCAACGCTGTATGTAGCCGTAGCATTGACGTCGGGTGGTTGCCCCAGCGTATGCCAGCGACTCGCTTGAGCACATGTAGCCTGGGTGACGATGATGCCACAACGTGGTCAACACCGCGGCGCCAGAGTAGCCTGTGGTCTAAGGTAACGCCCAGAAATCGGACGTTGGTGACCTGTCGAATCTGGTATCCGTCCAAAGTCAGCGTCAAGCGTGTAGATTTTCTTTTCACTCCAGGAAATAGCACGAATGATGATTTCTCTGCTGATAGTGTTAATCCAAGCGTTGCCAAGTGACCCTGAATTGCTTTTACTGCTCCCTGGGCTATTCGTGCGAGGCGGCGATGCTGGTAGCCGGAGACCCATATGCAGATATCATCGGCATATATAGACATCTTCACTGGTGTTCGATGGTTTAGTACTGCTGGGAGGCTACTCATGGCAATGTTAAATAATAAGGGAGATAAAACACTCCCCTGTGGCACACCACGAAATATACGTATTTCATCGCTCAAAGTGTCGCCAAGACGAACTCTGATGCGACGATCATTAAGGAACGTATGTATGAAGTGCAAGAGATGACCCGTGACGCCTATAACTTGTAACTGGCTGATGATGGCTCTTCGAGACACGTAGTCGTAAGCCTTAGAGACATCCATAAAAACAGCAAGTGTCGACAGGCCGTCCGCACTGTAATGTTCTATGTGGCTTAGCAGGTCCAGCACATTGTCTTGAGCGCTTAGACGCTGCCGAAACCCAGTCATGCACGATGGTAGTTTTCGACCCTGCTCGACATACCAAGTGAGTCTTGTGCATGCCATCTTCTCCATTAGCTTCGCTGCACACGAGGTCAGTGATACCGGTCTGTATGAGTCCAGAGCTGCAGGATTCTTTCCAGGCTTCAGAACCGGCACCACCCATGCTACCTTCCATAAATGTGGGATAGCCCCACTGGCCCAGACTTGGTTGAAAAATGCCAGCAAATCACGCCGCCTCTCAACCGGTAGGTTAGTCAGCATCTGATTACTGATAAGGTCAGGTCCCACCGCACAGCGACGTCGGAGGCTGCTCATGGCTAGTTCCAGCTCTCTGAGTGTAAAAGGAGCATCCATTAGGGACGAGGATAGCGGCGGAGGCGGGTCGGTTGTGCTGGCTGACCTGCCAGAAGAGTATATTTCAGCGAACGCATTCGCAAGACAAGCGAGTGTCTTGCCTAACTTCAATGCTAGGGCTTCAAATGGCTTGTGTGGTCGAAAGTTTCCAGCAAGGTTATTAACGACCCACCATATCCTTGGAACTGGTGTGAAGACCGATAGGCTCGCACAAAATGATGCCCATTGATCTCTTCTTAGTTTCCTTGTATACCGCCGAATCACTGCGTTAATCCTGTTGTATATAGTCTTCATTGGTGGGTCACCCTTCGTCCTCATCAGCCTCCGTTCCGCTCTTCTACGGGCAGCGCATAGATTTTTGAGCTTTAGATCCGGAGCGGGGAAGTGGTCGGGTAGCTTCAGCTCAGCGGTAGCCAATCTCTTGCTACGTAGCATGTCCGCGAACAGGTCTCCAGAGGATTCGCTTAGGCCGTCCCTGTACGTATCCCAATGCGTCACAGGACAGGATCTTCGGCCGTTGGTTCTATATCCAGCAATGTTAACGAAGACAGGAAAATGATCACTGCCCATTCTATCTTTGCTAGTCGTTGACGATGCGAGGATGTCCGTTGAATGTAACGTCAAGTCAATGACACTGTAAGAGGCCGGTGGTCGAAAAAACGTCGGCTGTTTGTCGTTTGCCACGCAGAGTCCCTCGGTGTTTAAAGCTCTAACAATTTGCTTTCCACGTGCATCAGTCGTCTTGTCGCCCCAGAGAGTATGGTGCGCGTTAAAGTCCCCACATATAATCCTCGGAGCTGGGCAGCGGCTGCAGAGGTCTCTTATAATTTCTCCCATCGGGACCTTCTGACGAGAGCTCACATATACGGAGGCCACGCTGAGACTTCGGTTTCCCAGCCGCACTTGCACAGCAGTGACTTCCAATGCACTGCTGCAAAGGTCTTGAACTGGTAGAACGTAATGTGGTATTTCCCGTCTCACATATAGCATGGCGCTTCCGTTCGGAAATGTCGGAATACTTTGGTTTCCATGTGCGACATAACCAGCAATTGATCTGGAACTTGGAAGACCAGCCTCGGACAGGGCCAATATTGGCACAGGCATGTTGCGTAAGAAAAGCGACAGTTCAGGTAAGTGGCACGCAAGACCCGCACAGTTCCATTGCATAATAAGTGGCACTTGTGGACGAGATGGTGAACATTGTGTCCTGACCGCATCCATATTGCTTGGTGCTTTAAGAAGAGGCAGAGCTTACAATCACTGACTCGAGAGCCAGGACTACTTCGAGCATTTCCTTCATCGAGCTCGCCGGCATCTTCTCTATGTGTGATCGCAAGGCCTTGAAGAGAGCACGTAGCACCTGCTGACAGTCCTCCTGTTGATTTTTCCCATCGCAACGCGATTCGGGTCGCTGAAGTGCAGACACATAACTTCGCTGCTCCGGTTGTTCAGCAGTCTTGTCTTCTACGGGGCCTCTGTTCACTGATTTGACTGCTTTAGCCGGTCCGCTGCGCGATGGCACCACTGTGTCCTGGATTCCTGGAGAAGGCTTCAGGCTTGGAAAATCAGTTTCACTCTTTGAGTTCCATTTGATTTCGTCCGACTCTCTGTGACTTTCTGTCTTTTTCTTCGTGGCATTTTTCTCAGCGTTTCCTGTTGGCCCCAAGATAAACGTTTTCTTACGCTTTATTGCCGCTGCACGCGTAGGACACTTGCTATAACTAGCTGGGTGATCCCCACTGCAGTTTGCACATAGAAAGTTCTCGCTGCACGCGCATGTTTTGAAATCGTGCGGTCCTCCACATCTCTTACACCGCTGCTCACCACGGCAGTACTTGGCCACATGTCCATAGCGCTGACACTTGAAGCACCGAGGTGGTGTCTCAACGTAGTCAATGGTCTCGTGTTTTGTGAAGCCCAAGTTGATCTTCTCGGGACGGTCTGTATTTGGAGCGAACGTAAGGACCACGGAGCTGGTTCGGCTGGACTCCCAATCGGTTTCAGACATTTGGACGCGTCGCGTGACTCTCCTTGCATGGTGAACACCTTGTGGTTTTAGGTATAGCAGCAGTTCCTCGTCAGTGTACCACTTCGGTACTCCTCTAATAATGCACGTGTTTTGCATGTACGAATTGGGCACTGGTGCTGATATTGCAGTCCCTGAGATTGACTTGGCAGCTGAGAAGGGAATTCACATGCTCTTCTGTCTGTACATCTAGAAGCAGGGCTCCTTGAGCTGTAAATCGGCTCCTAACTGGCGATGTGCCAAGAATTTTTTCAATTTCCGTAGACAGAACAATTCGATTTACTTTCTTCAGGTCGGCTCCTTCTGTGGCAGGGTTAATAATCACTGGGATTCCGACGGTCCTCTTCTTGCGGTGACGCACAAGCCTGAAGCCTTCATCGTCCAGATCTGTGATGTCAGCTATGTCACAATCGTCAATAAGCGTAGACTCGTCGTCTGTTTCTGAAGTCTTGTATCGCTTACAGCCACGGTTGCTCTCAGGGTCAGTCGGTGGCCTCTGGCCCGGTGTCAGGTCAGGCGTAGTCATGACGGAGCTCTCACCGCTACCAGATCGGGCTCTTCTGCAGGCTCCTATCGAAGCGGCGGGAGGCGAAGGTCCCCCCGGCCTCCGGTAGGGAAGGTACCTTGGCGAGTCGTCCGACGTCTTCGACAAATCTATTTGGCAAAACGTCGAAAAAATTCAAAAACACTCGGGAGCGAGACAGCAGTGCGACTGTGTCGAACCAAACTTCTTCTTCTTCCTTTACGAAAGAAGACGTACCACTTTGCGATAGAATTCTCGCTGTTTCATCTTACAAGAAAATTACTTGCATAGAGGCTGCTGTTCCCAGCAATATTTAGGCGATGGCAGAGCCAGGCAAGTTCAGAGGGTGCAGATTGTCTATTTTTTTGCAGATTGCAGTGGTAATCATCTAAGGTAAAGTTGTAATTCAAACATTGAAACGTGTACGCTCGATATGGTTCTTGATCGTTTCTGTAACACTTGTATCAGTTTTTATTATTGTGTAGTACGTCACCACATTTAGGTGGAACGACAAGGCACACTTTTGTTGCTTTGCCAGATTTCCGTAATTTCACTTCATAACGAAAAGTTGTTTCACGTGTGCATAAAACATTTACAAAGTGACAGGCTCCAGTATACAGCCTCGTTGTAGTACTCACATATTTTCTTCTGCTAATTTTGTCATTTCTGTTTCTACGGAAAATACAAGGGGCGCGAGCGAAATTAGAGCTTAGTTTATTTTATTCTTTCTGAATTCACAGAGAGCCGAGGTTTTTTACAACATAATATATTGGGAACAAGTTATGTTGTCTCTGTAGATTAAGCAAAATACTTTGGAAATGTGCAGCATTACTAGCAATCGTTTTAACGAAGAGAAATAAAAATACATTCGAGGGTTTTACGCGGCAGAAGCACAATCTTACTATGAGGCACACCATACTGGGGCACTCCAGTTTACTTTGACCACCTAGAGTTCTATAATGTAGCCCCAGTGCGCGGCACACGAACGTTTTTTCATTCCGCCTACGGAAGAGTGCAGACGCCGTGGCTAGGATACAATTCGGGATATCGTGCTCAGTGGAAATGGCTGCTCCATATCCGCTAAGCTACTGTGGCCGGCAAACTAAGACTAATAAGCCATTTGTGAAGCTTGAATAGCTTTCTAAATAGTAGTTTACTGCTTAGTAGATGGAGAAAAATAAAAGCATTACATGAAGTAGCTGTGATAAGCTGCAATGTTTCCAGGGACACTGAATTCGATTTTAATACCGTCTGCAGCAACGACACAACCCCATCTTTTCGCTGCAAATTTAGCGCACCAAAATTGTTGAACAATACGTGGAGCGGGTATCGAAGCATTCGTTTTTAAAGCACCATTACAGGAAATTTTTCATTTTCACTTCAACTTCTAATTTGCATGCGCATTACTCTTGTCTGGTTCCCCCCCTCCCCCTTTATGTCAAGGGAGATTCTCTCTTTTCTTTCGCCGCAGTTCATTAAAGCGTGCTCGACCACATTTAGGGTTATTGTGTGGCAAAGCCAGCTCAACAACAACAACAACAAAAAAAAAGCAGAAAGGCGCAGCAGTACGAAGATTCGACGTCATGCCTCTCCGAAAAGTAAGGTAACCAACCGGGAACGTCCTTGGTTAACCACCTTAGCTCTACCTCGTCGTTCCTCTCTCTCTCTGTATAGCTGCACATGGCAGTTTTATTATATGCTACAATTCGACTAGTGCGGAATTAAGATAATGCAGGATGTGCAATTTTCACCACAGAATAGGTTATCATCACTCTCAGTTGGAGATGGGCCTTTGTAACATGAGATTTAATGAAACCACTGAGTACGACTGCAACAACACCTTTTAAAGGCGATATCTTCAGTGAAGCTTATGTAACAACACCGTAAACGTTGTGCCTAAATTAAGTCCGCACTAACTGCTGTAATACATTTGCTCAAGAAGGTCGCGCATATTTTAGAGCTCGAAGGTTTCCTTTCTTCGTAGTGTACGTAACTGATTCCCATTCATTTGTATGGTGAGATATCGACTCTAGCACTCATATTGTCACGCGAAGGGCGAGTCATTAAGACGAGCAACTATTTACAGGTTATATTTAGAACAGCGGTTGCAGCGCTGTCCGTTTAGATTCAAAGCGCGAGCCCAGTTCGTTCTTCCTCCTCTTTTCTCGAGTGATGGTGCCCACGCGCCTCGTTCAAACAATCAAATACCACACGCGTGTAGCAACATTGAGCTGCCTAACCAGGCCACGGCAGCCCCCGCGTTATGTGTCGAACCCATTCCGCTTGGGTAAATTCTATGGACGTTTGTTATGTTTGTTTAGTATATTCTGAAGGCTGCATTTTTACTTTCAAGCACATGAAATTAAACAGCTTCCTGCAATTAAAAAAATTGTTATATTTGGCCTACCCCATTCTCGGCCCCCTGGGTAGGGCCGATTCTTGGCCGATCTCCGAGAAAATGGGCGTTTACCACTCTGGAAGAAGATGTATAGAATAAATAAATATATTCAAATAGGTGTTGTAATCAGTTTCGTGGACTCCTCCTCACCCTTATTTTATAGACAAACATCATACATCGCCTTCGTTCTTGTTACGTCACTGAGTCGACGACTAACAGTTGTGCATCCATCTGATTTTTCCTTTGCATTTTGGCATGGTTTGTGTCCGGCATAAGAAAGAGACTTAGCGATTTCTAAGAACCCATACGGGTGCAGTGCGGCGGTGCAGATATCAAAATGCGGAACAGATTAGAACGCTTGCCGGGAACAATAGCGGGACGTCAAGGTTATCCAGGACGTCAGTAGATAAGTAGGAGAGGCAGCGGCACTAAAACAGCTGCGTTATCGATGGGGTGGACACGTATAGTTCGTACACCCGAAGAAATACGTGCGCATGAGGAGCGCCGGAGGGAACAGCAACGACAATGTGCACGGCGCCGACGCGAAACGACCATACCGATGAAGAATTTTCCCGGCATGCTGAACGAGAACGACAATCGCGAGCCCGTGCAACGCCGAACGAGCAATGACGACAGACTCGCAACACACGAAATGACAACCATTCCACCCTGTGAAGATGGAATGGCAGCGAAAGCACCTTGCTTTTTGTTTACGAGCTTTGAATGTCGTCAGCATTCGCTGCCATTCCATCTTCACAGAGTTGAATGGTTGCCATTTTTTCTTCTTTCCTTTTTTTTTCTGGACGCGTATTTTTCTATTGTTTCAAGCTATTTCTATACGCTTAGCACTTGCTCTGACTTAGCGCCAGCAGCACCCAACGAAAATCTGTAACATAACAAAAGCAAGGAACGTCGTGGCGCCTACAGGAGCGATCGACCTCAGACAGAGTGCATTGCACTCTATATCGGGTGTCGTAGGACCACGGTTAATCTGCGTGTGTCGGCAACTCACGACGACTTTTCTATTTTTCTTTTCTTTTCTTCTCTTTTTTTTTGGAAACGGCTTTTGGGATCAGTGCACGCTTAACAGGAAGAGAATGGGAGAGGTCAGAGAGCAAACGAAAAACGGTGCGAGAGAAAAAGAAAGAACGCCATAAAAACGTTGCTCTTGTTTTGGCGACGCTATCCGAAAGGTATCGGTTACCAGCCCTTATGACATAGGCATCTAAACTGTGCATGCGTTTCGAAACTCGTGCAGCCGCAAGCCTAACCGGAGTATTCATAAAGATGTTCGCACTTGGGGTAATTGTGTCACTGGCCGGAATCTGTCCACGGCTACACAGTCACGCGCAATCGGCAACATTAGTTGAGCACTAGTAGCGCGGCGAATTCAGACGCTTGCTGGCTGCCGCCAGCTCTATATAGCATTAACGCAGCTGCACAGTTTTAGAAGGAGGTAGCGTGAGCACCAAAGAGCGGGGGCCGTTTCCCCGCGGCGAGTTCTCGCCGCCGCCGAGTGGTATCACCGAGACTACGGCGACGGGGCGTATGGTTATTTTACTGCCGCGCCGTTGCACGAACGGCCTTCATTTGCTTCTTTCGCGGTCCGTTTTTATCCTTTGCGCTTCAGTCAGAGTGGACGGTAGGGCTTTACGAGGACTTAGTGGCCGGGTTCGGCGCGGATGACGCTTCGCGGTGCTTTTAGTTTTCCGCCAGCGATCGTCGTATACGCGGCTCGCCAACGACAACGCGGGGCGACAAAATGCGCATTGTTGCCCGCAATTGGTGAGTGGATCGTAAGAGCCTCTTCCCCTCCTTCGCGACCCGCGTGTCCTCCGCGCACCGGCTGGACAAAGATTGAAGACACCGACGCGCTGCGGCTGAAAGGAACAACCTTCTTTTCCCTCCCGTTTATGGGATTCTTTGGCGTTTTTCCTCGTTCGGCTGAGCCCTCTCTTCACCGTCGGGAAAACGGCTCGCACGAAACGGGACTAAGTGTTCCACGAGCTTTTGGAGCCCCGCTGGGGTGAAAGTACGGAAATCGTTTTCAACAGGAAGGACGCTGCTCACATAGCACAGATTCATAAGAGGCTCCAATAATATGCTCACGAAACGGCAGTTTATTATTTTATTCCCAATATGTATCAAGAACTGCGGAGGTTAAGAAACAATTCCCCTCCCGATGTAGCCGTTTTACAATGATATTGATAATATTCTAGGTTTTCATTGTTCTCTTTATCTATATTTTTTACTATACAGATGCAATATATCTATGTTTAGATGTTTAGATATTTGGCATGAATCGCTCTGTTTAATTGCTGTAATACTGGCATTTATTTGTCTTTGCTACTGCTGATGCCAACATGTTAACAAGGGGCATGATCCTCTTAAGCGAACTCCTGTGCTGGCTTTTTGTTCTGGCTCCTTGCGTCATTGTAGATGCAAAATAAAGTTGAGCTTGGAATCACTTGCATTCACGGTGGCATAACAGTATCTCAAAAAAAAAAAAACTTTTTGTCATTATGTTGCCATCCCAACACAATATATAAAACTCACAGAAACCTGAAAATCTGCTTTTCTTAAGATCGAATATGCATGCGCAGTTTGGCACCAGCTTCGGACTAAGCCAGTGAAAGCATTTCAATCCGTCCAAAGCGGCGCTATGAGATAATTCGCTTTCTCCTAGTATTACAACTATTACAGCGTCTCCGAAATAAACCGTGTAGCTAATCTCCACAGTCGTGAGTTACACACACACACAAAAAAAAAGAACGGTGTGCGTGCGCCACTGCCTTAAATTGTGTGAAGCCAAACTCAAGTCGAAGTTGTAACTGACAGAAATCAGACACCTCGGTTCCCTTATTTCTCGTTCAGTGCCACAAATTTTATCACTCGTGTCTTGACTTCACGTAAACGTAACAATCCATTTCTCATATAATATTTCGTACTTAGTCTCCAGCTCCTTTCGCTGATCGTACGTTCTAAAATTATTCTTCCAGTTACCGCAAGTTCATCATAAGCTCGACTCGAATGGTTTCGTTGATCTTTTGAAATAAACATTTTTTTTTTGTTGATGACAGCAGTGCGCCAGTTTAGATAACAGCCTGCTTATCGTCAGGTTTATAAATATTATTCCGTTATAATAATTTTAAGTTATTGGACCTATTGAGTCTAAAAACTAAGCTCCACATTTGAGACTCATTAATAAATAGAAACCCTTTGCACTAGCCGTCTTCCGTATGAACTTTGATGATTATATTAATGTATGAACTTTGATGATTATATTAATTACAGCCCCATCTGTAAGCCCGAAACTGAAAAACACACAGCAAATGGTCACTTTTTTGTGTCTGTCTGTATTCGTGAATTGAAAAGGCAATGGAGCTTACGACTCTGCGCTAGCGTGCAGAGAAAGCTTGCTCCAGTCGCAAGCACTCAGCCACACACGATGAATTCCCTTACGACGCGACGCTCCCATCCTCGCATCGATACGCTTAGGCCGTATACGACCGCCTTCTTCTCCTTTCCGCTATAACGAGACATTCGGATCTTGACAGCTCGTCCATCAACCTGTTTCTTGGGAGGTGGTGTCGCCAGCCAGATTTCTGGGGACCTCGGGCATCGACCGCAAAATCGCAAGTCATTTCTTTTTGGTTCCAAATTTCGGTATGATGTAGTTGTTTTCTTTTCCATTCACTTTTGTTGTCTCTTCAGCGCACATTGAAGCGCGCATTCTCATGTCGGGGACAAAGTGGCACAAAAGTGGCGCTCTGGGTCAAGCGATCGTAACGAGTCTGCGAATCAGTCATCGGGCGTTGATCGCCCGCCCACGTAGGCCTGCAGCAGACATCGATCGAATAGTGCACTGTGAGAGAGTGCCTGCTTCCGCTCTTTTCGAAGTTCCGTTCCGCTTATGTAGGGCACCAGCGGGCACTGCGTTGGTACGGTAAAAAAACTCCTCGACGCTCGTCCCAAGTGCGGTGTTAGAAAAAAAGAACTCCAATCACGATGACGCCTCCATCGTTTCTACTCATTCCCTCATTCCCTACTTCCCTCATTCATCGCGTAATGAAAACACGGCAAATCCAAGGCTGTGTTGGAATACATAACGGGAAGCTTGTTTGAGTTAGCGCGAGGTAGCAGCAGTATAGCTGATGACACGCGCACGACCTTGTCGCCCGTGGCTGTTACCAGATCTCTGCCTCACGAGATCAAAGCCGATGTATGACTCTTGTCGAGAGAAGAATGCTGATGAAAGATGCATGCGCGCAGAAGTACGACAGATATGTAAATATATTAAAGGCTTCTATACCCGCTGTGTCTCAGAAGCAAATACCCATTCTGGGTGATTGATCAAGAATGTGCACATGTCCGCTGGCAAATGCCTGCCAGTCAAAGAATGGTGAAGACCAAAAATCAGGAGCAATTCCACTCTGTGAAGTTGGATGACCAGCAAAGCTGTTTGGCACACGATACGGAGGTGACACAGATTTCTGAACAAAGGTACGAAAACATTTATTGTCATAATCGTTGGTCCTAGTGACGACAGGCACGCGGATACATTCTGGTATCACCTCTGTTATTAAATTCGTAAGCATTCCTACGCCTACGCAACGAGAAATTTGTGCATCACGTAAGACAATAAATGGCTATTACCCCATTAAGCAATGGCTCATACCCCCGCAAGCAAACAAGCAAGCAAAAAAAAAATCTACCTGAGCGTCTACTGATATTGAAAATGGATCCGCCGTGGTTGCTTTGTGGCTATGGTGTTGGGCTGCTGAGCACGAGGTCGTGGGATTGAATCCCGGCCACGGTGGCCGCATTTCGATGGGGGCGAAATGCGAAAACACCTGTGTACTTAGATTTAGATGCACGTTAAAAAACCCCAGGTGGTCGAAATTTCCGAAGTCCTTCACGACGGCATGCCTCATAATCAGAAAGTGGTTTTGGCATGTAAAACCCCATAATTTAAATTTATTCTTGAAGATGGTACCCATTGATAACTAATCTACTGAACTGCATATCCAACTGATCAGTCGCATAAGCTTTTGCATAGAATGAAGCAATTTTCCATTGAATTTGGGAGCTGCGTTTTCGCGCACGCATATTTCTTGGCGGACACGAAAAAATCCACCTCGCCCTAGCCATAAACAGTCTCGCTCTAATATGACACATACAAGAATATCAAGACC
Source organism: Dermacentor albipictus (assembly GCF_038994185.2). Lineage (NCBI taxonomy): Eukaryota > Metazoa > Arthropoda > Arachnida > Ixodida > Ixodidae > Dermacentor > Dermacentor albipictus. The sequence continues at coordinate 24,712,127 of NC_091823.1, forward strand.
GCCGTTGGATGTAATGCGTTATTCTGTGTGAAGCAACAATTATGCACACAAATTTTATGCCATGATGTATTGTCCATTCATGCGGCATAGAGGTCCACTCACCGACACTACTTTGTCGGTCAATATTGGAGGCTATAGTATGTAAGTGATCTATTAGACGAGAAGCATTAATTGAGCAAGTCTACCATTACACCAAAGTTCTGGAAGTTAAGTAAAGCTTGGCTTTAATATTACGCGATTAGTTCATCGACAAAACTAAGACGCGATTCGCTGCGCATGTCTACAGATAGGAGCTAGACAGAGAGGTAAGAGGAAGTTGCTGAATGACAGCGTGCATTGTGACATGTTTGCTACACTTTACTAGAGGTGGGAAAAACAGTATGATAAACGAAGGAAAAAGACAGAAAGCGAACATGTCTGCATACCAACGCAGTTGTCAACAGCGCACTCATCAGCGGTCGCACAGTCCACGCATTTTTTTCTAGAACTTTACCCGTGGTCAAGTGCCTGTCTGCAGTAATGAAGCTACCGGCCACAGCCTAAAAACCTTTCGTCATGTGGGGAGTCTGATGTCCAACCTTCTTAGGTTAGTTTGGACGAAAGGCAGTGCGAAAAGTTACGTAATCGAGTGACAAACAGGCAAAATCTTATTTCAGAGGTAAAATAAAATAAATAACAGGTACCCAAGCATCCTACCGTACCCATAAAATAAGAGACGTGAAGTGCCATGAACCATAACTCATCCTGGGATATTTTGCATGCTTTTTGCCTTCTTTCTTTCGATCGGCCTTCCCACCACCAACTTTATGGGTGCACTATTTCGAAATTTCTGTGATCGCAATGATGTATCAATAAATTAGAAAGCGTAGTGGTTGGTGGGAACATTGGCCATTCTTGCGTTTCTTGAGCTTGAGCATCAGGCAAGTACGAAGGCTTGCATGCTCTGGATGAGTAGATAGTGCATGAGGATATATTGGTAGGATATTTGGTTGGTGGGCAGAGGCGCATCCTTTAGACACGTGAGTAAACACTGATGCACAGCGTTCGTGTCTGTTTCAACGTTGGCAGACGTGCCTAAAGATGCGCTGTCTCTACAACAACAATGGAGTGCGCTGCGTGGTACATACATCTCACTTGTGACTGGTGGAATGCACTGACTGCATTGCAAGTCAGTGCATTCTGCCACGTGACGAATCACAAGGAAACCTGAGAAACGCATCGATATTAATAGTGCGGGCAGACTAGTTTCGAAGTGTGCAACGTGTGTGTGCCTCTATCCGCGCATATGCGCGTGCGTGGGGTACCATGCATGAGTGTTGACGCAAGCGTTATGGTGCTCTTGTAAGATATTTGCAATATTGTCAGTCTCATAGGAAAATCCCTCCAAACGTTTGCATTCTTTTTAAACTATTGAGTATCCGCAGAACCTTCTTTATTATCTCACTTCTGCAGAGACAGAACCTCACAGAATAAGATTGCACATCTCAAAAAGTCTTTGTCACAATTCAAAGCGAATAAACCAATAAAGAAGACAGCGATTATTTCGCTACGATTCGGAAACGACCCACGTCACCTTATGACTAACGCATCTTCCGTTGCTTGTTCTTTTCTGATGTGCTCAGAAAACGTTCGTCCTGAGGCGTGCGAAGAAGAGCCACGACACGTTGTTGTCCAGCCCCCTCAATGCTGGCGTGTTGAGGAAAGTGAAAAATGGAAGACTTACTATTTGCACGAGCAGCCACCACCTCAAATGGCAGCAGAGTGGCCTCAGCAAGAGGGCAAGGACACTACTACACAGCGAACACAAGAAGAAGAGTAAAGCGTGTATTATGTGGCAGTGTATGAAATCTGCGCTCCGGAAATCGTGAAAGCAGCTCATGCAGGGTAACTTTGACTACTCTACTTGGCTATCACTTTACCTCCCCCTCCCCTTTCTCTCCCGCGTAGGGTAGCAAAGTGGATCTTCTCCTCTGGTTAACCACCTTGCCTTTCCCCTTTCCTCTGCCTCTGCCTCTCTCTCCAGGTAGGCCTCCTTTTGGCAGCGGGCCTCCCTACGACAATCATCATTGCAGTGGCCAGGTCTTTAGTGCAAAAGGTTAAACCTGGAACTAGAAGGAATAGGGTTCTGGAACAGCGCTTGAAGGAGGGGCCAGCAGCCATGCCGTATATAAACGGATTCTTGCTCAACCTCAAAATCGTTGCATGCAGACATGATATCCTTATGTTTTTCATAAATACTCTGTTCTCGAATTTGCACTCAAAGCAAACGAGAATGCTACACAATGGAGTGTCCCTTCGTAAAATGCTACATCGGTGTTTATTCCATCCCCATGTAATATGAGAACGTTTACATCGACAACAAGGAGTGTTCCATTCAAAACTGCCTTAAGGAGCATGCTCAAAACGTAAAGAAGAAAAAAGATAAATGTGCAAATTTGTTCACGCCCGTTACTGCATGTGGTTTCAAACCACGACTTCGGGAGACAAAGATTCTAGAAGACAGCAAACGCTGTGCGTCTCGGATGGCCTTTGAGGAATTCTTTTATCAAAAAGAATGCATCTCTCTGCACCAGCGAAGCCTTTTTTAAGCCTCCACTCTACTGAGTTCAATTTTATGCTCAGGTGCTGTTTGACACGCGCGGACTTTATGTCGTGGTTTCCTATCTCTATGATGCGATACACACCAAATAGTGCGTGGTGGGTGACTTGTTAATAAAGATCTGATAGTAGCTCCCTTCTTTGTCTGTGTTGTTCTTTTGTTTGCATCCGTCCGGCCCTCTGCGCAGAGTTGCCATAATAAGAATATCCAAAATCAAAAAGGGGGCTGGTAGATGTAGTGTCACACGCAGTAAAAAAGTTACTAAGCGGGATAAGGTGCCTCAGAAAGGCTGGCCAACGTTTCGCTAGGAGGATCTATATTCTTTTTGCCGAAGATAGGTTCTCCTATCGAAACGTTGGCCAGTATTTGTAAGGCAGATTAGCCCTGTTAGTAACCTTTATACCACATAGTAAGAATAGTAAAAGATAATCATGACTCAAGAGTTGGAAAAAAGACCGACATCGTATATACAAAACTGGCTGTAAAAGAAAAGACAGCAGTTTTGGAATAAAAAAAAAAGAACTGTAATACCTGCGCATTCGCAAAACGACACGAAAGGGTGCCTGTATGAAGAGCAACAATAGCAAAACAAGGATGTCGTAAGGCAAAACTTTTCTGCATTTCGGGCCTTTCGTTCTCGCAGTTGATTTTCTCCGATATACTGGGCGAAACCTCATTCTCAGCTGTGTCTGCATCGATGAATGCGTGGAAGTCGGCTGCGAACACAGCCAAATATTACGCTCAATACCCCGCGGCCCAAAAATACGTAATAAAATTTTTCCCAAACAGGAAATCAGCCGTGTGAACTCGCATAGAAAGTTGCCGACTATTCAATTTACTGACCCAGCTACTGGGTTTTCCCCCGGCATTGATATTCAGGTCTGGCGGGAGCAAAATATTCGTTCTCACGCAGACATTTCCTATTCACAATATTCAAAAATGCTAATGCATTCTTTCTACTCGAGCTACTATTGCTTCGACTCTATATCAAGCCTGGCAGCAAAATTGTTTGTTCCTTTTTTTATTATCCCTGATGCCCACATTAGCTGGCCAGCTATGTATTTCACTTGAAGCTCAGGTGTTGTTCCCAGATAATAGTCACTGAAATGGTTTCTCTTTTTTTTTAAATTGGAATAGAAGTCGTTTCTGTGAAACCAGTGCCGAGATAATCTATAAACCGGTGGAATTCACCGGCGGAATAAAGACCCGAACTCCTAAGCGGTGGTCCAAATGACTGAATGTCTTTGATTACATAACAGGTGTACAGAATTTTGTGATTCTGTTATTGAAATCTCATTTACTAGGATAAGTTTGATTGTGTATAGACAGAAAAAATATTTCAGATTCCGGCAAAAGGTAAGAGCCCAATGTGCATCGCCGGATGTGAACTGTTCATGGACGCATGAACAAAGCAAAACGGAACGAACAAAGGTGCAGCAACGCGGTGAATATTCGCGTAGGAAGCCAGGAACTGAGATTTTTATGTACTCGCACGTGGCGAAACCGATGAGGACACTTGGCATGCACTTTTAAATTTGACTTCACGCCCAGCATAGCCAGGAAGTATGCGCTACGATAGACGCCCAAAGAGCCATCAAAGTCCGACGAACCGTAGCACAGATTAATATTTCACAGTATTCTCAACAGCCGAAATGGTAGCATGCCAAGCACATGAGAGAGATAAGGTTTTTCATCTTCAATATGATCAGAAAGTTATTTACGCAGTATTCTAAAAGTCACACCATTCAGTAAATGTATAAGGACATGGCTTGACTGAAATTCCAGGAGTTCCCATATATTTTTCATTTATCCGTTTATTGGATTCAACGTCGCATTTACTGCAAATAGAAACATAAGAACGCTTCATAATCACTAATGGATTTGCGCGCGCGCGCGCGCGCGCGCGCGTGTGTGTGTGTGTGTGTGTGTGTGTGCGTGTGTGTGTGTGTGCGTGTGTGTGTGTGTGTGTGTGTGTGTGTGTGTGTGTGTGTGTGTGTGTGTGTGTGTGTGTGTGTGTGTGTGTGTGTGTGTGTGTGTGTGTGTGTGTGTGTGTGTGTGTGTGTGTGTGTGTGTGTGTGTGTGTGTGTGTGTGTGTGTGTGTGTGTGTGTGTGTGTGTGTGTGTGTGTGTGTGTGTGTGTGTGTGTGTGTGTGTGTGTGTGTGTGTGTGTGTGTGTGTGTGTGTGTGTGTGTGTGTGTGTGTGTGTGTGTGTGTGTGTGTGTGTGTGTGTGTGTGTGTGTGTGTGTGTGTGTGTGTGTGTGTGTGTGTGTGTGTGTGTGTGTGTGTGTGTGTGTGTGTGTGTGTGTGTGTGTGTGTGTGTGTGTGTGTGTGTGTGTGTGTGTGTGTGTGTGTGTGTGTGTGTGTGTGTGTGTGTGTGTGTGTGTGTGTGTGTGTGTGTGTGTGTGTGTGTGTGTGTGTGTGTGTGTGTGTGTGTGTGTGTGTGTGTGTGTGTGTGTGTGTGTGTGTGTGTGTGTGTGTGTGTGTGTGTGTGTGTGTGTGTGTGTGTGTGTGTGTGTGTGTGTGTGTGTGTGTGTGTGTGTGTGTGTGTGTGTGTGTGTGTGTGTGTGTGTGTGTGTGTGTGTGTGTGTGTGTGTGTGTGTGTGTGTGTGTGTGTGTGTGTGTGTGTGTGTGTGTGTGTGTGTGTGTGTGTGTGTGTGTGTGTGTGTGTGTGTGTGTGTGTGTGTGTGTGTGTGTGTGTGTGTGTGTGTGTGTGTGTGTGTGTGTGTGTGTGTGTGTGTGTGTGTGTGTGTGTGTGTGTGTGTGTGTGTGTGTGTGTGTGTGTGTGTGTGTGTGTGTGTGTGTGTGTGTGTGTGTGTGTGTGTGTGTGTGTGTGTGTGTGTGTGCTCGTCCTCAAGCGAAGCGACCATAATATACAACATCGTGACTACGACAGATGCCTTCGTACCTGTCGACATCGTGGTAAGCTTGAATGACATCTCCAAACAGAAACTTCATGACTTCGTCAAAGTGGCCCATGGTCTTATTCAAGAGATTCCAGTGAACCCATGGAAAAATACTGCCGTATACACAACAGATGAGAAGACGGTGCTAACTTTACTTGGCCTGTCTCAACTCTGTGGTGTCACTACGCGGGCTCATATACCACAGGGCGCGAATGTAACAGCTGGTGTCATATCTGATGTTCACCTAGAACTTCAAGACGACGTTTTGAAAAGCATTATCATTTTCATTTTCAATAATAATAATAATAATAATAATAATAATAATAATAATAATAATAATAATAATAATAATAATAATAATAATAATAAAAACGACTCACATTTCCCATTTGCATACCTAGTTGTGCACACAAGCTGCCCCGGGTAGCCGTCGATGGAACATTGTAGCCCATCGGACTTACAGTGCATGAGTTAAATCCCGCCGCCTGTTCGTGCACCAAGCACAGAGTCGACATCATATCGAAAAACAACCTTCAACAGTCCAAAGCGTCAAGACAGCCGACGTTTCTTTGTTTGTAACATGGCGACGAATTTGCGTCCGTTGACTCTCAAGCAAGAAGCCCGCTGCCCGAGGCACTTCCTCTTTGTCTTTCATGTAGCAATTTAAACTGAATTATGCAGACTCTGCCTGCGGGGACGGCCGAGAAGAAACCCTGAGAGCCCTCAAGTCAGAAGCGGTGATGCGCGACGTCCCACCCTCCAAGACACCAGACAGAAGGAAACACAAGGAAACGCGCCTCGCCCGGCCTCGTCGTTTCGCCTCGCCAAATCGAAGGAACTGCCACTGCGCGCACAGCAGGAAACACGTCTTGCGCCCTGGTTCCGCGACACTGTTACTTCAGTCGCGCATTTTAACCAAGCTAGAGGACAGAAAAGCTTTCGAAGGCTACAAACGCCACGCAAATAAAAAGGAAGTCAATAGGAAAGAGTCGACAAATTCACAAAGAGAGACAGGAACCAAGAGCTCTCTTTTAGATTCGCAATGCGTGTGATCTTTCTTGTCGTCCGTCGAAAGAATGAGTCCTGGCTCTCGCACTAGCCTTCTTTGCACTGTCGCAACTTTTTAAAACCATAATTTCTCAGTGTACTGAGGCCACGAGTCATTTTTTCCTTCCGCATCGACGCAGCAGCGAAGCTCTAACGACTTCCAAACTAACCACGAGTGCTCACGGAGCACACGGCGCCTTTGCAGCGTGCTGCACTCCAAAACTGCAGCTTGGCTCGGCTGCTTCGACATTTAGTAAAGCGTGGAATGGACTCACGGGGTACGCCTCAGTCTTTTGTGACCACCCTGCGCTCTTGTTTCCCCATCCGTTTCTCCTTTTGTTGCTTCTCTCTTAACCTTGCTCGAAACGGCTTCAAACGCTGCATTACTGCAGTGCGCGAAGTGTCCCCAGGCCTTCTTGGTTATCGAGTTTCAGCATAAATCAAACTCGCAGGCTATCTTTAGCAGACAACGCAACATTTGCTCAAACAAAATGTGTAACGAGGAATGATGGCACAAGAAAGAAAGATACTGCAAAACTTGGCCTGACAAGTGTCCCGTTACTCGGCTATTATAAGAAATGGGGCACGTCAGACGCAGAGCCGCTATGTCTGGTCGTCATCTTCCGCTCCTGCTGCAAGCAAGAGACGGTGATCGCCGAGTGAAGATGGGCACTTATTCGTTGCGACGTAGCGCAGTAACGAAGTATGAGGCAACGTGTTTCCATAGAATGCGTATAAATTGTGACTCAGGTTTCCAGGAACACGCAAATCCTTAATCTTTCTTTCTTTCTTTCTTTCTTTCTTTCTTTCTTTCTTTCTTTCTTTCTTTCTTTCTTTCTTTCTTTCTTTCTTTCTTTCTTTCTTTCTTTCTTTCTTTCTTTCTTTCTTTCTTTCTTTCTTTCTTTCTTTGTCATAAGCAGCCGCATTCGATGTACCGCATCTCGGCGTTTCCTAGCGCACAGATAGACGCACGTTGTCCACCGTTTACGCGTAAGTGCGCAAGATGAGAGTTCTGGTTTTTTTCTCAGCCAGATATGCTCTACCATCTCTTTAAATTTTGGTTTCAGGGGTCTGCAGGAGATATGGCACCGTTAAAACGAAACTAGGATGGCACAACATTTGCGATTTGCAGCTGCACATCTCATCCTTCAATGCTAAGAAGAACATGTGACGCAGTAAATCAAGAAAGACAACCATTTCCTTCTTCCTTTGTTCTAAAGAGGCGGCAGTAAATTTCAGTATCTAACTGCAAGTTACAGCTAGCTGTGACGCATCAAAGCTATAAATATGGGCTCACCTTATGCAACGTTCCATAAAAATAAAGAAATAGCATTATAAATGTCAAAACGTGTGATATTATTTCGTTATGTAGCCTTTACTTATAAGGTTTAAGCAAGCCGAGATAGTGTCTGCACAACAACGTAATGTATGTTTGTTGTTCGAGCACGTATAATGCTCTGCTGTTGCATTCAATAAAGCACGTTGCTACTTGACAATTACACTTTTCCTTCTTTTTCTGCAGCGCGAAAACATTTAGTACCGTAATTAAGTTTCTTGAATGCATTAATAATACCACGCCTGCGTTTTTCACACTCATTTGCTGGTGATTGATTCCCAATATTTCCAAAGCTCAGAACATTCCTATAATACGTGCAAGAAGTGCTAACTGTTATTTACCGAGGGACTGACACTCGGTCACAGTCTGTGTTTCGAGACCCCCTCAGCGTTTTGTTCGGCTTGCGTTTTTGTTCCTCTGTTAGGCACCAAGGACTTTCAACAAAGTTTTTTCTTGCTCTATCTCTCTTTGTTGGCAATGGTGTTGCATGACTCAATTGCTGCAACATTTCTTTTGATAATGTTGCAGTGGTTATAAGAAAGCCTGTATTCCTGTAAAATGAAGTTAAAGTAGCCAAGTTCTGCAATCTATTTCCCATCTTGTGCCTATACATATCCGCATATTCTTTCTTTTAATGCGATTAGCATTCCTTGGGGAATTTAGCCGTGTTCTGGTATGTTTGTATCTACCCTCTTTCACGCCGGAACTTGGGCCGCTGTGCACGTACCATTCAGTCTGTGCCCGACCAGACAACCTGAACCACTGCGTATGCGCAACCTGATATGTGTCCATTCTTCGTGACTCCCCCCAGAATGAATATGTGCCACACTGAAAATAATTCCTTTAAAATTTCACCGATGCAGTGCGGTATCGAACACGTGTTATACGGCTTCCTCAAGCAATTGTTATAGCGCGCTGCAACCCGAATGCGTTGCAGGCAGGACAAGAACAATCCTTAGCGTTAGTTCGCACTGACGAGCAACGTAAGTCGAAGGCCACACGCGCACTTCGCAATGGCGTCGGTAGATGGCGCAGCGAGTCCAAATGGAAGCGCGAGAAAGGAGCCCTGCCCCACAACACGCTTCACACATTACGCGTACCAGCTCTGGCAATATGGTATGTCGCTGCAGTGCTTTAATGCTAGTCGCAAGAACGTCGTCGACAGTCATGGTGAAATGGGTTCTGCCGGAACTTTTTAGATTCTCTGTGAAATGCAAAACAGTTACCAAGTTTACTTGGACAAGCTACGTCACTGGGATTGACAGCGCGTCAGCAGGATCGCCATGTTGCTTCACACAAGGTTATTTTTGTCGCAGTAACAGTGAAAACGCAGCAGTTGAGCACAGAGCTGTCCTTGCATGGTTATTTGCACGACAGTGATACGAAAAAGTTGCAGATATTTGGTGGGTAGAAACTGTTATGGTGTTCTGTTTAAGCAAGTAATGACCACTACCCTCCATGAAGCTAGCAATATCAAACTAAGGTTGAAATTATGACATACACCGGCAAATAAGTGTTACGGCGTCCTGCGAATAGTGACCGGCATGTCACTACAGTTTCTTGACACTGCACACGATATGTACAAGTTCAGCGGACCTACCTCATCGCGGACGGTATCGTGCAGCCATTCAGGCTTGCGGCGAGCGCGTTCATGTGCGGTCACATGACCACAGCGTGCACCAGAGTTCTAGTGCGTTTGTTCCACCAGAGAAGAAGCAGCAGAGTCCGGGTTCCTCTATAATTAATTGCAAGCCCCCACCGCGAAGGAAACGTCGTAATCCTCTTTGGAGCAATACGCCGTCTTCTCTTGTTACGCATTGCGCACATACGCAAGAAAATAGCAGTGGACGTAATCCTACGAAGCTCTTCGAAAAAAAGCAAAGCGCGTGCTAATCGCATTACAGGGTCTTACGAACTTAGTTACCTTAAACCAAATAATGAAGGACTCGTATTGTAATATATTTATCTTTGCATCTAGCGAAGCTTGCACTTTCTTTGTCAGTAAATGCTGCCCGTCGAGCCCATACATTATGTAACCCAGAAAATTACTCAGTTGTGTTTTACTTTCAGCTACCGTCTCTTTTCTACATGGTGCGAAACGTTTGTGAAACGATAGGGACTCAGCCTGCCTTTCGCTTTTCACCTCAGTGCTGTTCCTTGATTAAGATGCAGACCGTGACGCCACCCAGTCACTTTGACAAGCGCACAACATACCAGGCTACACGTCGCATTATTTGGTGCGTCACTGGAGGAGGACCTAACTCTCATTTGTGGTTTATGTTTACAAATGCACATTCCTCAGGGCATAAATAAATATTATATAAATGAAAATGAAACGTGTCCTATATAGGTAGGATCTGCGACAGGCAATCTGTTGGTCCGGATTTCGAATCCTCGCCGGGCACTCCTGTTTATATTAAAAAAAAAAAACATGTCGTCACCCTATTATGCTGAAGGCACTTTTCGCATAGCAGTAATAAAATAATCTTTAAAATTTATTGTAAGAAAACAACATATATATCCAATATATGATGTATTATATATATATATATATATATATATATATATATATATATATATATATATATATATATATATATATATATATATATATATATATATATATATATATATATATATATATATATATATATATATATATATATATATATATATATATTTAAAATCTTCAAAGTACCGTCTTATAGATACACGCGGAGACATATTGACATAAAAGGTGAGGACAAGTTGAACCACGCTGAGTTCCTCTACACAAATACGCATATACAGAGTTACAAACACATGAACGACGCCATGATGCAGTCTGGGATGAGCAGGTGAACAGATGCTGAAGACACGCTGACGAAATATTGCACGTACAGACATACGACTGTCACAAGCGACCTTCGTCACACAACAGACACACACAGAAAAAAAAACGAGTATGACACATATATTATACAAGTGTGCATGATAATAATACTGAAAACGGGTCGTGGTTACATTGTGGTTACTATTCAGTGCGTCATCTAGCACTCGTTAGGGATGCCCGTGTCTTCCAGGAAATGTTCAAGTGTGTTCATTGCTTTGCGATGTGTTGTTTTCGGTGGTCAAGGCCCCATCACATTTGCGTGTGAGAATGACCGATGAGGATCACTTAAGTGTAGCTCTTGTTCTAGCTGCCGTCCATGTGTAGCATGCCTGAGGCAATGCGGAGCACATGGCGAACATCACCATCGCCGTGGGCACAGGAGCAAGCCGGTGATAAAACCCGTTTTACGCTATATAGGAAATGCTTTGTGTATGCTGGTCCAAGGCGCAATCGATGAACTATAGTGTCTCGGTACTTTTTGAAAGGTCTGTATCCAGCTTGTATTTTAGATGGAGGTACGCTTCGTGAAGGATCCATTGCTTACTATTTTCGTTAAACCAAGTTGATATACACCATTACTTCTTTAGCAATTTTAATATGCACCGCGTCTACATTGCTAATAAAGGGATAAGATGAATTGCCGCATCCATATAGGCTGATTTTGCCAGCAAGTCTGCCAACTTATTGCCTACTATGCCAGCATGCTCATCCCGGCCCCCATTGTAATACGACACGGTGGTTTCTTTCAGTAGCCTGAGCTAAACTGTTCAGTATTGAAAAAGGTATTCGCGTTTGTGGTAGGTTATAATCATTATTTGCAAGACATCATAAAGCCGATAAGGAGTCCATGTACTGTTTTTCTTTGAGGAATTCTCGGCAATAACTGCGGTATTTCTACGACAGAAAGCGGCAGCACCGGTGGACATCAAAACGACTTCAGTAGCTAGACCATAACAACTATCTCCCTCCCCCCACCAAAAAAAAAAGAACAAAGGAAGAAGAAAAGGAAAAGAAAAGTAAACAAAACATTTAAACGCAGGTATTTTTGGCACGACTGAAATTGTGGAGACTTTCCTGACGGATAGTGGGCATGGCTCGGGCATAGGGGTAGCTGCTCCCTACATTATTATTATTATTTTTTGCCTTGTTTTATATGCCCAGTCTTGCGCACGATAAATTACGCGCCACAAATGGAATGCGATTTCAGAAAAAGGGCAGGGGCCTTCTAGGGCTGGCATCATTGTTTGGAATATGACACGGCTGCAAACTTCCGCTAGATATTTCCTGCGCTGTCACACCGCTCAACAGAGGTGACGGTGAAAGCATAAAGAGTGCAAGGCGGCATGCAAACCTGGCGTCCAGATAAAATATTCACTTGTTTGTCATTGAATAGGGGCCTCCAGCTCTCGCGTGAGCTTTAATTACCCTTCAGGTAGCAGGCTGTGTTTAAATGTTTGCGGCTCGGCAACGGAGAAATGTGCAGTTCGCCGACAAAGATACATTGCCAATTACCGCTTCATGTTCATATACACTTGTGACCATAGGGAATTATGGCGGTTCCCCGCCTTCAACTCGCCCTCGTCATTTAAGGAAAGCCCCACCTCGGAAGTGATTTGCAAGTTGATTCATCTAAAGTGCGCATCGTTGTGGACGTTCGACCTGGCGCCTCCTCCATATATAGCGACCTCTCAAGAAAATGGGTAAGTAAGAATAATAGGTCGTTATCCGGCTCCGTGGCTGTTATTCTTCCTGCTATGCCCCTACTGGATATCGCACGTGCGCCAGCCAATCATGGGCTTTTCACAGGCGCGAACAGCTTCGTGAATACCGCTTCCTGTAGGTTGACTCAAGGTGTAGCTCAAACAACAGTGCACAGTTTTACCTCGGAATAAATGGAGTGCCGCATGCCGCAAGCACGATCTAAATAAATCCGTTGATTATATTCTACCATGAATCAGGAAAGTACGTTCACTGCTCACAGGATGAAACACTTTCCGAGTGCAGCTGCTGTTTTCCCTGGTGAATAATGTATCACGCCGCGGGGACCCCTTCCTGTATCAAGTACGAGTCACGTGGAATTCTTTAATTGCGTCGCCGATCGGGTTAAGCGCTTTTCGTTGTACGCCCTGGATTACGGCCCGTTAGTATACCCGTGGTGCTTTTCACGTTGTCCCGGTTGCTGCGGCCACATGTAGTTGGGCGTGAAATGCAAAAAACATCTGTATACCATGCATTTGGTGCAAGTTAAAGAACCGCACGTGGTCAAAATTAATCTGGAGTCCTTCAACATGGCACGTGCCTCATAATCAAATCGTGGTTCTGGAACATAAAACTCCAGAACTTAATTATTTGTTTTTACTTTGAGCTGCTTCTACCCAGAATAACGCGCACATCTACCCGTTTCCGAGATATTGACAAGAATTTCGGAAGGTAAAGAAAAACGAGATGCAGAATCAAAGTACATTTGGTATCTATGTGAAGCAGGGTGTTAGTGAAGCCCTTAACCAAACGTTACATATAACTAAGTGTGGTTTGCACAATGTTCTATACTTCCATGCTATGCAACGTGTAATCTAATTCAATGCTTATTTTATGCACTACAGTTTTGTCTAGCTTTGCCGAAGTGCAGGCAACTATTTCAAACGCACGCACATTGTGAGATGTCGACGCAGTGTTATCATGCGGACAAAGACAACGTCTGACGCTTGTCAAGGCAAGAATGTTGATAAGAGGTGTACGTACAGAGGAGTACACGATAAAATATCAAGGAAATCGCTGAATAAGTTGCCCTATATTCCTATAAGGGGTCTGCGTAGATAGAAAATACATATGAGCCGACGTTATGGGTACAGATTTTATGCCGTGATTTATTGTCTGATAACACAGAATGGAGTTGCGCTCGCTGACATTGCTTTGTCAATCAAAATCTACTCATGCTACCCGGCTTGGTGTAAGAGAAACCCTGCAATTGATCCCAATCTCACTTCACAATAAAAACGAGGTTACGGAGTGTGCATGTGTATCTGTGTCTGAATAAAAAACAAAGCCGCTGCCTCCCATGCAGATTATCTTTGAGCACTGCAAGAATTTCAGTGCACAAAATGGGATTCACGCACAAATGTCACGGCCCATCGTAGAACATTTCTCATTGGTACAAAATATAATTGCACTAATCACATGTGCTTGAGCGTCCTGTCTAAATCTGTAGGCTGTACATGGCTCGTGGAGAGTGATGTGCGTCAGACGCAATACCATGGTAAAGTCTGACACTCAGATGTTGTCAAGAGCAGAGAAGGACACCTATTATATATCAGTTAGAAAAAGGACACCTAGGCTACTTCCTGCTGCAATGAAAGAAAGTTTAGAGGAAAATAAGGGTGCCTGCAGTTGCACAGAGAGAGACCTGCGGGAAAAAATTTTGCAGTGTGATATGACACTGCGTCCTAGATTTCCGTTGGCTGGTGCCCATACATTGCCACTGTCTATCAAAGTGCCTTCAACACGGTTGGTCTTCGTGCTGTAAACATGATTACGATTCAAACACACACACGCATTTACTCTAACATGGATTTCTTAAAATACCTACAGAGTCACCAGGAACTCTAATCTTTCACAATATATATACAGCGATTGTAACGCTAATTGTTTATCATGTTTAAGAAGGAAAGTCATATTTAAATAAAAGAGAAAGAGAAGGCGGAACAAACACATATCCGAAGTTGAAGCTTCCACGGCCGGTCTCCGGGCTCGCTCCTCTGACGACGTCGGGTCGGCACTCGTGCTCTTGGCAGACGTGCGTACTTGTCCACTTAAGAATGACATACGAGCAGACTGAGGTACCGATATGTGCTTGTAGATGTGTTCATAGCAGCGAGAGCATAATTCAAAGTCCTTGAGCACGACTTCTTTGCTGGGACTCAACTGCATCCTGCTCGTGAGCTCTCTTCACTCGTGTCAGCGGGCGAGTGCGGAAGTTTACTGCAGGATTCCTTGCACTTTTATGTCATTTGCGAATTCAGCGACGCGGTATGGACGACGATTATGACTCTGTCTCGAGCGCGCCCCAGGAATATTCGTGCGTACTGCTAACGAGCGGCTGCGGAAACGCGGCACGATTCTAGGCAAATCCTTGAACCCGTAGAGGAATACGTGCGTGCTTCAAGAACGTCCCTCTGACCTTTATAACATGCAATTTCATAAAGAACATTTTCAGAAACTAATCGCCGCCTTTACTTTGCCGTGTTTTAGGCGATTTCACTCCCGGTGCCTAAGCTGTCTGGCTGACCTCTTCTTGGTCGAATAGAACAAGCTGGGTTGTCGTTGCTTGACGACTGTAACCATAGGCGACTGAATTCAGCACGCAGCCTGCCCCCGCCCCCCCCTCCCCACTCTCTTCGATGGCCCTTCTAATACGTAAGCATTCTTTGCCGAGTACCCCAGCAAAATCTATATATGATGGGAAAAGTGTCAAAACCTTTATCCGTAAAACAAATACATAATCGGCGAGGTCAAGACATTGAATCGTTATAATAGCGTAGATGTAGATTATTGGTAGCCTTGGAGCACATAAGGAAAGAATGAAAAAAGTCGCAATTTCGCCCGGAAGGCCAACCATTTATTGCACTATCAAATGCTTAGACAGCTATATGATATAAGGATAGTAGCTTTAGAGGTCGTATAAACTTGCAAACATTCGCTTACTATCTAAATTAAGAAGCATGGCGTCAGCGCCCACAGGCAAACACGAACACATTACACCCTATGACTGCGGACACTTACTGCTAAAACGCTTGCATAAGGAAGCACGGCAGCACCAACGAGCGAAGTGACCTTTGTGCTGTATATGTATATATCGCTGCAACGTAAATGGAGTGGCGAGAGCGCGGAGCGGAGAAAGGTATGAGCGCCGACTCACCTAGATTCAGCCTCCGTTGCAGACCGCTTTCGAAGTAGGCCGCGCAATTCGGAGTCGCTGCCAAAGCACAACGCCGCCTCTCCCCTCCCCCCTATGCCCCCGGCGTCATGCGCGCGACGGAAGACGGCACGTTTCGTCCCCGCTTTCCTTCCCTGCACGCGCGAGATTGAACCGCGGTCGTTGGCGCCCCTCAGGCGCGGTCGCGCAATACGCAATTGCTGCCGGAGTACAACGCCACCTTCCTTCCCTCCCCTCGCCCTGGGACCTGTCACGCGACGAAAGACGGCGCGTTTCCTCACCGCTTTCCTCCTTTGCGCTCGCGAGACTCAGCCACGATCGTCGGCTCCTCTCGCGCGCTTTCATTCGCGCCTAAAGCATGCGGCACGTGGCGACGGTGTTATCGGCCTTGGACTATATACCAAACATCGCGGTGACGGTTATGGAGACGACGACAGCAGGGGTCCTATAACGTAAAACTATTCCAATCTCTTGACGTCAAATTTGCGTAACCACTGACGCAAGCATCGGGCGGTCACCCGCAGGGTTGTCTTAACAGACCAATTAAACGCTGTCCTCGTTCATCGGAGGTCACTTTTGTTTGCTTGAAAAACGAATAACATTGCCTAAACTGAGCGGCTTGTCTTATCTAATTGGCTCACAAGAGGCGAGGAGCACGCTCAAGTAGAGAGGGATTCGATGGGGCCGAGCCACTTCGCTGAAAATCGATAACCGGATGAGGAGGGTGGTGCCGGCGTCCGCGATTGGTCCGCTTTCCCTTACTTAGCTTGCGGTCGCTGGTCTAAACTCGCGGCGGCATGCAACGTAAGCCTAAGAATGATGCTTAAACGGATCCTCAGCAAAGAAGAGTTGGCAGAACGCGGTTGTAAACGTTCCGAAAATGCTCGAAAACGTTACACGGCCACGCAAAAAGTTTTATTGCATGAAAAAAAACCCATGCTCTCCGGCAGGTGCGATTAGCCAGTGCTTTAGCGATCGCTGGCAGCCATCTTTTACTCCTTTCGGAACGGGGCGGCCTGCGGCTATTCAGAAGAAAATTCAGTTTTGTTCGGCATATTAACGCATCTTTAATGCGTACACGTCACTTTGACGCGGTAAGTTTTTCGCGGTTTTGTGAAGTTGCTTGAAAGGCAAGTGAAGTGGTGCAGCCCGAAAACTTTTGACCAATAGCCGAGGGCGAATGGCGAAGAGGCGTAGAATCAGAAATAAGTATTTTTGTATTGCTCGGTGAAATCGTGCATAATCAGTGTGTATACATCATGTCAGGAGGGGAGCTATAGCGGTTTTCGTGACGTCGCGTGGCAGACAGGGGAAGTGGGGGTGTTCGAAAAAAGTTTTTGACAAATCGCGAAGGGCTGATTGCAGAATTGGAATAGAAAAGTTTGGAATAGCTTTACTTTCTAGCGCCACAGAAATGAGCTTGGAGTGTCCATATATTTGTTTTCGAAATATACTTTAAAAAAACTAAAAAAATAAAAGAGGGAACCGTTCTCGTCAAGTCCCCTTGAAAACTTACTTACCTTGAACGCTTACTTTCTCCCATTACTATTGTGCGTGCAAAGAAGCCTGCTTTGAGATTACGTAGAATAAAAAAAAAAACGATAGAATAGATGATTGGTAGATGGCATAATAGTGTAATAGTAGATTATTGGTAGCCTTAAAATGAAAGAAAGAAATATGGTGACGTCGCCATTGGCACGTCAAGGTCGCAAAAAAGAAAATGAAGAAACGATGTGGTGGGGAAAAAACGGTTGTGACGGTGCTTCGGCTCAGTTGATACGGTACATCTGCAAAATAAATGCCTCATTGGTCAAGTTACCCTATGCAATCATTATAATGGTGTAATAGTAGGTGACTGGTAGTGATTGCTAGACATTAACGAGCTAGCTAACTTAGTAACCAATAGCTAAGTGGCAGCCGAGCAGAAGAATGCTTTTGCATTAGTACAGAACTCTCAAAATTTCTGCATCATTTTCTTCGCTGCATTATCTTTTGATTGCGATTTCGGTTTATCTTATGTTTATAGTATACAAACGTATCAATGCACCTTTGGAAATAAATCGCTCAGTAGTCACATTGCCGCTTCAATGTGCTTCTCACTCACTCTGCTTTGCGTTACTGGGGCTTCTTTAATATTATTATTCGTTTTCTTCTTCATTAGATCGAGGTACGAAACATGGAAATATTGAGCGCAGAAACGCTTGGCTATCCAATATCTTAGTTAGGAAGAAAAACAGAAACAAAAGAGGTAATCAAATTACAAAACACTCCCGCAGGAAATCCGTTTATCAGGAAAATAAAAAAAACGGAAAAAGAAAATATATAATGATCCCACGCACTGTTGGAATCTCGCGCACTACAGCCTGCTTACAATAGGCTGCACTTCGATAATTTTTTTAAGATCTCGTTGGAGATGCCCCTCGAACCAAAGTACAGGAGGTGAGATTCACGTAGATGTTCGCACGTGAAATGCCCATGATTTACCAGCGCACACGCGACGTCCCGTAATAGTACAGTAAGAAAAAGTCGCAGTTTCGCCCGAAAAGCAAAGCATAATTTGCAGTAGAAAGTTAGTGGACTATACATTGCGGACTATACGTTACCGGAATATATATATATATATATATTAGACCATACGAAGTGAGGATAGTAGTTTTATCGGCCATATAAGCTTGCAAGCATAGGCGTAGTGACTAAATAACATGCATGGTGTCACGCGCGCACAAGCAAACATGAGCACACCTCACTCGATGACCGCGGAATCGCTGTCAAAAGGTTGGCGTGAGGAAACGCCGCAGTGCAAAGTGAGCGTTGAGAAAATACAGCACGCACAAATCTACGAGCAGCCGACGCACCTAGGCTCTGCCCCCAACGCAGATCGCTCTCAAGATACCGCCGTGCGACTGCGCGCAGTCTCGACATGTGCAGTTGCAGCCGGAGTAGAAAGCCGCTACCTGTCCCTACTCCTGTTGCTTTGCAATGTTGGGTGCCTCGCGCGCGACGGAAGGCGGCGCGCTTTCTGCTCGTATTCGTCTCTTTCGCGCGGACGAGATTGAGCCGCGATCATCAGCTTCCTTAGCACGCTTTCCCTCTCACATACAGCGTAGGGCGTGCAGCGACGATGTTATAGCACTTGGACTTTATACAGAACGTCACGGCGACGGCGACACCGATGGTAGAAATGCGCTTCAAGATTCCTTATAATTGCGATTGCAATAACATTAGCCACGGCGCAAGCTGACAAGACATCACTCTTACTAACCCTACGAACTCTTCGAACTCTTTGAAGAACACCAAACGATGCTGGTTTGGTGTTCACCGCTTGCGATTCTTCGAAGAGTTATCAGGTTGGGCAAAATATTTGTGTCAACAAACAGTTCTGTTTGAGGCGAGCCCGTATGTGACGACAGAAGCAAGACGGCGACGATGGTTGCATGACAGTGACAAAATTGCGACAGAAAGGACTGGGAAATACGGCCCGATGCCGAGGGTTATGTAGCCTAACACACCGTCTCCAAGCGTTGGCTGCCACGAGGCAAGAACGAGACAAACAGACGCATTCCTGCTCGTGACATAAGATCCTGGTTAAAGCCAGGTTAATAAGGAAATGCAAGGTTGTATCCTTAAAGAAAATGTAGTCTCTTTAATGTATTGGAAGCTATAGAACACTGGTTTATTATTTGCAAGGACGCCATCTTATTTTGGGATTTTCCAAAGAACTCTTCGAAAATGCCTTGATGCAAATCCTCGTATAATACCATATCTCATGCAATCTAAATGCGGTGATGTACCTTTTAACCTATGGACCCGTAAAGCTTATGGAAAACTCGCCTGTTAGATCGGAATACTGAATCAAATGTACATTTCGCAGTCAGGTTACAATAAATAATTTTATAGTTGAAAGGCTTTTATGATTATGGAAACTACCCACCTGAGTTGTACCAACTGTTGATGAAGTGTACTTGTTTGCCTCTTAATGAAGTGTTTATTTTGAGCTTGTAGACCCGACTATGTCTGTTTTGACCGCGGTGTGTATGCTTTATGCTAATACGTTCCTATGGTTGTAACAAATTCTAACTAATACCATCGAAGAAAAAGTGATCGGGGCGATCGCTTTCGTGGCCTAACGGTAGACCATCAGACTGCTGTGCTCGGTGCCAGAGGTCCATCCCACCATCGGACACTTCTGAATTTTCTTTTTACGAAACGAGGTCAGAGAGAGAGAGAGAGAGAGAGAGAGATAAAAAAGAAGGCAGGGATGTCAACTAGTGAGGAGTTCGTTTGGCTACCCTATGCTGGAAAGGTTGAACCGCGATCACCTGCTCACCTTCTATTCACCTTCTCCTGGAAAGGGAGAAGGTGAAGAGAGAGAGAAAGAGACGTGCACGGACATCACTACGGAGTCAATGGCGCTCCCACAAGCTAGACGTTCTCAGAAACCACAAAAGTGCCTTCACTGCCTTCTGAGCCGATGGTCGGTGGGGACGGTGCTCCATTATTGTATTTTCACTGAGAAGGCGACCTAGCTTCATGAATGCGTTGGACATAGATACTCTTCTTTACTTCAAATTGAGGACACTAGCACAATAGGTGGCCAATGTTTTCCTCGCAGCCGCAGGCATCACATGCAGGACTGTCAGCCGCTCCAGTTAGTGCTGAATAAGCTTTCGTGAAGGTAACTTCCCACCACAACCGACAAAAAATGAGGCGCAACATGAACTACGCCTACCTACCTACCTACCGCAAGCAGCCTCGGTTGAGCCAAAGAATGCTTCGCATTGAAAGTGTCAGTTTCGCCCGAAGTGCGAAGCATTGACAGCTATAGCCGTGTTTAAGCGGGGCGCTAGAGTTCGTTAACTGGTGTTTTAACGATGAGCGGGGCGACATGTTGGCGCGACGCAGCACCCGAGGTGACTGCTGCTGTGCAGCGTTAACGCTGCCGTGGCAACTTCTAGGAGTCTCACAACGCTGGCGTAGTGAGCCTTCGTATAGGCACGTCTACGCGTTCGTACGAAGGCTCACGGCGCTGGCGCCACGAGGAACGCCGCCAGCGGCGGTGATGTTGCACGAGCCAGATTCAGATTTACTATCCGCTCAGGCCACTGCATGAACCACGGTCTGGCATGCACATATAGTCCCAACGCAGCAACTCTAGCTTTTTGTTCACACAACCCTCATGTCAGCAGCGGAAGGCAGAAAGCTGCCCTCGATCGTTTCTACAGCAAAACTAACTGCGCGTCTCACGCGTCTCTCAAGACTTTTCAAGCCTCCACGCACGGGTCGAGTATACACTACAAACCATGACATCACGATAGTGTCGCTACCTCCGACGCAAACATGCCTCGAGTATCCGTATACAGCTGTCATTGCAATAAAACAAGGTTAGAAGAAAAAGTATTTTCGGTCGATCGTTTTCGGGGATATCACTTTCAGCGCTCGGCTATCGGCTAAGCCAAGCGAAAAAATAGAGGCCATTTTAGCGAGTCATGCCAGTGGGTGCTTCGTCACGCAAAAATGAAAGTATCCCAATAATTAACGACCGACCAATGCAGCCCCAGGAAACGGTCCCCGATAACTATTAGGTATCAGAAGAGGGGCGCAACGTAACGCATACACAGACGAAGCAGGCAGGTTGAGTTTATCGTCAACTGGCTACACAAGAAGAACCCCTACGAGTCCCCAATACGTTTTCCTTACTGAGCTAATTCCATGAAGCGTCTCACTCCCGATATTACGCTGCTCGTAAAGGAATAATATATAGCCAAGATTAACGCTCCATTCCAACATCACTCATAGACATATTACGCAGTGTTTTGAGCTTACACGTCGTCAATTAATTAAGAAGACGAGAACAAAGACCGCTGTCTCTGCAGAAGATTACATGCGTGGTAGCAGATTGCAATTTTTCGGCTTTGCTTTGAATAACGAAATTGGCAGTACTGAGGCCACGGTTTTTGGTTCATTCGGCTGGAACAGTATGCAATGGTGCTTTTACTTTGTAAATGTTGTCCTCCCCATACTTCTGTATTGGTAATCTATTCATGCCAGGGTAACTTCTTGTATTCCACGTAAATTTTGCAACAAGATGTTCATGAAATGTCCACCAAGAAATGTGGTCAATACTTCTTCTCCATTGCACTGAAAGGGTATAAAGGTTTTGACTTCGCCTGAACTTGCCGCTATCGGGCATGGGCTCAAGAAATTCCAGAATTCCAAGTGTGGTAAGTTCTGCTGTACTTAACGATACGTGAAAAAAATGTGACCATATCCATTCAAGCGAACAGAAACACAGTCGCTTAGTGCAAATAGGAAACCGGAGTTTGTTTCATCCTTTCGCTGAAGTACGTGAGATACTAAATTTGCGATCTTAATATTTGTCGTGGTAAGAACTTCCCTGTCTTCTGTCGATACTTGCGCTATTTGTACACTCTTGTTAGCTGTTACGGGAGCCTACTCTTTAGACTTATCAAACAACACCATACTTTATTTACAGTTGACTGAAAGCGGCAGCTTTCCCGGTAACCAAAGGGTTGCACACGGGGTGGGTGCGACATGAATGGAGGCCCACGCGTAAAATGAGATGGCACGTCTCCTCCCGCTGGCGGGCACGATGCCCGCACCGAAGAAAAATGCTGCGGCGAAGAAAGCTCGCGTGTCCATCAGCCTTTACACAAAGACGGGCTTTGCCACGAATTGCCTCCCTATTCACAAAGGCCCGCACCCGTTGCCTAGGCAACGTTGTGTTGTTGATTTCTTGACAACGGCGCGCTCTGTTCGTTCTCCTCAACCTCCGTGTTTGCGTTCGCATGCGTGAGGATGCCTCGCTGTATGAGCTTGTGTAAGCATGTGAGTGTTTGTGTGTATCGGTGTCGGTTTTTGGTGGCGTCAGTGCGTTGCCTCGTGTGTGCCTCGCGAAGAAAGTACAGGGGACAAGGAAGTAATCATTGATGCAGATCAACAAGCTGTCATGTGTGATCAGGCAAAAAAAAATTTCCACATGAATGATGGTGATGATGATGATGATGATGATGATGATTTACTGGCACCCCGTTTGAAACGGGGCAATGAAAAACAGTCACCTAGCCTGTGTGACATAATCAGGGCTGTTGTACATATTTTTCACCCTACCTTTCTTGTATACATCGTATTCTTTCCCCTCAAAACTTCTCTATCTACCTTGCATCGCCACCTAGGCTTGTAACGGAGCCGGCCATATGAATATCTTCCCTGCTTTTTTTTTTTTTCACCAGTACTCTAAACCAATTTTGTTTATCTCGTCTGCTGACCGGTTGAGGGTCCATTCCACTTTCAATCGAAGCGCTTCTGGAAGGAAGTGCTGGAGTTGACTCTGGATCTCACTGCGTGAATTCTTTCGCATTTCATTAATATCTGTTCTTGATGTAGAGCTATTAGGTTGCAAATTACGTGATTGTATTTTTTTCATAGTTTCAAATTTTTGAAAATTCTAAATCTGAATTCTGCTTCGAACAGTCACTAGAATTTACCTTTCTCTCTCAAATGCAACAAATTTCGTTAAAACCAGTGTTGGGGTTACCTCAGAAAAGCACTCCTGCGTTTTACTTGTATGTGAACAGACCGTGTCGGAGTTGGGCCCAAGCTAAAGCTTCCTCTTAAGGAATCAGCTCGAGGCTCAAATAGCAAGGCACTGCCCTGTGTTATTGAACACATTTTCCTTTCTAATTTCTTTCTTCTCATTCTTGAAAATCTTCATGATCTTTTCTTTTCCATTCCATGCAAATAATTTTTTTGTCTTTGTTTCTCTCGCTTTCTTTCTTTTTATTGACTCCTGGTTGTATATTTACGCTTTCAATTACTCTGTACTTGGTGGCCAACTTTCTTGTCCTCTTCCACGGTTCTGTGTCCACGCTTTTCAGGTACAGATATTTGTGAACTTTAGCCGCCCATTTATTTTGGTCCATGTTCTTGAGTCCTATTTCAAAACTAATGTTGCTCTGTGCTTTTCTGACTTCAAAAGAGGCCCAACACTTGTCACCCTGTACAGCCTCAATTGTGGTTTTACCGTGGGCTCCCGAATCTAATTGACCTATCGATCTTTGGTTAACTTCCAATCTCGAGAGCATGGCGCTTGCGAATGTTAGCTCTGGCACCATTACTCTTTTCCAGATTCCACGAAACACCTTATATTTATTGCGGCGCCAAAGTGCTCTATGTTTCATTATTGCTGCATTCCGCTTCCCCTTTATTTTCGGATTACCTTGGTAGGTGTTAGAGAAAGTCTTCCCTTCCTTTATGTATACGGCGATGTATTTAAACAAAACAAAATCAATAACCAAAATGAATAATCAGCGCTTCCAGCAGCCGCGAGCTTGAAGCAGGCGCTGAAAGATCGTTTATCGTTATAATGAAGCGGCAACAAGCTGGGAAGTTCATTGTGTGCTCCTAACCACCTAGAAGCTGTGAGGTGGCGCTGCCATTGTGCCAGCCCGTATTACGAATAAAAAAAAGAAGGAAAAACAGACCCGTTGTCAGTAAAATGCTTACATATCTACAAGAACTCAGAACCGGGCATTGAGCTTGGGAGCTGCCTTTAAAATATTGAATGCAGCAAGCTGCCACAATGAAAAAAAAAAAAGAAGCATTCTGAAGTAGCTTTCTGACTAGTTCTTCTTTATTTTCTTTCATTTTATAATCAAGTCACTTTCGTTACAAAACATACAATCAGAAATCAGTTTCTTTTAGAAAAGAAAGCCAGGTTGAATTTATCACCCTAAAACTTTGAAGTAGATGGAGGTGCGAACCCATCGATTGTACCAAGCCAACCTTCACTGCACAGATACGAACAGAAACAAATTAACTGTTTAAATGAAGCTATGAAAAGCGAAAAAATAAAATGGCAAGCTACTGAACGGGTGACAAATCACCCTTTTCGTTTCAGTTTTCTTCAACTTAGACCCGTAAGAGCGGCGACGGCTGATCTGGCGGGCACGCGGAGTGTTGCAAGCCAATGGAGCCCTGAAATAAGGGCTCCACCACACACGAGGAAGTCTCCCCATCTCATTGCAAATAAATGTTTCTCTCTTTCTCTCTCTCTCTCTCTCCCTCTCTCCTCGCCTTACACACCTTATATCTTTCTTTACAATGCCCATGAAATGCATTAGTATTCTTGGCACGTGAAAAAATCAACTGTTGCTGTCATATCCCATTTGCGGTCTGGTGAATGTTCCTGCGCTCTGGAGGTTTATACTTTTCGTTGAAAAGTACAAAAGAAAATTTCATTTTTCTTCATTTTTTTTACTAATTTCGCACTGTAGCGCAAAAAAAAAACACCTCCTTTCATTAGTAATTTCACAGCGGCACCGAAGTCAGGCGAGTTTCCGAATGCTAAAGTGGAGAACACTGATTTTGTATGATTTCTTGATAATGCTGCTAATAGAAGAAACACGCGTCGCACTCACGTACGCACTGTACTTTTTATCGCAAACACGACAAACACGTTGATGCATAAAAATACACTAAAGCGAGAGTTGGAAGGAACGTTGAGAGAGATGGTTAAATAGTTACTGGGAAACCAAGAACCTCGTTCTTACCGCGATCAGAGCCTTCTTGCTAAGTGAGAAAAGAGGCAAAAATATTTAAGACGGACTTGAACTTGTCGCCCAATCTTCTCATAATGCCACGAGTCCTGGAAAGTGTCGTCATGAGATTAGGTAATGGTATATTGATAAACATTCTAAAAGAACCGAACACTCAGCTTAGTGAGCTTTTAGAACATTTTATCAAAGAAGAAAACTGGGTAAGCAGGCGAGAATACCCTGAATTCCGTCACCTCGTTTCGGCCTTACAGCTCTGGCGCTTAATAATAAAAAAAAAGAAGGCTCGCTCTCTCTTTTCTTGCCAAATTAAAGTAAATCCAGTCTTTAGAGAGACAATTTAGGTGTTGCTTTTTAGTAGTTCTTGAAATACTGACTTCAATATTTTGAAGCTACGCTAGGCTTCAGACGGCCTAACTTGAGCTTGAGGTAAAGCACAAAAGAGTACACAGGGCTACAGAAGGAGATGAAGACACTGCGTCCTCTATGCGCTTTACCTCAAGTTATGCAGCCCCAACTGGCCCACCAGTCTGTTGTTTTGTTAAAAAAGGCCATCACGAATGAGAATTATTATTGATAGCACATTAATTCACTTGGGTGAATGGATGAACAATAACGATGGAAGCTTGCTACAAGCCGTAGAACAAATTAGTGATGAGAAGGCGAACTGTGCGCTGTCTAGATAAGAGATGTCATGCCCGAAATGAACGCATATCGCCAAGCGGGATCAAACGCGCCTTCACATTGATGTCGCAGCCGTCCGACGCAAGTTTGGTCGCGAAGCGGCACAATGCGATCAGTGAACGGCCTTTGTTAATTCCACCTAGCCATGATTGTCGATGAGAAATAGAACCACGCTGTGTTTTTCCAACTAACGAACATAATAGACTCCCCTCCCCTCATCCTGACCCACATGCAGCTGTCCAAACTAATGCAAAAAGATTGGCACCAGGGGTTAGAGATGATGTCGAGTCCCGCTTCGCCTGGATCGTTAAAGCGGCGCTGCTACAACGAGCGAGTTGCATTCCGGGGCCGGATTCCTTTGTGCCCGGAACTCTCTGGCGCGTCTCATTATTGTGTTCGCCACCTCGTATTGCAGGGCATGAAATATGCGCTCCGGAATGCGGCCTTGCCGCAGTCAGTGTTGCGGGCGTCACAGCACGCCCGGGTGGGTCAGCTAGGGAGAGAACAATGCTTTTGCAAATCGCCTTCCTAAAGAACAACAGAAAAAAAACGAGCAAAGAATCGTCAAGTCCAGCCCTGGCTGGATCCGCCCATGACTGCGCGTGGACGACGCGTGGTGACCCGCTTTGAGGGGGCTTACTCGCAACTAGCGGCTCACGCCTAGGCCGTCCGCTGCCGTTTTAGTATATTTAAACATAAACCAGTGATCGCCTTAAGAGCGTCGTCTCTGCTACGAAACGGCCGGCTTTTGGAGGCGCTGTAGTAATACGCACCCTGTTTCCCACACCAAGCAGGGCATATTAGAGTTTCGCGGAGGAAAACTTTCGTGCCGCGAACTTGAAGAAATTCGCAGCATGTCTCGGGTCCCTTGCTCAGAGCGAGCGCAGTGCGTGACTATGAATGTGCGTGCGCATGTAGTTACATTCACAATATTGTGCAAGTGCTTATTACTCTGTGGCCTGAATAATCATTCAACTGTTTCTCTAGGTCACCTCCGTTTTCAACGGTTCTCTGCACTGCGATTGTACAATAATGCATTGCTTTATGTGCGCTTTTCTGACAACTGATATTAAACTAAATATAAAATCCATTGTTTTGCCCGTAGTATTGTGGCTTAAGCACAATATGGCAAGCGCATTGAGTTATACATTCCTATTACCTGCAGCAAGGCAAAATAGAAGGAGCTGAACAAATAAAATAAGGTAACTTGGGTCAAAGTATAGATTAGGAGTGCATGCACAGGCGACGCTCTGTTGTATTTTGTGCCGCAGGCGGGAGCCTGTCAATTTGTTCCTTGTGTGCCAACCTAGACCACACACTGTTACCGACCAGTGTACCTTGCCTTGGCCAACCCTACTGTGGAGATCAGACACGTACCCCACGCATCTCTCTCTCTCTCTCTCTCTCTCTCTCTCTCTCTGTTCTTTCACTGTGATGTTCTTTCACCATGCTTATGCATTACCTGTTGCGCTCCTCTGCGCAACTAACGTTCCGTGCAGTGAAGCTGCCAACTGCAAACGCTCTAAGCGTAGACGTCGTTTACTTCTACTTACAGGAGCCTAAGTGCGTTTAAGATTTTCCTGAATTATCCCTGGAGTAGCACTTTGATTTCACAACTAATGTTTGAATGGAATTACACAATATATATATATATTCGATTGCACTAGGATGAATTCTGTGACTTCTTTCCGCCGATTCTTTCAACATCTGAGTATACACGGTGATCTGCTGTCTGTGTTTACCGAAACGAATGTTTGCGGTACACACGGCGTGTGTTGTTTCTCAAAGAAAAAGTGCAAGTTGTACCGCTTACATGTCAATGCGCCAGGCGCTAGAAAAAATATTAACTAAATTTTGGAGTTTTGCGTCCAAGACCTACGATATGAATATGAAGCACGCCGCGTCGGGGGACTCCAGATTAGTCTCGACCGCTTGAGGTTCTGTAACTCAAGTCAAAATACTCGAGCATTTGTTGCATTTCGCCTTCATCGAAATGCAGCTGCCGTGGCCGGAATCGAAGCCGCAACCTGTTGTAGCCGAGTGGCGCAATGCTGTAGCCACTTTGCTACTTTGCCGGGTTGGGCCAGTTGTTGCAAGCACTTTTTTGGGAATGGGGGGGTGGCGGGGTTAGAAGGCACCCCCTAATTCACACACAAAACGAACACACGTACAGTTTTCACGCTACTGCACCTATTTAATTGCGCTCAGTCTAGCTCACGTGGGGAAAGCCACGGGGGCAACAAATGGGACGAGACGTACCGAGTGGCAGGGACGCGCACGGAGCAATCTGACGGCGTTCTCGTGCGAAACTGTGGCCGAGAGAACGGCAGCTATTGCCCGCCGGTTGGACCTCCCGCGGCGTCTTCTGCTTCCATGCGGTGTTCCATTACCGTCGTTGTTTCGTCAGAGGCACTTTATGCTGGAACGAATGCTGGGAGCGGTGATGCGAACGAATGAGGAGAGGAGCTGCGACGTTTAAGTGGAAATACCCGTGTTGCATGTTGCGTAGAATTTATGAACCGGGGCCACGCCACGTAAGGATTCTTTTCGTACGTTTCTATTAATTTCTGTTCATCCGTCACCTCCGGAATGAGAAGTTTCAGCGATAGTGGGAGCATGGTTTCGTGTGCGCTATATGACGAACGGGTAGCATGATGGTAATTGAAAAAAAAAATTATATATATATATTCTTGCATTTACGGGCCCTAATCACGCGCTTGTAATTCTAAGAAATTGTCCTCCGTTCCATAATTTGGAGTAAACGCCTCAAATGCAGCAAGTATTGCGATGGTGAGGTTTGATTAGCCTGTGCAAGGATGCCATCTTTCACTGCAGTCTTGGGTCAGCGCCTGGACGTGCTAAAGTCACCTGGAATGTGTGGGCTGCTTTCATTCAATGGCGATCGTTTTTTACTTTAACTAATCAGGAAGATGACGACACTATATATGATACATTAAAAAAAATCAACGCGTTATATATATATATATATATATATATATATATATATATATATATATATATATATATATATATATATATATATATATATATATATATATATAAGCAAGTGCCAGATTAAATTTTCCCGAGCAGCTTAGATTACATCATCGAAGTCAATTTGATCAATTTCATGTAATACTTTCGAAAATTCCGGCACATTTATTCGTTTATTAGGATTATGCGCATGTCCGCTGCTGTTTAGTCAGCAACAGAAATAATAAAGATGACAGGAGCTTGCAAAGGGAAAGCAGAAAGACGAAGACGCTAGCACCCGAATAACGCGTAAAAGAATCCTTCTGTTTTGACATCAGCTTGTCATCTGCTCAGCTTGCATTTTCTATGTACAATTCCATATGCCACGAGTTTCTTGACCAGTCCTCCCCAGTGGTTATTGCCCCAAAACCGCACACCGAAACAAAAAGAGGGTGTGTCGAACTATAGCGCTTCTGTGCTTCAGACTGACACCGGGATTGGCGAGCTCAAACACGACCTACATCCGTTCCAGTCTGCGCTCACCGCCGCTCCAGGTAAGCAAGGATCGTCGTACCGACTGCAATCTGCAGAGCAGGCGGTGCCACCAAACAGCTCGTTTGCGATGGAAATGGCGCTCAAATAAGAGGAGCTGCGAGGCAAAGGTCTTGCTGCGGAGCGTCTGTCAATGCAACCTGACAGCCGTTTGCGATTTGCCTCGGTAACGGACGCCTTCGTGCATTCACGCACCGGACGCCTCCACTGCCGTTACTATTCCCACAGGTTGCCTGCCACGGCGCTCCACTCGGCGTTGGCGGTTTGTTTAGTTTCGTTGTATTCTCACACGTCGGCTACTGCGCTATTTGGTGCGTCAAGACTAATTGCGTGGGTGCCCCATACGGGTCGCAGCGCGCAATGAGGGGCATTAAACCGCGGTTTCCATGGAAACGAACCTGTATGAGGCCGTTAGGCCGCGTGTGCGCCGCGGTTGGCCGTTGCTCCGCATCTGGAAGGAAGAGCGAGATGACGACACAACAAAAAAGAAAGCGAAAAAAAAAGGTGTGGGAACTGACACTGGAGTGATACGAAACCCGATAACGAGCATAAGTAGACGCTCAGCTGGAAACTATCGCTGCGCAAAGTTCATTTCCTGAACGAACGCGTGCTCGCGTTTGGTGGGAAGACAATGCACCATCTTGTTATCTTGCAAAGGTTACGGTGTGTTCCCTTTGTTCGAACCTGCGCCGGTAGTAAGGTCGTTGCCGTTTTGCGGTTTGAAGACGCATTTTCGACAAGACCGGGAATGAGACGCGAGGAGAATGCCACCTACCCAGCGAACGACAACGGCTTACCTCGCCGTACCCATCAGAGCGAATTCGGGCGCCTTGCAGATCGTCTGCATAATGCTGGTTTCTCGGAGCGTGTTTTGCCGGCACAGGTCCACACATGCGTAGGCCTGTTTTCCAATATCGTAACCGTTGTGGGTCCTATGTTATTCTTTATTTTCAGTCTCCATTCTACTGGTGTTCGGTGACGTCACCGACAACATTTCTCGCCGATTCCTTCTTTCTTTTGCTGCTCGTAACTTTTCCCGGCACGGATAACGCCACGTGTTTATTTTTCGCTTTTTCTTCAGTGCTTATAGCGCTGTTTGCGACACAGCACAGTGAACACGTCGTCGAGAAGTGCGGATCTGGCAACACGGACGGAGCGAGGACAAATATATATGCAGATTTTCTAGAATTGAGTGCCTCGAAGCAATCATAGTGGACACAAGTATAAGCTGCGATAACCGTATGCTTTTTGATAGTAGCGTCTTGCGAATAAGAACTTGGCGTGTATTGCCGTGTTTTGCTTTAAGTGCATAGTAGCTTGGAAATAGCGTGACCTTTCTGTCAACCTTTGACATTCTTTGCAGGCCATACAGTTTTGTTTATAGGCTCAGAAATCGATTCTGGTGAACGCGTGCCAAATAGAACGAGGTGACGCTGCATAAAGCTGTAGTTGCTACTTCCGCATTCGCGCTACGAATCGCCTGTCTACAGAAACACGCCCTGGAGGTATTTTCACAACGAAGCTCTCTATGGCTAGGATACGAGGATTTCTTCGTGATGTAAGGTCGACAGAAAACTACAATTATCTATGGCTCATGCCCCCAAATGTAATGGCTTATACCTCTGTAAGTTAGAGGCTACAAACACGCAGCAAAGTGAAGCAAACAGTTCATACGTTCTTTTTGATCACGCATACAACCTACATAACAGCATTGATTCAGTAAAAACAAGCTCAAAGCAAGCATCTGCACCACATAATTGACGATAAGGTGCTCTTGCGCTTACATGCAATGGGAATCACGTAGCGCTCCCCGCATACGTTTCCTAGTAAAGATTACTGTTGCACAAGCTGCCGCGGCGACGGCAGCTTGACTGTAGCATACGAAGCAGGGAGTGACGTAAGCACACTTTTGTACGTAAAACAAGAACCCGCCTAGTAAGAGATTTGTGTCGTGACAGTGCTGGAAGGCCACGAATAGCGAGGACTTCTGAGGAGCAGCGCGCATAGGAGACACCGCGAATGTCTCTCCTCTCTCTTCTACTCTACGCAGGTGCACGAAGTAGCGTCGCAATCCAAGTGGTAGGCCATCGAAACGCCTTAAGCTAATAATAAAATGAAGTTCACGTGAGTGTCGCCATCTGAATAATTTGAACCTACGTCGCTATAGGTACTCGTTCTAGCTAGCTTTCACAGCTTCGCTGTCCAACCACCTTCACATCGTGAATTGGAGACCATTTATTCCTGCTTTTGGCGTTCAAATTTTTGCCCTGCGCTTCAGTATTATTACGCGCACATTGTTTTGTATTTCGATGGTGACCGCTTTCCGCCCCCGTCACAACAACGCGACGTTATCTGTGCCCTATCTACTTTTCTGGCTAGACAGACGTAATATTTGAAAGTTAGTTGAACAGTTACTCTTACAAAAACGAAAACAAGTATAAAATGTTGCTGCACATGAAAAGTACTTATGTTCAGACTCTTAATTAGTCATACGAAACTTATAACACTAGAGCTGCACAGCCTATCGATCCCCCAATATCAAGCTACATAACGTGAGAGAAAACCGTCATGGTATACGTACAAGACAACATAAAAATTAACCACACTTGTACCTTAATGTACTCACTGTAATACTGGAAAGCGAAATACTGAACAGTATAAAATAGCATTGTGATTCGTCCTCCGTATACAAATTCAATTCAACACAGCTCACGGAAACAATAATGAAACTCCGAATAACGGGGTAAATCCAAACAACATAAATTCAATGCTCACATCAAATAGATGACGGGAATCTTCAAGAAAATCCTTTAGGTATATTCTCTGTGAGGTTATGTTTCTTTCATTCGGGTGTCTCTTATCCGCCACTTAAAGCACCTGACTGCCTGACTTTCCATTTATTGCGCTTTCTCTATATTTCCTGTTCTATGAGAAGGCATTCTTGAATTGAATTCTGTGGTTTTACGTGTCAAAACTAAGGTTTGATCATGAGGCACGCCGTAGAGGTAGCCTTCGGATTAATTTTGACCGCCAGGTTATCTTTAACGTGACCCCAACGCGTGGGACACGGGCGTTCTCGCATCACGAGGTCGCGGGATTTTATCCCGCGACCTTGTGATTAACAGAGCAACATCACAGGCGCTTAGCAAAAGGCATTGTTAACGATTATTTGGGCAAGCTGCTGAGTTAGATTATATACCGAATTGGGACGTCGTTAAGTTAAATGACCATGTGCATAGATGATTATTGTTTCTGGATTTTTATTTTTTATTTTTTATTTTTCTGTGTAGATGCCTCATAAATTTTAAAATCGGGTGAGTTTATTATGCAGAAAATGTAGCGTTTGTTAGTTACTACGTGTTGCATTAAGCTATAATAGTGTATCTAGCTTACCATGAACAATGCGTGTTTAATGTATAAATTACGCGATTGTAGTTCAATATACGATGCCGGTGCGTCCAAGCGCCAAATTATTGTTCAAGACTGGAAGGTTTATTTATTTATTTATTTATTTATTTATTTATTTATTTATTTATTTATTTATTTATTGAATTCATTCATTCATTCATTCATTGGGCTTAATGTCCTAAGTCGCACCGGTGGAGCGCTCCCGGAACTGGTATTCACGAATTCACAGACACCGAACCGCAACAAAGCATTTTTGCATTTTGCCCCATCGGAATGCGGCCGCCGGAAGCTTAACCATCAATTCGAGCTAAAGGTAATACCCAAAATGCTCCCATGCATCGTGGCGTTGCTCTTGTTAAGGCAAAAAGTTACTAGCCATCCCGACCCTGCAAAAATGGATGTCCAACGAAGTGGTTGCAAAACCAACACTACAGTTACTAAGGGGCGGCGGACATTGCTTCATTGATGGGTCGAATGCTTGTTTTTAGCTTGTTCTTTATTAAAACATATGCTGTTCTGTGTATTGTATGGGTGATTTTAATGAATGTATGCACTGTTCACTTCACTTTGCTGTGCGCTCGTAGGGTCTCCCTTAAGGAGACATGAGCCATTGCATATTTCGCTTAGTTACGGGAGTATGAATTATTGCTGATGATCGCAGATGCTAGTTTCCAGCTTGTTCTGTATTGAAACGTACGCTGTTCTGTACGTTGTATGCGTGATTCCAATGAATTGCTGAGTGCTTGTAGCCTCTCAATAACGAGGGGGATCAGCCATAGCATTTTTGTTTGCTTAGCGGAGTATGAGCTATTGCTGATAATGATAATTTTTGTTCAAAGATGGACGCGAAAACTGCTGACCACAGAGAGGCTAACAGCTTCGCTGTAAAAGATTGCATGTCAATCTCGTGGTAGCACAAATGTGTTTCAGACTTGTAAATGCGCAGCAAGGTGGTCACTACAGGGTATATTTCGCACAGCTTGGACCAAACATTAAAGATATGCAAATCTTACGTAGCAAGACAAAACCAAGACAATATTACTTGCCGTCGCTTGAAGATGGTCAGATTATATTTTTTTGTATTCCGCCTAATTAGATTAACCCTAATCAGCTTCAGAATTAATATAATTAGATGAAAGGTGCCGATGAGAAAATTGTAGAGCAACCTGAGGAACCCCTGATACAGCTTTTTGTTGCTCAATACGTGCTAGAGAAAAGTGTTTTTTCTGAGCGCGAATGATGCCGGCGAATACATGCGAAATTGCCGCGCGACTGGCCGCTCGAGGCATTTTGCGTGTATTCGCAAGTTTCTTACACGCTCGGAAAAACACTTTTCGTTTCTAACCTGCCGAGGATGACGAGGCCACCTTTGACGAAGGTAGGTACTTCTATCGGAATAACGACCAGCCTTTCTGAGGCACCTTATCCTGTTTATAACCTTTATACCATTTGAATATTCACTGTATCATGCTTGTCGTGTTTGGCTGCCAATTACATGAACATAAATAGGAAATGTTGCAAATCACCCGACTCCATGACTATAGGGTCTGTAGCCTTTACAACCAAGAAATAAAAAAGGACACGACCTTTTCGCC
This sequence comes from Dermacentor albipictus, assembly GCF_038994185.2. NCBI lineage: Eukaryota > Metazoa > Arthropoda > Arachnida > Ixodida > Ixodidae > Dermacentor > Dermacentor albipictus. Next base: position 24,746,600 of record NC_091823.1, read on the forward strand.
GAACCTAGCTCATCTTGCGCACAACATAGCTACGTATCCTACGAGAAGCAATAACTTGGAAACTGCGATATACAAAGCAACATATGGCCAACAATGTTACCCAGGCGACTTGATACGGCACACAAATACAAGTTTCTCTTAGAAGCGTGACTTTTACAGAATTACGCACTAACTTCAAGCCTATTTAATGTCACAGTTATATTTTTTCGCTTAATCTGACTGTGCATGTGAATTTTTTAGAGCCATAGCTCTGCTATAAACTCCAGGTACAAACCCAGAAAACGCCACATTCTGTCAGGCTGACCTTCAAACTCAGCCAAGGTCAAACTGAGACTTCGCCTGCCACTACTGGCGGCTCCTTCGTAAGCCGCGTGTGCGCCTGCATCTGGAAAGCGATCTGCGATGTGGACAACGTGCGCCGAGTGCTGGTAGCTTCGTATGTGATGTGCTTTCGGCGCTTAGTTCGCGTTGAAGCGAGACGCAGCATGAAGGTCGGTGCGCTCGCGTCTGCTGCCGCATTTCCTCACTCCAGCGTTCTCACAGCGAGTTTTACCTGTGCGCGCGTGATAGACATGCTTGCTAATTTAGTTAGCAAGCAAATGTTTACAAGTTTATACAGCCCATAAAGCTACTGTCCTTACTTCGTGTAACTGTGTAATAATTTACTTTCGAAATCGATGCTTCGCCTTTCGGGCGAAAGTGCGACTTTCTTTGTTGTCTTTTCGTGGCTGCGAAATGAATTGTTTTCTTCATTGACTGTCGGCGAATTATTCATTGTTTAACTTAGCTTTATTAATACGTTCTGTATGCTTGCTGCTGTTCATGTGTACATGGTTTTAAGTTGATGTGCAGCTGTTATTTATGGGGGCGTGTGGTTTCGTCAAGCTGTCGCACTAGGCAGGTTTTTACGCTAGTCTACATCGTCATATATGTTCCCTTGAATGCAGCATAGATTTACTGTTATTATTATTATTATTATTATTGTTATTGCTTTTTTTAGGAAGGAAGGCACAAAATTTAAACTAGGACTAAGATGTTTACTGTGCACAGAGTGTTGCAATAGACGGAGCTATCAAAATTTTCCTCACGCCTGAGTGCGGCATTGTGCTGCGCTTTAACGCACAGTGCATAGCAACGTAAAGCGCACCAAAATAGGAAGAAAAGAACAGAAACCCTTTAGTCAGGCAACCTTATCTTTCACGGTCATCGACGGGGTTTCTGTTTGTCGAGACAGCTTTTTATACAAAGCAATTCTTTCCTTTTCTTTAACTTCATTTCCGCGTTATTTTTTTCGTCTTATAAAGCCACAAATGTTCCTCGTAATAGTTAGTCCAGCTCGCGTGAGAATGAAATTATTTGTGACTCTCCCGAACGCCCTCTCAGAAAGTAACTTTTTCCTCCTGTATCCAAGTGTTGATTTAAATGTGTCTCAGAAGCAAATGCACACATGAAGTTGAATGGGCCCACACCGACGTGTATACGAAGAAACAGTGCAGGACTAAAGTGTAAAACATTCAGAAGGCACTTGGGTTCAAAACCTCCATGTTTAAACAATCTTTCTTTCTTTCTTTCTTCCTTTCTTTCTTTCTTTCTTTCTTTCTTTCTTTCTTTCTTTCTTTCTTTCTTTCTTTTTCTTTAGTTCTTTTTTCTTTTAATTTGTTAAGCATGCCATTTTAGCTCCTCAAGGCTTCATGCACGAAATAAAAAGTAAGTGAGATTTTTTTTTTTTAGGTAGGAGGTCTGTGAAAGTGTTTTTGCGACAATAATACATGAAAGCAAATAGGAACTGCTCACTCGTGTAAAAACATTGTGAGAGCTTCACAAATTTTTGTATCGGATATTTCGTAGATCTTTAGTCTCCTTATAAATCTGTAAGTTATAACGTAAGTCGATAAAAATAAATCTCTAAGCGCGTATTCTTGTGAAACCTATGCATAATGTTTAGCTGTCTGCTTTAAATTTCAGTACTCCTTCCTTGCTTGCACGTTCTTCTGACTTACTTTATGGCGATCAAAAATACTTTTATATATCTTGATTTATGTTGGCTTTTATGCTGATACCTTTCCCCATAACTCAAATGGCATTTTTGTTACCTTCTTATGGTGCATAATAAATGCTAGCTTTCGGGCTTCTAAATGCTCCGTATAGTACCACTGAAAACCTCGTACTACTTCTCGTCCAAGAAGCTTTAAAGAAGGCAATAGCCCGTCATTGCCTAAAAGCTTCCAGAGGCTGCGATGCAAGGATCTTTGCAAAAGGCATAAACAGCTAGATTGATCGCTTTCATAAGTATGCCTTCCCAGGGAATAGTCGTGTGCGCTTGGGAATCTCTGCTGCCTTAGTTCGAACCGAAATGGAAGAATTATTCAGGTGCCTTGCCTTCACGTTTATGATTCTGTATAGGAAATACTGAATAAGCTAAACATAACCTATGATTTAGAGTTGATATGCAGGTACCAAGCTCCTTCACTCTGCTTAGCATAACATCAAAGAGTGCGGAGCGTATAATGAGATCAGATCTTTTAGGCGACAGAGGAAGCTCCAAATCGTGAGAATCTTCAAGAAGGCACAGTCTTTGGTGACCGACAAGCATTTTTCGTGAGGTTGTGCTCCATTTTGGAACCTACACAAGCGGCATTACTGCCTCATCGCTACAAAACATTCCACCGTGACTAGAATCATAGTTTATACAAAAGCGACCACATTTTCCGGGCGTATCATTACGCTTTTATATCCAAGATTGCGCCACTGTCATGTGACTCTTGAAATGATCAATAGCATGTCGTGTCTGACGCCGTATATTTTTACAGTGATAATTTTGGCATGTCTTGCTTACCCATTACTGTGGTAGGCTTTCAGCAAACTTATGGGTGAATAACCGACAAACTTATAGGTAACGTGAGCTTCAGAACAGGGAGGAGATATTGGAGGTGCCGATCAAATTTTGTGAGCGGGATCAAAGTAACAGGTTTTGCATATCTAAGGCAAATTTTTAAATCTATATGTAGACTTGATGAAGCTGTAAAAAATGACGTACAACTAAATGTGATGCGTACAATTGTACTTCTTTTCAACCTCTGTAACGAGTAATCTCATGCAATGTTTATGCGAATGCACAGCACAAGTCACATCTTCATCTCGTGTAATAAATTTGTTTATCCGCTGCACGCTTCTCAAGCTATGCCGAAATGTAGACACCGATGGAAGATGACGCACAGCGTTACAAGTCCATGCCGCGGTGTCATGAAAACGAAGGCGATGTATGGTGCTTTTTGACGAAAGACGGGTAATGACACGTGTGCGCACAAAGAAGGACTACATATTATTAGCAGTAGTAGTATTAGCCGCTTAAACATATATAATCACCACAAACAGAGAAGGAGAAGTGGCCGGCCAACAATTGTCTCTAAAAGAAACACCACGGCCACCTGCTTGAAGAGGAGACAGAAAAAGAAAGGACAAGAAAGGAGATAAATGAAGGGGAAAGAAGGATAGGTAGAGACATATATCCAAATACATCAAAGGCTTTGATACCCATTGTGCTGCAGTGGCACATACCCATTTTGGGGGATTAACCAATAACGTGCACATACCCAGTGGCAAACACCCCGTAGCTCAAGAACGATGTGTCCCAACCATAAAAATAAATAAAAAATGATTATGATGAGCTGTTCTATTAGGAGGCCTGTGTGCTTTATATATACTTACGAGCGGACTCTGTTTGTACAGGCTTTTATATGGCGAGACATAGTGTGTGAATAGGGGTGAGAGTGAGTAAAGACATTATTTGAAAACAAGGTATTGACGGATGACTTTGTTGTTCGGCAGCCACGAGCCCCTGGGCCCGGGAGGCTTCTTCAGCTCTCTTGATGACCTCGGCCTGCATGTCAGGGTCGGAGCTGAGCAACACGGCCTCCCACTGCTCAGTATTACTTATTTCGTGATTTGTGTGATTTTCGGCTGGGCACGACCACATAATATGGAACAGATCCGCTTTTTTCTTGCAATGCTTAGATGTATTAGGGTATTTGTCCGGGTAGTAGCAGTGATAGGCTACAGGGTTGGGGTAGGTGTTCGTCTGAAGTCGTCTCCAAGCTGCTACTTCTCGCTTGTTAAGTGATAAGTGATTTGTGTGCCGGCGGGTACACTGCCCTGGCTAACCTGCAGTGCTGAGTTATTTCCATGTAACTGACCATGCGATCCCTCTCTGATCCTAGCGTGAGCCATCCGGGTGCTGGGTTGGCGAGTCTCAGAGTTGTACTAACAGTCACTACTTTTTCGGCCAGAATTAAACCATGCTACATAGCAAGACCTACAAATAAACCGGGGGATCTATGCCGACAATAAGCTCGCAGTGCAATGCAGTTCATTAATTTTCAATAAAGCTAAGACTTTCCTTCTCCATGACAATGCATATGAATAGGTTTGATTTAGGGAGCTTCCAAGTATAACGAATTGTTATATTATGGTGTTACTTCTATTTCAACGGCAGGTGGCAAAATAAGACGCCTTCCTAGCCCACACACTGGGCCCAGTGGCCCGGACGATCCCCAGAGCATGGCTGTATGGACCCCATCAATACTCGCTGCCCTGATGTGAACTGAGTGAACACGTGAGAACAGTGTCGAGAGGGGACACATAGCACGTGATGTCTAGCATGCTGTGTTGTGGCTGTGCTGTTCCGTGCTTCTTATCTGTGCTCAGCAGTGTTGTGCCCAGTCTTCGTGCTTGTGCCACCCAAAAATCTGTTCCATGGCGCAAGCATCTGCTGCTGTGGCAGCGTTGCAGAAGTGCCGTCCGCTTAACGTTTTCATAAAGAGCCATACATCATACCACCGCCATTATGCCCGGCTCCAACCCATCAACGTAAATGTATCACTATACCTCATCACACAGAGTTTTTCATCTCCTGCCTTTGCCTTTTCATAATGCCCACTCTTCTTCCACGTCATCGAGTTGTTTCTGGATTCGGTGATAGTAAACGGAGCCGAAGCTTAGCCCGGAGGCGAGTATTTTAGTACGCGCGTTTGCAACAACACCCCGGATATACATTTCAAATGAAGTGCTGGAGTAAACTCCACAACATTGAATGACCGGCCTTGTCATCCACCAAAGGCTGTAGAAGTTTTACAGCGCTTCTTGAGATCCATCGGCCGGTGCGAACGCCTCTAATGGGAACCTCTGCGTTTAGCACATGAAGTTTCTCGAGCAAACTTAGCTTGGAGGGGATGGGTCACGAACTTGACCAAGAATGGGGAGGGGGAGGGGGAGGTGGCTGCAGGGCAGGCCGTATACTAACATAAATTTCGGATGGGGTGGGTGGAGGGGGGCACGGGCTCAGTGTACCACTCCCTGGCGACGCCACTCCCCTCGTCGTTCTCACCTTATCTCATATAAAGGACATAAACCAAATATAAATACAGCAGTCGTCCGAAATATTCCAAGCAAATATTTTAATTATTTAATGGGCAGATAGGTAGTGGGAAGGACACGCATACAAGGGTGCGCTGATTATTATACGTCAAATAAACGAGAATACGTACTTCGCAAATCACAAAGAAATTCACGGGACGACTAGAGGCAAAACCTGCGAGCTCATTACACTTTAAAGGGACACTAAAGCAAAACAAAGAATCAATTTCGACTGATAGAGTGTTCGTTGAAAACTCTGTTCTTAATTACATGATAATAGGTCGATTATTAGAAAGTAAAATGAAGCTCAAAGTTTCATTACTTGAATTTTACGATGAAGCTCCAACGCCGCTACGTCAGTGTGACGTCACGGATCTCAATGTGACTTTTCGTATTTGAGCCGCGTTGGCTCAGCCAAAGTCCGCGAAACTTGCCGTATTCAGTCTTTGGCTCCTTTAGGACACAATGTAGTAAATTTTTAACATTGACTGAGCTACCCTCGCAGACGTTGTCGAAATTCATGACGTCCCAGTGAGCTGGTGCAGAAACGTCAAGGTGACTTCGCCACCCGTCTTTTGTGTTTTTCGTTTTTCTTGCCTCACCAAGCGAACTCTCGCGGCTGGTGTTTCTGGTACTGTGGAAGGGTAATTTACTTTTACAGAAGAAAACATTTTTCCCTTTAGTGTCCCTTTAAAGAAATTGGATTCTGTCGAACACAGCAAGACCGCAATTTTCCGGATACTTTCACGCTCGTTATCTTAATAAAAAAAGGGACGAAAATAGAAACTAGACAATCTTTTCTCAGCTATTCTTCAACGAGCCATTCGCGGCTGCTTAGTCATTATGTCTTATATGAAGGGGCGAGAGCCCTGCATGTGACAACTGTGACTGAAGGAAAACGATCAAGCATGTGTGTTATGCCTGCTTCCGCTACAGTGCGCTGTAAAAGAGCTTTTGACCCTGTCACACAGACTGGACTATGTTCTCTTGTAGGAGGAAAACATCTTGGCACAGTGGCAGAGACAACTGTCTGCACAAAAGCCTTTATACATCTTGCTGCGTTTCCTGAGAACACGCGGCCTGAGCGGAAGTCTCTGAGAGTTGCCGCGCGCTTCATCGCCGTTTACATACGCCGATTCTTCTTACAATCAATCCTCTGTCTCGTATTTTCTTCTGCTGTCATTGACTTCTTTTAGCACAGGTAGAGTAACATGGTCTTGGCTTCTAGCGCGAAGTAAAACACGGACACAGAAAGGAGCAGACAGGACGAGCGCTAACTCTCAACTAAATATTTATTAAAACGAAGAACACATATATATAGGTGATTGCAAAAAGCGTAGCATAAGAACATGACAAGGTAAAAAACATCAGTTAAACAGTTTCCACATCATCAGTTTTACCTTGTCATGTTCTTATGCTACGGTTTTTGCAGTCATCTATATATACGTTCTTTGTTTTAATAAAAATTTAGTTGAGAGTTAGCGCTCGTCCTGTCTGCTCCTTTCTGTGTCCATGTTTCACTTCGCGCTAGAAGCCAAGACCATGCTACCGTACCAACTCGCCCAACTGTCTATCCTTTCGCAGGTAGAGTACACAGCACAGGGTAGTGAGCCAATTCAATTGCTCCTTCTAGCTTGCTTGCCTCTTTCTCTAGAAGGTCGCTGTGCACAGGGTAGTCAGCCAGTTCAGTTGCACCAGCTAACTCCTTTACAGCTCTTTTCAGAGGGTTGCTGTGCCCCTGAAACGTACAAAATATTGGGCTTCACTGGTCGCGGACGGCACAGGACAGCTCGTCGCGTGGCTTCCCTCGTGTACATCGCGCGTACATCACGGTCGAGAGCGTCGCCCTGCTTCGCACCTAAATGGCCTCTACTGACGACGCGTACAGAAACTGCGCATGCAGTCGCAGTGGCACTGTTACGGCTGCGGCCCATTCATGCAGTTCGGGGAAATAGTCATTGGTTTCAGTGCCTCATATGCAGTAAGGATGGGTCGTTGGGCAGAGATCAGGCAGCGTCGAATGACCGTATCGCGTTTGTGGGGTTTCTCCGCAGCCTTACATGATTTGCCGGCATGTATGCTTTCGAAAGTGCCAAGGAAAGCAACGAGTCGATGATTTCTAAATTAGAAAGTATATCAGGAAAAAATAGAACATACAATGGCCATCACTAGTTCAATTCACGTCAGACGAATTTATCTCCGACTTCTTATTATTACAGTTATTACTATTATTCGGACCTCTGATGCGTGTTAGTAAAGAACTCTAAATAAAACGGCTCGATTATTTTAAAAAAGCAATCAATTATGCGGATCCAACTCGCGCCGTGGAATTTGTGTGAAGCGAAGCTTTCGGGAAGCGTTTAATCGAGTGTTAAAAATTTACAATTTAATTCCTGTGTCTTTGCTGTAAAGAGAACTGACAATTTATTTACAACAAAACTTGTAACGTATTCTGTGCCGTATATCTTGTTCTGAACTACCTGTTTGTGGTACGTGTACATTTATGCTGCACAATGTGCTCATTCTTTAATTTGTTTTTATTGAAATCAATATTAGGAGAGGTTGGCGCCTTTATGGCGGCACGGGCTACTCCTTGTCACTTGTTAAAAAAAGAAATTTGTGTAAAAAGGGAGAACAGTAGTGCAAAATATGACACTCAGTAGAATACCGGATGAATGAAAAATATACAGTCCAACCGTACATGAATCACAAAGCTTTGTGCATGAGTTCGATACACATACGCATATATAAAGTAGATATTTTGAACAGCCAAAACACGCAACACATGTAATACACTGCAAGTACAGAACAGAATTATACATATTGCGTAAAAATTGCGGTCGCCACATAAATCGATTTTGAACCCAGAACAGCATTTATGTTACTCATTTAGCGTATTAGGATCATCTGAAACTTGATATTTTCCGAAAATGTTGGTGTCCTCTAAAAACTTTTTCAAAGCAAGGAGTGCTCCTTTCCGAAGGCCCGCAGTCGGCCATGGGCCAAGTATCTTCTTTAGGGTGAATGGTCTTCTGTCTAATAGCAACAAATTTGCTTGCAGTACCCTTCTTTGTGGATCGTATTTAGTGCACTCGAGGAGAAGATGCGCATCTTCGTCTGGATGGCCACAGACACTGCGACACTGCGGACTAGAGACACGTTTTATCCTGTACAAGAAGTGTCTCGTAAATGCAGTACCAAGACGCAGGCGGTGTACCAATGTTTCAAATTTTCTGTTGTCTCTTAGATTTTCCACCATTGATAGGTTTATATATGGGTCTATAAAGTATAACTCCGAGTTCTTAGTTTGCTGATCGAACCAGGTAGTTTTGCTAAGATGACAGGAAATCTGTTTCAGGATCATACGGACTTCACTACGCAATAGGGAAAGGTTGCTTGTCTCTGCGTTATTGTGCGCCCGATTAGCAGCAGCGTCCGCTGCAGTATTACCAGGAATATTGCAGTGCACAGGTATCCACTGGAATGCAATTACGTGATTCATTGCGCTTGCTTTTGTAAGTTATTTGAACGTCTCATACAATAGCAAAGTGTTCAAAGAATTTTTCTTGTTTCTCGGTAGTAATGTGAGAGCGGCTTGCGAATCGCTAATGATAACCCATTTTTGTGAATGCTTTTCTCATGTTAGGAAACGCAAAGCACACAGGATTGTAAACAGTTCTGCCACGTGGAAGATGTCTCTCGGGTAATTTAAATGTTTGCTCTAGCACTAAATGTGGAAAGACGAATGCTGAAGTAGAGGAATGTTTATGACAGGAACCATTTGTATAAACGTGGATGTATTGGGGATATAATGAGCAAACTTGGAAGAGTGCCAGTTGTTGTGCGGCTACCATGAACATGTCTCTCTTAGATGTTCTCCCGTCGACCGATAATTCTATTTTAGGACATGTTCACATCTAGGGAGCGTTACTAACACCCTCTTTGCATAATTCAAATCTTGGTAATAATGCTCTATGTTCTCGAACAACATCGTGAATTTTGCTTTTGTTTTTTTTCGGTAAGCGCGAGGTTTAATGGATGAATCTCGTGTTCGGTTAAGATGCGATAAATATGTCAGCATGTTTCAACCGTTCGTATGACTAGAAATGGTGGGTGACGAGGTTCAGCAATTACTAAAGAACTCGAGGCAGCCTGCAGAACCCTAAGACCCACTCGTAACCCCCCTTGCTAGTAAACGTTGAAGACGTTCCTCAGAAGTTTGCGTTAGACTATGGAGAATAGGTGCCGTGCAAGTAATTTTTTTTATGAGTGCGTTATCAACTTGTAATTGTGAAGAAACTGGTACCCCCCCCCCCCCCCCCCCTCGATGTGCCAGCGAGTCGCCGAAGTACGTTTATTACAGCATTGGTATGCTTTTCAATTGCGCGGATGTGTGTTCCCCATGTCGGCTGGCGGTCAAGAATAACTACATGAAATTTACGCTCTTTCACGAACGTCAAAGTGTGCCCATTAAGCGTAAGTTGGAAATTATTCAGCTATCGTCTACTGAAAGGAAGTAAAGCAGTCTTTGTGTATGAAAGACTCATGTCTCTTTCGCTTAAACAGGTGTCGATACTATCAAAACTTTCTTGTAGCGTTGTTTTAATGTCTTGTATACGAAATCCAGAGGCTTATATGCAGATGTCATCTGCGTACAGAGAATACCGTAGACCAGACGGGAGTTTTTGTAATAACGTTGCCATGACACAGTTGAATAAAACAGACTGAGAACACTGCCCTGCGGAACGCCCTGCGTGATGCTGTGATAATTACTCTCTCCATCTATTGTTTCCATAGATATTTTACTTTCTTTCAAGAAATTTCATACCCATCACAGTGCTCGACCGTGTAGGCCATGCTCTAACATACCAGCAAGGACGTCTATTTGACTTACAGTGTCGAATGTTCTTTGAATGTCCAAGAATACTGCTGCTGTCATATTTCCCCAGATTCGTTCGTGTTCGACGCATGTGGCTATGTCTAATACTGCATCCATTGTACACCGATTTTGTCAAAATCCGGTCTTGTAGTTGGATAACACATTTGTGTGTTTACACCACCATTGCAGTCGACTGTCTACCATCTTCTCCATTAGCTTGAAAAAACAGCTTGTGAGTCTGACAGGTCGGTAGGGGTCAAGGCAAAGGGGAGTCTTTCCTGGTTTCAGTACTGGAATTACCCGAGCTAATTTCCATGAATCTGGAAGAGTCTCTCTTATCCAGATATCATTAAATATCTCCAAAAGAGCCATTCTTCCTGCTGGACCTAGGTTCTTTAACATCACATACGTAACACCATCTGGGCCTGCGGTTGTCTTTGTACGGTATGGCGAAAGAGCACATTTCAATTCATTTAAACTGGACTCACAGTCAAGTTGAGGATGCTGTGACATAAAGCACGCAGGAACCTTCTGTTTTGCTAGTGTTGTCGAACTTGTAAATTGTAGGCAAGTGAACGGAATTCCTGGTCTGGATGTAAGTTCACAGAATTCGTCAGCAGAAAATGTTTCCGGAGTGCTTCGAGCTACGGCAAGGGCTCAGAAAGGATGGCTCTGGGTAACTGGACCACCAAAAGATCGGACAACTGACCATATCCTGCGAACTGGAGCAAATGGAGACAACGACGCGCAGTATTCTCGCCATCTTCTCGCACCTAATTTTTGTAAGCGTGTGCGCGAAGTTGACTGAACTTTCTGTGCCATGTTGTAGTCATCCAGTTCTCCACTGCGGCGGTAAGTACGTTCTGCGCGTCTTCTAATTGCTCTCAGACATTCATATTCCCCGTTAACTGCAGCGTATTAATTTGGAACAATGACTTGGTTTGTGCAGATCTTGTAAGACTCACACAATATATTTCAAGACTTTGAAAGTTCGGATTTTCGCCCAATGAGTTACTGAAATAGTGACGAAAACTTTGCCAATTAGTATATTTTGAGTAGCGCCGGGTCCCTTCACTCCGTAAGAGATAATGTTTTACTAGGAGGAAAATGATCACTACCATGTGTTTCTGCGTCCGTTTACCATTCAACGCCATCAATAAGGTCTTGTGAGCAGAGCGTAACATCTATACAGCTTGAGTAAGGAAAGCCTCGCAAGAACGTTGGAGAGCTGTCATTTAACAAGATCAGATTATTTTTTTCTGCGGCAGACTCTATAATTCTTCCGCGGAAATCATTATATTCACTGCCCCAGATGACGTTGTGTGCGTTGAAGTCCCCACAAACCAGCACATGTGAGTTTGCGATACCAAGCACATTCACCAAGCTGTCTACTGATATTTTGACGAACACCGACGTACGTAAAGGACTCCGCTGATTTTGTCGACAAGGTCAGGAACGTGGCTTTAGACAGCGAAGACGTCATAGTTTCCTTTGGCGTTAAGTCTATGTTCACACGAATACCTGTGGATTACGCTGTTGACTGCTGCCGAACAGCATTGCAAAAGGACACATCTCTGCCTTTGCGCACCCCATTCGAAATCGACGACGTGTGCCGCCTCTTGAATTTTTGATTACGCAACACATATTTTTCATTTAATGGATCATCTTACAGGCAGGTGCTTGGGACGGCAATGGGAGCATCAGTGTCAGTGTCTTGCGCCAACATTGCTTTGGAAGCCCTCGAAGACAAAGCCCTCAAGCCCTCAGCCTGCACAAAAATTGTTCCTGTAGTATGTCGACGACTGTTTTTCCATTATCCGCCGAGAAGACGTCGTACCTTTTCTGCGGCACCTGAACTTTTTCCAAAGCATAATAGGATTCACCGTTGAAGAAGAAGTTAATGGTCGCTTGGCCTTCCTTGACGTTGAAGTCATGCGCACTGCATCCGGTCTGTCCACAAGTGTTTATCGAGTGCCTACCCACACAGGGAAATATCTGCACTTTGATTCGGCCCAATCCCTTGGAGAAAAGCGATCTGTTGCCTCGACATTGTTCACCCGTGCATTCCGATTGTGCTGAACTACTGACGCACGCAGAGCTGAGTTGAAGAGAGTGACGCAGGAGTTGGTCAGCAATGGCTACCCCGGCCAGTTTTTAAAGACTGAAGAAAAGCGTGCAGATGAACCCTCTGTAAGGCCGATGAGAACGAGAAAACGGGCGTCTTTCGCCTGTGCACGAGGCGTGAGCAAGTCAATATCAAGAATCTTTAAAGATTTAGGTTGTACAAATCTGCCACGTCCCTTCAAGCAAACACAGGAACTCGTCCGAGTCATAGACCACCTAGAAAAAGAAAAATTTCTGGGCCTCATCTGCAAAATTCCTTGCCAGGACTGCCAGGCGTGCTACGTAGGCGAGACGGGGAACTTTAAAGGAAGGCTACAGCAGCACCGCGATGATGTAGCCAAAGGACACACGGTTTCTAGCGCCCTAGCAGAGCATCACGAAAAGTCTGGACACAGTACTAACTGGCAGTCGGCTTCTATCATCGAAAGAGAGAAAAAATTATCATCCCGATTGCTCCTTGAATCATTCTGCATACAATCTATTACTAACGCGATAAACCGGACACCGGGACTCCTCCCTGAGTTGTACGCAGGCGCATTACGTCTTTCGACGCATATATAAGAAAGGCCATCATGCATTCGTTCATTGTGAACAAGGCACCCGTATTGGGCGCCGAAACATCAATCTGTGTCTTGAATTTTTTCAGTTGGTGAGTGTACGTTTATTCAGCGATGTTCTTTCTTCGCCAGACGAGTTTTCGTCAAACCCTAGACTTCATATTTTGCTAGAATGTACTCATAGATTTATTTCATCCCACTAGTATATGTTGTAGCTTGTAGGGTACAGACCCCGTAGCAATTGCTACGAACGGGTGGATGTCTGATTTCCCTTTATACAGACCCCCGTAAGGTAACTGCCGATGGCGAGTAAAACATGATTGTATTTGATTTCAAGATGAAAGCGGCAAATGCCTGTTTTTTTTTCTCGAGTGTAGGAGACAAACGTATCCAGCAGTGCAATGCTGAGAAAGGGCGTGCCAAAATAAGCACGGCGTATCATTGCTTGCTTGCATGCCGGGTTCAGCATGCGTGTATTGTGGCCGAGCACCCAGTTCATGACATGTACTTCAATATATTTATTCAGCGTGCTTTCATCTGCAAAAAAGGAGATGCAGGGAAGAGGGTAAGCGTTTTTATTTTTGACATCGAGAATCGTCACGATAATATTGTCGACGATTTCCCGGTAGTTGTGGTCCGGCAATCAATTATTTTTATTAATTATGGAGGGGTCCTAATTTTCTGCCTCCTTTTTATCAGTGGCGTGGCTGGGAGCTGAGAATTTTCAGAGTGTGCATACTGATCAGGAAATGCAAACAGTCATCTCCGTCAGAGAGAACCATCGCTGATTTCCTTAAAGAATCGCTTCGCACACGGCTTCGTGCTTAGAACAGTACTACAGTAATGACTCACTTTAGGAAACATATGTAAGAGATGCCTAAAATTTTAGGCGTCAAGAATTCTTCAATTGATTGTGCGTCGAATATTATGATGACATTGCTTCAATGACATTTTCCTAATCACAAAAAGCTGGAGCTCGTTGCGTGACCAGCGTTGTCCGCGACGAACTCATTGTCAGCCAAATCCAACGAGAAAGGCCAGCACTGTCAGTTGGATGGAGTGACAGTCCGATAGAAAGTCGAGGCACTATTTTTCACGTGAACGAATCCGCATCCATTCTTTGCTCCGAACGCGCCCACGAACACCGGAGTGCCTGAAGCCACGCGGCTTCCTTTGCTTGGTAAGAAAGAAACTAAGACGCGACGGACCCATGCGTCTTCTTTTCGTGCCGCGCTAGTTCGCCGAATACCAGCCCTACAGAGGATAAAGTGAGCGCTAAGAAACAACGTGACAAGGCTCAGCCGGTAACTCGAATAAAGAACCGAGAAGAACGAACCAGAACCTCGAGCGTAGTCATGGCTGACAATGGGAAGAGACGCATCGTCGCCTTGGCTTTTATCAGCCGTTCCTTTGTACCTCTCGCATCTCGTGGGTGCTAGCTGAAGTAAAAAAAAAAAGGAGAATCGAAGTAGACGCGAAGCACATCGTCTTGATACGCTGCTCAAGAAATGCGACGAGCACAGCAAAGAAAACGGATTTCTAGAGAGCGCAGATGTTTTGTATGAGAGTTCTGGGAATGATGGTTGAGTAGGATGTGGGTAATGGATAACACGGCATGGCGTGTTTGAACATGACGGTTCGTCAAAATAAAAGACGTCAGACAAAAACATTGCAACAAGGCTTTGCTGAATTTCAACTGACCCTGTACATATATCTCGTTGCAACAGGAAGAACACACGGCAGACTGATACCTCAGTAACACCCAGTAACACCTCAGTTGTGTGACGCACGTGGATGGATGGAAGCTGTAAGCAACCGCTCTGAAAAAAGGCGGTGAGCGGCGCCACCAAGCTCCTTTTTTTTTCTAATATCCTACTCATCCTTTTTTCTCCCCCATCCTTTCTTTTTTATCATTTTCTTTTAGCGAACAAGAAATTCCCAGCGTCAAACTTGCTTAACCATTACTGGGAACTTTGTTTTGGTCGCCTCCGTTGTTTGTGGTCTACCTACTTATCTCCCACCAAACCTACAACCACCTTTTACTGATCACCGTTGCGATCATGTTTACTTTCCCAAAATATCCTTGAGCTCAAGGGCTTCAAGGAGGCCAGCGTAGCCCCAACGGACGGCTGGGTATATATTTTCACATTCTGATAATAAAACATGTTATTGCTACGGAGGCATGCCCTTGTAGCGCTCGTTTGAAACGTGTTGGTCGTTCTGAAATATGCTTTTGAGGCAATTGAAGACATCGATGCCCATTTGGACCAATGACGCTTGAGAAAGAACATCAAATTTACCGCCACAACCATGTATATAGTGTCAAAGAAGTAGACAGCACGGACATCACAGCTAGATGCTCAAGTTAAATTATGGTGTTTTAGGTGCCAAAACCACGATCTGATTAGGAAGCACGCCGTGGTGGGGGACTCCGGAATAATTTGGACCATCTGGGGCTCTTCAACGTGGACCTCAATCTATTTACACAAGTGCTTTGGTATTTAGACCCCATCGAAATTCGGTCGTCGTGGTCGGGATTTGATGCCGCGACCTTGCGCTCAGCAACCCAACACCATGGCCACTAAGCAACCACCGTACTTCGCAAAGTGCTTGTCACAACAAAGCAAGCATGCTTACGGAGTCAAACTCAACGTAAGTTAAAAATCATTAATTTATGCCACTCAAGTGAGCAAATACGGCCGTGGACGTTTTTCAACTGTCATATAGCTTAATTACTTGTAGCGTGCCTTGCACCTCACAATTGTAGAGGCTCTGGCGCAATGGCAGGTAAGTGCTTTTTTATCCGTTGACAAAGCGCGCCAAGCACCTTCTAGTATTGTCGTTCGGGCTCGATTGTGAGAGGTCATCACCGCTGAAACATAAGAGAGCAATCTGCTGAGACTAAAAAACGTCAAGAATGAAGAAATGTGCGCGAGCGTGCGCGAGAGGAATGCTAATTTGCGAACCCTCGTCGTGTGCTGCGGTGCACTCCAAGCTTAGTTTTGTTCTTCTAAGCGTGAGAAAACATAGGCATGAATGAGCCCGGTTTCAACACTGGCGCCTTGATCTGGGCGCAGGAAGAAGCTGCGCGTTGGCTTATTAACGCACAGCACAAAGCACGGTGTACACAAAGCTCCAGCACGGAGTGCTTACGAAGCTAGATTTGACACGTAACAACGACTGTGCGTATGTTTTGGAGCGAGACAAGCTAAACGACTATTCAAACCAATTTACAACAGCGGGATCAGTTCGTGCGTTTTTATGCAGTTGCCGCTTTATGCAGCTGCCTGCTGGTTCTTTTTTTTTCTTTTTGCATTTACTTCTTAGTTAGTTTAAGAGAAATTTGCAAGAGCGACACGAGCTGCGACAATCCAGTTCAGCCTCCTGGTTGATTCCCACGGTTTTGAAGGGAAGCGGTACAACTTGATGCCGAGATCCACTTCGCAGTTGACAGTCCTTAACGAAGCAGCGACATGTACAGCCAAACTTCATTGCAGGGTGCCTATAGCTACGCGTTCTAAGGCATCCTGATCTTTCATCGAAGAGTAAACATTGCTTACCGAACACGTCGTCGTCTTGTGAGGAAAGTAAAACTGCAAAATTAGTTCTGTGACCAGCGATATCGGGGAGCGCGCCCGGCTTTGATCGACCTCTCAAGTGTGCGAAACGTTCAGGCGTGCTTTCCCATGACGAGATCGTCTGCCTCGTCCCAGAAAAGGCTGTTGGGATGAGCCTGGACTTCGAGCTCTCAAATGTGGGAAAGATTCAAGCGGGCATTCCCATGTCGAGATGATTTGCCTCGTCCCAGAAAAGGCTGTTAAGATCAGCCTGGACTTCGACACCTCTATAGTGTGGGAAAGATTCAAGCGGGCGATCCCCATGTCGAGATCGTTTCCCTCATCCTCGAAAAAGCCTCACCTCTCTACGCGCATGAGCAAGCACAAAGGTTAGGACCCAAAGGAGAAGACACGAAGTGGAAGAGCTCATCGACTTCACAACCTAACAAAGGCACTGACACTTACACAAGTTCCCCAAATTTTCCAAGAAGACATCGACGACCACAATACCGCGAGGGGTTATTTAATGCCATCCTGACCCCCGTGTTGGGCAGCACCGCTCGAGACTCGGATATAGTCACAAGCGTGTACCAATGAACTGAATACATTATTTTCTATTTCTTTTCATCATCACCATGCCCGCCTTTGTCGTCGTTTTCTGATTCTTGCGGTGAAAACCCGCCTCATTCGGTCGAGATAGTATCAGCTGGGTGGCAGCGATGAGATACTCCACGCTTCATTCTGGCTTCAGCAGAATGGTAAGCGCTTGACTTTCTTTGGTAAGTTGCCAGGTTTTAGCTCGTGTGTTTTCTAAAACGGCAAATTAGTTTCTGTACGTGCAGGCTCCTCTTCAAAGCTTCCTCACGTCACAGCAGAGTAAGAAAGTTCTCGGTCGGGATTGACCATGGATTTGAGCAAACGGAGAAAGACAGAGTTGTTATTACTTTGTGAAGAGCAGGGAATTGAAGTCTAAAGAAGTAAGATACAGCCGCAGCTTATTACGGTGATTGAGAAGTGCGGGTCTCTTGAGGACGAAATTTCGGACGCACGGGAAGAGACAGAGAAACGAGCTGAGAAAGCTGAGCAGAACGATGCAGAAAGGAAAACTGCAGAAAGAAAGGAACGAGAGGAACAAGAACTCACGAACTAAAGATAACCGAGCTAGACGTGCAGCGGGATCTGGCCAGGCAATCAGCAAATAACCTCTCAATAAATGAAACACGTTCAGGTGATGCAGGAGTGAGAACAAGAGATCTCATGCTGTCGTGCTAAGGGTACGATGACATTGAACTGCTTCTCGTTACTTTTGAACGAACCTGGAAGAATAATGGGTTTGCACTAGAAAGTTGGCCATGACAAATTTTGACCGGTCTACCTGGCGAAGCAACCGAAATAATAGCAAGGCTAACGAGAGATGACCCAGATGACTATCAGAAAATAAAAGCTGCGTTACTAAGCAAATATCAGCTCAGAGCAGACGCTTTCCGCTATCGTTTTCGCGAGGCAGTTAGAACACCGCGCGAGTTTTTTCAAGATTTCACTTACAAGGCGAAAGCCAATTTAATTGAGTGGCTAAAAGCGGAAGATGTGTTCAGTTATCATGACAAGTTTGTGGAGCTAATCTGCAAGAAGCAGTTCTATGGTTCCTTGAGCGAAGAAATGCGTCTGTGGATTCAAGATAGATCGAGTGAGAAGAGCTTAGAACGTGCTGCAGTGCCAGCAGATGAATTCGCTGCACGTCGTGAATCTGAGAAAACACTTGTCAGGCCATTCGCGAAACTCAGCAACGAGGAAAACACAACCCCTTTCACAACGAGAAAGCTGGAGGTGGGACCAAAGACGTGCCGACCGATAATGGAAGCTGGAATAACGCCGCAGCGAAAGAAAAAAAATAGCGAGAACATTCGAGGCTACAAAACCGGTCGTCGGTTTCCGTTTGGAGGAGTCTGGCCACCTTGCGATCGGCTGTCGGAAGCCTGGAATTGTTTTCTCTTTCGTGAATGGCGACGACGACAACTTGGCGCTCTTACGAGCCTACCTTCGCGACCTTGTCGTGAACGGAGTGCCATGTAAGGTACTTACGGACTGAGCTTCGGCAATGAACAGTGCCCACTCCGCGTACGTGAAACCTGAGGATTTACTGGGGAATGTGCGTGGATCCGGCAGGTAATTGGAGGAGAATAGTGTTTGCCTGCCCATAGCCAGCGGGAAGGTTGAGGGAACGTTCAGACTATTATTGCGCACTGAAGCCGCAGTATCGCAAAATCTGTCCAAACATTATCTCTACTTATTTTCAAACCGCTCAGAGATGCTGTCAAAGAAAAAGGGCCCGAGTTTTGGCCACTATACGGTCCAAGTTCTCACGCGTTCCAAAGTTCGGGAGATCGCGGCGAATAAAACATGGCAACGAAGCCAGAAATAAGCCTCATGACGTAGACACTCAGGAAACGCAGCCCATAGCTACTGGAAGCGGTGAGAAAGACGCTAGTGATGCGGCACCGAGGTCAGGGGGAACGCCACAGCAAGGACTGGCCGCGAAATTAAAGAATTTGGTGCTGCCACATTCGGAAGGCTTTTTAGACCTACTGAGGGTTGATAAAGAGGGACTCGCGGCAAAACAAGAGAGCGATGTATCTCTCGACAAGCTGAAAGAACTAGAGAAAAAGGGTATAGCCAGAAAGAACATCACTTTTTGACGCCGCGGTGGTCTTTTGTGACGATAGTACACAGACACTAAGGGGGTACAGTACGATCAGCTCGTTGTTCCATCAGAAAACAGAGCTCAATACCTCAACCTGTGCCATGCAACGGCTGGGCAAGTCATTTATTCATAAAGAAAACTAAAGACAGGTTACTGTGAGAATTTTATTGGTCGAATGCTTCAAAGATGTAGAGCATTGCGTCCAGACATGTGAGGCTTCTCAGGAAGTGGGGAAGCCACAGAAAACGAGAACAGCTCCTATGAAGTTTGTTCCTGTAATCACTGAACCCTTCAAACGCTTAGTGGTTGCTGTGGTGGGACCCCTTCCTGTGACTATAGTTCAGGGTACAAATACATTCTGACGATGATTTGCCCCGCAACCAAGTTTCCGGAAGCCGTCCTCTAAAACAAATCGATTCAGTCGAGGTTGTTGAAGCCTTACTCTCAGTTTTCTCACGATTAGGTTTCCCATCTGAGCTGCAAAGCGATCAGGATCACGTATTCAGCAACGCCCTTACTACCACGTGCCTCGAAAGGTGCGGCTCCGCAGAGCAATAGTGTAGGAGCATGGCACTCCGTGCTGAAAATATTACTACGGGCCTTGTGTTACGAGCAAAGAAAGGATTGGTAGGCTTGCTTAGCGGCCACTATGTTTGCCTTGCGGTTGGTCGGCACGAAGCCACAGGGATCAGAGAGAGAGAGAGAGAGAGAGGGACAAAGGGGAAGGAAAGACAGGGAGGTTAGCCAGATAAATACCGTCTGGCTACCCTTTGCTGGGGAAAGAGCTCGTTTATGGGAGGTCACTTCGACCTTCACTTCAAATGGTGCGCGAGGCATGGGAAGGGCGTGGAGATGCTCCCACAATTGTTGAGTACGTATTCGAAATGCTACAGGGGTTATAATCTTGTCAAGAGCTGGTGGGAACAAACATGAAATCCGCCCAGAGGAAGGTAATGTATACTACGAGAGGAACGCTCGGAAGTGGACTGACTGTAGAAGATAAGGTGCTTTTGCTAACGGCCTCCAGAAGAAACAAGCTAGGCGTTCTTTGGGAAGGACCTGCGGAGGTCATAGAGAAGCTCTAAGACACCAACTGTCATCAAATTGCCGGGCAGACGTAAAGAGCTGAGGATCTACCACGCAAACCTAAAGAAGCCTTATCGAGAGCGGGAAGCCAGAGTTCCCCTCGCACTACTAAATACGCCCGAAGAAGTGGAAACAGAATTTGCTTATCTGATTCCGCCAATAGAACTTGCACTTTCTAAAGTTTACGCGGACACAGGTGAATACCCAAATTTAGGTCCACGCCAGCGAAGCGAACTGTGAGAGCGCGTGGGTGGCTTTGAAGACTATTTTCTGGATCGGCCAAGTAGAACGAGCTTGATAGAACATGATATTAAGCTGGTATCGGACGCGCCCATTCAGTGCAGGCCCTACCGGGTTTCGCTTAGGCAGTGAAAAATTTTGGAAACCGAGATACAGAGGATGTTAGAACTGGAATTAATTGTTCCTTCAGAGAGTGAGTGCACGTCCCCGTTAATTCTGTTGGAGGCTCCGGAGAAAAGCCCCAGGCTTGTGTCGATTACCGCACGCTAAACGCCATAACCAAGGATCGGAATTGCCCCATTCCTAACCTGAAAGAGCTGGTAGAGAACATCAGCAGTGCTGAATACGTATCTACGCTTGACTTAAACAGGGGTTACTGGCAGGTACTATAGACAGAGCAAGCTAGCCATTTTGCCGCCTTTACATCCCCTCTAGGTACCCTTCGTCCTCTTGTCCTGACCTTCAGATCAAAAAACGCTCGGTTCTGTTTCTCACGACTTATGGACCGGGTTCTGAAAGGAATGCGGGACTACGCGCTTCCCTACTTAGATGACATCCCAGTCTTATTTAATACTTGGGAGTATCATGTTGTGCCGCTTACTCCTGGGCATCGCATTCACCAATGCAAATGCGTTTTTAATTGGAATGGCTGATAGTGCCGAGTGCAATGCCTGCAGTGTCGAGGAAGCTATAGAACATCTACTGTGCTACTGCCCATCTTTTGAAAATGAGAGACATGACCTCTGCACAGCTCCCAATCAGTTAGATAGAAAACCGTTCACCTTGAACAAGATCTTGGGACCATGGCCTTGCATATCGCAGCTACAAAAATCCACAATAACGCTGTTGCGATATTTGAAAGCTACCGGATTGAGTCACCGTATGTGATGCGAACTGTGTGACCGAATGATATCCCCAGTGGACTTTCTCTTCTTTTAATCTTTCCGTCCCCTGTTCCTTTTCCCCAGTGTACGGTAGCCAACTGGGCTTAGTCCTGGTAAACCTCCCTACCTTTCATTTATCATTTGCTCTCTGTCTCTCTAAAAGTATCATTTGTAGCCCCTTAAGAAGGTGTCGGATAGTCTGCGTCTGGCCAGTTTGTCCCTGAAGGGCAAAAAATGTCAACTAGGAAAAGCCGAAGTTAGCTACTCAGGCCACAAGGTCAGGCGTGGCTACAGATTCCGCCTTGAGATAAAATTTGCCGCCTTATCTGATTACCCAAGACCAGTGACGAAAACAGATTTCCGTTCCTTTTTGGGACTGACTGGCTATTATCAACATTACATCCATAACTTTTCAGAAATTGCGAGTCCTCTCACGGACAATTTACGAAAGGATGAACCAGTGAAAATTGTGCGGAGCGAGCAAAAAGACAAATCGTTTCTCAAGCAAAGGCTGCTTTATACGATAAACCGGTTTTGAGAGCTCCTGTTTATGATCTTCCTTTCATTCTGCAGTGCGATGTAAATGATCGAGGCATGGGCGCGGTGCTCAGTCAGAAAAATGAAAACGGGGAGGAACGCCCGGTAGTGTTCTTAAGCCAGAAGCTGACTGTCCGCGAACAGACCTATAGTACTTTAGAAGAACGCTTGCCTGGTAACGGCAATAGACAAGCTCCTATGTTATCTGGCCGGATCACAGTTCCCAGTAGAGACTGACCATTGTCCTATGACGTGGCTTAGAATTATGTCCTCGAGGAACGGCAGTCTGCTTCGCTGGATCCTTAGTCTGGAAGAGCGTAGCTTTGACGTCAGGTACAGCAAAGGATGCGACAATACCAGCGCGGACAGCCTCAGCCTTAGCTTCTCTTCGTGAAGCCCAATGTTGTAAAGGTACGCATTTCGTTCTTCTTTTTTACTTCGAAAGCGTTTTGTTTGTTTGATTTGAATTTATGATTAACGACGCTATTGCTGTATTTCAATCAGGAATCAGGAAAGTATCGCGAATGTCCAGAGGTATGGGGAGCTTGACTCCAGCCTGCATGAGGTAAAGGATGCTCAGCTTCCTGAGGTCTTTGCGTCCTGTCGCGGTGTGGGAGAGAGAGAAAATAATGCAGAGAAAGGCAGGGAGGTTAACCAGAGGTAGTTCCGGTTGGCTACCCTGCGCAGGGGGAAGGGTTAAGAGGGATAAAAAGAGAAACAGAGTAGAAGGGGGAGATAGAAAGAAAGGGAGACAAGCACGAACAAAGCGCGTACACTACAGAGTGGTAGGGGGCGGCATTCTTAGAGTCTGTCGTGAAGCCCCGTGGACCGCAAGAACCTTACTAGCGCGTGTAAGGCCTTCAACGCGGATGTTCTTTCGGAGCATTGGCCTAAAGCTTTTAGTTCTGAAAGTGGACGATTGTCCAACTGGTCCAGTACTCTGCACATCACTTGTCTCTCAGCACTGTATCGCGGCGTTAATAGTGAGCTAGGTGCTGAGCCTCCATAAGCTTGTTCACAGTGTTATGGAGCCCAAACTCAGCCAGCTTTACATTGGCGGAGTTGGGTGGAAGGTGAAGTGCTTGTTTGTATGCCTTCTTGATGATCATATCTAGCTTGTGTTTCTCAACGTATGGGAGGCATAGGAAGGGTGCAACATATACGATGCGGCTGATGATGAAGGCCTGTACTAGCCGAAGAATGCTGTCCTTTTCCATACAAGTATGTCAGGTAGCGATACGTTAGATAAACCAGACTGCTTGTGCAGCATATACGCAGTGCAAACGCGCGATACCAAAGAGCGGTGATGCACTCTTTGGTATCGCGCAGATGCAGTCATGAACGTCAAGAACTTATCCACCGCATTCCGGCATCATTTTTAAAACAACGAGGCATGGCAACTTTGACCATTCATTGGAATCTGGAAAGCTTCTAAGAATTCTCGCGCAGTTTCATTCGTGCAATTGTCCAAGATCCTCACATCAGAAAACTGCGGTTCACAGAGGCAAGATCGGCAATGCGGTGAAAGATGCACGCTCTAATCCTTCTTTGAACTGTTCGCATACCCCTTCCTTCAGTCGTGGACGCAGCGGCCAGTTCTGGATTTGAATGTGCATATTTAAGCGCGTTGCCGACCTTGCCTCGGGGAACTGCGGTTTCTAACAGCGATTTCAAGTCTAACATGGGGTTTAAAAGCATGAGCTGTCACGAAGAAACAACACGAAAAGTCAGCATGTGACGCACTCGCCAAACATCCCAAAGAGCTGCTCGGCTTTGGCAGGGGATAAGGGTGTGTATTTAAAATGTGTGTGTGTGTGTGGGGGGGGGGGGAGGGCGAAAAAGAAAAGAACATGACGGAATTGGGATGTTGTGCTGGAATGCAGAGGTTTGTCCCACTGTAAATCATAAATTTCTTTGTCACAGAGCTCCGAAATGAGGCGAGACGAGAATCCACCCCCCTACTTCAAGGTGTCTGGAATGAGGCCTAAAGGTTGAGTCACATAAAAAAATAATAGATAAAAAAAGTTATTTCGCGCTTGTATTTTAAAACAGCAAAGTGCTTCAAGATTGCACCCCTTGTATTCTTTTACTTGGGCCATGGAGGAAAAGCTTGGATTCTACTCGCAGCCACCAATATTAATATAACTGCAAGAACCTCACGTCACCGTTATCACGCCCTGCGACACCGCGACGTTGAAGCAAAGCTAAGCGAAGGCGTGAACTCTGCGCGGTGAGGCTATGCCCGCTCGGCTAGAGAGGGCGCGGCGGGAAGGAAGCGGGCAGAGTGAAAGTTTCGTTCCGGGAGCGCCAGCCGTCTCCTAACATGATCGCAACACCCTCCCTTCACCTTTCCTGCTTCGTCAGGCTTCGTGCTCGGTTGACCTTACATTCACGGGCGCCTCGCCTAGTGTACGTGCCCACCCTATTCGCTCGTGAGAGCTCTGTAAAGTGCGGCTCCACGCCGGAGGCAAATGTACCGTGCTCCCATGTGAGACCTGACCGACGAAAAAAAGAAAGGCGAAGAAGAAAAGAGAGGAAAGGACAGACAACTCAACAAGAAAGGTGTCTGCTGGTAACCGCGGAAGCCAGGAAAACGCAAATGGATGTCGCCTCACGACTGGTCGTTTACCTCACCCTTTCATTCTGAGGTTTCTTTTTTCGTTTCTAGCGTATCTAGTTTCATTTTTAGCCTTTTTCTGAAGCGGTAAATGATAAAGGAATTTAATAAGCAAAAAGCGCTCCTAGCACTCACTGAAACAAGGCACCCAACTTTCTGTAGAAGTAAAAGCTAATGGCTTGCATGCTTAAAGTTCGTCACATTTTCTGATTTCCCTTTTCTTCTTAAAATGTCGGTCTGTGAATGCTAACGCAGTGAGTAGGTTGTTACATACTCACACAAAGCACAGGCTGCGTCTTTTTATTGCGGTAGCAATTATATGGAAACTCCAGGCGCATTCCTGCCTTCGGCGTCGGCGTCGCCGTGAGGTCGCGTGTAAAGTCCAAGGACGATAAAACCGTCGCTGCGACGCATATGCTGCGTGTGCGAGTGAAAGCGGGCGGGGGTGGGCCTACGATCGCGGCTCGATCTCGCGCACGCATCGGACGAAAGCGAGGAGGAAGCGCGCCGCCTTCCGGCGCGCGCAAGGAGGAGGAGGAAAACTTTATTTGCTCTAATTGGGTAGAAATTAGCGGTGGCAGATGTGGTCGGCCAACTTCACGGTCTTCCCCATCTGCGCAGGGTCGACGCCCCTATTCCAGGGCACCACTGAGGGTGGCTACTCGGCGAGCGTGCCTTGACTTTCGGGTCGCTGCTGGAGAGCACCCTCTCCCATTGCTCCGCACTCGGGTCTTTTATTTGAAGGAATTGTTGATTCCGAACGCATTCCCATGTAATGTGATATAAGGTGGGCTTGGCGCCGCACCATGGGCAAATGTCTCTATACTGGGTGGGAAACATCTTGCTTAGTGTGTTTAGGTTTGGATATGTTCCTGTTTGCAGCCTCCTCCAAGAGGTTGCTTCATGCTGATTTAGGCTGTTGTGGGGTAGAGGGTATTTGATTCGGACCCCCTTATAGTAATTCAATATGTCTGAGTAGCTTGGCTTGACTGGTATGGGTTCCTCAGGGTCGGTCCTTGTGGCCGCTCGGTTTGTGTGCTCTCGAGCTGCCTTATCCACCCTTAGGTTCCCTTCTATTCCAGCGTATCCCGGTACCCAGAAAATTGTATGCCTGACTTTGTTGTTAGCCCTGCAGGAGCGGAGGATGTGAAGCGCTCTGCGTCCTATTCTGCCGTTCATGTAATTCCGACACGTAGTTTGCGAGTCGGTGAGTATTGTTAAAGACCTTTCGGATCGGTAGCCCTCCACTGCCGCTGGAGCTACGGCTATTTCCTCAGCTTCCGTTACCGAGCAGTCCTTCATTGACACGCTGCTGATCTCTTTGTAGTCCTGGCGCAAGGTTTCGAGGGGTGGGTAGGGAGGGGGATGGGCGCAGTGTGCTACGGGCGGCCCGGATGGCCGGGCCGCTGTAGCTTGAAAGCCATCTGCGACGCGTACAGAGACCTCGCTGCGCTTTGTTTTCGCGACTTCGTTCGCGTCGATGCGAGCGGCTGGACGAAATTCAATTGGCTCGCTGCTGCTGCCGGGTTTGCTCACTGCAGACTTTTGACACCGAGTTTCCGCAGTCGTCGAGTGAGATGTGTTCATGCCTGCTTGTTCGCGCTTGAGACCATGCTTGTTAATTTAGTTAGCATGTGTGTTTACTAGTTTCTACGACCGATCAAACTATTATCATTACTTCGTAGAGTTAGCTGTTCGCTAATTTGCTATCGCAATTGATACTTCTACTTTTGAGCGCAAGTGCAACTTGTTTTTTCTTAATACTCGTCAGAAAATTGCTTCTTGACGTAAAGTGCTCCGTCGTTGAACTGTTGGAGCGTACGTGCTCACGGTGACTTCTAGCGCGAGGCTTTTTTCTATGCTGGCAAGTTTAAATTTGCGCCCGGCGGCTGGTAGCTGCGGTTATGGCTGACGCTGCACTAGTCACATGTTGACTGATGCTGCGGGGGCGTAACTAGTGCAATTTTTAGACTGAAGGAAATGTCACATGTTATAATGCATAATATGCATTTGTCTTTAAATCTGTCCGCGTGTGCATTTTTAAATCCCGTTCTCAGTTGCAGTGCGGAAGACAGCGCTCGCGTTCATTTTTACTCGTGTGCGGGTTGTGCGTTTTTAGCATCGCATGATGTGACTATACGAAGTAAGGCTTCCTATCCGCTGGGATTTTTAACATTGCTCAGCTATATTTACATTTACTTACCGTGCACTGGGTCTGCATTTTTTGTGACTAGGGCTTGATTACGCGTATGTCATGTGTGACAAAGTGATAGGTGTGTAGTGTCTTCATGTATCACTATAACGCGACTGCGCTTGTATTCACTCCAAGGAAGCCCGTTCCTCCGGCCGAAACGTCAGTAAAATGATGTGTCATAATGTTCGTCTTTTCCTGTTGAATGCTATATATATATATATATATATATATATATATATATATATATATATATATATATGGGCATGTTCAGATAAGAACGGTAATCGAGGTCCCATGACCATTTTTTGTTTTCAATGAAATTTTTATATCTGATGGGAAAATGTGTCCACACCAAGGAATCAACCTTAGTTTTGCAAGAAACTTCGTAGTTTTCTCAGAAAAAAATCGTATGTCACAAGAGGTGGAGAACGTCGTTTTTACCACTTCGCAAAGTTGCAAGTTTGGAGCATCACTGCATCCAGAATAAATTTTTTACGCACATAAGTATTTCTCTGTTATCTCTTTGTAACATGTACTATACGAACAAATAAAAAAAATTTTTTCGCTGTGTTATTCTTCTAAATAAAAAATCCCAAACTTCGCTTCCGGAGCTATTCGGTGAAAACAAGGCACTTTTCAGGGCAGCCTCAGGACAAGATGCGTAAAGATATCTACACTTAATCTTTTTCTTAATATTTTCCAGCTACTTTTACTCACTTTAGACAAGTTTTGTAGTTCTACACTTGACAGATATTTTTCAATATGGCCTCAAATTCGGCCGAAGTTCAAAAACGTCAAAAAAGTGACAATTTTGACTTGGATTTAAAAAAAAACATCCTCATCGAATTTCATTAAAATTTGCCTGAATAATCCTCAATACTCCATAATATTAGGGTACCAAAAAAGTGTTGCATTATATTGTTTTAAAGTATGAAAATGAATACATAACTGAGTTCATGATTTCAAACCCTACGATTGCTCAGTATTTTCTCTTAGGATGCGCTATCGTGAGAAGCTGGATTTAGTATTGTCTTTTTGTGGGTAACTTTTAAACGCTACAGTTGCTGAGTTCATAAGTGTGATTCTTAAGTTTTTTTTTCTCTTACAATCAAAGGTCTAAAGCTCCTATTCGCTTTCGTACTCTTCTAACAGTGGGACTTAACTTACTGTAAGCATATTTGAGAACGTTATCTTGGAGTGACGTGTGCTTAGTGGTCGTTTATGCAAACATTTAATGCACCCGTCGCTACTCTCAAGATGCCTTTAACGAGCTGCCGCCGCTCCATGGATGAACCGCGCTTGGCAGCCGCTCCTATAGCTATATAACGCCCGGCGCGACCCTGAATTTCATAGCACCATGTGTGCCGCCACCGCACCGAGGCTTTAGCCACCGCTAGCATCTTTCCATCGCAACGCACCGAAAGCCTGGCGGTTAAACCTCAGCCTTGGACCTTCGACCGAGACAGGCCCGATGAGCGGACGTTGTTCGGATCTCGAGTTTTGCGTGTCGTTTTGCAGGCCTGGTAGAGGGTGGGGTGGTTTTCTGTACTCACGTGGTTTCTCTGCGCTCGAGGGCTCCCACGACAAGCATACTTGGTATCTCAGTCTCACCTCGTACGCCAGACCGAACCAGCGTCAGTGTCGACGGCGGGCAGCCTGTGTTAAAAATCCATCCATCCATCCTTTTTTTGGAAAAGCAGCCCTCGGCCCTGCATCCGTCACCTGCTCTTCTGTCCCACGATAATCTTCGGAAGCGGTGAGCTTTCGCATTCATGATGAGATTTCCGCGGCGAACGTTTTGTGCAGACTATTCAAAAAGGCACAAACAGAGAATTGAAAAAGGACGTAATTTTCGCAGTGTAAAGACACTCAATGTCGCTGCTCTCAAAAAAGTCCTACTTCCCGAAGAAGCTCTCCGAGTACGAGAAAGTGACTTAATCTGTCAGAATTGTTACCGTCGGTTCAAGGAAGACATAGATAATATGCAGGCAGAGTCGAGCGAAACATTCGAAGAATTCCGCCCTGGAGAAGAAATCGTAGAAAATTTAAACTCCAGTGTCAGCCTTACCTCCGGAATCTCGCCCCTAAAGCCACCGAGCACTCTAAAAAAACGCCTCAGACTTTCCTATGCAAAGCGAAAGCAGGAAGAGGTGGTCAGAGCTATGGTGACGAAAATACGATCAGGGATACAGGCAGCATATAATATCCCAGAGACTTTGCGTGCGCCGCAAGAAAAGTGTGCGCAATGCAGCAGGTGGGAAGACAACCTACATGCTACCTACAATAGGTGTACGTCCTTTCAAGAGCGTTGCCAGCTGCTGACACTACTACCACGTAACCTAACTGTGAAATATGTGCAGGAAGTTATTCCAGAGGCAACGAGGTACGTTATTCAAAAATCGAAGAAGATGGTGGATGAAGAAGGCGTATGGTCAACACAGGAGCGATATACAAGATGTAAGCTACAACACGAAGACATTACCACCGTTTTAGTATATTACACCATGGATGAACTTGATTGCTCTAGACAGACACCGAACAAAAAGGATGTTGTGAGAATCGAAAAGGAGGGAGAGAAGGAATGGGTACCTAAACGGTTCATGACGCGGTCCTTGCGAGAAGCATTCCGCCTCTACAAGCAAGCTCACCCTGCCTCCCAGGTTGGCCTCACAAAATTCATATCCTTGCGTCCTAAGTGGGTGAAATGCTCGCCACAGTGGCAAGTGTGTGTTTGCGTGTGCTGTGCAAACTTTCAGTTGTGCCTCGTGGGACTGCAGAACGCCTCCGGAAGGTCGCTTTCTCCCGATGATATGCAGAGTCTCTGCGTATGCCAGGAACCTACTGCGTCATGTTTCCTCAGGAATTGTGAGCACTGTCCACAAGATGGCATTTTCACTTTGGAAAATTTTGATATGAGCAGCGAGGACGAGGTGTTGATTGCTTCATGGGAATACGGCGAGCTATAGTTAAAAAAACTATGACCGCTTCATCATTTATGAGAGAATTTCTAAGAATGACCATGAAATGGATTCCCCACAACTATATCAGATCTGTGCAAGCAAAAGCAATACATGAAGAAAAACAGAGCTGCGAGGGAGGTGCAATTGTTTTGCATTTTGATTTCGCCGAAAACTGGACAGTTGTGCTTCCAGACGCAGTACAAGCGTACCATTGGCAGAAAAAGCAGGTCACCGTGTTTACCTGCGTTGTCACGTCAAGAAAATCGACTCGGAACTACGCCGTTATTTCCGACGATATGTCTCATGATTCAGCTCATGCATGTTTGGCTCTGTCAAAAATCAAAGCACACCTGGAAGACAACGCGCCAATCTACACCAAGATAACACATGTGAGTGACGGGGCTCCCGCTCACTTCAAGAATAAATATCAGTTTCATGAGCTACAACGCAGTGAATGTCAAGAGACTAAATGGATGTTTTCGGCCTCTGGACACGGCAAAAATGCTTGCGACGGCGTTGGTGGGCTTGTGAAACATCGAGCATCACACCACAACTTGCGGAAGCCTGCAAGTGAGGCCATACAAACAGCCAGCGGCTTCGTGGACGCAGTTCAAGGAACGCTAAAGAACATCACCATTCTGGAGCTCCCACAGAGGGAGCTTGCAGACTTTCGCGAAATGAAGAAGGAAGAATGGAAAACGGCAAAGAAAGTGCCTGGAGTTCAGACACTCCACATGTGGAAGTACGTTAAATGAAATGAAGGCAGTGCATCCTACGTGGCATCCACCGCTGCTTCGGAATGGAAGAGACTGTGATCTGGTTTGTACTTCGGGCTGGACAATGTAATGTGTGCATACCGAAGTCAACTGCTGCCGTTTATTGTTACGATTTTCTGAATTGCAATCTGCACATAACCGGCATGCCATTTGTAAATTGTGTCCCGATTAAAACTCCTGCTAATTAAAAACCTTGCAGATAAATTGTCCCCTTCCGAAGACGACGTTTTGTCTCCTGACTGTGCCCTGTCGAACCGTTGAACACAGAGGTAAACAGATGCAGGTGCGGAAACGTCGGCTTCAGAAACACATTAATATTCATTTTAATATATAAAAACTTTTCTAAGCACCGATAAATGATCTAATATTTTTAAAGAATCGATTACATACCAATGTAACTTACGATGACAAATTAGGCAATACAAAAAACGTTTGACCGCCGCCAGCCAGTTCTTGACACATCAGGTGGAATAGCGAATTTATTCCCATTTTGACGCATCAAGAACGCCGCTAACAAGCGAGTAGAAGCTCTACAAACATTGAGGATGGTTCGGATATTGTGGTAAATAAAATGTAACCAAGTTCAGTGAGTGCTAAAACAAATTTCTGAGAGTTACTATTTCTAAGAGGCAGTAATAAGCAACTCTAGATAACAAAAACATGAACTAAGTTTTGTTTTAGGCAAATTTTAATGAAATTCGATGATGATGTTTTTTTTAAATCCAAGTCAAAATTGTCACTTTATTAACGTTTTTGAACTTCGGCCGAATTTGAGGCCATATTGAAAAACATCTGTCAAGTGTAGAACTACAAAACTTGCCTAAAGTGAGTAAAAGTAGCTGGAAAATATTGAGAAAAAGATTAAGTGTAGATATCTTCACGCATCTTGCCCTGAGGCTGCCCTGAAAAGTGCCTTGTTTGCACCGAATAGCTCCGGAAGCGGAGTTTGGCATTTTTTATTTAGAAGATTAACACAGCGAAAAAATGTGTTTTTATTTGTTCGTATAGTAAATGTTACAAAGAGATAACAGAAAAATACTTATGAGCAGAAAAAATTTATTGTGGATGCAGTGATGCTCCAAACTTGCAACTTTGCGAAGTGGCAAAAACGACGTTCTCCACCTCTTGTGACATACGATTTTTTTCCGAGAAAACTACGAAGTTTCTTGCAAAGCTAAGGTTGATTCCTTTGTGTGGACACATTTGCCCATCAGATATAAAAATTTCATTGAAAACAAAAAATGGTCATGGGACCTCGATTACCGTTCTTATCTGAACATGCCCATATATATATATATATATATATATATATATATATATATATATATATATATATATATATATATATATATATATATATATATATATATATATTATTCCGTGGTAGTGCCGGTGAAGAAAGAAGCCAAACTGAGCAAGACGAAACTAGCGTTTTATTGGGCGAACTTGTGCCCTCATACACAGGTTCCACTCAAAGAAAGGCGAAAGTGGCGCGAACACAGTCGGTGATCGTCGAAGATCTGATCAGCGGGTCAAGCGCGTCGGCTTTTATACATCAGCCGTCGAACGTTCCAGAGTAATCGCTGGGACCCGCGTGCCTTCCACAAAGTTCTACATTATGCGCCTCACGCACACATGCGATCAGATTACACAAGGTTCGGTCACATACAGTCGATGGAAGCATCGATAACATTCCAGAAACTTCCCATACATGCAGGCGCGTCCTGCGCTGTGCGATAACATTTGTTAGGTGGTGAAACATGTCGCCCGATAAAGACAAACAAGTACGCGTATCAATTTATAGTTGCCCTCTCTCACATATGTATGAGAGAAGGCAACATATAAACATAAAAAAGCCAACAAACAATGAAGTCAAGGAGAGTTGAAATTGACATGTAAAAAAAATGACAAAGCGAAATGAAAGTGGACCCTAAAAAGATAACCTGTAATATATATATATATATATATATATATATATATGTAAGCTACGTGACTACGCTCAACGCTGCATGTCGCATTAATTAAACAAATATTTCAAAAAGCATGAAAGGGAATAACAAAGATGAAGGAGGAAACTGTTAATAAACGTAGCCTAGGAGTTAAAAATAAACTGAATCAGGTAACAAGCAAAGGATGCGGTTGAACCGGATCCGTTGAATGAATACAACGAAGCCGCTTATTTCGCCCGCTGCTCTCTGAAGCAGGTACCTGATGTACTGATTAATTTTTTTTTTATTTAGAAGAATACTGCCAGCCTGAGCGCCAGGCTTTAGGCAGGGGTAGGCGAAGTAAGCAAACGTGGCATTACAGCATTCCATACATTGGATCGTAACAAACATATCACTAATCAATTCACCATGAGGGCAAACCTTGAATTAGTCTTGAATAGAAATATCTTGAATTAGTCAAATTCTGTTTTCTTACAGTATGCATGGCGAAGGAAAAGGAAATGTATTTCCCGAATAAATTTTTAACTTTGTTTTGTATTACAGTGCCCGGTTTCGGAAGAAAGACGCCGTTTCGCCCGAAAGGCGAAGCATCGATTGCGATAGCGAATTAGCAGACAGCCACGCGAGGTAAGGATGGTAGTTTTATCGTGCCGTATCAACTTGTAAACATTCGCTTGCTAACTAAATTAACAGGCATGGTGTCAGCGCGAACATACTCTGCCCCTAACGCAAATTGCTCTCGAGATCCGGCCCCAGGCGCAGTTGCAGCCAGAGAGAACGACGCCCCCGCCCCTCTCCAGCGCCTCGCAACGCTGAGTGCCTCGAGCGCGAGAGAATGCGGCCCGCTTACTCGTCGCCTTCGTCCCTCTCGATTGAGCCGCGATCGTCGGCTCCCCTCGCACGCTTTCGCTCGCACATGCAACGCAGGGCGCGTGGCGATGGTGTTACCGCCCGCGGTCTTCATACAGAACGTCACGCCGACGCCGACGCCAACTCCGACCGCAGAAATGCGCTTGAAGCGTCCATGTAATTGATATCGCAATAAATATACGTTCCGTGGCGATTTAGCGGTAAATGCGAGAGCAAAGTGTTAACATTACTTCGCACGTCCTTGAAAGGAGCGGTCCTGGAGCTGGTGTTCTGGAACAAACGGCCTACCTCTTCGAGGAGCGAAGCGAAGGAGCAGACCACCTTCAGGTGCACTATCTGTCTCCTTATCTCTCTCTCTCATATATATATATATATATGAGAGAGAGAGAGAGAGCGAGAGATTTATTCTTAACGAAACGTTGTTTTATGCTCTGAAGCACAAAGGTAGCTAGAACACCAATGCATTTATCCGAAAAGTTGGTGAAATAATATCTTGAAATGTGTCGTCCTGAGAATTCGTACTAAGTGGGTTCTCCTTGCGAACTTCCTGCCTAGAATTTGTAAATTGGAATATGGGCCATAATGGAATTAGTTGGACGCCTAATTACTGAATTTTTATTAATTAGGTGATTGTGCACTTCATTATCTTGTGCAAGTAATGTCCGCCTTTAAGACTAGACCAGCGCATGATCTAGCAACGTGCCATCTGCTACAGGCAACCTTTAAACATTTTTAAAGTGGTCGATGCAAGACCCTGTATAAAGAGGGTGCCCCAGCTAACGTTAGCGAAGCTACTCAACGAAAATAAAGATTAAAAATACGCGGTAGAAAATAAAATTATAAAACAGTGGTCAATCGTCAGATAGTAGTCAGAGGTCTAACGAACTAACACCGTAGGGCTTCAGATTCTTCATGGAACCGTGTTTTTCTTAAATCATATTTTTTTTCAATGGACGTCTTATCTAACGGTAGCTGGCACACGCGCTATATATATATATATATATATATATATATATATATATATATATATATATATATATATATATATATATATATATATATATCCAATTATGGAGAGCTTTTGCATATATACATCCTTCACTATCACGCGTAGTGCGACGTACTAACGTATCAGCCCTGCGTAACCTACTGGACGAAGGTCAGCTTAGCGGCTGATTGGTGCGGGTGCTCCACGCCTGCCCAGATGCTTCGTTCCCTCCGCAGCCTGTTCGCGTTCCTCACCCACGGCCGACGAATTCGAGTCCCGAGCCACTCAATTCATCCATTTCGCGGATGCGTTCGCTCCGCACGTGCATTCATTTATGCGTCGGATCGCCGTGCGCGCGCCAACTTTCCGCGGCCGCGCGCAGGGACATTGACTCCGCCTTCGTCGGAGCCAACTGGAGCACGGCGAAAACGGAAAAGCTGTCCCGACATGGTCCGTGCCATCCGTCTCACGGCTCGGCGCTCTGGCAGATGATTGAGCCGAACGGAAGACTGGGCCTCCCCTTTTAAAGCCCGCGAGTTAGATCGCGACGTCCGATCCAGCCGCGGCGGAAGAGCGCGCGTGGCTTGTGAAATATTTATGGCCCAGCTGGCCGCAGCGACACACGTGGCATCGGTTCCGCAAGACAGCCAAAGTTTAAAGATTCGGTCGAGTGCTCTCGGTTTCTTTTTTTTATTCTTTTTGATGTAGCTTATCATTAAAATCTTTGGAATAAAAGAGAAGCGCGAAGAAAGTAATGTAGCTTTATTTGGGGGTCAATGGTTAGAGCGAGGACTAGTATCCGTGTGCTCATAATGCATGTGTGCAATACTTAGTAAGAGAATCAGTTCATTCAGGCACTGAGGTGTATCAGCATGCACGCATTTATGCACTGTTAGCATTCCTCCTCCCCATCTGTTTACTCGTTTGTCTCTCTCCTTCTACAGTGTAGAGAGAGACAGAGAGAAGGATATTTAATGAGAGGAAAAGTGGAGAGGTTGACAGAAAGAATGTATTTCTGGCCTCCTATTCCAAACTGGGGCAAGGGGGAAAACAAGAAAGTATTTGGGAATAAGTAGTGCTGACGGAAAAATACCACGTGATAATCACCTGCATTCCGACCAGTCCCATTAGTTCATCTGAATCAATGTCC
Source organism: Dermacentor albipictus (assembly GCF_038994185.2). Classification (NCBI taxonomy): domain Eukaryota; kingdom Metazoa; phylum Arthropoda; class Arachnida; order Ixodida; family Ixodidae; genus Dermacentor; species Dermacentor albipictus. Next base: position 24,782,081 of record NC_091823.1, read on the forward strand.
CTGACACTGATCAAGAAAGCACATACTATGATATGAAAGGACATGCTATACCCCACATACGAGCACATACAGCTTTCAACTTTCAACTTTCAACTTTATTTCACATTTTTCTTTTTACTGCAAAAGAAAATGCAAGGGCAGGAACAAAAAGCTGCACAATCGCAGCTTGACGAGATTCATGTCCCCTGTCTTTGACGAACAGTTGCAGTATATTCACAAAGATAATCTGTTACATATGTACAAAACAATTTCATATTGTACAGACATTGATATTCACATCAGAACATTTATAACATCTATAAAGAAAATTCGCTTCTGTCATCCCATTTTTAACGCATTTTATCGTAAGGGGTTGTTTCATGCACCTTGCTGTTTTTATGTTGACCGGGTGCCTTTGGTCCACGTCTTTGTTTTTTATCACAAGTGCTATATGTACTCTAGACGTGCTATCTTGACTTGATCGCGCAGATCTTTGTGTATTATATGCGCTATAGGCGTGCTCTGTTGACTAAATCACGCAGATCTGTGGGTATTTAAGCAGGTGGTTCTTCAAAAATAAAACCAGTTGTTAGAAAGCGCTCGTCCTTGTGTTTCTTCTATTCTTCGTCCCTGTTTGTTTGCGCACGATAAGTTTTAAGACGAATATGTTCCCAACTAGGCCGACTCGCAGTCTTGCATGTATCACCTTTAATATTATCGGCACCTGGTACTGCAATCGCTTGAAACCATAATCAGTTCTTGTGAAAGGTAACACCCACTGGCTATGTTTTCTGCTTTGATATAACGCTTCCCTTGATTTGACTAAGTTGCACAAGTTTATGAAAACGTTTTTATTACAGCAAACATATCTTTTAATTTTTAAGACTAGGCTATAATCATAAAAATATTTAATAGGAAGCACATTAAGAGCACGAAATATCTCGAGTGTATGTGCATCAAACGGTGCATTGACATCATGTCATACAGTTTTCTTTTGTAATGTTTTTAAGCTTCGTATGTTTGCTTGCGAGGTCGTACCCCACACTAGATTACAATAGCTAACATGTGAAAGGAAGATGCTATTATATAACATCAGTTTTACCTTATAGGGCAGTATGTGTCGTAATCGACAGATTATTCCACATGCTCTCGCCAAAGTGGACATAATACGCTCAACGTGTGTATCCCAAATTAAATGTTTGTTAAAAATTACACCTAACATTTTGACATTATCAACTAATTCTATCCTTTCTGTGCCGAGGTAAAGAACAGTATTGCAGTTTACTTGTTTTTCTGGTGGCGTAAACAACAGAGCCTTAGTTTTATTCGTATTAATTGCTAATGTGTTTAGATTACTGCACTTTTGCAATAAGCTTAACGTTTTATTTGCCATATCTGTAAGTTGTGCAATATTAAGTGATCTGAAAAAGAGGCTAGTATCACCCGCACAGACTATAAATTGTGCATGTTCACTAATATTCGTTATGTAATTAATATAAATGTTAAATAAAATCGGTCCGAGTACACTTCCTTGTGGAACGCCTTGTGTTAGTTCTCTTTCTGACGAAAGTTTTGATCCAATTGCGACCCACTGCCTTCTGTGCTCAAGACATGATTTCAAAAGTTTAAGGGGAATCCCGCGAAAGCCATGATGGTTTAATTTTTAAGATCGGGTTTTATAGTTAAACGTATCGAAAGCCTTGGAAAAGTCAACGAATACACCTAGAGTTAACATTTTGTTCTCAAAATTATTTAACATTATTTCTTTTTGCGTCAGCAAGGCAAGCTCTGTAGTCATTCTCTGCCGGAAACCAAACTGCATATCTGTTAGGATGCTATATTTATCCCAAAATGACTTAATTCTCACCCAAATGATCTTTTCGAGACCCTTCGAAATTACAGGAAGGATAGATATTGGCCTATCATTTGTTAACTAGTTTTTGTTTCCGGACTTAAATATAACAATCACTTTCGCTTGTTGCATTTTTTCAGGGAAGACGCCGTTTAATAAGGAAATGTTAAAAATGTGAGTAAGCACATGTAACAAAAGATCAAGCACAAATTTATTGGGTTTAATCTGCAATCCATCTATATCGCGTGATGTGCTGTTTTTTAAGGACATAAAGGTCGAATATACTTCTTCGGGCCTAGCAGGTTCAAAAAAAGCTGTGTGAGCATTGGGAGTACCCAGAAAGAAAGTCGCATTTATATTATGTGTGCTTGGGGTTAAAGACGTAATGTGTTTGTTAACTTTGTCAGCTAATTCTTCACCACTAATTGCTTTGTTATCAATTGTCAGCTCTAATTCCTGCTTATTATGAGATTCCGGCAGTAGGAGTTTATTTACTTCACGCCAAACGACATCGCTCCTAGTTCCCGCTCTATTAAAAACGTTTTCAAAATGTCTGTTCTTGGCGTTTCTCAATAGTTTATTTAAAGAGTTTCGTATTTTTTAAAGGGAGTGAAGTCTGCGGGATACCGAGTCTTAAGAAACTTTGCGTACAAAGAATTCTTTTCGCAGATCATTCTGAGGCATTCATCAGTAAGCCATGGTTTCGTAATCTTTCTCGATTTTTCAATTTTTTCATAAGGGAAACAAACTTCGTAAACTTTTAAAATTGTATGGATAAATATATTATACGCTTCATTTGCGTTTGTGCAGTCAAGTACAGAGCTGAAGTTTATATATTTTTTTTTATTTCCGTGCGAAAATTTTCGAGAGTTTCCTGATTAATTGCTTGAATCTGAAGCGGCTCAGAACGAAGACGCTTCCAAAACGCGCGATTAACCTTATATATCATGTACACGGGCGACTGATCCTTCAATTACACCAGACTGCACATAGATGTCCGAGCTATTTGTGATAAACAAATCAAGCAAGCTTTAGGAATTGGTACATATTTGTGTGGGTGCCGTAATTACATTTTTGCAGCAGAAAGAATCAAGAATAATCTGCAATCTTCGCGACTTCGGCATATTTACTAGAAGATTAATATTGAAATCCCCGCCAATGACAAGTTGCCAGTGATTTGTGCTGATAAAGCACAACAATCTTTCAAGAAACACAAATAAATTCTCAATGTCGCCGTTAGGGGGACGATACACAACAGTGAAAACACACTTGTGCGATTCTATACTTAACACTTCGTAATCTATTGTCATTGCAGAGTAAGCTGGAACCATGCTACATGAAATTTGATCAGATACAAGCTGTAATACACCCCCGCCACACCTATCAGAACGGTTCAAATAAAAGGTTTGGAAACCAGACATTCGAAACACTTCTTAGTGTGATCTATGCCATGTTTCCGTTATCATTATATTGCCAAATTGAAACGGGAAGTCACAGAGAAGCGCGATCAACTCGTCATGTTTGTGCCTAGCTGATTGTGCGTTACAGTGAAGAAATGAAATATAATCGCGCGAATTCGGCTTTATGACGTCTCTTGGTGAAACCATTAAGATATGAAACAGATCAATGAAATCTTTATGTACACCCGTCTACTCGCACATCTTTTGCACATCTGCCTCGCTACCAATTCGAATAACATTAGATGCTTCCATTTTCCGTGCTAAGATTTTACCGCCCCTTCACCCAAACAAAACGCCAGTTCAGCTCCCGTTTCTTAGCGGTGGCCATGCCCAGAAGCTTCTTTAGCTGCGGACAAAGATGCTCATTTATAAATATTGCTTGCCGCTTGTCAAATCCTAGGTGACTGGAATTATTTCTAGCCTTCCGTGCTTTATCAAGCACTTTTTCATGCTTTGCACGGTGGTTGAAAACAACCACAATGCTCGGCTCCATGACCGCCCTTCGTGACGAGACTCGATGGCAAATCTCGATGTCTTCCTTCTTAATCGGTTCCCCCAGTGCGTCGCCTACTTTGTCTAGCACATTAACTGGATTTTCAGCTTTCTCATGCGGAATTCCTTTCGTTTCGATGTTCTTGTTCCGAGAGTATTGGTCTTGAACAGTGACCTTGAGCGATGTTTCATGCAACTGTTTTTTTAGTGCTTCGACTTCCTCCGTAAGTGCTAGTTGCGATGTTTTGAGAGCTACATTTTCCGCTTTCACTTCAGCGCAGTCCTGCTTGAGTGTTTCGAACTCTTTGTTGATAAACTCAACACTATTTTTAAGCTCCTTTATCTCCTTGCGCAGTTCAAGCGCTAAATTTGACACTTCGGTTGACATCATGAAATGCAGTCAAAGAGAGCAGTGGTTTGGCAACAGAGGCCGCAAGCTAACAAATAGATAACTTTCACTATAAGGTAAAGTCTCAAACCTGGAAAATCAAGTAGGGAAATGTGAGACGTCCTTCCTTCGCGCTGCCTCTGTTTCCAAATGTTACTATACATCTATATTATACAAGACGTCCCAAATATAATGCACCAAGACTTAAATATGTCCAAATGCCACGTAGCTGGACACAACCACGATAATGCTGTTTGCCGTCGCTTGGAGATACCCATATTATTTTTATCATTCCGCTTAATTACATGATTAGTCCTAAGTAATTATTCAGCTTCTCAAATAACATAATTAGATGAAAAGATGAAAATCGTCAATCAGAAAATTGTCCAGCAACATGAAAAACTCCCGTTGCAGCTTTCTGTTGCTCAATACGCGCTACGTAAAAGTATTTTTCCTACCGTGAAAGACGCCCGCGAATGCACTCAAAATTGCCGCGGGACTGGCCGTTCGAGACACGTTGCGTGCATTCACGTCATCTTTCACGCTCGGAAAAACACGTTTATGTAGCACGTATCGAGTAATAGAAGCTGTATCGGGAGTTTTTCATGTTGTTCTAGAATTTTCTCGTTGACATCTTTAACCTAGTTATAATATTTGAGACGTTGACTAATTAATTAACACTAATGTAATTAGGCGCAATGCAAAAACATTATATGAGTGTCTCCCAGCGACGATAGATGAAATTACCTGGATTCTGTCCCGTCACGTAGCATTTGCACATGTTTAAATCTTGGTGCATGATGGGTGGGACACCCTGTATACGCTATCTATACAAAATACGCTGTATGAATACTCATAACTAGATAAAAGCTTGGGCTTACATAAGCTATCTACATGCATCATGACTACAAATTATACAGCTCATAGCAACCAATGATAGACATCTCATTTATTAAGTCACCATTACCTGACCAGACTGGCTTGACTAAGAACGACTAATCCTGCTTTCACTGTTCGTAGTCTATCACCGTCAGTGAACTCATCGCTAATTTCCTTATTTCCTTCCCTCCTCTCTCTCCCTGTCACCTTTGTTTTCCCCTTCCCAACTCCCCCGGTGCAGGGTAGCCAACCGGACGTTATCCTGCTTAACTTCCCTGCCTGCTGCTTTTCTCTTTCCTCCTCCGTAGCCTATTACAGTCATCTTCCATGGTTCCTGGAAAAGTTTCTTCCGAAAGAGGCCGGGAGTTTAGAGAAGGCACTGTCGCTAGAAGTGTGTTCTGCGCAGTTACTTACTGTGAGCACACACAGAACACATCTTTAATAGCCTCAGCTGTAGCACAAATGCAACAGGCGTAGAGTGCAGGTTAGCAATCCGGTAAGGTGGACGATCTTCGACCACTTTCTCTCTCTGGACTTAATCGAGCAGCTGGAAACAAGTTAAAGGCAGGGATGCTTAACACAGTAAGTTAAAGGTGCTAAAGGTGTACTGAAGATTCGAGATACTTGTACGCGTTGAAAAAAAAGCTTTTAAAAACAATGTTAAGATTAACATATCCACACACATGCTAGTAATCCTGCAAGAACTACCGTGGCCTTTTCGCACGATCTCGTGCTTCAACGCGCATCAGTGGTTTTAAGTTTGTTCTTTAAATCCGTTCAACGTGTATGCTATAGAGCGCAGACTTCGTGCTTTACATGAACCGATGAATTACTCATAAAAGAATGTACATGTGCCATAGACAACATTGTGGTTAAGGAAAGCGATGAAACTTTGAAACTCACCTTCGACATGCGTTCCAATCTTAGAGTGTGAGAGCCCTTCTTTGCGTTTCCGCGTGATGACGGGCGAATACCTTCGATCTCCTGTCCAGAACCGCTGATCACTAGCCGGCTCGGCGCTGAATAGAGGAACTTTGACGGATTAACCTCTAGGACTGCTGCGCTTCGCAAAACTGTACATGGTATGTGATTGATTCACTGCGGTGCATTCAAAACAGAAAAATTTGTAATAGGCTCAATATAGTATGTACAAGACTGCAGCTTTCTTTTCTGCATACTCCTACACAGCCCTGTTCGCCATAGTTCGTGCTTTGAGCCTCCTTTTATTTCATTCGTCTGACGGCATCAGCAATCTTCCACATGAACGACACCGGGAGATTTGCATAGCTAATAGCCTTGTCTGTAGGCTTTCCCGCACAATGCGCCGTTGTTCGAAAAGAAGATCGCTAATCTCTTAAGGTAAATTAAATTCGGGGCATAAAACACGGGGCAGCTTGTTAGCAAGGACAGCAAATATAGCAAAGCCTCTTTCTTTTATTGTTTCGCCTCTAGCGTATCTCTAATGGTTATTTTCCAGTGTTCTCCATTCCTGAGCCTGGAGAAACAGGTTAAGCGGTGGTTATTTTCCTAGTGCGAGTTAATGTGAAATAGAATGGCAAAGGTAACTTTCAGTCGTCGTTCTATGGCGCGTCTCCCCTGTTGTAGTCGCATTACTTCCTACCGGGTGTTCAATTATTCTGATTAAATTAATAGTACTCAAGGTGGTCGTGCTGTGCGTTTTCTTTTCGTAGGACATGTTGCGTGGCAGGGGTCTGCCAATTCTGATGCACTTAAGGCTATTTTACGGACCCTAATAGAGTTCCTGGTAAACCTAGCGTAAACCTCCCCGAAAAGGAAATTTGGTGGTCGGCCCGGCTCTGATGTCGTTACCCTGTCACTTGCTGTGGCTGCTGCACGTCCAATGGATGCGTTGTAAAGATCAAAATTGAGTGAGTGCGCCCTACTGAACAACGTCATTAGTAAACATACCTTTATGGCGTTATCGCATACGTCGGTGCTCCACTGATTCGCGATCTCCTATAGGCATCCTTAGTTATTTAAACTCTACTTCAGCAAATAAATAGAGCATTTGCTTTCAGCTTTCGTCTATAGCCGCTGAGAAATCCTACAAGACTGCCCTTTAGACAACCAATATGTTTTACCCTAAATTACCTTTTCTCCCCTCGGTTTCTTTTGTTTTTTCTTACTTTGTTGGCTTATTTCTTCGTTCGTGCTGTCGTTTGTTTCTCTGTGTACTTGCTTGCTTGATTAATTTTCTTTTTTTTTCCATCTCTATTTTTGTGTGAGCGGGTACGTGTGTCTGTTTCCTGCCTTAGTTCTTCGCTCTTATTTCTTCAACCGACCATACTTGCTAACTGAATGAGCATCAGTGCGCCCACGCAAGTACTGATCCAAAATAATATAAGAAGAACTCGGTTTTTCTTTCGCTCGCGCACTCAGTCACAGTTCATTAAGTCACAGAACCCCCCGCTCAATATTTGCAACACTACTCAAACAGTTTGCTATACGTACGATGTCTGCAGTTCGTGCACGCACGAAAGTTCGCTCGCTTTAACACGACCTCATTTGGTCGATGGCCTTCGTGGGACGACGCCCGCGGAGTGCGACTGTCACGGGGTGAGAGACTGCGCTCGTTTTTTGATTGCAACAAACCTACGGACATATGACACCAGCCGAAGGCAAAATTCGATTAGGCGCAGCGTTTGATTGCATGCGACGATCCGACCGTATACGTATACGAAAGGTGAAAGTTCACCGCATCGCTCGCCCTGCCGATTTCGAAAAGCTTCGCTCAGCTGGAGTACCTCATGGCCCTCCCGAACCTCCTCCGTGTTTGATAGACGTGCGCGCAAAAAGCCCATTCGCGCCATCATCGGTTGCCGCTGGACGACACACACAAAGGGAAGCCGTTCACCGCCTATACGGCCTCGCTAGGCACGCCGGTTCTTTGGCCTCTTCGTCGCCGACGCGTGGGGATCAATGGACGACGTCTGCCCAGCGCAGCTCGGCGTTATGGAGTTTCGATAAAGAACTGTAGCGCAGCGGGGAGTAAGAAGTCAGCTATCCAAAGCAGTGGCACAAAAAAAAAGAGAAACAGACGCGCGCAGTCTCACTGAGAACAGAGCACGATATTCACCTTCATCAAATTGAGAGCAAGTCAAATAATTCCAATACAAATAAAACACTAACATTAAGCCAGTTTAGCGAAGTGTTTGTCCAAGACATTATTTAACTAATTATAGTTCCCAGCAGAGCTGCAAAAAATTTTACGATGCCATGAGGAGCAAGCTTGCAGACTTGAGAAAAGTCGTTGGCTCTCGCGCCCTCTTTTATGGCTTACCAAAACTATGCTCACGGCGAGGTTGAAGTTCCTAGTATATCAAATATTGCTACCTTGTGGCAGTAAGTCGGTGGCAGTAATAAGACGAAGTTTTGGCCACGCGCTTGGTGACGCAACCCACCACCCCGTTTCAAAGGGGACGCTCATGGCGTCCACCCATTTTCCCCCCATCCATTCGCGGCAGCGGCGGCACCGGACATGCCGGGGAAATAAAAAAAAAAGAACCAGAAAGCTGGCCTTCGCGCACAGCATTACCCGCAAGCGTTTCCCGGTAAAGATCACGGTTGCATAAGCTGCAGTTGCCGGGAAGCGGCAACTGTGTGGCCGTTGCATAGCTGCGAGTGGCTTGGATCTCGGGGTGTGCGGGAGTTGAGAATGCTGTTTGTCCTCCTTATTATGCAGACCCTATATTATTTGAGCTGCAGGCTATACACGATGCGAGAGAAATCCTTGTAAACTTGCCTAACATCAGCGAAGCCCACACCTATACTGACAGCGTCAGCGCAATTAAGCATCTTAAACACGCAACGAAAGCATTGCGTATTTGCGAGCAGATACACAAAATCCACAATTCTACACTCGTTAACGTTACTGTCCACTGGGTGCAGGCACATGGTCATGACCACAACAATAACCTTGTGGATCGCACTGCTCGCTCTGCCTCGACACCCGTAGCCTCTTTCCATTGCCTCTGACCCCCGCTTTGTTTTCATTGCCCGAAAATCCATCCTCCGGTATGACACGCATGCCGTCATCCCCCCGCGTGTCTGCACCCTTCCCCACAATGCTTCTCGGGTGGAGAAAATCTCTATGCGGAGACTTTGGGCCGGGCGGTGCTTTCACCAGCCACCACTTGTGCTTGAGGTCAACCATACGAAGACATTGTCTAGTGTTCTAAGCGTTCTGCTCCTGCGTCGGCAGCGGATGCCCCCTATCTACTCTGTACATATCCTTGGCAAAGACCATTCGCGAAAGGATTATGGACAATGCCTTTGATAAGTCGCTGTTGCGGTATTTCTATGAAACGGGCCTGCGTGCTTGTACTTAAGTTCATTACGGCGTTAAGCCGCGTGGTAAGCCAAGCGAAAAACAAACTGTGTGGCCGGTGTATGTATATAGTATAGCACTGCGCGTCGCGGCGCTGCCAGTCGGTGTGGTGGTGTCGGTGAGTTCTCTTGTACGCTCTGATGGACGAACCTTCGACATCGACTTCTCAAGCAGTAGCTACTCCCGGCTCCTTTGGACGTCCACGTCCAAAGGAGCCGGGAAGCCCTTTGGACGTGGCCAAGGCCACGTCCAAAGGCCAAGGCTCCTGCCCAAGGCGAAGGCGAACAAGGCCAAGGCAGGTGATGGAGAGAGAGAGAGAGAGAACGAAGAGGAAAGGCAGGGAGGTTAACCAGATATGAGTCTCCGGTTTGCTACCCCACATTGGGGATGGGGTATAGGGGTTAGAAAGATGCCAGAGAGCAAAACGCTAAAAAAAGGGAAAAAAGAAAAGGAACGCGCACACATGGAGACGCACACACAGAAGGCGTTCCAGTTAAAGTCGTTCACACAGACCGGTAGATCGGAAAAAGCGTAATAGCGCTTTCACGGCCTTCTTCTGTGACGGTAGGTCCTTTCGATGTTGTAGAATTCTTTTTTCGGATAGCGGTTGGTCGTCCAGTTGGTCAAGTTCGTGGCGAAGGCATGCCCTTTGTGAACTGTACTGCGTGCAGGCGCACAAAATATGGCCAATTGATTCTTCATGGCCGCAGTGGTCACAGGTTGGGGTGTCGGTCATCCCTATGCGGAATGCATAGGCTTTGGTAAAGGCAACGCCCAACCAAAGTCGATATAAAAGCGTGGCATCTCTACGCGAAGCTGTGATGGCGCTCGAAAACTTAGTGTGAGATCAAGCGAGTACAGTCGCGTATTTCTTAAATGTGGCTCATTCCATTGCGACGCGGTGCACTGCCGAGCAAGCAGGCGGAGCTTCCGTGCCGCGTCAGTTCTGGAAAGAGGAATTGGGACGTGGCGCTCCTCAGTATGGGCTGAGCGGGCAGCGTGATCCGCCCGCTCATGGCCGATAATCCCGCAGTGACTTGGAAGCCACTGGAAGGTTATTTCATGGCCTGCATCGCTTATATGGTGTAACGCGATAAATTATACAAGGCAACCTAAAAACAATACCATTACGTTTCGTAAAACGAGTCATCATCGGGAAGACTTCGCAATGCTTTCGCATTCATCCGTGTGGGAATGCCTAAGTGCCCTTGGATTTATTTTTTCGGCTTCAAATCGCCCCCAGAAATCACCTATAAGAGAATCGTACTATACAAATCACGTGTTGGCAGCCACAGTTACGCCAGTGTTACGGCATCACGAACAGGTGTGATTCTTCATTGTAGTTGAGAGTCGAAAAGAAGCTCACATGCCAAAGCGTATGCATCTGGGCCTGAATTCACAAATATTTTCGCTCTTAAGTGCTACATGCTATTGCCAGGCCACCTTCGATAATGATATGTCCGGCACCAGTAGTTCGCTTTTACAAAGGATTCTAGCGCAAGAGAATTTTGTGAATCCGGGCGCTGATTAGAATTGGACACGGTTGGCAAACGAAAAACAACTCGCACATAAACAAATTTTTTATCTGCATGTGGATTCCTGATTGTCATCTCATTGTCCTAAACTAACTTCTTTAGACAGCTTTTCTATGTCGTACCTAAGAAGCGGACATTGTAGTACTCCTTAAACTTAATTTTTTTCCGCCGGTACGGCATAAGAATAATTGCACATCGCTGACACGAATGAAGGAGAGGAATGTTCCGATCTGCGGAGCTAAAAGGAGCGTCTGTACATCACGGCACAAATTATTTCTTGTCGGCATCGTTCTCTCACTCGAAGTTTTAATATCACTGCAAACTTCTTTGTATGTGCGAAATCTCTTGATTTGTTCTTTATTCATTGCAAGGAAAGATAAAAAGCGTTCCAAGCCGCCATCGCCACTCTATCTCCATTATTCAAAGGCGATCGTTTCCGACGTCAGAGTTATCGCAGCACCGTCCCAGCCAGAACTTTCTTGCAAAACATTTCATAGCGGAAAGCTAGAAAATAGAATGTGCAATCGTGGAACCAACAGACAAGTGGAAGCGAAAGATCCCGCTCAGGCATCTGCGGTGGACGTCTATTATAAATCTATTCGCCCCGATCAATGGCTCCTGTGGTGCCTCGGACGCCGGAGGATTCTTCCTCAAGGAGCGGCCGTCTACCGTGGTCGGTCGGTGGTCCCCTGGGTATGAACAAGCGAAGTGCGGCTGGCCAGGAATTTTAATCGATGCCGCCGTGTCAGCGCCTCAGTATTGATAAGCGGGGCTCTATAGCCTGTGCGGTGCGCTTGATAGAAACTTATGGAATCGCTACGAACGGCGCCATAGATTAAAATGTGCAAGTGTTTCCGCTTTGCTCTTTCTGTCCCGCCGCGCCCTTTCCCCTTCTGCAGTCCTATTTTCATTTTTTTTTATTCTTCTTGCTTCTGCACTCCTTTAGTCGCCACCAGCCGCGCAGTTCTGCTTCACATGCGGATACTTGAACTCAATTCTATAGACACTGTAGACTGCAGCTCAGTAAAAAACTGTGCAGTATTTCGAACCTGAAGCTGGTGAGGCCTACGTCAGGCAGTCAACAATTCGGGCCAGACGTGTAGTAATTGCTCGGCATTAGTATCCGATCTGTCCTCTGATCGCTCTGTCCGATCCCATCAGTACACCGAAGTGTGTTTTCTGTCACTGTCTTATACAGGAATGCGCACAGAACATATGCCAGACATGAGTGCAGCATGACCACTGCGTGCCGAGAAATGAATGCATCGAAGCCACTTGTTAGTGACCTACTGGAAGTGCATCGCAGGTTGAAAGAAAGAGAAGTTCACGTACAAAATTTGAAATGCAGGAAGGTAATTACCACTAAACACAGTCAAAGCGCTGTCCAACCATGAGCCAAGCTTTCACATAAATTAATTTGCGAACTTAACACCAAAGTGACGTTAAGGAAAGCGTGTGCAATCAGCACTATACTTTATCAAGTCGGTGTTTGTGCTCGTTGCGAGAAGGTCCGAATTCGCTGGATCAATGTTCGTAGTTTTAGAGGTAAGCTGCCATACTATTTTTTTAGAGGAAAAATACATTCAACAGGCACCGCACAAATTCCGCAGCGCCGAGTAAGTGACTGGGCACTTAGCAGCTCCACTGCCACGCGCCTCTTCGCACGACCTACCAATCAATATTCAAACTTGGTCCTCACGAGAGTACCAATGAGATTGCTTACTTAATGCAGTGACTTTGCATCACTGCAAGGCTGGTCACCAGCCCGACTGCTTCGGGCAGAAGGATAGCCTGCCGTGTACAGCAGCACGCACAAAAACTACACCGACACCACTGACAGCGAGACAGCAGGCCGTGGACACGAGCACGACCTTGATTGCCCAGGCTTGACACTGCCGAGATCGAGTTGCAGGAGCACAGCTGCCACTGGAGCCAACACATGACGTAAGTATCAACCGTCACTGAATCCCGTAGCAGCAGTCGGTCGGTCGTAGCCTGGTGCTCATGGTTTGTGCGGCTCTCTAGGCGTGACGTGAGTGTTCGCTAATGACACCGTTGGCCCAGCAGCTATGGTGGGGTGCTGCTAAGCCCGAGGGCGCGGAACAAAATCCCGGCCGCGACGGATGCATTTAAACGGCGGCAAAATGCAAAGACGACCGTGTACGGCAAAATGCAAAGACGACCGGCGCGCGTTCGGGAACCCTAGCTGGTCAAAATTAATCGGGAGTTCCCCATTGGAGCGTGCCTCATAGTTGTATTGTGGTTTTGGTACGTAAAACCCCAAATCTTTTGTGCTGTAACGTGTTCTACTACTGAGCGCTCAAGACGCGTAGGAAACGAGAAACTTGATTGCGCAGTGACGACCACTCGTCAAATAAACGAGCACGACAGCGAAAGAATGTAAACGAAGCCAGCGGTAAGCCAAATCTAGGATAAGTAAGATGGGGAAGAAAATTTGTACTGAGAATGATTGTCAATGTAAATTAATAGCCCGAACGAGCCAAAGGACTAGCGAGTCAGCAAATGAACGAACGAGTTAACCAGGAAACGTCTTCCTTGCAGCCCGTTCATGGACCAGCGACTAACCACAAAAACGGGCGAAATCGGCAAACAGAGCTATCCGCTTTAGTAAGCTCTCCCCATTTCAGCATCCCCGGGATGCCCACTTCCACAAATAAAGGCAACTCGGACTTTTATGAAAAAAAATGAGATCACTCGTGCCCATCTTTCGAACGTTTACTCCAACAAATGCCGCGCGAAACTGCCGCACCATTTTTTGCGCATAATAAGTACTACGTCAGCTACGGCTACAATGTTTCGCATTATGAGCGAAACTGCAATTTATTTTTTTTTAGAAAAAGTCAGGCACCTTATCTCCAGGCTACATTTAGTGCAAACCACGGATAAAGAAGTAATTGAGGAACGTGTTAGTCCGCGACAGCGCGTTCGGGCGGCCCGATAATGTTACGGTCGGGCGAGGAGGAAATGATGGCAACTAAAAATGGCAACACGCCCGACGCGTCATCTGTCGTGCGGCGGTGAAAACTGCGTTTACATGTTCTATGGTCGTGACGCGCAAAAATCGGATAGCCGACTCACAACCGGAGGCGCGTGGGCGCCGTGCCTGACGCCCCCACTTTATTGGGACGGTCGAGGGAGCGCTGTATCGCGTCATCAATAATTCTTGCTTGGTGGTGCAAACCATCGCATTGATTATCGAGCTTCCCGTTGCCCGACACAGTGAGGTGAAAAACGGGGTCTTCACGGTGTAGTATTCAGTGTTTCAATGCGCAATCCTGCATTTCTCGCCGAAGCCTTACGCTTATGTCGCAGCGGATGAGAGTGGACGAAGAACGCGTATTTCAGTTATTTTCTCTTTCTAACCAAACCGCGGCAGCGGAAACCTTCGAAATCCTTCAAGGGGGCCCCTGGAAAGAAAGATGTTGCGACAAAAGACCGGGAACTCAACCGCAGCAGCAAACGCGCTAAGAGACAAATGTCGACAAATAAAGCTAGACGAACAGCGACAGCATCGTTACGAAAAAAAAAAAGAAAAGCAGTCTCGTATACAGCTACGTTCAGAGCTCTTCACAATAATTTGTGGAGACAGCTGTTGCCATTCAGTGTCACGAATCGAGATACAAAAAAAAAAAATGAAAGGAGCCATTCGATCATCAGCTCGTTTGCGCCGTTTTTTCTCTGACGAAGCATTCAAGCATTTTTTTAGAAAGACGAGAACGTCTGAACGAGAGGCGCTTCCGGCCAGCAAAGAAGGTGTGCAATAGTTTCTTAACGCACCGGCGTTCTATATACGGCACCGGCGCCGCAAGTCTGAGAAATCTTAGCATCCGCCTCAATGATTCGTTAGCATACTGCCTAACAAAACACACAGAAACGAATGCCAGGTGTCACAACGGAATGAGACGCTCTTCCCATATATTTCTTTTTGTTTTGTTTATATCCCGCAAAGTGAGTCGGTTTGAATAAAGTCCGTTAAGCGGAGCGCATTTTGACGGCGTAAAGTGCTTTTTTAGGGATCACTTGAATTAAGTTACTTTCATTGCGGCTTGTACCGGGGCGAACGCACCACCAACCTACTATAACGCATGAATATACAGGGGAGAAAAAGGGTTCAATAAATATTTGCAACTCTCTTAAGTCAAATGCGTTAAAGCTTCGCTACACATTAAATATAATATGGCCCACATTGGCACCAAAAATAAACTTCGTGTAACGTTGATCTCTCACGCGACAATGGTAAACATAGCGTAAAGTTGCCGTATAACGCTTTCGAACACTTTATAAAAGAATTATTTACAAAGTCCGTATTTGACCCACACGCATTTAACTTTGGATACTGGTTTTCCATTGTGATCCCTTCATGTTTATAATTTTTTATCTCGGTGTCATCAATAGTCATGCCACTGCAGCAGGAGAAATCGTAGAACGCTCGTAAAACACAGTCATAAGGCTTCGTAGCGCTTGCGTACTTAACTTATTGCAAAGGCCGCAAATAATCCCGAGACTTCGAACGTTATCGACACATTCCCCATAACGTCCATTTATATGCAACCTTAAAAGAGAGAGATGGAGATGACATAGTGGTAATGAATGAAACCGTAACTATATAGGTTGGCTTCAGAAGCAGCAATTGAAGTGGGAGGTAAGGCACCAAGGCAACCGCTGTTAAGCTCTCCCAAGTAACAAAGGACATAATAAAGAAACGATAAAGAATGAAAATTTCTAACTCAAGTGAACAGATTTAATTCGCGGAACTGTCAAAACTAATCAACAAGGAGAAAATAAAGGATATTCGAAACTATAACGTGTGAAAGACTGAGGAAGCAGTAAAAAATGGCTGTGGCTTAGCTAAGGTTAAGCCCAGGATGCGAAGCATACTAGCCTTTATTTTAGTTGTTGAACCACTGTTTAGCCTGGTGAACTGCTGTTGCTTGGCTATATTTGGTTCGGCTAGACGAAGAAACAACTCATGCGTTACTCTGCTTCGCCTTCAAGAGTGGAACGCGACAGCGTTCCCGTCGACCCGCCAAGGGGTGTAAGACAATGGGCTACGGCGCAGCGACTACGCGCCCCGCATTGGACGCTGTGAGCGCCGAGCAACGCAGCGTTCGGCGCGGCAACGAAATGTGCGCCTGAGCAAGCGACGCACGCCTGAGCCTTAGAAACAGATCGTTTCTAAGGCAACACCGCATTCACTAGAGGCGCTTTTGTACCACCTTGAAGCATCGTACTCGTGGCTCAGTGGTAGCGTCTCCGTATCACACTCCGGAGACCCTGGTTCGATTCCCACGCTTCCCATCTTGCAAGAGTTGAGCCAAAGCCACCTAGAAACAAGCGCAGCTGCTTATATACCACCGCGACGCCGCGAGCGACGGCGCGAGTTGGAGCCCCGTTTCTCCCCTGTCGTGACGTCACGGTGTCACGTGGTATGGCATGGGGTCAAAGGTCATTGAAGGCGACACCGCCGCGCCTGAGGAGCTGGGTTGAGTTCTCGTAATATGCTTCGCATAAAAATGAACACAGCATGAAATCAGTGAGAAGGTAACTTGGCATAGGACAAACCAAGACGTATGTACTGAAAGATAAGCAAGGTAATATCATCAGCAATCTTCAAGACTTACCCGCCAGAACTTCAAGGTGCACTGCAGTCTGCAGACAAGGAATCACAACTATGGGCCGTCCAGCAGGCCCGGGGTGCGCTCGAAAAGCACAAGCCTCATGACCCACTACAAACGGGCCCAACTGGGCTAGTGCAGAGTAGGGTATAACCCCGGGTCGACGCTTGGCCAGCGTCACGACACGTTAAATCGTCGTTTGCCGGCACTTCATTAAAGTTATCCCTATCCTATCCTATCCTATCAGCAATCTTCAAGATATAGTAAAAGCCGCGGAAAAATTCTGTACCGACCTGTTCAGTACCCAGAGCAGCCACAAAACCTCCATTCTAAGTAGTAATGAACACGTTACAGAGGCTGTTTCTATAACTAGCGATGAAGTTAGAAGGGCCTTGCAAGGCATGAAACGGGGAAAAGCGGCAGGAGAAGATGACTCTTTAATCAAAGGTGGAGGAGACATAATGCTTGAGAAAGTTGCCGCCCGTTATACAAGCTGTCTATCGATTTCAAGGGCCCCAGAGAAGAGGAAGAATTCCAACATTATACTAATCCACAAAAACGGAGACGTTAAAGAATAGAAAAATTATAGGCCCTAAAGCTTACTTCAAGTATTTTATAAAATATTCACGAGGACCAATGTTATGTTAAATACGAACTTGACACCCCCATAAACGTAATAAATAAATATTTGCTGTCATCGGTTACATCAATAACATAAGATTGCACTTCGCGTTCCTTGTCGACTACTGCGCGTGTATTTTCGCGTTGTTGTATTTCGTTTTCTGTTTGTTTACTGTTTGCATGGATCCTAATGTGGGCAGCACAGAGCTTTTCATGATGGCGCCCGAAGGTCGGCCAGTATTGAAACGACTTACATAAGAAACTTATTGTGAATGCCAACCCTGAATTTCATGCTTCCGCTTTGAAGCTTGCCACGAGAATCGGCTTGCCACACATTTCTTTTAACGGGAACAATGGTGCCGAAAACGTCGCTTTGTGACGCTCATAGTAGCATCGCCGCAAAATACATATCGGCACAGCACGCAGCGGCTCTTACGCATTGTGATGTGCTCACAAAAATAGTCAGCCTAGAAGCAGCATTCCTTTTCTTGACCTAAAACATTATGGGGTTTAACGTGCCAAAACCACTTTCTGATTATGAGGAACGCCGTAGTGGGGGACTCCGGAAATTTCGACCACCTGGGGTTCTTTAACGTGCACCTAAATCTAAGCACACGGGTGTTTTCGCATTTCGTCCCCATCGAAATGCGGCCGCCGTGGCCGGGATTCGATCCCGCGAATAGATAAATCGTTTCTACGTAACCGCGCTACGCTCCTCATGCACACAGCTGCCCCAAGGCTAGAAGGCGCGCGGCAAGTCTTGAGCGCCAGCCAGCAGCTAGTAAGGGACGCCCGATTAATGAAAAAATAGCTCTTTCCAAATAAGTGCTCCGTGTGAATTTGGCGCTGAAGAAACTCGCACACTTGGGAATTGTGTGCTCCAGGGTGAGAAACAAGAGAGCAGCATTGCTTCGTCCACATCATTCCGACTGCTCGAAGCAACTTCGCGGAACACGCCTTGAACAAAGGGCAGGAGAGGCCAGACAGACACGCCAGCTATACTAGATAAAAGACTAGGAAAGATAGCTGCGCCTGTGCTCCGATAATGGTTAAGCCACTATAGAGACAGAACACCACTCCTCGCAAAGCTCCGAGTGATACCCGGGCATTTACTTATCGTTAGTGCGAACGTATTGCCCCCTGCTGTCTCTATAAATCGAAGCAATGACGCAGTTGCAGGCCTCTATGGTGAAAAAAAAAGAGGATCGATTATGTTCGGTTCAATGGCCAATGACCAGCTTACGCGGGAACGAAGAGATAGTGAGCAGATTTTCCGCTTCGTACGGTGGCTCCCTGAATAAGACAAAAAAAGAAGGAGTAGGTAAAAGTTCTTGCTAAGCTTTATTGGCCTGTGAGAGTGCCTGCATCCTACATGCTCGCAGACAGCTTTGGAGGCTAAGGAAGAAATGCTTAGTGGCTGATACATATTCGCCTTTCACTAAGACGTTGCGAGACGTCATCGCTTAGAGAAAGCTTTAGAAATTTCGATGATGGTTAGAGAATCAGATCTCACCAATATTTATGTAGTTGCGAATACACGTGTCTGCAACAAGGCGAGCGCTATTACCTATGGCGCTATTTTTCTTTTCCTGTTAGTGCAATGTATAATGATTCTCGTACAAAAATTCTATTTATTCCACTACTATGACGTCATTTCACAAGAAAAAAACTTTCTACGAAATAGCTTTGCAGGGTGTGAAAAAGAAATATAAGTAGAAGCAATGTGGTGGACGTCAAGCAAATCTATAGACGCGAGCAAAGTGTGCCTCGTATTACAAAGACCTCATTGACTGCCCTCGTACGTCGCTTAACTCAAGCATAACGTTCGTATTTTTCAGTTGTGGCAACGGATTTCCTGCTTGCCTTGCGCATTTTCCGGTTTAATAAAACAATATTTTGAAGGAGTACATTACTTGTGTGGAGGGAAAAAATAAACATTTAATGCAAAAATTTCAAGTAGAAGACCTTAAGCATTGCTCGAAAAGAATCTCCTGGCCCCGCGTTATTAAAAAATATTTGCTAGGAAAAGGTCAAGATGTTTCTGATTCGAAGCGTAGTTAGTCCTAGCTTGAAGTGCATTATGTCACCTTGCACTTAAGATTCTGAAGAGTATTTTCTTACTAGTAGTAAAATTTTCTGCCAGTAGTGAAAAATCTCGTTATGGCTTACCAACGTTTAATTGTATCTGTTATTACCAATCCATATCTGTCAGCTTCTACTATATCTTCCGCATTCACTCAAAACTTCATCAATTCACTGCTGTCTGTGTATGAACAAAAAATAACATACCGACAGAATTATAGCGATCCTGCATTTTTGAGCTCTACTGATATCCTTATAAGACGTTGACAGGTTTGCTCCTTGTATGTAATAACAAAGAAAAATAACGAAAAGTGCTATAGTATCGAATTATACGATACTATTTCACCGCGATGAAAAAAAAAATTAACATAATGGCGCTCGCCGCTCTGGCATAATGTCCATGCGCTAAAAACAGCGGCTTCTTCATTGTCTCGGCGGAGGTGTATCCTTAATGATTAGGACGGTGAATGTGCAAACCAGTGAAGCCAAGTATCGAAGTGAGACAGGAAGATGGGAAAACCGGAAGTAGTATGATAATGCGATGACGAAATAAAACAACGGGCGTGAAGCAAACTTATATCCCACAAGTTTCTCCATTGTTTACTTTGTGTTAGGTTTGCGAGCCAACTTCATTTCTCGAACTCTTAAGAATGAACTTACGAATAAGCTCAGACACTTGTGAGCCAGTACGTCATAAATATTTACGGGAAGCTACACAGAAGCTTGTTAGGACTGTGTTGCTCCCATGCTTACGAGGTCTCTCACCCTGCTATGAAATAGAGCCCTCTACTGCGATAGCAATAATATGGTCACTCCAGGCGAATTCCAGCCGTCGCAGTTGCGGCAATGTTCCGTATAAAGCCGAGGTGCGATAAAATTGTGCCGTACGCTGTGGTTG
Organism: Dermacentor albipictus; assembly: GCF_038994185.2. Classification (NCBI taxonomy): domain Eukaryota; kingdom Metazoa; phylum Arthropoda; class Arachnida; order Ixodida; family Ixodidae; genus Dermacentor; species Dermacentor albipictus. Next base: position 24,802,251 of record NC_091823.1, read on the forward strand.
CGAGAAAAAATGTTCTCGGTTGAACCGAGAAGAATGGTGCTTTGACGCGCGCCGTTTTACCGCGCGCCTGCTGATGTAGGCTGCGTGATCAAGCGTGGGCAAGGGAGGGGGGGGGGGGTGGTAATGTCCCGACAGTTTTTCTCAGCAACGCTCGTGCCACTGCTCACCGAGTGCCATCACGCGTTCTAAAATGACGTAAATTAAGTGGTCCGCTTGGGCCAACATTAGGGGCGCGACGCCGGCCTAAATGTCATTTCCTCTAGTACCATAGATGTCGTATTTCGGCTTCATCATTCTATTAGTCGTATTTCGGCTTCATCATTCTATTACGCTTTGGCAGGCACATTGACACAGGAGGTTAGCAGGAACTGTCAATTGAGTTTTATTCAAAGAAACAGAAGAATTTGTGTATATAGGGAGTTGTCTATAAAATACCACTCTCGTGTGACCGCGCTTACGTTGGACAAATTGGCCACCGCTTGACCGAGAGGCTTAGAAAGCATAGATATGCTTTCAGCCTAGCTAATGCACTGGGCGACTTGGCTGCGAATTGCACAAGGTGTGGCTGCACGCCGTCTTTTGACAGGCCGGAATTTCTGCTCAGAAACAAGACAAAAGAGACGAGGGAGATCGGGGAAACCATTTAGATGATCGTCGCTTGTGCAGAAGCCTACATGAGCGAGGCATCTCTGTCACTCTCCCATATTCAAGCACATTTCTTTAGATAGTATCGCTTTCATATTAGTGAAGTGGGTCATGTGTCACTTCTAAGTTTTCATCTTTTCTTCTTTGTCTTTTTCTTTTTTTCTTGGCTATGGTGTTGGGCTGCTGAGCACGAGGTCGCGGGATCGAATCCCGGCCGCGGCGGCCGCATTTCGATGGGGGCAAAATGCGAAAACACCCGTGTACTTACATGTTGGTTCACGTTAGACCCCAGGTGGTAGAAATTTCCGGAGTCCTTCACTACGGCGTGCCTCATAATCAGAAAGTGGTTTTGGCACGTTAAACCACATAATTTTTTTTTCTGTGTGTCGATAGTTTAGTTGACATTAAGAAGAAGAAATGGGAGCTGAGAAGGCCATGTAATGCGTAGGGAGGATAAGCATGAGAGTGGCTTGTTGGGCTAGTTGGTACATGGTTATGCTAGGAGAATGCCAGCAAACTTTAGAGCAGGAAAAAATCGAGAGGCAGACATAGACAAAGAGACAGGAAGGTGGAGAAGTGTGTAAGCGCCCCATCTGTGTTCCTAACCAAGAAAGAGCTTTTATTTCTTGATAACTGTAGACGTGTATAGATAAGGTGTTGACCGTGTTTTTGTTTTGTTGTGCCTGCGCATGTTCAGTACGGACTTGGCGGACGTTGTTTTCATGAATAAAGTTCAGTTGTTAGTCCAGCCACCAGCCTGTCTCTTTGTCTATGTCTGCCTCTCGATTTTTTCCTGCTCTAAAGTTTGCTGGCATTCTCCTAGGATAAGCAGTAGACAACTTTAGTTATATCATGAGTGCCTAGACGAAGTAAGCGCAGTAGAGGGTGTCGGGAAATTGCATCAAGTTATGAAGTTACAACATTTGCACGCACAACTTGTAATCAGCTAGCGCCAGACAGGAACAGCCAAAAACAGCTGGGAGAGGCCTTCGTACTGAAGTGGGCATAAATAATAGGCAATCAATGACCAAATTACAGCATTTACGATTGCGCGCGAAAAAAATAAACACGATGGAATAAGAGCATATTTGTTCAAAATTTTAAGGCTCCGGTTGGCCTTTAAACAAGTTCTGCAGCCAGATAAAAATTTTCCCGTAAGGCTAGAAACATGATCACCTCTGAAAACTTGGCACGCAAGACCGCTTTGAAAGAATGAAAAATGACAAACGCCTTTCATGCGCAAGCTTCAACTGCCGTGTGTAAGCGGATAGGCATACAGGCCTCAGAAAGCTCAAGAGTACGCTGAGGAAACAACAGACCATGTTTTTCTTTTTTGCTTTATTTGTGACTTTTCTCACGCAATCTATCAATAAAAAGCAATCTTAATTTTAATGGAAGGACAGCTTTCTGCTACAGAGCAAGAAGAAGAATTGGAAGAAAACTAATGGAATATGCAAGGTCTTTACTGTTTTTTAGCGTTTTTATCATCGCTAGCCTCGTTATTTCTGATGAGTCAGCTGAGCGCGTAGCTCCAAAAGAGGGTTTAGTTCTGAAGAAATCACAATATTTCGACATTGTTTTATTTTGTAAACAGTTGGTTTTTTTATTATTTCACATATAGGAATACGTTAGATTGCAGCTCTTCCTGTAATCTAAGCTGGAGCTCTATGCCCTTGTTTTTTGTTTCCTTTAAGTCTGCCATGTATATCTGGCGTAGCACGAATACGACCAGGAACAACGAACATAATTTTCTTTCAGTAAAATGGCTGGCTTATTTTAATTTATGATAGTCGTGTTTTATTTTGTACCCTGTTTCTACCACCGATGGGTGTGGCTGGTGCTCTGTCAAGCTGTGATAAGGCATCGTTTCTACCGTTCACATTTTTTACAATAAATTGTTTCTTTTGGTGAAAATAATGTTTATTTATTTATTTATTTATTTATTTATTTATTTGTTTATTTATGTTGCACGGAAACATCCTCTTGTTCTTGTAGCACGTTGTTAAATGTGGTTACCCTGATGTATATTAGTAATCAGGAAGAACAGCGCAAAGATATTGATTCGGTAAAAGGAAATGCTCTCGCTTCATTAGTACTTCCATGCTTCCGCTTAAGTGCATTATTGCGGAAGAAGCAATTACAGCACAGGAAGGTTTATAAGCAAAGTGCTCAGTTACAAAATCAGTGAGTAATTCGATACTTCCAGCAAGAGCTGATAGTAAACGTGCTAAACAAATACTAAAAAAATTTAATGCAGTATTATTAGGATTAATAATATTAATAATAATGTTTGTTTCGAAAACATATATACACTTGACGGGAAAGGGAAAGCGAGTAGCAGGCTCGCAAATGGCACGGGAAGGGCCACAACGCCTGCCTAATCTTCAGAAACGAGGAGGAGACAGACACATACCACTAGAATTTAGAAAGAAGGGCTGAAGGGGAGAAACGAGGAAAGAAACAGCCATGTGCAAGCAAGGAGCAATCTCAGTATCCTGTATTATCGTTATCAACTCTGTATTCGTTCCAGAAGTCGCCGCTTCCGCCGCACAGTTGTTCTCCGCGTTATTCGCAGCGAGTTCCCCAGAGAGGGCAAGGCAAGCTTCATGCAATACATATATGCACAAGTTACGACCATTGGCTGCCCAGATTCGTTTTCTACTGCACGGGGCGTAAGTATTTGTTTTTTTTTCTTTTGTACTCTATAAGTTCATAATCAGCCGACGTCTTACACACAACACGCCCGACCACCACTCTGATTTCTAAAGCCGTTCGTATAGAAGAGCTGTTCGTAACAACCCGCGCACCATTAATGTATAGCTTGTGAAACAGCAGCCGAAGACCGGTGATAAGATCGATGGTTTCAGCGACTACAAACTTTTTATTGGCAGAAACAAAGATCGTGATAGAAGTGGATGTACTATTTGAAAAGATGAGAAAGAAAGAAAGAAAGAAAGAAAGAAAGAAAGAAAGAAAGAAAGAAAGAAAGAAAGAAAGAAAGAAAGAAAGAAAGAAAGAAAGAAAGAAAGAAAGAAAGAAAGAAAGAAAGAAAGAAAGAATGCCGGTGCTTGTCAGCGTAATAAACCATTCAAAGAAAACACTGTTATGGCGAGCAGGGAGTAAACCAACTATAGTGGAAACTGCATGGTTAGCCAGCGTTTTAGAAAGCGAGGAAGAATAGAAAGTAGGCAGAAAGAAGATTTCTAGGTATATGCGCGATACGCTAGTTGCGCGAAGCATCAGAACGGAAGCCGAGATACGTGACATCCGGCGATGAGAAACCGCGTAATTAGTGGCGGCAAGCCGTCAGCAGTATATAGAGCGGCGCGCGCTGGGTGAATCGCCGGCTCGCTGACTGCGTTCGCTCGGCGGCCACGCATTAGGTACTGCGACCGATCGCCGAAGCTATTATGCACGCAGCCTTTCAAGTCGCACACGAAGGCCGGCGGCATGGGGGGGGGCGGAGAAGAATGGCTCTTGTTTGCAGAAGCCCTTCCCAGTCGCGCTAGCATTTTATGGTGCCTCGTTAGCGCGCATCCTTCGAACGTCGGTCCGAGATGATCGTGCACTGCTCTACTCTTCGAAGACCCGCGTTTGCATGTATCGTGTTTCTTCTCAGCACAGGCCCCCCGCTCAAACGAAGACCTGGATATCGCTGAACAAGCCCTCTCATTTGATGAGCGTGTTTATGACGGGCGCTGTCTCGTATGTTGCAACGCGTCTGCTGAGCGCATGCACTTTGTTTCAGCGAGAAAACAGCGTGCCGGCTGCCAATAAATTATCTAGTGCTCGCTGCAATACCGTTGTTCAGTAGCAGTACAAGAAACTTAAACAGAACGAGCCGTACGGAGAGTATAACAGAATGTGAAAAAATGGCTTGCGGTTTCTAATCCTCTTGAGCTAACCTTACAGCAAAAGCTATAATTTCGCCTTAAGACTACACTCGGGCGCTTAAATGTACGCTGTGGAGACTGATTCTTCTTTGTTAGCGCACTTAAACATAGATGAGGAAGCGGCAAACAGGTAGACTAACCAGAGAAAATTCCCCGTAATTTATTATGTTCTTTCTCTCTCTCACACTAGGCTAGCATTATAGTGTGTGCGGTAGTTGGCAATGTGTCATGAGCCTCGTTTGAAATTAGGCAGGGCTCGAGATTGGGCTAGTTAATAATTAATAGTCCATAACAGTCCATAATTAATAAGGGAACTGAGGCCTCCGGACAACGCGGGAATAGAAGGACCGGCATGGGGCAAGTGACCTTACGCGCGTTTGTTCTCTCGCCGCGATTGACAAACCGCGAATCTTAGTTTACACTGCTCGTGTTTGCTTTCCATGGTAATTTTTATTTCAACTTTTTGCTATTGGGAACGAAGTCGTTGCACACACGTCTTTCTTATGTTCTTTTCCTTTTTTTCATTTCTTTCCTTTAGATATTTGCGACCTTTACCGCTGACACTTAACGGCAGAGCAGAAAATGCAAGAAATCAACAAAAGAGCAGCATTAATAAGAAATAAAATTGACTGGCCATCCCGGCCCTCTGAAAGAAGACGTCCAGCGAAACTGTTGAAAACCACTAAGTAAATTGCTAAAGGGGGTGCAATGCATTATTGCTTGAGAGCAGGGGTAATAATGGTAATTTTGACAGCACGCCGCCGCCCATAGCGGCGCTGCAACAAGATTGAAATCAGTTGCCAGGCTGGTACTTTTACATACGAAAGGCTAGGGACGTCACGCCCAACTTCGCAAGCTGGCGTCGGCACGGCAGTTTGCGCAACAGTAATCTTTACCGGGAAACGTATGCGGGGAGCGTTTGTGCTTCGCATTGTTGTCAGGAGCGCCTTATCGGCACTTATGGGGTTCGGATGATTGTTTTGTGCTTGTTCTTTGTTGAAACGTATGCTGCTTCGTATGTTGTACGCGTGATTCCAAATAATGCATGCGGTATTCGCTTCACTTTGCCGACTGCGTGAAGCATCTGCCTTAAGGGGGTACGAAGTCACTGCTCCTGGCTGTGCACTGCCTCCGTGATCGGCCCACATTCTTGCTGGCGGACGTGGGCACGAAAAATGCGGGCCAACTAGAGGCTAACAGAGAACAAATAAAGAATGACAGAGAAAAAGAACAGAGAGCAAATATAGAATGAATAGAAACGAACGAACACGACGGAATTACGGAGGAGTAAGTAGAAAACGCAAGTCTAAAGGTGGATTGGTAAGCAAGCAGATGTGGGGGGGAGCTGCTGAATCTTACGCGCTACATTTTCACGTGGTCTAATATTCTTACTCGCGACTTCATCAATACAAACAAAGAACGTCGCTTGGTCTTGAAAACAAAAGTAAAGACATACCAGTGCGTCGCCCAACAAGTCTGTGGCTAAATGTGCCGCCTGGAGGAGCATCCCGATGCTGGATTATTTCAAAGTAATTAGGTCGATGAGCGGAGCAAAGTAGGTCACCGTACGTGATACATAGCATTTGCAATATTCTTCGTGCTTTTACTCGAGATCGCCAAAGCATGTGGTGGAAATCAACAAGGTGTAGGCTAGAATCGCTAAGACCTGTGCCTGGAATTGATAGGGGCCGCTATATAATTCAACGGGTTGGCTACCTTTGCAGGAATAACCAGGAAGTTTGGTTCGGCACAGTCGCACTGCTGTCTCGCTCCCTAGTGTTTTTGAATTTTTTCGACGTTTTCTCAAATAGATTTGTCGAAGACGTCGGACGACTCGCCAAGGTACCTTCCCTACCGGAGGCCGGGGGGGCCTTCGCCTCCCGTCGCTTCGATAGGAGCCTGCAGAAGAGCCCGATCTGGTAGCGGCGAGAGCCCCGTCATGACTACGCCTGACCTGACACCGGGGCAGAGGCCACCGACTGACCCTGAGAGCAACCGTGACAGTAAGCGATACAAGGCTACAGAAACAGACGACGAGTCTACGCTTATTGACGCTTGTGACATAGCTGACATCACAGATCTGGACGATGAAGGCTTCAGGCTTGTGCGTCACCGCAAGAAGAGGACCGTCGGAATCCCAGTGATTGTTACGCCTGCCACAGAAGGAGCCGACCTGAAAAAAGTAAATCCCATTGTTCTGTCTACAGATATTGAAAAAATTCTTGGCGCATCGCCAGTTAGGAGCCGATTTACTGCTCAAGGAGCCCTGCTTCTAGATGTACAGACAGAAGAGCATGTGAATTCCCTTCTCAGCTGCAAGTCGATCTCAGGGACTGCAATCTCAGCACGAGTGCCCAATTCATACCTGCAAAACACGTGCATTATTAGAGGAGTACCGAAGTGGTACACTGACGAGGAACTGTTGCTATACCTTAAACCACAAGGAGTTTACCATGCAAGGAGAGTCATGCGACGCGTCCAAATTTCCGAAACCGATTGGGAGTCCAGGCGAACCAGCTCCGTGGTTCTTACGTTCGCTCCAAATACAGACCGTCCAGAGAAGATAAACTTGGGCTTCACAAGACACGAGACCATTGACTACGTTGAGACACCACCTCGGTGCTTCAAGTGTCAGCGCTATGGACATGTGGCCAAGTACTGCCGTGGTGAGCAGCGGTGTAAGAGATGTGGAGGACCGCACGATTTCAAAACATGCGCGTGCAGAGAGAACGTTCTATGTGCAAACTGTAGTGGTGGTCATCCAGCTAGTTATAGCAAGTGTCCTACGCGGGCAGCGGCAATAAAGCGTAAGAAAACGTTTATCTTGGGGCCAACAGGGAACGATGAGAAAAATACGACGAAGAAAACGACAGAAAGACACAGAGAGTCAGACGCAATGAAATGGAGCTCAAAGAGTGAAACTGATTTTCCAAGCCTGAAGCCTTCTCCAGGAATCCAGGACACTGTGGTACCATCACGCAGCGGACCGGCTAAAACAGTCAAATCAATGAACAGAAGCCCCGTAGAAGAGAAGACTGCTGAACAACCGGAACAGCGAAGTTATGTGTCTGTACTGCAGCGACCCCAATCGCGTTGCGATGAAAACACACCACAGGAGAACTGTCAGCAGGTGCTACGTGCTCTCTTCAAGGCCTTGCGATCACACATAGAGAAGATGCCGGCTAGCTCGATGAAGGAAATGCTCGAAGTAGTCCTCGCTCTCGAGTCAGTGATTCTCAGCTCTACCTCTTCTTAAAGCACCTAGCAATATGGATGCGGTCAGGACACAATGTTCACCATCTCGTCCACAGGTGCCACTTATTATGCAATGGAACTGTGCGGGTCTTGCGTGCCATTTACCTGAACTGTCGCTTTTCTTACGCAACATGCCTGTGCCAATATTGGCCCTGTCCGAGGCTGGTCTTCCAAGTTCCAGAACAATTGCTGGTTATGTCGCACATGGAAACCAAAGTATTCCAACATTTCCGAACGGAAGCGCCATGCTATATGTGAGACGTGAAATACCACATTACGCTCTACCAGTTCAAGACCTTTGCAGCAGTGCTTTGGAAGTCACTGCTGTACAAGTGCGGCTGGGAAACCGAAGTCTCAGCGTGGCCTCCGTATATGTGAGCTCTCGTCAGAAGGTCCCGATGGGAGAAATGATAAGAGACCTCTGCAGCCGCTGCCCAGCTCCGAGGATTATATGTGGGGACTTTAACGCGCACCATACTCTCTGGGGCGACAAGACGACTGATGCACGTGGAAAGCAAATTGTTAGAGCTTTAAACACCGAGGGACTCTGCGTGGCAAATGACAAACAGCCAACGTTTTTTCGACCACCGGCCTCTTACAGTGTCATTGACTTGACGTTACATTCAACGGACATCCTCGCATCGTCAACGACTAGCAAAGATAGAATGGGCAGTGATCATTTTCCTGTCTTCGTTAACATTGCTGGATATCGAACCAACGGCCGAAGATCCTGTCCTGTGACGCATTGGGATACATACAGGGACGGCCTAAACGAATCATCTGGAAACCTGTTCGCGGACATGCTACGTAGCAAGAGATTGGCTACCGCTGAGCTGAAGCTACCCGACCACTTCCCCGCTCCCGATCTAAAGCTCAAAAATCTATGCGCTGCCCGTAGAAGAGCGGAACGGAGGCTGATGAGGACGAAAGGCAACCCATCAATGAAGACTATATATAACAGGATTAATGCAGTAATTCGACGTTATACAAGGAAACTAAGAAGAGATCAATGGGCATCATTTTGTGCAAGCCTATCGGTCTTCACGCCAGTTCCACGGATATGGTGGGTCGTTAATAACCTTGCTGGAAACTTTCGACCAAACAAGCCATTTGAAGCCCTAGCATTGAAGTTAGGCAAGACACTCGCTTGTCTTGCGAATGACTTCGCTGCAATATACTCTTCCGGAAGGTCAGCTGGCACAACCAACCTGCCACCGCCGCTATCGTCGTCTATAATGGATGCTCCTTTCACACTCAGAGAGCTGGAACTAGCTATGAGCAGCCTCCGACGTCGCTGTGCGGTGGGACCTGACCTCATCAGTAATCAGATGCTGACTAACCTACCGGTTGAGAGACGGCGTGATTTGCTGGCATTTTTTAACCAAGTCTGGGCCAGTGGGGCTATCCCACATTTATAGAAGGTAGCATGGGTGGTACCGGTTCTGAAGCCTGGAAAGAATCCTGCAGCTCTGGACTCATACAGACCGGTATCACTGACCTCGTGTGCAGCGAAGCTAATGGAGAAGATGGCGTGCACAAGACTCACTTGGTATGTCGAGCAGGGTCGAAAACTACCATCGTGCATGACTGGGTTTCGGCAGCGTCTAAGCGCTCAAGACAATGTGCTGGACCTTCTAAGCCACATAGAACATTGCAGTGCGGATGGCCTGTCGACACTTGCTGTTTTCATGGATGTTTCTAAGGCTTATGACTACGTGTCTCAAAGAGCCATCATCAGCCAGTTGCAAGTTATAGGCGTCACGGGTCATCTCTTGCACTTCATACATACGTTCCTCAATGATCGTCGCATCAGAGTTCGTCTTGGCGACACTTTGAGCGATGAAATACGTATATTTCGCGGTGTGCCACAGGGGAGTGTTTTATCTCCCTTATTATTTAACACTGCTATGAGTAGCCTCCCAAGTGTACTAAACCATCGAACACCAGTGAAGATATCTATATATGCCGATGATATCTGCATTTGGGTCTCCGGCTACCAGCATCGCCGCCTTGCACGAATAGCCCAGGGAGCAGTAAAAGCCATTCAGGGCCACTTGGCAACGATTGGATTATCACTATCAGCAGAAAAATCATCATTCGTACTATTTCCTGGAGTGAAAAGAAAATCTACACGTTTGACGCTGAATTTGGACGGATGCCAGATTCGACAAGTCACCAACGTCCGATTTCTGGGCGTTACCTTAGACCACAGGCTACTCTGGCGCCGCGGTGTTGACCACGTTGTGGCCTCATCGTCACCCAGGCTACATGTGCTCAAGCGAGTCGCTGGCATACGCTGGGGCAACCACCCGACGTCCATGCTACGGCTACATACAGCGTTGGTTACAAGTCGAATCCTGTATCAGCTACCTCTGATGTCACCCTCAGACAGCCAATACGAGCGCTTAGAAGCCATCCACAGAAAAGGTATCCGACTTTGCCTTGGAGTCCCTCAGCCAGCGTCAAACAAGAAAGTGCTCTACGAAGCTGAGTCACGCCCTCTACGACTTCAGGCTTCCCAGGCTCTGATGATCCAGCTCCTACGATTGAGTGAGTCTACGCCCGGTAGAGCGCTCTTACGACGTATAGGTAACAGGCCGCGCTCACATTTTTATGCAGCATTGAACACGCTTCGCGTATTAGGATTGCGCTGCTCGAGACAGAGGGAAAGGATAGAACCACCCTGGACATTCGAGGACATCATATGCAACTTAAGTGTACCACGATTGCAATCAAAGAGCTGCATTCCATCTGCAGAAGCCAAGTCATTAGTCCTGGAACACCTGAACAAGATTTACCCGAGTCACCTACAAGTATACACAGATGGCTCTGTCAAGGCAGACGAAGACCGCTGTGCAGCTGCATTCTATATTCCCTCTCTAAGATATACGTGGTCTGGCCGTCTGGACTGTATAGCCTCGTCGACAGTTGTGGAAGGTGCAGCAATAGCTTCTGCTCTGCGCAAATTAAAGACTTTGCCTCCGCAGAATGTGGTTGTCCTTACGGACTCAAAGGCCGCATTACAACAAATATACCGTGGTTTTCCATCCCTCAAGTTCCCACGCAAATCACTAGCCATCGTGAAAGAGCTCAACAACAAAGGCTTCACAGTAAATTTTCAATGGATTCCTTCCCACATTGGTATCTCAGGAAACGAAAAAGCTGATGCACTTGCATACGCAGCGCTCTATCATCCTCCCAAAATCAAGGCCCCACAGAGTAATCAAGTGCAAAAATCTGACATTCGAAATCACTTTGCGTCGCTCTGGGTTCCACCGCATATGCCCTGCGTAACCAAGCGATTGCACCGAGAGGAAGCCACACTTCTGTATCGAATAAGGACAGGATCTGCAAATACACCGGCCTGGTTTTTTAAAACGGGGCGAATCAATTCTCCGAACTGTTCGGCATGCAACGAGACAGGAGACATTGAACACTTTTTGTGGTCCTGCCAGCAATTCCAAGATGAAAGAGACACTCTCCTGAAGAATCTGCAAAGCAAGAACCTTCCGCATGCGCGCCTGCACCACCTTATATTTCCCGCGGGATCAGTTATAGCCCGAAAAGAAACTTCACGTCTCCTCATCGAGTTCTTAAGAGAGACTGGTTTGATGGACACATGGTGAAACCCTTCAGCGGTATTGTGCGAGACGCTCGGGCGGAGCAATTGCCGGCCTTGTTCGCCAGGCTAAACCCGCCTGTTGCTACAATTCACCACCACCACCACCACCACCAGGAATAACCAATTTGGCCGGCGCTCGCGAAAGAAGGCAGGCGTAAGCAAGGCATTCACGTGGTAGCACGCGCCGTCCTAATTATGGGATTAGCGTTCGTTCGAATAAACATCATGTGATGTTTCTTTTTGCAATGTTTCTCTCTCTTTCTCACTGTCCTTTTTTTTCGGTTGCCGTCGACCCTTATATGCATGTTCACTGACTAAATTTATTTCAAATCAAATCAAATCAAGTTTTATTTTCTAGTAAAACACTGAACGGTAATTTTGGGCTAAAAGCTACACAGGTAGCTTGACTATGACCCAACAGATTCTACAGAAACAAAAGACCCTACCAGGAACTATTTATAGGAATCAATTCATGTAAACGCTAAGGTAGTCTACATAAACACAGACAGAATACATTCTAACAGATCACACTGTATACCGTCAAAAATCACAATGGTCAGTAACAGTAGCATTCAGATATTCACAACGATTTACATTTCGCAATTCACGTGTCATCTTTGAATAATTCTACATACGCATACACACGACACATTCAATAAATCACATTGAACACTCTTAAATATATCACGATGATAGTCAAATATCATCACAGCTGAATAAGATAGGAACATATACTTAGCGCTTATTTAAATCATTTGTGTCTTTGTATTGATTTAGTTATTATTGATTTAGGTATACTACAGATACACTTGACCCCAAGCAGGAGTGGGCACAAAAAAAAGTAGATCAAAAGAACACATCAACAACGTTAATAAGAACCAAATACAGGAAATCAAGGCACGAAACGTTGCAATTCAAACAATACGGGAATAAAAGTGCAGTTTCACCCACGCATTTTATTCAAGTCTGTAATAAACAATTAAACACTGGGACTATCGGCATTATGGTTCGGTAATTTGTTCCAAGCGCTTATGGTTCTCGGCAAAAAAATGAGTATTTAATTGCATCGTTTAGAGCACTGTATTCTTGGATCATTTCTCTATTATCAAAACACGAGCTTGCGCACAGAGTATGGCGGATAAGGAAACAGGGATTGCCAATTTCTAATAAACTGCTATATATTAAGCACAAGTATCTTAATCTGCATTCGGCACGTCTCGTTTTCAGTGTATCAAGACCAAGAGGAGGAGGAGGAATAAACTTTTATTGCAGAACCAGCACTTTATGATGGCCGGGCCTACGCCTCCCACGAAGGGACGTCGAGGGCTTGCCTCGCCGCCGCCTCGCGGGCGTGCTGGGTCGCCCAGGTTTGGTCGTCGAGGGTGGAGCTCCGCAGAGCCTCATGCAACCTCGACGAGAGAGTCGTGGTGTTAGTCTGTGCGTACTGTGCTGGGCACTCCCATAGCATATGCGAAAGCGTAGCCGGGTGAATTCCACAGCACCGGCAGTTGGGGGTAGTGTAGACGTCCGGAAATATAAGGTGGAGGCGGGCGGGTGAAGGGTACTTTTCTGTCTATAAGGCTCCCATAGGCATGAAGCATACTCCGGACACTGCCGGGTCAACGCTTTATAAGCTGCTAGCTTCACTTTCATACGGGCTTTTGAAAACTTGAGTCGAATGAACCAGAGAGACTTAAAAGCTTTGGTGCAGATTGTATATATATGAAGATCTCCATTAAGAGTGCTTGTAATAGTAACTTCGAGATATTTAACAACCGGTGATTCCTTAAGTACAACGCCATCTAGAGAATAAGAATATTGCAAAACGGTTTTCTTCCTGCATATACGAAGGACTAAGCACTTGTCAGTGTTTGATACCATTTTGTGCACCAACTTCAGCGAGGGCTTTCTGAAGCGTAATTTGATCACCTACAGATTTAACCGAGGTGTGAAGAACGCAGTCATCTGCGAAAAGCTTTATCTCAACGTCGCTGTGTATGCCATTCGCAATATCATTAACATAAATGAGGAATAAAATCGGACCCAAAACGGACCCTTGGGGCTCCCTTGATGTTACTTGTAGGATGTCCGAGCAGTACATGTCAACTTCGACACACTGGTACCTGATATGTAGATAAATCCTAATGAATTCGATAAGTCTATTTATTACTATGATGAAGAATTTCTGTAATAATTTGTTAAGGGGCACTTTATCAAACGCTTTGTTATTACTCGAGAGTGAAAAATAACTGCATACACAAGGCAGCTGCGCCACAGTCGACAAACCACGCCGAAACCCATGTTCGGCATCTGATAACAGTCTGTTTTTTTCTTTCGCAAAGTACAGTCAAGTTTCGGCAGATTATATGTTCGAATATTACGCAGCTTGTTGAGGTCAAGGAGACCGGGTGGTAATTGAATACACACAAGCGATAACTTGACTTGAATATGGGAATTGTATACGAGCACCCTTCTAGTGTGACGGAAGAGAACACTGCGCTAGGGACGCTTCATACATGAGGAACAAGTAATGCGAAATCCACTCTGCGTAACGCCGCAAGAAAACTGTAGGAATGTTATAGCTCTAGAATGCTAGCGTAAGTGGAAGTTTATACGCTTTCGGGGAAGAAGACGAAGTGCTTCTCTTGCGGAACACATCTCGCCCGTCTCTGTGTTTTTCTGGACTTCTTACTGCACCTGTGGGGTCTACCGCCCCCTCCATCGCGGTGATGGATGTACAACACCCCGAGGATCCTCCCGGTTCCCGTTCACCCGCGGACATCGGTTCGAGGAAGCGAGGAAATACGTCGAGTGGTAGCGAGGACACGGAGCTGTACTGCGCATCAGGTGACGAGTCCTCGGAAGACAGCTTTCGACTTGTCCAGTACCGCAAGGCCAAACGAAGAATTATCCACTCATCTTCGGCGTCCAGCTCGAACACTGTGAAAACAGCTCCTCAGCGATGGCCTCACTCCATCCTGTTTGTGCCACAGAACGCTACCGACAACCTGCGCGTCCTCAACAGGCAAGCACTCTCCGTGTATCTAGAAAACACCGTGCCAAATGAGATCAGGGATGTTAGGATAAATACTAGACGAAACATCCTGGCAATCGATGTGATGAACCCGAGTGCACTTACCATACTACAACATGTAACGCAGCTGGGAAACATCAAGGTCCGATCCATCGTGCCAACGAATGGTGCCACAATAACTGGAGTCATCTATGACATTGACAATAAAATATCTAATGCAGACCTTCCAATTCTCATAAAACCAGCAAGCGAACACAACGTGATTGTGCATGTTGGTCGCCTCGGCAACACACGTTGTGTGAAGATAACCTTCAAAGGCGACTGCCTTCCACCCTACGTGAAGGTCGGCCACTTTCGCCACCAGGTTCGACCATTTATTCCAAGACCTATGCAATGCTTCAATTGTCAGAAGATTGAAAAACTTCTCATGGAAAGATAAAGTGTTTACGGAAAATGAGGTGGTATCAAAATACGATATGTGGGAATTTCACCCGTCTACAAACTTATCCTTTCCATTCACAGACAAAGAACAAGACGTGGACATAAAAATATATACAGACGGCTCCAAAATGGAAGAGAAAGTAGCAGCATATGTTGCATATAATTCAAGAGGGGAAACATTAACAACAAAATTGTTCAAATTACCAGAATATTCATCGAATTATGAGGCTGAAGCGATAGCACTATTAAAAGCAATAGAATACATAGAATCAAAGGAAACTAGTTATACATTCCAAATCCTCACAGACAGCCTTTCGTGCTTACAAGCACTACGAAATCCCAAAAACAATAACCCACTTATAGTTAAAATAAAGAAAAAACTTTTAGGATTACCACGGGAAAGAATAACCTTATCATTTGTCAAAGGACATAACAACAACAAAGGGAATGACACGGCGGACTTGTTGGCCAAAGAGGCTAGTATAGTAGGAGAGTTCGTTGATTTACTGGCTACCAAACCATTTATTAAAAAACAACTCAATATATTGGTGAAGGACAGATAGAACAAGGTATGGCAAAATGAGGGAAAAAATAGCTTTACCTATGAATGGATAAAAAATGTCAGAACAATCCCAGATAATTTTATAGGTAACTATTATACATCTCAGGCAATCTCAGGTCATGGGAGATTTCCTCATTACTTTTTTAGGTTTCACCTGTCCAACACGAATACATGCAAATGTCAACAAGCAGCCATAAATTTTGATCATTATCTGAAATCATGTAGAATAACAGAAATCCAACGAAAACAATTAAGTAAAATTGTTGGAAATAACCCTAAAAAAAGAAAACCAGAAATAATTAAAAACAATCAAGCTCTGGACATTATCGAAGAAATGGTAAAGATAATTACAGACTCTATCCCACAAATTTAATAGCAACAAAACTTAAATTTTAACTCACGTAAATATAGTTTACTTTATACACAGACCGGATGCCTCACGGAAGGAGAACCGACCCCCGGAAGGGCTAGGTGTAAGACGTACTTTCGTCCGGCATCGGGTACCAACTCACTCTTACCTAGTTTAATCACCTGGGAAAAGTCGAGGGATCACTTGCTCCACTCCCAAGCTATTATAGAATAATCCCCGTAGAATGGAAGCAGGACATCAATCGTTTTACATCTGGAAAAATAGAGAACCTCATACTACCACCAAGAAGAGTAGGAGAAAAGGTTCGACTCAACTTGACGCAAGACCCCTGAAGTCAAGGGCAAGTCAAGCAACAAGCCTCAATATGCAAGGCTCGAGGCAAGCAAGCCTCAAGAATTCATTGTATTCAAGATGAAGAAACATATACGTAAATAATTGATCAACGAATCCCGCACCAACCCGCTCCCTTGCTGTGGTTTCGCCGACGGTGATGAACATTACTTCTTTCTATCTTCTACTCTCTTCTTTTCCTCTTTCTTTCTTTTCCTCTTTCTTTCTTTTCTTATTTCTCTAAAAAAAACATTTTGGATATCTTCCCTCATTTTTTATATTAAATTCGGCTTTCACTTCACACCTGCGATACACTAGTGGTGCAGGTCGAGGCATCTCTCCTTTGTGCCTCTCTCACTTTCTGTCAGAAGATTGGACATGTGAAGGGTGTTTGCAGAAATTCGGCCGTGTGCCCTCGATGTGCCGAACCCCACTCAGAAGACAACTGCAGCGCAACCACGTTCAAGTGTTCTAACTGTCAAGGTGATCACTGCGCCTCTTCCAAAGACTGTCCACAGATCAAGAAAGAGCTCACCATCCTTAAGCAAATGGTGAGAGACAACTCTACCCACAAAGAGGCCGCTGTGAAAGTACGGCGAAGACGACGTCACCGACGAAGGTCTTCACGGCGGAAAACATCAAGCTTTCAGGAAAAGTCCCCTCGTCAAGCATTATCATCAGCGGACGTTTCCAGCACTCCGAACACCAATGTTGGAAGGGAACAAACTGCCAGGTCTCTCTCCACAAAGGAATGGCCGCCACTTCCGCGTACACGACCGCCAGAAGAGCCGCAGAAGAAGCCGCCCCCAGTACAGCAAGGTGCTGTATCCGACGAGTCGCGGAAAACAGATGAGCAAGTGATAGCACTTATTAGGCTTTTAATGAATGCCATTCGCGTGCTGCTAAGCAACATGCACATACCGTCTGCCAGAAGTGCGCTTCAAGTACTGGACGCTCTGAGTCCGGTGCTTGCAACCCTTGAGTAGATCATGGCTCCACAGCCACGGTCTTTTAGGGAAGAGGTCCGACAAGCAGCTATTTTTCAGTGGAATGCCCGCGGACTCAGAGCGCGCCTTTCGGATTTCCGTCGCTTCGTGTTCGCCAATATGTTTCCTATTATCGTCATTTGCGAGCCGAACTTATCGAACAAAATCAGGCTTTCTGGATATGAATCATTTATGTCGTCAGCTGTTTATGAAAACAGTAAGGTTTTGGTGTTCATTCGCCGTGACCTCACCTACACTCATCAGCCTGTACCACCTAATGACAGTAATCAATATATATGCCTAAGCGTAAGGAAAAAGAATCTGGCCTTCACTTTTGTAGGCGCCTACCTATCTCCGTCAAGTCGATTTGATTACAAAAGACTGCGAGACATCCTTTCCTCAACTTCCTATCCCTGGGTCATCACTGGAGATTTCAACGCCCATCATACACTCTGGGGAAGTCCGATCATCAACGCAAGAGGCAGAGCTCTGGTATCTTTCGCCTCCAGTAATGAACTTTGGCTGCTGAATGATGGAAGTCCTACGTTCTTACGTGGCTCCACGTACAGCAGTTGTCTTGACTTGGCTTTTGTCTCACGAAGCCTAGTCAGACGTGCAGGGTGGTTTGCGGACATAGAGACGCACGGAAGAGACCATATACCCACGTACATCAAGATCAGAGGATCGACCGCTTCCAAAATACGGGATACGATCCAAAGAGTGGACTGGCCTAAATTTCAGTCTATTATGGAAGAACACTGCGACGCCAATCCATCTTTCGACTTGGAAGAGGCAATCAAGAGCGTGGTGCAAGACACCATGTGTACTCTAACATGCTCCTCGAAACTTAATGATTATGATGTGGAACTAGAACGACTTCAAGCAATCCGACGACGTGCTGAACGAAGATACCGACGTACGAAAACAATGGACGATCTACGGACCGCCAGGCGCACGCAAAAGAAGATACAGCGCCGGTTAGACAAGCTCGAATCGCAACGTTGGGCTGCCTTCTGTGAGTCGCTAGATCCACGCAAGCCTTTATCGCAACTATGGAGAACGGTGCGTGGACTGCGGACACTTCCCGTACAGCGATTCCCATTCAAGGCACTTGCCCTCTCTCAAAAGAGATCGGAGATTGACGTGGCAGAGGATTTCTGCGCCAGATTATCCGGCCAACTCACAGCTACCAACATTCCATCGCCTTCAAGCAGCTGTCCGCCACCACGTGATCACCGGTTGGATCTACCATTCTCGATCCACGAACTTAAGGCAGCATTAGCTTTGTGTAGCCGCACATCAGCGCCAGGACCTGACGGAATTTCCTACCGAGCTTTGTGTCACCTGGGGGAGCGAGCGAGAGGGGTTCTTCTTGAGGTGTACAATGAATCTTGGAGAAATGGCACGCTACGAACAACCTGGCACGCTACGAACAACACCTACCCAGATGCCATGGCGGGCTTCCGACGCGGTCGATCATCGATCGATAACGTCGTCGACCTGGTGACCTACATTCAACATGAGAAACGCCGTAAGCGTCTCTGCGCATCCTTATTCCTCGACGTTAAAGGGGCGTATGACAACGTTACGCATGAAGCCATCCTCTCTGCTCTCGCAGAGGTAGGAGTGGGTGGTAGGATGTTTCAATGGATACGGAGCTATCTATCCATGCGATCCTTCTTTGTAAGCACCGAGGAAGGCCATACTTCTCTACATTATAGCTACCGCGGCGTCCCCCAGGGCGGTGTACTTAGCCCCGTGTTATTCAATCTAACACTAATTGCTCTCCTTGAGGACGTGCCAACCACGGTCAGGCTATCAATGTACGCGGATGACATCTGCATATGGACATCTGCTGTAACACGCCTACAGCTGCGAGCGAGAATTCAGAAAGCCGTGACACAAACTGCTATCTACCTCCGTAATCGAGGACTGGAAATTTCCTCCGAGAAATGCGCACTAGTGCCATTTACGCGCAAACCCATGGCAAACTACAGTGTGACGATAAATGGCCAAATAATACGACGGGTCCGATCGTACAAGTTTCTAGGTGTCATAATCGACAGGGACTTGTCATGGAGCCCACACATATCTTACGTGAAAAAACGGTTGACAGGCATCTGCCACCTGTTCAAGTTTTTCGCTGGCAAGATCTGGGGAATGTCGCCTAGTGCCATGTTACAACTGTACAGGGTGCTTTTTCTGGGATTTCTGCGATACAGCTTGCCAGCAATAAACAACACAGGCAAAACGAATCTCTGCACAATACAAAGTCTTCAGGGTTAAGTGCTCCGGATCTGTCTAGGCCTGCCTCAGAATGCTTCAACAGTGGCTACGATAGCAATCGCTAGAGACCACCTTGTCAAGACCCACATTGAAATTGAAGTACTCAGGACCCATATAAGGCATCTAGCCAGGACTCCCCGTCACCATTTAGCCTCTCTACCAGCGGACAGGCCACACACATCTTTCAGCCAAACGATAACTGCATATGATGAATCATTGCCAGCTTGTTTCACTCCGGCTGGGAGACCTTCGATCCCTCCATGGTGCCTCGCTCAGCCAAAAATCAACCTCGCAATACCTGGTATCTCGAAAAAAGCTGATCTGTCACCACCAGCCCTTAGACAGCTCACGCTACTATATTTGCACGAGAACTACCTTGACTCTACGCATATTTACACTGATGGATCTGTCCTTCCAAGCAGCTCCACGGCGGCAATCGTCATACCAGCGACAGCTACAACAATCAAATTTAAGACGACCCACGCGACAACATCGACGGCAGCAGAGCTCGCAGCGCTCTTTACTGCTCTTCATCACATTGGTGATGAACCGCCACACAAATGGACAATATTCTGCGATTCGAAGGCGGCACTGCAGTCTCTACTGTCACCTTTACGACGCGGACCGCACGAACAACTAATATTCCAAATTACAGAGACATTACACCATATAAGTGATGCAGGCCACGAAATAACCTTTCAGTGGCTTCCAGTCACTGTGGAATTGTCGGCAATGAACGGGCGGATCACGCTGCCCGCTCAGCCCATACTGAGGAGCGTCACGTCCCAATTCCTCTTTCTAGAACTGACGCGGCATGGAAGCTCCGCCTACTTGCTCGGCAGTGCACCGCGTCGCAATGGAATGAGCCACATTTAAGAAATCCGCGACTGTACTCACTTGATCCAACATTAAGTCTTCGAGCGCCATCACAGCTTCGCCGTAGAGACGCCACGCTTTTATATCGACTTTGGTTGGGCGTTGCCTTTACTAAAGCCTATGCCTTCCGCATAGGGATGACCGACACCCCAACCTGTGACCACTGCGGCCATGAAGAATCAATTGGCCATATTTTGTGCACCTGCCCGCAGTACAGTCCACAGAGGGCATGCCTCAGCCAGGAACTTGACCAACTGGACGACCAACAGCTATCCGAAAAAAGAATTCTGCAACATCGAAAGGACCTACCGTCACAGAAGAAGGCCGTGCAAGCGCTTTTGCGCTTCTTGCGATCTACCGGCCTGTGTGAACGACTTTAACGGGAACGCCTTTTGTGTGTGTGTCTCCATGTGTGCGCGTTCGTTTTTTTTTCGTTTTTTTTGCGTTTTCCTCTCTATCATCTTTCTAATCCCCTATCCCCAATCCCCAGTGTAGGGTAGCAAACCGGAAACTCATATCTGGTTAACCTCCCTGCCTTTCCTCTTCATTCTCGCTCTCTCTCTTATACGCTTTCCGTACCAGGAATCAGGAAAAAATCTGAGCTGCTCTAGTCTGTAAATACGCAGCCGACATCGTCAACAGATCCTTTCGTATTACTACGCGAGAACACATTGGAGGTCATACATTAGCGTGGTTCCCGGCGCACATGAACGATGTAACTAACCAAGCGGGTTGCAACCCTAACGAGCGGGCCAACTGCCTGGCGCGTGAATTCACGAACCGCGCCCGAGATAACGGTCCGGCTCTCCCGCAGGATTGCTCCTTCAAAGATAATCTTACGACCTTTCATGAAATTACATCACATTACAGACTAAGCAGAAGAAAATTCCCTCCCCCCAGCCCGAAACTCAACAGGGCTCAGGCTGTTACTTTCAGACTTTTACAGACGAGATCCTACCTCACCCCTAGAGCGCTGAGTTGGATAGACCCGAACTTCCCGCAATCGTGCTCCAAATGCGGTCACGCGTGCTGCTCCTTCGACCACATGCTCTGGCTGTGCCCGTACAACGCGGGCTCCGACTTTCATAACAAGTCCAAGTGGGACGCCTTGCTGAAGAGCTCGGATTTCACAAACCAACTACAGTCCGTCCAGAGGGCCCGCGACGTCGCGGAGAGTCACCACCTCCCTGTCCTGTCGTGGGCGGAGCCAACAACTTGATCGGGGAGCCTTCGGCCCCCCCAATCGAGTTCCTCAGGACACTCTAAATAAAGTTCTTGTCACTGTCACTGTCACTGTCATAACCAGCTCTTAAACAACTAACTCTGCTTCTTTTGCACGAGAGGTACGACGAACACGTACATATTTATACTGATGGATCGGCAACTCTCCAGTGTTCCTCTGGAGCCGTGGTCTTCCCAGCGAAAGTCACCACCATCAGTTTCAAGACATGTGACCCAACGACACCGATGGCCGCGGAACTTGCAGCCCTTCGCGCTGCACTTCGTCTCGTCAACCAAGAACAACCTCGAAGGTGGTCAATATTCAGTGACTCCAAGGCTGCACTGCAATCTTTGCTATCGGCCCTGCGGCGCGGACCACACGAACAACTAGTATTTGAGATTAGAGAAATCATTCATACCTTAGCTGAGAAAGGACACCACGTGACATTTCAGTGGCTTCCAAGTCACTGCGGAGTCATAGGGAACGAACACGCTGATAACGCTGCTCGGTCGGCTCTTCAAGAGGACGAAGAGGAGCCGATACCGTTATCAAGGACAGATGCCGCTCGAAAACTTCGAATGATCAGCCGTCACATCACGTTATCGTTGTGGAACGCTGGAAGTTTTCACAACTACCGACTCCACCATCTTGACTCCTCCCTACGCCTTTGTATTCCAGCTGGGCTCTGTCGTCGCGAAGCTACCCTGCTTTGTCGACTATGGCTAGGGGTGGCTTTCACCAAGTCTTTCGCTTACCGAATTGGATGGGCCGACGACGCCTCGTGTGAGGACTGTGGTAACGAGGAGACTTTTCAACACCTTCTTTGTGACTGTCCTCGATATACTTTACAGAGACATTCACTTGCAACCGCGATAGCGCGCTTTGACCAAAGACCTCTCACAGAGGAACTCATTTTCAGATACCGCCATCATAAGCCATCGCAGCAGAGGGCGACGAGGGCACTGTTGCGGTTCTTGAGGGCGACAGAACTGGACAGGCGACTGTAGCCTGAACAGATGTTGATAGTGCTACAAGTGTCAGTGTGCTGTGCGATGACAGTGTTCGGTGACAGTGACCGATTGTGATTGTGTGTCTATGCTCCTTCCTTTTCTTATCTCTACTTTGTTTCCACTTTACCTCCCCCTCCCCTCTCTCCCCAGCGTAGGGTAGCCAACCGGATCGTTTTTTTTCTGGTTAACCTCTCTGCCTTTCCCCTTTCCTCTCTCTCTCTCTCTCTCTCTATACGCTTTCACTTACGCTTTCCCTAAAGTTGTAGCAAGGTATGGTATCGTCCAGATGGATTGGATTGGATTGGAGACAACTTTATTTATGCCTGCAGTTGGGCGCTCGCGCGCCCCGACGATGGCCTACGTCATCTACGAAGTTACTTGGCGCGGGTCTCCGCTCGCCGTTGCCGGCTCGCTGGGTCCCTGCCTTTCGAGTGCCTCGAAGACCTGCTGGACGGCCCAGAGCTGTTCGTCTCGGTCGTAGCTCTTCGCGGCTGCCTCGAGCCACTAGAAAATTCGTCCAGATGGACGAATTTCCTGTATTTGCAACAATTTGACGACGTTCTATATATGCCAGGTTTGTGAAAAAAAGGTGTTTACAGTTGTTGATGTTAATCGCAAAACCTTTAATAAACGGAAAGTGTAAATAAGTTCGGCTCGAACAATATTGAGCTCTGGAAATTTGTATCTTGTTGGGGATAGTGAACCCATATTTCCAATAAAGTGAATAATTTCTTTTTCTACATAACCAGAAGCCTGTTAATATTTCCTTTAGTTGTACACCATTCTAAAGCACAACTAGTTGAATGCGAATTAAATGAAAAATAACAGATTTGAAGCTTAGCGGGAGGAAAGTGCGGCAACGTGGCGCTATCCCGCCAAATTCAGGTTACCAAGCTTGCGTCACCTGCTGCAACTTTTCTCACCAGTAAGGTAACTAATTACATGTAAATGCTTACTGGAAAGAGTAATTGAATTACAGTGAACTTTGCCGAGCCACAAATATCCAAATATTTTATAGATTACACGTAATTAATTATATGTCATTCGTTAGGTACACGCATAGTATACAGTGAGAGAAATGGTTGGAGTGTATTGACCTAGATGGAGAATATTTTTAAAGAACTATAAGCATATTCTTCCTAAAGGAAAAAATAAATATCTTTTTTTTTGGTTAAACAGCCCGGCTTTCCTTTATCTTTTTAGATTGCCCCTCGTATACTTGATATCTTTCGATACAGAGTATGTAGCTGATCTGAGGCTTTTCACTGGTGCCGGCTATTTCTTTTCGCATAAATTGTTGCACACTAAAAAAAATTAAAGAGAATGCTACACCAAAAAAAAAGAATTTATAAAGGTGTGACATAAAGGTGTGACAAGGGATGATTATGATGATGATGATGACGATGACATAGAAAGAGGGCTGCGCACCGGTGAGAGCAAGTTCAACATTCTGATGATAAACATTCAGAAATCTCATCTATGAAGCCACTATCAGGTTCCGTGTCAAGTCTGTAGTCACCAATTCAAGTGAACTTAATCAAAGATAAAGGCGCTAGGACAAAGATGGTGTGTGGGTTTCCCCTGCGTGATCAGCACAAGCACCAAACAAAAGTTTATCATATGTGAAGAGCTGCGATAAGCGGCTCCAGCTCGGCGAGTGACACTGAAGAAATAGTATAAAAAATGACTAGTCCAAAGGAACAAAAAAGCTTGGCACGTTTCCCTTAAACCTGTTTAGATCGTTCATCGCTGACTTTTTATATAAAGTGAACCGGATAGCGTGTCACGTTTTACGTAAGAATCAATAGCATGAGACACCAACAGCAGCAGCCTTGCCGGTAACTTTCAGTATCTTGTCAATGGCTAGTGCGTCTTTCGAAGAAAAAGCTTCTGAAGGTCACCCTTTGACTACTGTCTTTTTTATTATCCATGCAAGCATTGCTTCCTGTCATTCCTTATACCCTGTTCCAAAAGCTCATGAGTGAGACTTTCCATCAGAACGTGTTTCATAGGTTGAGCTGTTCGGTGGGCGTTCGCTCAATTGGCTTTGTCCACACGTCGCCTCCTTACATCCAATCACGTCATAGCACCTCGCTTACTGTTCACTTCCTGCGCGTTGCGCGTCTATATAGCTGATATATCTTTGAGGCCGCTTCTTACTATGGGTCAGGTGTCGATCGCCGAACTTGTTTTTTTTTTTTCCCGAACTGGGAGGTTTGCTATTTAGGATTACGTAATCGCACAGACGAAGTGCAGCAACGGAACACGAAATGATGTGGGTTTGAATGCATCGCAGAGTCATTTGGTTATTTCGGCCCCGTCCTCAGAATCAAGCGGCTCGGTGCGACCACCGTCGCCAGTTAGCTGCACTAACTGTACGCTCACGGAACTTTCATGCCTGAGCAATCGCGATCCTCAGTCGCGCACTAACTCCTTTCCACCAAGAGAGAGAGAGAGCTTCTCATTCGCTGACGGCACGCCTATAGCACACTTCGCATGATGGAAACGATGAAAAATGAAATGATCGCAGTCGCACGACAAACACAATCAGGCAGTGTGATACAATCATCCGAAGCATAACTGCGAGTCGGCCTAGTTGGAACATATTCATATTGATACTTTTTGTGCGCAAACAAACAGGGACGAAGAATAGGGGCAACACAAGGACGAGCGCTTTCTAACAACTGGTTTATTTGTGAAGAACTACTTACTTAAATACCCACAGAACTGCGCGGTCTAGTCAACAGAGCACCCTACAGCGCATATGATACCCGCTGATCTGCGCCATCAAGTCAAAAGAGCAACGTCAATATTACATATAACACTTGTGATAAAAAAGACGTGGACAAAAGCCACCTGGTCATACTAAAAACAGCAAAGTGCATAAAAACAACCACTTACTATAAAATGAGTTAAAGATGTGATGATAGAAGCGAATTTTCTTTATCTAACAATGAAACAGAAGGATGGCTGATGCATTTATCTTTTTGTTTTTCTATCCAGTATGCTTCCACGATTTCCCTAGCGGTTTGATTCCTATGCGTGTATAAAATGTCTGTGCTAGTAAGACAAGGGGAGCAACCATGTTCTTGGCAATGCATTGCCAAATGCGTACTAGGGCGACCTTTAAGGCTAGACAACGCTAATGAACTATGCCTCAAACCATTCCAGGCTTGTGAAGAATGGAATAGTCATTTCGTGTTTCCGGTCAGCGTTGTTGAAGTCATGCCACCACACTGTAAGGATTGCATTCTTTGAGCAAGTTGACAGGTTGAGAAAGGCTGGGTACCCGCTCGCTGTGTTGCTGGCGACGTGTGCTAGACTAATGAAAGAACTTAACAAGGATAAAGGACAATGCACAAAGAATCAAAGGCAGAAGGATGGAGGTTCCAATGTTTCAGTGATTCCGTATGTGCACGGCCTTTCACACAGACTTAAAAAAGTGGCTGGTTGTTATGATGTAAAAGTAGTATTTTCGGCAAGAAACAAAATAGGTAGTGTGTGTTCCAAGGTTAAAAAGAAGTTTGAAAGTAAGGGTGATGTACAGAAAGAATGCACTGTTAAACATCCGCGCAAGACCCAATTTGTTGCTTGCGCGAAGAACGTTGTTTACCAGATTCCTATGACGTGTGGTCATGTGTACGTAGGGCAGACTGGGAGATGCGTTAACACTAGGTTAAGGGAGCACTTGTCTAGCCTTAAAGGTCGCCCTAGTACGCATTTGGCAATGCATTGCCAAGAACATGGTTGCTCCCCTTGTCTTACTAGCACAGACATTTTATACAGGCATAGGAATCAAACCGCTAGGGAAATCGTGGAAGCATACTGGATAGAAAAACAAAAAGATAAATGCATCAGCCATCCTTCTGTTTCATTGTTAGATAAAGAAAATTCGCTTCTATCATCACATCTTTAACGCATCTTATAGTAAGTGGTTGTTTTTATGCACTTTGCTGTTTTTAGTATGACCAGGTGGCTTTTGTCCATGTCTTTTTTATCACAAGTGTTATATGTAATATTGACGTTGCTCTTTTGACTTGATGGCGCAGATCAGGGGGTATCATATGCGCTGTAGGGTGCTCTGTTGACTAGACCGCGCAGTTCTGTGGGTATTTAAGTAAGTAGTTCTTCAAAAATAAACCAGTTGTTAGAAAGCGCTCGTCCTTGTGTTGCCCCTATTCTTCGTCCCTGTTTGTTTGCGCACAAAAAGTATCAATATGACAATCATCCGGGAATAAATCTTAAGAGAGGGCCTGATGGCAATTTTTATTTTATGCTGTTTAATACGACGCGAAATTATTACGCGGATACCATGCAGTAAGGTGAACCTGAGACAAGGTAAAAATGATGTTGCTTTTCGTTCTGTTTTTGTTACTTTGCATGGCCAGTAAATGGCTAAGTAGGTTAAGCCTTTGATGAACGGTAAGACATGTCAGTCTCACTTTTTATGACAACTTCACTGCGCAATAAAGATGAAATTTAATATCTACGACGGAACTTTTCTGCGCAGCTACGTTTGTGCTACCTCGCAAGCCTTGTTTTTTGCATTTGATTGCATATTCACCAAAAAAACGATTAACGGCTGCAGTGATTGCTTACTTCATTTCCCCACGTTATGCTTCTTTTTTGCTTTCTTCAAGCCAACACAGTGACTAATGGGGGACTTTTTCGAGCAAAATATCATTGCCTTTGACAAATGACACAGATAACGGCGAAGCCCAATTCCTCCCAGATTTCTTACAGAGTATCGCGTTAAGACCCTAAAAGGACAGAGATCCACAGGAAGCTGGAGACTGGAAGTAATGAGCATCAGTCGAAGCAGGGATGTCTTCACCCTTGCGAAGGCGAGTCCCCTCGCCGAAATGTTGGCTCCAGCTTGAGACATCCCTGATTCGACAGGTGCTGATCACTTGTTGAGGTCAGTAACTGAGTGAAAGTATAAAAGCGCCTGCATAACGTAGGGCACACAAGCGTACTTTACTTCGTGGTCCAAATACGCGTCCTGGTTCTAAACGTTATCCCTGATACATGTGCGATGTGCATGTTGTGGACATTAATGCGCTCCTTTGAAATTCGAAAGTGTTGCAAGAGCAGGGCCTGTACTTATATAACGATTCATTTCGTTTGCTATATTTGTTCTTCGTCATTGATCAGCACAAAAAAAAATCCTCTAATGCATTGCACGAAAATTTTCGCAGATAGAATTACCCAGGTATGTGCTCTGAATCACGCGCTATTAGAGCGAAAGCTCTACTACGCCATGTCTCTCAAGGTCATTCATCACGTTGAAATGACCTTGACCGGCCGGAGCGCGTGTGTGGCAGGTGTGACGTCACGCAACGTGATCCGCTGCGGAGAGGCGTCGCAGCTGCATGCGCCGACTGCGCTCGCTCGGAGCCTCGCCACTGCGGTACCACGTGACGAGGCGAGGGTTAAAGGCTCAATATAGTCCGACGCTGTGTGAGCGCGCGCACACATTACGACACATTGGCGAGAACGACAGCGTCTATGCTTCTACCAATGGTTCGACCAGTTCGACGCACTGGCACAGCCAACGTAACCGGACGCGGCCAACGCGCTGTGACGCGCCCCGCGTCGTGCGACGCTCGCACGCGCGCCGATAACGTCGGACTACAAAAGCGCCTTTAACGGTTGCTTCGCCGGCACTTGGACACTCAGTCTAGCCATGGACGGCGCGCCGGCTGGGTCGTCTGTGCGTGCGCTTCAGCGCAAGCAACAAGCTCAATCCAGTCATCTAGTAGATATAGGTAAAGGGCAGGCTGCGAAATCTCAAGCGAAGGCAAAGTTACCGTCTGAAATACCGGAGCAAAGAGAAGCCAGATTAGCACGTCATAGAGAAGCTTACCGAGCGCGGAAGCGTGCCAAGATCCAAGCTACTGCAACCCGTCGTTCAGCAACACGAACGACAACAAGGAAAAGGAGGCGAAGCCGTGTATACAAGCAACGGCACCCACAACGAACGTTTGTCGAACCGCACCCTTCGGTTGGCGGCAAGCTCGACTGCGACGGCCAGGCTTCACCCCTACTTCACGGACAACCCGTTCTGCAGCGTGTGTAACGTCTGTCAAAGACTGCAGCCCAACTTCAATGAAACACTGTGTGCATAGTCTTCGCAAAACCTAGTCAAACAGATCTTTCGCTCGTGATAACTAGGTTTACAAGAGCTAAACCTCAGCCATTTCTCTTTTTTACTTCTATCTGAGCACGTTTGCAGAAATTACGCCTCCCGGACCATAACATTGATTTAATGACGTCGGTTAAGCAGATAACCACGAGAAATCTCGCTTACCGTAGCCGAAATCGCTTTTATCCCGAGTACACCAGTCCTCAAGGACAAATTACATTAAACTTACTGAAATCGTAAAACATGTTTTAGCTACCTTTCGCGAGACTCCGTGCTATTCGCAAATCACATCTGGTATGGGCAGTAAAGCTTTACAGTAAGAAAAGCTATTTCATTTCGTGTCAGCAATTTTATTGGTTAATACCCCATTAAAAGCAGAGTTATTCCAGCACTCTCCGACATCTGATTGTGACTTCTCAACCGAAAGCTTCAAAAACAACCTTCTTTCAGGAATCATTCAAAGCTCACATAGACACACATTCTATATTTTCCCGTTTCTGTTATCGTCAATCTGCACACCGAATCAAGAGCGACTCGACGACGTCGTAAACAAAAATAGCACCCCTTAAGCATATGCATTCAGTTCAAACGGCGCCAATGTATACGTATACGGTAGTTTTAACGGTCCTGAAGAATATCGGCACGCCAAGCTGCCTAGTCGCAAAGTAACTCTAGCGAAGGAAAAAAAAAGAAAAAGAAGAAGACGAAGTAGAATACTTCAGCCACTCTTTTATTGTTCCTCCTGACCCCCATTTGCTCCGTTCTTTTGAAGAGAAGGCACGTGTCTTGTTACCGTTGCCCGGCTGCATCAACGAGAGGGCCTCCAGCATCGCAGGGAAGCCGCTTAGGGCGCGGCGGTGTTGCCTGGGCACTTGAACAGATGCACTGTGTACTCGTGCGCTCACAATGGCGAGCCGTGCGCAGACATCGTTAAAAGAAGATTTTTAGCAAGACACGAACAAGAAGAACCGAAGCAGGGGAGGCGGCGTCGCATATCTCAGCGCGCCGGCACGGTTTGCTCCAGCCGAGACACTTTGTCTTCGTATTCGCAATTGAGCTCTTCAACGACGCGGACCGGAGACTGCGAAGGTCGAGCGAACGATAGCTTCGACTTGCTGCTGTTGTCCGGGAGACAGTAAAACAGCGGCTCGTTTGCAGCGGATGCTGCGCCGAGTTTTTTTCCGCACGATCAAAGTTCTATATGCTTCACGTACGCAGGAGGTTTTGAGTTTGCGTTGTTCGTTTTTGTGTGCGACGTTGGCCAGTTTCGGAGCGCCTTTGAGTTTAAGTTTGTGAAATGACGATCGAAAAGAACGTGCACCAGACAGACGCGCCTGGCTGTCGAGGAGTGTCTGTTGCAGATGCTGCTCGTGATGATGGCTTAAAGAGCAGATCTGCGTTGTTTTCGCACATGGTTTTCGCAACTTCGGAGACCTTGTTAGATGCTCTGATATTCGACAGAAACATGTGAAACCTGGAGAACACAGTGGTCGACTGTGTTCACTATGTGTGCCGGTTTCAAATCGACGCGTGCTTGTACGTTGCTTTTTTTTTTTACCATACATATACGCTAAATGTTGCTGTGCTCAATGCATACAGACTCTGTTAAATCCACAAATAGCTGGATAGAAAATATGCATTGATATTCTGATCTGAAACGTTACATTGATTGTTTTACGTCCCAGATCTGCACAGTGGTCATTGCTTTTCTCTTCTTTAAAAAAACTCGGTTCCCTTCCACTCTGTGAAGAAGGATGACCAGCGAAGCTTCGTATGTGGGTCCCTTAATGGTGAACTGTACCTCCGCCGCTGGTCGGCCCGGCATTGCACTATCTTCGCGATCGGCCCACGTATGGAGAGTGATTAAAGCCCGCTTCACCTGCGCCGTGGGTCGGCCCGGTATTGCACTATCGTCGGGATCGGCACACGTATAGGGCCCAAGTATGTGGGGACACACGAACACTATCCTGGGAGGAATTACCCCTTAACAGCTTCACTGTAATTCGCTGAAAAAGTGGTTACGTCTTTATGTTTCTTAATTAATTGTTTAGTTAATTACTTAACGAAGACGACGAACGCGGGAGCAGCGGCACGAGCGCTTTCGCGTGGTAGCGCCGAAGGGCGCCAATGAGCCAGCTGTGGAAGAAGACAACGCTGGAGCCAATCCTGATAGTGGTAGTTTTGTGTTAACACACAGACACGATCCTGTGGGAACTAGCACTTAACAGCTCCGATGTAAAAGCGCTGGCAATACTTAATACTTAATAACGTCATGTTTCCACTTAGGTTGGTAGAATAGGTGGACGCTCACGCATACTCAATCACCGATATTTTCGTAGGCTTCTTTACTCACTAGCCCTCTCGTGTAATGCCACTCGTCGGTAATCACTCACGTTCATACTCACGCCCATTCACCCTGACTAACACTGACTCGCGCTCACAATCTCTTCCATTCACACTTAGCTGCACCCGCTCACACTTATAGTCGCATCCACTGGAACTCACCGGCACTCGTTCTGACACGTACTCGTGTCCGCTCACAGTTGCGGACAGTAACTCACGCTCATAGACTCACGTCGACTTAAACACCGTCAGTGACTCTCATGCGTACTAACTTTCATTGGCATTCACTTCCGCTCATATTCACTCTCAATTACACTTACCTCTTTCTTTGCTCCCTGACAAGGGAAGTGGAAGAAAGGGGGCCTGCTCGTGAGTGAGTATGCCGACCTATGCGATTTCAACTAGCAGAACTACCTGCATCAACACATCTTTTCCCATCCTTTTCCATACGAATGTCAATTCTTGCTGGCCCTCCTGTTTTCTCTCTGTTTATTTTATTTTATAGCCGGGTGATAACTTCTGCCTATATATTTGTAAAGCGTCTCTTGGAGAGTTTCCTGCCTGGACAGGGCTTTGTCAGTAACTATTCAGGATAGCGAATACCGCAGGGTTCTTTTTTTTCTTCCTCAATTTGAACTTTGAGATTGCGGGTGCCAGAACCACGATATGATTTTGAGATGCGCCGTAGTGGGTGACTCCAGATCAATTTAGTGGGTGACTCCAAGCAAAAGCAAAATGCACAAGCGTTTATGCATTCCGCTCCATCCAAATGCGGCCACTATGGCCGGGATCCATTCTGCAACCTCGACCTCAGCAGCCCAACGCAATAGCCACAACGCTACCCCGGCTGGCAACATGAGCTGTGTCAACTGAAAGGCGCGTAGGAAGTCAGAGACATTATTGATATAAAGTATAACCAGTCCTTTCTCCGTCTAGGCTGTATTCATGACTGAAGAGCGCGCGGAAAAAGCCATGCGTTGCGTTAATTCACTGCATCTTTAATAACACTTGCATGCGCGTGTTCGTTCTCCAAGGAGCGGTGATATAATTAACGTGTCATCCAGTTTGTTTTGATGAAGCACAATGCGACGTTCTCACTTTTAGCTTCCAGAAAAGCCTGACATTGTTGCTGCATAATTCTTCCTCATTGCGTCCGACTCTCGAAATTAACCACGACTACATGTATTTACTCGTAGCAGCCGTTGCTCAGAGTTACGCATGTTCAAGTAGACAGCGCAAAGCCGTCGTCTGTCATCGGTGTCTAACGCAAATATAGCCCGGTGAACAAAACGCGCTGGTGATTTCTGGTGATCTCTCAACGTCCTCTTTTGTGCTGTCTGTCCACTGTGTTTATTTGCGAGGCAAAATAAGAGCAAGCACTCCACGTAGCCACAGCTAAGAGATCATGCAGCCGACGCAGACGCAACTGAGCAATGCTGAAACAAAATACACATTTACAGCCGTCTAAGCAATTCTCATACACCAAATTTTCTTCTTGTGCCGCGTTTCTGTTTTCTTTATTTCGCTGTCAAAGCCTGCGCGACATTTTTTTTCGTCACTTTTAACGACAGAAAGCTATCGCAGGCTATACACGATCACGCTAAGAGAAAAGCGAGTAAGGAACTGCAGAACGACCGTTTTCTTATTACCAGAAAGAAGAGCTGGACGCATGTAAGCGCCGAAACATAGGTGGTTCAATTTTTTTTTATTGCTGCGGCCGACAAGAAGCGAGCAAAAGCAAAATGGCAGTACGGATGCCTCTCAATGAAACGAACAGCACGCTCATTTTTGAAGCATGCAACAACAGCTGAGCACTTTTGCGCCGTCTTACAGCCGCCTCGCAGCTGCCGCCAGCTATCCTCCGGGTCATGTCAAGCATGAATAACAAGCACGGCTAAATTAGAATCGATGGCACATTCGAGCCGTGCTAATGGGCTATCGATTCCGACATCGTAACGAAGGCCCACATCGCACTCGACAGCCCTGGGACCTCCCCGAAGCCTTTCTTGCCGAGCCTCAATGGCTGTCCGTCGCAAGCAGAGCAGAACCCTCTTAATATAGCGTTGAGTGGCGCAGCGCGAGGCAGCGGGCGTCGTTAATTTCTGTCCACTGAATATACGGTTCACGCGCCCCGACACTGATGCACCGACGGTTTATTCCTTGCGGATATCTTTGCTTGCTCTCTTTTGAATCGCGACATCGCGCTTGAAGGTTCAAGCAGACTTCCTCTTTTCCGAAAGGCATCCATCGCTCGTTGTGCAAGGGTGGCGCGCTATTAGCTGCTTCGTAATTGGTTTTTGTTAGCTGCATGTCATGTTTTCGAGTAACGACGGATAAAAAATTGCAATATGAATAGCAGGAAAATTTTTATGAAATTGTGCTGAATCAACGCATATGTTTTAATGTATGCGAATCTAGGCTTTTGCGAAGGTGGTAATTGAAAGTCATACAACTAGATGCGATCCGTACAATCGTTTTTATTTTCATCTCACGCAGGGCTTATGCACCTCACAGGTAACAACTTTAATTTCGTTCTAAACTAAACCGTTTACAAGCAATGCGACGAAAATGCAAACGCTAGTTCATTAGTGTTTTAGATTAATGTCGCATATGCACGATGCCTGGGACCTCCCCAAAGGCTGGACCGGCTCAGAACAGCTGCGTGGATCTGTTGGCACTTACGATCCTGTGTGTGAGTTTTCTATGCTGTGTGGCCTTAGCGGGCACGTGTAGCCTTATCAGGCACGCATAAATCACATTTGGCTAAATACCGCCCATACTAAATACTTCATATTTAAAATCAAATTGATAAGGTTGCCACGGCGTGCTCAGGGCGCAACCGTATACGGGAAAACATAGCCCACTTGCTCTGCGCTTGCCGACTTTTTACGCTAGAAATAACAGCCGCAATGAACATTTATCAAATTAAGACTGCCATCTCTTCAGCTATAGGACACATCATTGGCCCATGGACCAGGGCTGCATGTGCATCTTGCCCAGCTAAGGTACCTTTAAGCTGCCTCAGAGACATTGTTCTCAATTATACACATTTAGTTTGTTGAGTGTTGCGGTGTACTTTTCGTACGGTATGTGTCTGTGATGGACACTGTGCATATAATTTCATTTTATCTATCCGCAGTAGCTTGTTATATAGAGACATGCCACCAGGCAAACCTCTCCGAGATTCGTTGTCTTGGAAAGCATCACGCCACGAGCTGTTTCCGACTGGCGCTTTGCGCAGCCCCCAATTGGAAGTATATGCAGTCACTTCAGCAGCAGGGGCGGCACAGCCTGCTTTATCGTGCGGTGTGGAGAAGCTTCGCCTTATACGCCGCCCTACTACGCTGC
Source organism: Dermacentor albipictus (assembly GCF_038994185.2). Classification (NCBI taxonomy): domain Eukaryota; kingdom Metazoa; phylum Arthropoda; class Arachnida; order Ixodida; family Ixodidae; genus Dermacentor; species Dermacentor albipictus. The sequence goes on from NC_091823.1 coordinate 24,836,619, forward strand.
AGGGTGGTGACATTGAGCTTCGCCGTGCTGCGTGCGCGATCAGGCAAACTGAACAAATAATTTGACGCCTATAACTTTGGTCTACATGATCAGTTAGAAATGTAAAAACGTGTAACTAGGATTTTATGACACTTCGCTTCGACTTACTCTTGTGAACATGAGCCGTAATGTTAGTAATTAAGAAGTTAATTTATATAATTGCGTTAAATAAAGTATACACTTATTTGTTTTCTGTTTGTTGCAGACCATGCCCTCGAGAGTATTTATTCATTTTATAGATGTAGCCTATTATGAGTAAATTTTGCTGACTTCTTTTTAAGTTTTCGACATAAAAAGTTGTACCCTGTAAATACACTAAAATGCGCTCTTAAAATGAATCTGCTAACGGATCATACATAACTGTTAATCAATATTGAAGCAAATATAACATGAATACATCGACTTCCCTGAAAAAAGCGCCCGATATAACACCTTCCCAGATGTCTGTGAATAAAACATTAGCCGCCAGGTAATCGTCCGAAATGATGACCCCATTTACGAGTGGTCCGTGCTGCGCGCAGCTATACGAAGACCCACGTGCACTTTATAAATATTACAGACTGATGCGGGAACATCACGGTGTAAAACTTCCCACACACCCACGTCCATCATCACGCCCTTCAGTCATTCCGTGAAACGGCGTCAGTCATTTCTACATGACAATGGCGTAAGCCAACAACAGTCCTGCTCACAGCCTCTCTATGCTAACAATATTGCTGAAATAAAGTAAATAAATAAATAGCCATGTGCCCTCGAAACATGGCTATGGGTCAAGAATCAATAGAAAGCGTGGAGTCGGTGATTGTCGGTGATTTTTTTTTTTAGGTTCTTTCGGATGTCTTTCTATTTGGTGTGGCTTTGCGATGAAGAGCAACCGGCGCCACCGAAAAGCCCACTCTATTAGAGAAATTTCGAAAGAATGTTCTTAACTAAAAAATATCAATTAATTTAAAAATTTAACAAATTGCCGCCTTTTTGACGCATTAAAATCTGGGATAGCTTTCGCGGTAAACTGATTTATGCGAGCAAAGAAATTCACGTTGGTGTTTCCTTCGGAAGGAGGTGTCCCGACTAGTCCTAAATGCCTTAAGCAGTGTCGATTTAGCCAATGATTACCAACGACTGGCAGTTTCATTACAGGGCGTTGTGTCGTGACCGCTGTCCCGGAGCGGTGCCATGCGCGCGATGGATCACGAGCTGCGGGCTTGCGTCCTGATCCGCTTAGCTGTGCGCGTCGTTATGGCGTCGTCTCGTTCACCTGTCACGCGCATCACTTTTGGGCAGTGACACACCTTTCCGAAAAGAGCCGCTCGGGCGGATCGTTTCCCGGCATGTGTTGCTAGGCTGGATACAACTCCCCATCCCCGCCACCCGGGCTCCGTTAACGTGCATCTAAATCCAAGTGCACAAACGTTCTTTTGTATTCCGCCCTTGTCGGAATGCGGCCGCCGTGGCTGGTATTGAAGCCGTGACCTCGAGCCCAGCTCTACAACGCTGTAGCTATACTGACCTACTGCGGCGTGCGCAGAGCAAGACTATAAAGCGTCGAGAAGTGCTTTCTTCACTGACGTTTAGCGCTGACATTGCACGAGGCCCATTTCTTCATTACAAAAAAAAATACAATTCCACACGTGTGCAGCTCTGACTGTTGCTGTTTGCTTCATATCAGTTCTTTCCATTCCAGCAGTAAAGCAATAATTACACATTACTGAAGCATCACAATATTTTAGACTCCAACCTAAAATATTCTTAAGACGTTTTTGCACCTAAAACAGAAAACGTTCCAAAGAATAAGAATTCTAATTAACGCGTGACCATACTTAATTGAGCCGTCCTACTTTACTATTATTATACTACGCCTTCATTCGCAGCCATTTTACTTACCGTATGCCATCTTGGAGCAATACGTATCCCACACGTTTACTCCAATTATAGCATTCACAGAATCGAGAAATCCAGTTAATCACCTTCCGTCTTTTCCGCGCCAACTCCGTTGCAGTACTAAGAGAGCATAATATCCTTCCAACGAACGCTTATGGTTAACTATCATCTGATCATCACGCTATTCAAGACTATAAACAACCGCATTCCCATTATTGTATTTGATAAAGTATGAATTTAAAATTCCAATAACCCCATGTTTGTCTTGAATAACAACTTTTTGCTATCAGAAGTGCGCAGTAAGTATAAAAAACACACTGCCCAATTTGAAACTGCAACATTTTCGTATAACCTGCCCAACTGCAACATTTTCGTATAACCTACAATGTACAACGTCTCTCTCTGCGGGCAACTTTACACCGACTAGACTCAAAACCATTCACCGAGTCAAAGATACTCGGACCGTGGCCACACTCGTCACTGGCACGAAAAGCGATTCGTGCACTATAGTGCATTACTTGAAGTGCACCGGCTTAAGAGACCGTTTATAGCGTCCCTGTGTATAGCGTCCCTCCCACACGCACTCGGTGCTTACTCTCTCCTTTTTTCCTCTTTCTATTCCCTTTTCCCCCACGCCCTGTGTAGGGTAGCAAACCGGGTGCTCTTCTGGTTGACTTCTCTGCCTTTCCGGTCCTTGCTTTCTCTCTCTGCCTAACGTGCACATTATCTGTGTCTGCCCGCGATATAGTGCCCAGAGACAAGTGATGTGCAGAGTGCTAGACCAGTTGGACAATCGTCCACTATTAGAACTAAAAGCTTTAGGTCAGTGCGCCCAAAGAACATCCGCGCCGAAGGCCGTACTCGCGTAACTGAGGTTCCCGCGGTCTACGGGCCTTAACGATAGACTTTGAGAACGTCACCTCCTAGCGCTCTGTAGTGTACGCGGTTTGTTTGTGCTCGTCTCTCTGTCTCTCTCTCTCTACCTCTATCTCCCCTTCCACTCTTTTTCTCTTTTCATCCCCCTACACCTTCCCTCCGCGCAGGGTAGCCAACCAGAACTACTTCTGGTTAACCTCTCTGCCTTTCTGTGCATCCTTTTCTTTCTCTCGTGCCGAACGGTTTAGTTCAATGTGTATCCGTCGTTACATTTAAAAGAAAAGCAAATTCTGTTTCCAAGAGAAAGTAGAGCTGATACTCATCTAATTTAGTAGTGCCATTCTGTTGTATGTGAATTAGGTTTAATTTATTTATTTATTTATTTGGTCATACTGTTAACCCTCCAGTGAGGGTCGTTACAGGGAGGGAAGAAGAACATATACATTTCATAAGCGCTTCAATGAGCAATCATGAATCAGAATTCAAAATTTGTACACCATTTCTCAAAAACATATCGACACCCAGCTCAAATTTTTGCACGTTCACACTCTCCACAACATCACTTGGCAGTTTGTTCCATAGTTCAATTACATCAGGAAAAAAGGAATACCGATATACATCCGTACGTGTGTTAATAGGTTGTAGTACCCTGCTGTGGTTTTTCCTTGAACCACGTTTTATAGGTGCTTTCACATAATGTTCTTTATTCATTTTTAATAATAATTGAATAATTGTTTGATAATATTATTAATAATTTAATAATAATTTTAATAATTGTGCTTACTAGTTTTTGATCATGTACAATCACCGTTGCTTACTCACTTCTCTTCCTGCACCTCAAAACAGGAGGTTCCCTTGCAGCCTTGCGCTATGGGATCTCCTTCTGCCTATTCAACGCCTTGTCTACCACCTTTGCATATAATAAAGGTTCTTTTGATTTTATGGGGAAAATTAAAGCACCAATTTCACAGGGAATAAATATTTCTAATTTTATAGTATATTGTAATAAATATTAACGTGGGCCTGCCTGCTTTCCTTGTTGTAATTTTTGCAGAAATAAGAAAAACTCAAGCAATAGTATTTTGCATAAAGTCATTGCCATATAGGAAAGCTGATGTCGTTTAAATAAAGACATTCGCAAGATCTACCATAGAAAACAATTCGAGAACCACTAAGCACTTCTTACGAGTTGTGAATGCGAAAGCATTAATGTCCAATTGAACGCCGCTGAGCGGTTCTTTGAGTTTTGCGCTGTGACTAATGTGCCATAACGGTACGTGCTGCCCGAACAAGCAAGCAGCAGCGGCTTGCGGTGCCAACACCGCATGCCACCGAAGGCCTGCGCGTCGAGAGACCGAAGAAGTAGCAGCGGCGATCAAGGCCGGCAGGCGCGCGCAGCAGCTAAGCCCAGTGGAGGTGAGAGAGAAGGAGACGTACCGCGCGTCCGCTTCCGAGAGCGAGGGTTAGGTGACGTCGCGGCGATACCCTCTCACCTCACGCAACACCTGCCGCTCTGTCGCGGCAGCAGGTGTTCCCTTTCGCCCGTTCTGCTCCGTCGCGGCGCTCTCGTGACGTGGCGTCGCACCAATGAGAATTTAGGTGCCGTTTCGCGGCTCCAGACGACAGACCATGGCTTTTTCGCTCAATGGGCCAGTTGACGTTTCCGCATCAAAAGAAAACTTAATTGAATGATGACTTTAGTTAAAGTGAATGAAGTGTGCGTGTGTGTGAAAAAATTTATTGACCGTAAGAGGCGACACCAGTTGGGGTGCGATCTTGTACGCGTTCCAAACTCGAACGGAGGCGGTCCGTTCTTTCCGTCGCGAAATTGGCGGTCCGTTCCATTGCGTTCGTCCGATAGCAGACAACACGAAATGATTGACAGCAGATATCACTTCACAATTGACGTCATGGCGTTCGTCACCGTTCAAACTGACCAACTGTGTGCGGCTCGATAGAACGGACCGCCTCCGTTCTATTTTGGAACGCGTACAAGATCGCACCCCAGAGCTCCGGTACCACTCGTAGGCATTGTTACGGTTGGCGTGTAACACCCCGGGCAAAAAAGATGCTCAACCACCATACCTCATCGAAAACGGAAGGTGGATTCCTAATTTGCTGCGGCTGTCTCGAGTGGTTACCGGTCTGGCTGGTGCACCGCAGTACTTACAGGCCCATTCGTGTGTGTGTGCATGCCTAAGCGAAACGAAGAATGGATTCCTAATTTGCTGTGGTTGTCTCGAGAGGTTGCCCGTCTGGCTGGCGGGGCCCCGCAGTGCTTCCAGGCCCCTTTGTGTGTGTGCGACTTTAGAACAGTCCGTTCCACGAACTGTCCAACTCTAAGGGAGAACGCTTACCGCAAATCAACGTCGCCTAGAAGAAAGGATAAGCGCCTACGATCCCGGACCTGCTGGTTGCCACCTGCGGAGGCGGGCCCGTGCCATCTCCCATCCACAAACAGACTCGGTGCCTGTCAGGTGATGTTGACGTGAGCAAGATCTCGTCTACGATTTTAGTGGGCCTACTTAAAAGGCCCCGCACTGTACTTTTCCCTTCATTGTCTTCTTTTACATCTTTCACCAGCCATTGAATAAACAGTGCAAGTTTCGCAATAGAAATGGTCTCGTCCCTGCTGGATCGCCATGGTCTACTGCATGCCTGCAGCCCGCCGACAACGCCATGCTACCCAACGTCGGTCGAGCTTCGAGGAACAGGCGTCGCAACAACACGGCAGCGGTGGGGTACGCTACCCTGAAGAACGCAACAGCGTTCAAGGAGCCCGATGTCATCCTAAGGGGCAGTGGTTAGTAGACGAAGCGGTTTGCCGCTTCGTGTTATGCACCGCTATTCCCTCTAGCGCCTCAGTTGAGGTCGAAATTGGTGGTGCCAGTGCGCGTTTCATGCGTTTCCTTAGTATTACGTCTAGCTTGTTTCTTTCTGCTTTTTTTATGTTAAGAAATGGGGTTGAGTAGCACATCCGACTCAAGATGAAGGCCTGGACCATCCTTAACTCGTTCTTCTCCTTTTGTCTTCTGCCTCTGGCCGAGATTCTTCTAATGATGCTTACCACTTGGTTCGCGTGCGCGTCTAGCTTAGCTATAGTCGTGTGGTTGTTTCCGGTTTTGCTTATGAGCATGCCCAGAATTCGGATCTCATCTGCTTGCGGAATTTGGAGATTCTGGGAGGAGATGCGTTGTTTGTCCTCGTCCTGGGCCTGATGATGAGCAGCTCAGCCCTTTACTGTTGTCATGGAAGTCTATGATGTCGGCTGCCCGCTGGAGCCGTTCTTCGATAGACGCATCACTGCCCTCATTGAGCCAAACGTTTACGTAGTCTGCGTAGATGCTCGTTTTTAGTCCTTCGATCCTTGCTAACTTGCGCGGGAGGTCTTTCATAACTAAACTAAATAGGTAGGGGGATAGGATGGCTCCTTTCGGGGCGCCCCTGTTTCCTAATTTAATCTCTTCCAAGCTGAGGCTCTGCATGTGCAGGGTCGCTGTTCTGTCTTTGGGAAAAGATTTTACGTAGTCGAAGGTCCTCTTCCCTATGGTAACATCTGACAAGCCGTCGAGGATGGCCGAGTGGCTGACATTATCAAACGCTTTGGTTAAGTCTGTACCCAATATTACTCTCATAATTTTGGTCTTTCGTTTGTCTATAATATCGTGTTGGAGCCTTAGCATGTCATCTTGAGCGCTAAGGTGAGGTCTGAAACCTACCATGTCGTGAGGCTGGATGCTGTTTACTTCCGCGAATCGAGTTAGTCGCGTCTGAATTACCTTCTCCATTAGTTTGCCTAGACAGGAGGTCAGTGAAATTGGCCCGAGTTTTTCTATACCAGGGATTTTGCCCTTCTTATAGATTAAAATGATGTTGGCGTGTTTCCAGTCTTTATAGACTTTCTCGGATTCTCACACCTTGTTCAGATAAGCTGTAAGGTGAACTATAGAGTCGTCGTATAAGGCCACTGACACGGTGAAGGGAGATGTTTTCCCATTCAGATTAGACAACAAGCTCAGAAATATGTGGAACCGAAAAACAACCCTCGAGATTAAGCTAAAGCGCCAGGAATGGAACCAGAACCTAAGGAAGAAAATAGCCGAGCACAACAAAGAAATAAAGAGCTGCGCATTCAGACTAGAACAGAAAAGGTAGGATCAAAAATGCGACGAGCTAGAGAAGAATATCAGCCATCCCAACACGTGGCAGATGCTGCGCCACCTCGTAGACCCCACCAACACCAAAACTCACGCCAACATAGGGTAAATCAAGACAAGATACAAATTTCACGGAACCGATGATCAGCTCATCGACAGACTTAAAGAAATCTATATAGGCCCCGCATTCCCGGCAGCAGATAAAGAATATCAGGGAGCGGAGAATCCGGAGAATCAGAAATCAGAGCCGCGTTCTTTGACTTCAAAAGGAACACAGACCCTAGCCGAGACAAGATCTGAATGAAAACATTGTGTGCTCTAAAACATAGCAGAATTCAATGACTCAACTGCCCAGACAGTGTGCTAAAGCATAATTTATACCTAAAGTCTATGTGTGTGCGTGCGTGCGTGTGTGCGTGCGTGTGTGTTGGTGTGTGTGTGTGTGTGTCTGTGTGTGCGTGTGTGCGTGCGTGTGCGTGTGCGTGTGCGTGTGCGCGTGCGTGCGTGCGTGCGTGCGTGTGTGTGTGTGTGTGTGTGTGTGTGTGTGTGTGTGTTTGTGTGTGTGTGTGTGTGCACGCGCGCTACACGGCAAGAGTTTCAAACATCAATCTTTACACGGCCAAAAGAAAAGGGCAATAGCCTGATTATTCAAAAGACGCTGCCAAAGACAGCCCATTTTCACACAGCCCTAATCACATCCGCGCTTCCACTGACGCGCATCCACGGTGCGTGTTAGAAAAGATGTATCAAAATTCAAAACAGCGCATTCATGAAACATTTATGAGTCCCCGCGTGGGGATCGAATTCCGTGTGCTGTGGAACATTTTTCATGCCAACCTCAAAAAGACTAAAGTGGATGCTACCACGAAATGAGATTCTAAATGTGTACAACCTCTCCTCTGGGCGCAAATGCTTGCTTTCGCACGGTTGCTCTTCCGTGTGTACAAAAGCAATATTTCAGGCACCTGCGCCGAGCCTGGCGCTTTTCCCATCCGAAATTCAAGAGCCTCGATCTGAAGCCTCTTTTTTTTGTATATTCTTTTCTTCGCAAGATGCCAAGCATCTAATAGCTTGCTTAACCGCATATACGAAGATATACGCGCCATATACGGAGTCGCCGGACCATTACTTCGCTACTTCTCGCTTGTCCAACTCATCTGCATTGACAAAATAATACGATTGAGCGAATAACTGCCCCGACCTAAGCTTGGCTGAAGGGGAAGTCTTGCATTGGCTGAGCGTAAATTTTAGGCACTCAACAAAGCTAAATTGGGCTTCAGGCGTAAAAACTTAGAATAGGCTTTCGTAGGAATGCTGGTCGACAATTCACTTGTAGAAGTTTGCTTCTAACGCCCTTATCTTTTTAACAAGGGAGCACCAAGTTATACAGAAGAATAAACAACAAAGGCATTGAAGTTCACCTTGAATGCGCTGGGTCAACTACCCCCTTTGAGTAATCGTAATGGGTGGACAGAGAGAGAAATTAATGAAGAGAGGCAGCGAAAGCACGCACCAAGCTAGTGCATCGGCATTCGCTACGCAATCAACATTTATATACCTAGGCAACGAAGCCACACACATATGTTTGTAGATGATGATGATGAAAAAACTTTATTTATCCCTCTTTAAAGGGAAGGGGGCAATGGAATAGAGGGTGGGGGAGGAACTACTTGAAGTAGGCCTCCTTTATCCTCTCAGCCCACTCCAGGATGGCCTCCTGAAGATCGGGCCTGGAGCTGCGCAAGGCAGCCTCCCACTGCTCCTCACTAGATATTAACTGCTTGAGGAAAGGGGGAAGGGGGTGCTTAGGGCACCCCCACATGATGTGGTTTAAGTCTGCTTTGGGAGAGACACAGAATTTACAAGAGGGAGAAAGGTAAATGGCGGGATAAATGCGGTGGAGGAGGTAAGGGGACGGAAAGGTGCGAGTCTGCAGCTGTCGCCACAGAACTTCACACCTACGCGGGGATTTGCCCATGAGTGGCGGAAAGGTTAAGCGGTCTAATCGGTAGTGGGTGCAGATGTCGTGGTAAGTAATAAGTCGATCCCGCGCTGTAAACGGTGCCTCCTCCGTGGCGAGGTCCGACACATCTGATGCCTGAGCCCGGACAGTAAATCCTCGGGCACTGGCATGAGCCGCCTCGTTTTCGGCAAGGCCCGCATGCGCGGGAGTCCAGATTAATGCCACAGTTTGGTGTAAAGGATGGGCCAAGAGGAGAGAAAGGGCTGGCTTAGAGACCCTACCCGCTCCGAAGTTATGTATGGCTGCTTTGGAGTCGCTAACGATAACTGATGAATTTGGAATTGTGAGGGCCAGGGCTATGGCCGCTTCCTCCGCCTCCTCCGAGGAAGAGCCAGGAATGGAAGCGGCCGCAGCGACCTGGCCGTGAGAGTTTATGACTGATATTGCGTAATGATTTCTGTTCCCATATTCGGCGGCATCGACATAGAGCACGTCTTTAGAGGTGGCGAATTGTTTTTGGAGAGCCTTTGCTCGTTGCCTCCTGCGCTGTTTGTGATGCTCAGGGTGCATGTTTTTAGGAAGTGGGGGGATGCAGAGGTTCTCGTGTATGTGATGTGGAATGGTGTATTTAGTCTTGATGATGGGTGCCGGAGTGATAGAAAGGGTTTGTAGAATGTGTCGACCTGTTGCGGTGTTAGAAAGTCTGCTATATTGGGATGTGAGGTGGGCTTCTGTGAGTTCAGTAAGTGTGTTGAAAGTTCCAGTAAGCATTAGCTTATCAGTGGAGGTACGTATGGGGACTCCCAGAGCGAATTTATATATTTTGCGTAAAAGAGTGTCGATCTTATCTGATTCTGATTTAAGGAAATGTAGATATGGTGTTGCGAATGTAATCTTACTGATAACGAAGGCCTGAATCAAGCGGAGAAGTTCCGCCTCCTTTAGTCCGCCATGTTTATTGGAGACTCGCCCTAGAAGGCGCAGGGTGTGATCGGCTGTAGTGTGGAGTGTATGTAGGGTATATGTGTTGAGCCGGTTGCTTTGAATGTGTAAGTTTGTAGAGTAGAGTTTGTAGAGTATCTTTCCGAAAGGTATTGAAACATTTCGTGTGCTACTAGCTGTACACTCACGTTGCAATGAACAAGGCACTCGTCTAGCTTCACAAAAGCTTTCCCAGTACTAGCAAGAACTGCTTATCTGCGAAGAATTTTCGTGAACCGTAATATTCTCCCACAAGAACATGGGCGCCATAGCGACCTGAGAAAGACCATCACGCGATCATTCTGCACAGGTGTGTTTATGGTGTCCGAGCAACGCGCGGTATTGCACGTACCTACATAATACAGAAACGAGACGCGTACACGAAAGGAACACGTCACAGCAAGAACCTGTCTTGAATTTACGCGCGTACTTTGTTTGCGAGACGTAGCCTGATACAATAGCAGATCTCGTTCGCTGCTCGGCGTTGCAGCTGCTATCTCCAGCTCGCTGCAGGGCATCGGTCACTACCTGTCATTCTTTTACATACATTATTGTTTCTTCAAATGATATACGATAGAATACGTTCTGTATTTTCCCGCCTTCATCAAAGAAACGTAATATTGACTGTCTTTATCGCATTCCGTTTCTGTTTGTAACAACTATAAGGGTACCTAAGTTCGTGCATGCTAAAACAATGAGAGAGCTACGACAGAAGGAAAAACGAAAGGTTGAAGCACCTTAGCAACGAAACTGTTGAGGAGAATTCCACAGCAGTTTTCATGCTGCGACGATGAATGCCAGCGGTCGGCATTACAGAAAGCCTGCAACACACATTACATAGCGCGTTACGGAAGAGGACACGAGAAAAACAAATGGTACAGACATGGCGCTAACTCGCAACAATTTTAAGGAGCAAACTCATAATAATTTTAAATGCGCAAACATTTATATGCCTACGCAACGAAGAAATCCGCCCATCTGTCCGTCGGCCTCTCTACTAAGACCAATCGCTATAAATAAATGAACGTAAAAAATAAATTCGAATTCGGCTATCACTTCGACGCGTACGGAACGTCGAAAGCACAGCGCATACGAAGCTACCGGCACTACACGCACTCTGCAAACATCGCAGATCGCTTTTAAGATGAGGCCCGCGCAAGCGCGCACTTTGGCCACGTCGTCGATAGCTTTCAAGACACACGGGTGCCGGCAACGCATCCCTACGGCATCCGTCAAAGGCGGCTGCTATGGTGTCCGTGATTCGCGTGACCAACGCCGTAGTAGACGCCGCGGTTGTCTCCGCTCTGTACGGAGCGGTGAGCGAGGAGGACATAGAAGCAGCCACTTAAGAAGAACGCCCCTCCTCCCTCGCCTGACTCCCCTACTTCGCGCGCCACAGGAGAGGCCAGCCTAAAACCCCTCAATAAAAAACGAAAGTAGCACCATCCTTTGAAGATTGCCACTGTCCTTCTCCCCTGCGCGTTCCCTCGACGCTCAGCCCTTCCATTGGCCGAATGCCGTCATGCGCTTCTTTTCTTGCTTGTTTTTGGTTCCGTAGGCATAGCGGTACCACGGCCGCTGGATGAAAAAAAAAGGTGCGGCCTGCCACGTCAGGCGTGCTGCAATGGGAGCGAATGTCTCAGCCGTATAGTTGCATTCTCGGCCACGCAGACGCCACGTTTCGCGCCTCCTCTGTGCTTTTGTAGCGTAATTTCGTGTTCGCGATGCCGTGTTGCTGTGCCTTCGGATGCACCACGCGTGAAACTAACGGCAAGCGACTCTTCCGGATTCCACCTGCGAAGCGAGACGAGGCGCGGAGGAAGGTCTGGCTTCAAAGAATCAGCCGCGTTGATTTCAATCCAACGCAATGATCCCGGCTCTGTGAGGTAAGTGAGTTATTCTTCGCTCATCACTAATCGCATATGCTGCCATTTGCTGTGTGCGGCTTCGTTAGTTTCTCGCTCTCCTAAGTGCCTCATGTTCGCGCTGCCTTTATTTGCAACTTTCGTGGCTGACTTAAATCAAGTCATCGTAAAACGCACGTGCTTTTTGTCGACTGAGTCAAACATTCCAGGCCGTTGTCTTTGTTTGGCCTCAATGTATGCGAACAGCACCTTTTTGAGTGTATTGTCGTACGTTACGAAGCGGTGACGGTGTGGCAACCGTACCTTGAAAGCGATCTGCGATGCCAACAAAGAGTGCCGACTGCTGATATAGCTTCGGACTCTGTGTTCTCGACGCTTACTTAGCACCCGTATCTCGAAAAGCGATCTGCGAAAGTGGCCAAGTGCGGCGTTGCAGAGATGCTGCTGAAACGCTGTGTTCTCGCCTCTTCGTTGGCGCTGAAACGAGAGGGGCAGCACGAATAAGTAAAGCCAACCGAACCAACCAAGCGCAACGACATTCAGACAATTGATGTTTCGGCAGCCAGTCACGATACAACGTAGAAAAAAAATGGCTGTGGCTTAGCTAAGGTTAAGCCCAGGATGCGAAGCATAATAGTCTTTATTTTTAGTTGTTGAACCACTGTTTAGCCCGGTGAACTGCTGTTGCTTGGCTATATTTGGTTCGGCTAGACGAAGAAACAACTCATGCAGGCGAGCGCACGAGCTGAGACCTGCAGGCTATGTAGCTACGCGGCCGCAAGCGAGCGCACGAGTTGAGCCTCCGCTTTTGCAGCTGTTATGACGTCGTATGGTAGCTACGCGGCCGCGCGCGACGCAGCAAGGAAGAGCGTGGTTGTGCGGCTAGTATGCTTCGCATAAAAATTACGATCAAAATACGCCATCAAAAGCGCGACCGACACGCCGCGACAGCATTTTATTCGGAGAGCGTATACCGACACGCCAACGCCAGCGCAGGCGGAGGAGGGGAGATGGCGCTACCTTTATTTTGTTGAGGGGCATTAACCCAGCCTACTTTGGAGCGCCGATGCGGCTGTGTGACCAGAGTGTCGGCATGTGTCGGTAAGAACGCGCAGCCGGACGATGGCGCCCGTTACGCGCTATCAAGGAGCCAGCAACGCAGCCAGCATACCAGGCCGTTGAAACGCGTGACCAGACGCCGACGTCGGCAGAGCCAGCACATAAAAGCTCGCTTAATGTGAAGTATTTTGAAAGTTCGTGTGCGGCGACGAAATGGCACCAAATATAGCACGGCGTTCGTAAAACAGGTTGATTTCAGGCAGTGGCCGAACAGACCCCTACATAACTCACGAAAGGTGTCAGAACTTCCTTATACAACAAAGAAGATATATATATATATATATATATATATATATATATATATATATATATATATATATATATATATATATATATATATATATATATATATATATATATATATATATATATATATATATATATGGCAGCTGATGGTGGTATGCTCCGGATCAAACAGTAACATTCCCGCCCAGCAGCTGCGTCTACAGACTACAGCCCACACGAAGGCCGGAGAGGAACGGACAGTAAGTACACTACGAGCTACAGATGCTGACAGTTTTCCTGTTTCCGTCCGTGAACAATTGAGGTGAGACGCCTGAAAGCTGCCAAGACGCTCTTTCTACTGCGCAGAAGCAGTTGCTTCGCTTGCTGTGTCGCCGCCAACATGTCGCCGGTGCGTATTCCTTGAACACATACCGTCCGAGGAAATTCAGCGCAACGCTAAACCTTGCTATCGCTTTCAATGCTTCTGTCTTCGGATGAAGCTGATTTTGCGAACATCGCCGGGTTTGCGTGACAATAAAGCGCTGCGTGGCTGTTCAGTCGCTGTATAAGCGAACCAATCATAGCCGAAAAGGCGCTTCACCACCGCTGGGTTCCTTGCATCACCGCCAGATGGCTCTGGTCTCCGCGCATCCGCGGCAGTGGCGGTGTCAGCCATGCGAGGGAAAGAAAAAAATAAAGAACCAGGAAGCTCGCCTTCGCGCATCCGTGGAACGTTCTACAGTCATCACCACCTACAGACGCCACAGCCTTCCAACGGCCACAGAGACCTGCTATTCCATGTGCGTCTCTAGCTCCCTGCGCTGCGAAGCCTGTTGGAGTTTGTAGATTCAACTCGGATCGTCACCTTGTGAGCGCCCACTACAACGCTGGCCCTTTGCTGACGACGACCACCTGTCCTCTTCTGTACATGGTGGAGTCTACTAAACCAACACCCTCTCTATTTTTACGATGCTCCTCATCCTCTCTCCCCCTTTATCCACTTTTGCTTCCCTTTACCTCTCCCCTGATGGCACTTCACCATGCTCCCTCAAAGGTTGCAAAATTAAGCGTCATTTAATTCTATAGATCACTATCATATCATCACCGCGGCTGCATGGTTGTGAGGAAGTAAACGCTTCTTGCGGGTAGCATAGATTCGAGTTGCGCTAAGTACGCATACGCATGCTGCCTCTGAAACCATGATGCGTTCAAGGCGTCCATCGTACTCGCTAGTAGTCAGCAACTTCGCTGAACAGACAGCTCGGTATTATTTGTGTGCCTGCATGCGTGCGTGCGTGCGTGTTTCGACTATTCATGCACTCAGGCAAATCTTCGCTATATATAGATTGAAAATCGTTGGATCTGCTGCATTTTTTTCATGGAAAAGCATCGTATGGCCAATTGAGCGAAAAAGCCGGCGTTGGTGGCAACGAAACGGCACCTAAATTATCATTGGTTGAAACGCCACGTCACGTGCACATCTCGATAGAGCAGAGCGGGCGAAAGGGAACACCTGCGCATCAGGTCTTGCGTGAGGGTAGAGTGCGTTACCGCGACGCCACATCACACTCGCTCTCGCTCTAGGAAGCCTCTGTTATTTGCGCATTCCACGTCCGCGCAAGCTGTCGCCTTTGTTCTAACTTGGCCTCGGCAATCGCTATAAATGAGTTAATGTATAAAAGCAGTATACATTCGAAAGGAAAAACGTTGGCGGTAGCGAGTTTCGAACATACGAGCCTTATCTCAGAAGTCGGGTGCCTTATTCACTGGGCTAAGTCATAGCAGTTCTGTGCACTCTCCTTTATGACATGCTACTTGGACCAACATTTCTATTGCCACGGCCGGCATGACGAAAGCGGGGAGGTCAAAATCACCGCGGCTTACTCGGGAGCTTCCCCGTTAGATTCTATGAGAGTCGGGCAAATGAGCATGACGTCACGGATCGAAATGCATCGGTCTCCTGCTATCTCGGGTGCGTTGACCAAGTGTCTCCACGCGCTTGCTTGCCCGCGAGGAGTTGATAAATCCAAGGACCGCTCAGCGGCGTTCAGTTGGACATTAATGGCACTCACAACTTCTGAGAAGTGCTTAGGTGTTCTCGATTTTTTTTTTATTTCCTTACCATTGACGAAACATTTTGATAAACTTCGCTAAGTGTCACTCTCCACATCGAGATTCTTCCGGTCACTCTGACACTGACGGCAACAACACAATACATCCAGCGAGACTCCGGGATAGTTTGTGATAAATCCTAACAGTAAAGCCATTTTGAAATCTTAGCTATAACCTGAACTTCAGGTAAAAAAAGGAGAGAAAGGGTGAAGAATACTACAGACTCACTAGATTAGTTGCACCATTAGAATATATTGTGCACGCAATAATGGCCTGTCGCCAGAAATACGATGACCAATACTTCAAGAGTTTGCTTCAAGTATTCTCAAAACCATTTTTTTAATGAAGTGGTCCAGACAACTTCGCGCACAGGCTGCGAGAAAATTTCCTTCACCAAGCCTTGAATCAGCCTTACACTTTCATTGCTGTCAATACAAGCCCATATACAGGGTGTTTCAGCGAACACTTTCATAAATGTTTAAAAATTGCCTGTGGCATACAGCACAATTCTATTTTATGAGTTGGTCTGCTTGTAGAGGTGGACATTACTTGCACAAAAAACTAAAATGCATAATCGACTAAATAACAGAAATTCACTAATTAAGTTTTAACTAGTTACGTTACGGCACATATTGCAACTTGCAAATTCTAGCCGAGGAATTCACCAGGCGGATCCACTTGGAACTAATTCTCAGGATTACATCAGTGCCTGTTTCGAGATATTAATTCCCGGACACTTTGCGGAGAAATGCATTGGCGTTCCCGTTACTTTTGTGTTTCAATACACACAACAACGTTTTGTTAAGAAAGTAAGTGGAACGACAGTGCATTCTTACCGCAAGTCTGACAGGGCCCATCTCCTAAATGGTGTCATCCACACAATTATTTTCAAGTGGATCCGGCTTGCCAACTCACCGGCTAGATTTTGTAAATTGCAATATGTGCCATAAGGTATCTAGCTGAAACCTTAATTAGTGGATTTTCTTTAATTTATTTGATCATGCATTTCAATTTATTGTGCTAGTAATGTCCGCCTTTTTTAGTAGACCAGCTCATGGACTAAAATTGCGGTATCTGTCACAGGCAATTAAAAAAATCGATGAGTTTTCGTTGAGACATCCTAGATAGCATGACTATATTTGTTACGCGTAACATTGTAGGCAGAGTGCATTACCTGCACGCGTTTTGCTGACATAATTTCATTTGGCTGTCGTGCTTGAAGCGGATACAAGTGGCTTTCACGGGAGCACAGGGAATAGGTCGCCAAATACACGAACAAGCGCTAAATGCTGAATTGGCGGGATCGAGTCATTAAACTACTAACAAAACATAAACTAAGCTGTATTCAAAGGAAACTAATTAGGTCGCTGTCCGCAACCAACTTTCGAAGGGATTTAACGTGTAATATTGCTTTTTGGCCATCAAGACTTGCTATTGGTCACCTGTTTCTAGCCTCGGCTGTCGTAGTCATCTCCCGATACGATGATAACCCTGGCGCGAATAGCACCGTCACCGGGGGAAGATTTTATTTGCTCGCTGCCCTATAGCGACTCATCTCAGCCAGCTTGGCACTTTTTTTTTTTTGTCGAGGGGTGCCGCCTTACAGTGCAGCCAAAAAAAGGAAAAAAAAGCTAGGAAACCATATAAATATTAATGCAACCAGGAAGTCCCGTAAGCCTCTGTAATTAATCATCTTGAATCCAACTGCTGAACCATATTGACTCTACTTGCTGAAGTCAGCATGCCTGTCACTGAGGAGGCCAGACAGTCTCATAAAAGGCTCCCGAATATTTCGAGTGCCTTCGCCAATCCTCAACTGATGGTACACATCGGTGTCTTGCACGGGGTCGTATGGGGCAGGTGCATTCGTCTTTGACGAAGTCGTTCCACTTCAAGGCGACAGCAGGGGTGAGCACTATCTCAGCCGATATCTTCCTCAGGGAAGCATCCTCCAACCTTGTGAAGTTGTGGGGGAGATAGTGCACCCACGGGGACGTAAAAGCACGACCAACGCGCTTGAGGGATCCTTTTGTGGGCTAAGAAAGTTAAATTTTTCGGACACAAGAGATTTATATTAATGACCTGACTGATTATGTTACTTCTAACATAAGGCTCTTTGCAGACGACTGGGTTCTGTACCGCGTAATTTCTAATGAGTCTGACTTCTTGGTTCTTCAATCCGACCTAAATAAAATTTCTTCTTGGTGTGATACATGGCTTATGAAACTAAACATTAACAAATGTAAAGCAATGAGAGTATCTCGAAAGATTAGCCAGTCCACTTCTCAGGGCTATGATCTTAATGGTTGCCCTCTTCAGTTCGTAGACATCTACAAGTATCTCGGCGTCCATATCAGTAATAACCTGTCATGGCAGAAACATATCCACCATGTTATCAACAAATCTAACAGTTCCCTTGGTTTTCCTCGGCGGAATTTCTGCCTCGCTCCCGTTCCATTGAAACTGCTACTATATAAAACACTCGTGCGTTCTAAACTCGAGTACGCCTCACCGATATGGGACCAGTACACTAGCTCGTTAACACAGTCCTTAGAATCGGTTCACAACCACTCAGTTAGGTTTATCTTTTCTAACTAATATCGTTTAGTCAGCGTTTCTCGCACGAAGCAAAAACTCGACCTACCTCTCCTTTCCACTAGACGTCGAATTTCCCGTTTATGCCTGCTTCATAATATGTACTTCACTAACAATGACCTAAAAATGACACTTTTTTCGCCTCCGAGCCCTTTGTCATTTCGTATTGATCATCGAATGAAGGTTGGGGTGTCTCAGTGTAAAAGCAATGTACACGTCGAAGCCTTCATCCCGAAAACAAGTCAAGACAGGAATCGCCTTCCCGCCTCCATCGTCACTATCACAGATCACGATGTGTTCAAGTCAGCTATCTGCGACCATGTGCTGCCTCATTAACCACTTTTTTTCTATTGCCACTCCTCTCTGTAATACCTGTACGGCCTTGAGTGTAAATAAATTAAATGAAATGAAATGTCAGTAGATACGTGTACTATTTGTCACGTGCTTTGCTATCTGCCATGCCATTAAAGGGTCAGAGCTGTACCCTTGTACCCAGTGTACATGAACACTGTAAGTTTAGTTATTGTGAAGCTTACGTTTCTTCTGACAAAGCAATGTAGCTTTGCTGACTCGCTTCAGCCGTTTCGGGACACTCAAGAAATCTGTGTATATGTGGGCGTGGGTGATGTCTGATAATAAGGAGGTTGCCTTAGTGGCGTCGCGCATGGCCTGGAGTTCAAGTAGAGACAAAGACATCCATCGTATATTCCTCATTTACTTGCATTGACGAGTGTGTAGGGCTGATCCATGCCATGCGCCCACCGTCACGTGTAATAGCAACGTCTGTGTGCAAAACTTTCTGTCCAAGGGCACGCCAGTGCGCTGCGGAACTTGGGACTTGGGACTCTTCTCGCAGAGGAGTGATTCGTTACCTGTCATCCAAGTGTGCTTCTGAGAAGGGGGGGGGGGCGGTGGAGATTCAATTACTTGAAGTACCATCAGTGATGTTTTATTTAATTAGTCGCACCAGCCAGCAGCAACTGAAACATGCTGCCTCTTTTGTTCGCGCGTTGGTTGGCTTTGGGTGCCAATCGCGCTGTGGTTTTGGGCGTGTTTTGGCCATCTGGGCGTGTTTTGGCCATCTGGGCGTGTTCTTAAAGAGTGAACAGGGGGGTAATGAAGGGGGTAGCGATTGCGCTCACCGTTTCTCCATAATGTGCCAAGCTACCTTGAAACATCTTGGCACATCATCCTTGCCATTCGCGCCTCGGATGGTCGTTCCGCCGGCTGAGAACTTCACGCACATTTTCTTGTTGGT
The DNA here is from genome assembly GCF_038994185.2 of Dermacentor albipictus. Classification (NCBI taxonomy): domain Eukaryota; kingdom Metazoa; phylum Arthropoda; class Arachnida; order Ixodida; family Ixodidae; genus Dermacentor; species Dermacentor albipictus. The sequence continues at coordinate 24,855,690 of NC_091823.1, forward strand.
TTTTTGAACACTATTTGGTGATCAGCTAGAAACTGCTACTTACGTGAGAAAGAATGCCATCTGTCCTCGTAGAAATTATCTCAATGCGTAACAAAGCAGTTTCGCAGCCGGCTCGGCGTATTCTCGTCAAATTAATGGGTTCCCCTGAGAGCACCGGCCAAACAACGCATTCTAGGTAGTGCTATTTAACTTCAAGCGGGTCTGATGTCTGAAAAATTTTAATGTGCTGTGAAAATGTTCTAGCCCTTTTTCTTTCTTACAATCTTTTGTCGTGACAGGTCGGATGGTGTACTCGTATTAGACTTCGCTACACACTCGACACTCGTCTCTGTCTCCACCAACAGCATGCCCCATTACTTTCATTTTAACCTTATAATGATCGGATAACTAGATGCTCAGGCTCACGCATTTTTATTTGCCAAGTAACCAGATTCTGCTCGATAAGCTCACTAAAAAATATATTCTCTCTTTCGTGTGCAAGCAGATTCCTCGTGTGATAAGTAATAAAGACTAAGCACATACCAGATAGCATCTCACTGAGCGGGCAGTAACATGGCATCAACATATTGTAAGGGACATAAATGCGTTATGAAGTGTTGTGTGAGTGAATCCACCAGAAGAGACCTGGGATCTCCCTGTAGTTTAGAAGAACTTGTTGTTTTGGGAGTTGGTGCATACTAGCGAACATTGTTTAACTGCGCGAACAAACGGACCACAGACAGCACGTCCTTGTTCCATGCTTTCTCTGTGGTCCGTTTGTTTGCGCAGTTAAACAATGTTCGCTGATCTCCCTGCACATTGTCATTTCATTTCAGTCACTCTCAAAAGCTGTGTCTGTCTATATTTTTCTAAGAAAATCACCTATTCAACTGATTCGCATGTCTGTTTTTCTTTTTTCTTGGAGATGTGGCGCCTTCGGTTTAATGCGACGGTCAACAACATTGACTTCCTTTCGCCTAGAATGAGGGGAGGGATGTCAGCCAATCATGACTACAACGTCTGCACTTGAAAAGCAATAATAATGTATTTTCACATGACCGTCATCAACAATGAAATCCTTCTTCGTCGTCCGCTCTCAGCCAGGGAAGCTGCTTCGAATTTGGCAGTATAAACAGCATTTCTGCGACTGAACGTTAACTCTGTCCCCCGTCGCTTAACCCAGCATAACTAAGAGGTTCGATATCCTGCACAGCCTCTCTCCTTTCTTTCAGCCGTCTTTCTCTCTCTGCGCCCACACGGAGCGCAAACACAATCAGCGGACATGTCGAGAGAAACCGCGAAGAGCATATTCAACATTTGTACGCGAAAACTGAATTACGCTACATGAATAAGGACTCCGGCATAAAACGCTGAGCTAAAATTTACATATGTGATAGCATCGGGCCATTGGACTTCTATACAAATACTTAGCACGCCTACAAAAAGAAAAATAACGCGCACAACGACCTCTTAAACGGAACATTGTCGACATTCCTGAAAATATATCGAGACGCTAAGTAGCTTGCTCTCGCACAAAGGATTTGGTTCGTCAGGACGCCACTCTGCCAGATTTGATCACCAAACGCCAGTTTTTCTACGAAGGTGTACAAAAACGAAACGAACTTTCGATATTTCTTTTGTGCACTTTCTTTTATTTCTTTTTCTTCTCTCTCTCTCCTTCTTTTCTATTATTTTTTGTTTGTCGTTGGTCCTGTGGAATTGTTTTGAAAAATAGAAGTTTGTTACGATGGGACGCGCCGTCTAAAGCATCCTGTGATATTTACATTCTGCAAGTCATTTCTCTTTTGTGCATAAATACATGCATCTATATTGCGCTATTCTGAATGATGACGTAGACGCAGCAGCCTGCGTGTGTTTCGTGCGCCCATAAGCCGCACGCTTTGTTGAAGCACTCCAAGCTTATTCTGCATTGCTTGCGTATTTACGATTAAATGTCTTGACTCGTTCGGGTGGAGTAAAAGTTGCACTGCTGTATATCTCGCGTGCTCCATACGCCATCGCTACAAACCCACCCGTCTTTAGTCAGCACTCTGGACACGACCGCTCGAAGTAGTCTGACGCAATCACTACGCTCTGTACACTCTATGCAGCAGTAATCGAGGCCTAAGCTGCTTTAATTAGCCACTGCAGCCGTAGGCATAATATACTCAGACGTCGTAAGAGATGCTGAATCTTACTGTGTAACTCCCCAGGAAGCAAGTCAGTATAACAGGATGACAATATTACTACGTTTATGATCACTCCATTAAAACTACGGGGCTTCTTCCAAGTAGCAGGAAGTATACCCTATATTTTAGAAATATGAATACCTTACAGTAAGCCAACACACACACTGCTTTATAAGACCATGTATTTCTGTACTACTTAGACAGCACATTTAGCCGTAAGGTAAAGCGGCTGCAATTGTAAAAATTGTCATAGTTGTTCAACCTCTTACGATCTGAACTGCTCGCTTGAAGAAAAATACCAACAGCCGCCCCGGAAAGGCGTAGGTTCTGGGTTAGAATCCCGGACCAGAACTAATATTGATTCAATTCTGAAGCCTTTTTTTTCTGTATTTGGGTTTTCTTTATAGCTTCGTGAAACAGTTGGGTGGATGACAATTTTTCTCTTTCATAAGCTTTGCTCAACAATGCGCATTTCCGCATAACCTATTTGCCAAACTGCGGTTTCAAAACGAAACGTGCGGACGAGCTGATAAGTTCTTGCCAGAGAACTAAGCATGGTGTTTAGGCGCACTTTTCACTCCTCCCAGACCTCGCGTTCAGATTTATAATCTCACTGTCGGTATGTCCTGCAGTCGCGGATATTTGTTTGTTTGATAGATATTTGTTTCATCTACCATACTGCAGTGGGCAAAATAGGCGTATTTCCACAGTGCAACGCCACCGTCGCAGTTGCAGAACATCGTGAAATGAAACTTAGTATGTATTTGTTACCAAAACTGACTGATCTTTTTTGTTTCCCCGTTCTCTCACCTAAACTTACCCATCTGAATTCCACCTATAACTCAACACACTGTTGTCGAAGGTATATACGCCGTCTCATAACTGGAAATCAGGTCACGGTGTGAATTCCGAGTTGTCTGTTGAGGCAGGAGCAATTGTGGTGAGTCGTGAGAACTCGCATATGGCCAGACGTACCATGAGCACTGAACGTATGACGGCTTGCTCGGGCCCAAGCCTTAAAAACTAATGCAAAAAGCTCATTCAGTAAACATAGCCATTGTGTTTGCCATGTATGCAGTTCTGTACCACTCGCCGATGCACCCCACATCCTGACGGATACGCACTGTGATCTGCTTTGGGCTGTCATTATGCGATTTAGGCATCAGGATCAGGCCGACGCAATATCACAAAAAATTACCGTTGTTTTTGCCTCCGAGAGATTAAGTTTTATTCTCATCTTCAATTTCTGTTTGCATTTCAACCAAGCCGCTTACAGAAGCGAAAAATAAATAAGGCTGCTGAGGAACAAGGGTATACACGATGGGCAGTGCCACGTTGTAAAAAAAAAGCGTTAAAGACGAATGTGAAGAATTTATTACACTGTTTAAGAGGCATGAGAGGTCGACCTGAGTCTCACAGTCTGCTACTCCACGTAGGGTTGGGGAAACTGAGAACGCGAAAGAATGACAAGGTGATGAATAGGACAGCAAGAATTATGCGCATGTACGGCTACCAAGTAATGCAGTGGTTTTCTTCCAGTCCAGAGACAGCAAAAGAAGGATATATAGGAGAAGTAGAATGCTAACCACGACTGTAAAATAGCTTATCCATCGCAGAATAAATTCCATCCCACAATCTTAGAATCACGAAAACTGCCACGTTTTCGAGGATTAATTTGACTTCTTTAGATGATATCGGAAACGTTGGGAACTGTAGTCGTCCATTCTTCCACTGCATTTGATTGTCAAATGTACATGAAAAAATGACATGAACAATTGAGAAAATAGAAACTTAGGCGCATAATCGTTCATTTGACATTTTGAATCCGTAACGAAAATTTAGAGACCCAGAAGGTTGCGTTAACATGGCCTTAACGAACGGAAACGAGCACAAGTCGGCAAATCTCGCACTATCTAAGCGAAGAGCGTTGAATTGTGACAGCCTCAAAATTGGCTATTTAGATTGTTCAGCAATGTCGCACGAACGCGCTAGGCGGCAGTAATAGGATTTGTACCCGACGCACTATGATAATCAACGTTGATATTTTTTTCAATATTCCGCATACGTTGATGGGATAAGCACTCACCAATGTGTAGATGCCGCATGCCACGCTGCCACTGCGCAGCGTTTTCCAACAGCAGCACGACTTGAGGATTGCCATTGTCCGGCCAAGCGCCTGTCTACCGGGCCGCGCCGGGCGACGTACAATGTGGAACTGCCGAACGGAGTTCAAATCTGCTTCGATGACAGCCGCAGGAACCAAGTCAGCCTTCGGGGCCCCAGGCAGCGCTCAACCACCGGAGGCGCAAGAACGACATGTCTCTCTCGTTTTAAGCGAATGTCAGCGGACAGCGGGAGACGCGCGACGATCGAGCGAGGCGAGACGGCGACCGACTCTGCGAGTGACCGGCCAGAGCGTATCGAGTAAACTCGTCTGAGCTCAAAACTCCGAATGCACGTGTGCCCCTCTCCGGAGCCGCCACCAGTCCGCCGGAAAAGTAATGGGAGGGGAGGAGTAAAGGGATGCTCCCTCTGCCTTTTCCCGTCCCTTTCCCCCTCATTTGCGCATGCGCAGTGCGTCCTGTTCCAGTGGTGGCGCCACGAAGTGGAGCGAGCGAAAAATATGCCGCCGGTAAGGAATGAGGGAAGCGCATCGCCCCGCTCCCCATCGCGCTTCGCTTCCCTTGTTGCGCTTTCGTAATCCCGCTTGTTTTTCGCTTTCTTCCTTTGTCTTCTCCTTTATACCTGGCGGCTTTGCCTCAAATGTGCTTTAATGCGCATCGTTTTTTTTTAAAAGACAAGGTGCCGCTACTTTTCCCCTCATGCCTTTTCTTTTTTTACGGGCATGTTCCATTGTGGATCAGCATTTACGGCTTTCTGTTGCTCAGCGCGAGTTCGTGGTTCTCGGCTACCATTCGCAGCGGCAAAATTCCCCCAGAGGCTAAGCGAACAAAGCCACCGTCCGCCTATATTTCGCCGTCGGCTACCAAACCGCTAATCGACAAGTTTTAATTGCCAAGTTTAAGGTTGTGTGAACTGCCACCGTGATCCGCGACATGGCAGCGCTCTGGATAGGCAGAGGAATATGAGGAACGCGCATTCAGAGGCGCGAGTCGTGGCTGGACGCTGCAATTTTTGTAGATTTATGCTACTTATCCGGTCACATTATATTCATTTCACTGAAAATGTTTCGCCACATTCTTTCGCATTCTTCTCCTTATTCTCTCCTTGATCTTTATTTATTCCTTAATTTTTCATTCAGTTAGTCTGACTGCTCAATCGCGAATATACGAGTTTTCCGGAATTTTATTTTTTTAACATTGGCGTTGCTCTTCAAATAGGGATTCTCTTAAGCAACCTGCTGCTGCCTGATTATTGGCCTACCGCTTTTGTGGCTACGCACCAGGAATGAAGATAATCATCACAATCATCATCGTCATCATGGTTAGGACTGAGGCCTGCTGTCTAGGTATTAGGAGCCGCGCCGTTCCCCACGCTGGCGCCCGACCATAGGGCCTCGGCTGCATTCCGGGGAGGGCCGTAGTCGCGGAGGAGCCCGTGGTACCCGTTCCACTGCATTTAGCGATTTCTGCCTAGGCCTGTAGGATGACCTCCGCCGTGCAAACTGCACCTCTAGCTGGCAAAGATGAACGCTCCTCTTCGGCTTGCTCCTCTTCCGGCGTCGCCATCGGGCCTGGCATCGACGCCACCTACAGGGGCAGCTGCGTCCGTCGGCGGTGCAGTATGCAGACTTCTACACAACCAACTGGGGTTAGATGGAGCTCCTGGTGAGCTGTGTTGATTAATCCTGCGAGGTGAAGTTCCGGGAGCGCAAGAGATATAGTTGCCAGCGGTGGTGGTTACGTCGAGGTATCATTTTCGTTATGGGTGCTGGCCGACGGCCTACCTTGGCCGGATCCCCGCAGTGGTTGCTCAGTGGCTATGGTGTTTGGCTGCAGAGCACGAGGTCGCGGGATCGAATCTCGGCCACGGTGGCCGCATTTCGATGGGGTAGAGATGCGAAAACGCCCGTGTACTTAGATTTAGGTGCACGTTAAAGAATCCCAGGTGGTCGGAATTTCCGGAGTCCCCCACTACGGCGTGCCTCATAATCAGAAACTGGTTTTGGCATGTAAAACCCCATAATTTCTTTTTTTACCCTGGCCGGATCACTCGAAAGAGCTGTTGCTCTCGAGCTGACTTTTCCTCCCGTTACCTGCGCACCTGATGCGGCTGGCGCATCTCCTTGCGGTGGCATGGAAGTAAGCAGGCGCACCTTCCGGCTACCTGCTGCGTGCACTCTCCCAAACGAGGTCGCAAAGGCACAGTCTCTATTCTGTAAGAATCCTCGTAGTGGACTGTCTATTTCGGCCGCTGCTGATGTGATGCAGCTGTACGAGCGAGGAGAAAACGAGCGGCCCCAGCCAATCAGCAGCGGCCGAAATCGACAGGCCCCTAGGTGGACCGCTACAGAATACCACCCCAGGTCTTTGTACAGGGAGGGCTTAGAACATTTGAGTTCCTGGAAGACCTCGGTAACTCGATGGCTCCACCGCCTGCTTAGCCACATCTTCGCCGCGTGTACTCCCAGAGAAGCCAGCCAGGTGTAGGACTTTCAGGCTCCTGGAAGACCTTGGCGCCTCGGACACTTCCTGCTCCGCTATGTCCATGTTTGGTCCATTAATACGCAACGCTTAACCCACCAGGGATTGAACCATGACGTCTCTTCAAGTCATCGCCTTCATGAAGGAAGGGACAGTGCTATAACTGCCGCCGTAAGATAGTGAGTGTGAAAAGGAAGAGGCGCTATTCTCTGCAGCACTTTAGGGAGCACGACTCAGCGCCTTGGGGAAGTGGATGGTGACATAAAGAAGAAAGAATAGAAAGAATAGAACTGCGGAGTCACGCCGGCCCGCACAAGGCTAATGATGATGATGCGTTCCTGGCAGAACCTGCCAAGGCAATTTCATCTTCTACAGTTCAAACCAAATTGTTCAGAAGTATAGCTTTTCTGTGCTACAAATCGGCGGCTGTCGAGATATTGAGGCTGAAAGTATCCCTGCTGCTCCATTTCTGCCTTTCATCAAAATGTAAACACATAAAATCAAATAGAGGTTAACTAGATCAATAAAGTGGCAATAAAGATAGAGAGAAAGATAGAAACGGAGGTAAGACTGTAGCGAATTGGAGAAAGAAAGCCTGGTTTGCTACCCTGCACAAGGCGAATAAGAGAGAGCATTTAAATAGAGGAAGGAAAGGAGAAAGATGAGCACGTAAACAGAAATCGGCGCATACGTTCGTCAGACGACAAGCATTCATATCACTATGATAAGCACTACGGTATCACCATAGTAAGCATAGTAACTATAGTGCTGAGATCAATATTCTTACGCCACAACCATGAGTGGCGCCGGTCAGAAGATTTGATGTATAGAGCTATGAAGACAAGCATACCGAAGACATAGGCTGGGAGCCAGATCAACGTCTGCCTTCTGCTGACACAACTAAACAAATGCGGAATACACTTTACAGTCCATAACAGGTGGTGCGTGAGTCCTCCATGTACATCCATGTACCTGATCTGTCATCCATGTAGCATGAATGTCAGGTCCAAAATGTTGCTTCATTGTATAGCTTATTGTGAATCACTGCTGTGTTCACGCCCTGCGAGACCAACACCCACCCAGGAGACTTGTTTCTCCTTTAGTCTTGGCTCGTGAGGAGAACGATTCTATTACCTGCAATAACAAACTGCAACTTTCAATCAAGCAGAGTTCTGTTCAAGCTAAAACCGCAATAAGAAATTAAGGGCAATATCTCATGTGATAAGCGAGACTGTGCATTGTCTAAGTATCTCGTTATCAATCTCTCGAGTGGGATGGTCCACTATATGCGCCTCCTAGCGTCATTCCGTGGAGTCTCATTTATATATAAGAAAGCTGTGCGGTTAAGACAGAAGGCTTGTGGAAGCGCACTGCATAAACGAAGAGCAGAGGAACACCGTGACCCATTACTTATTTCATATGTGCCGCTTTCATCAACTATTATCGGCAAGCAGCATTTTACATTTGCCTGCTGCAGTGGCTCAGGCGTCGTGCTGCTGAGCTCGAGGTAGCGGGTTCGAGTCTCTCTCACAGCGCCCGCATTGCAATGCTAGTGAAATGTAAAAAAAATGCTCACGGATCGAACTTTTCGTGCACGTTAAGGAACTCCAGGGGGTCAGAAGTGTACCGAAAATAAGTTAACGTCATCTCGATCCAGGAAAGAGACCTATTATATATATCGTTGCAAATTACCTGCATCGGCATGCTATTTTGCCTGTATACGTACATTAACATCTCCAGGTGGTGACGCGTCATGTCACTGGGTTTCACAGAAACTATCCTGAGATAAACAACCAGCTATAAGTTGCAAAGAATTGAAACACGGGAGCAAAGGTGCTCCAGAAATCCCCCTTCTCTTCGCCCCTATTCACAGTTTTCTATACTTTTTTCCAGCTTCCTTGTAATGATTGTAATCATCGTAACGATAACTGAAAACGATCACTAGGTCTTTCTTTGCAGGACAAGTTGTTCACTTCCATTTTTGGGTCACATACTGCCCAGGTCGAGACGACGCCGAAATTAAATCGTGCGAAAATCGAAAACTGCGCGGCACTCAGCCGAGCACGTACGTACCAAGGACCGAAGGAAACCACTTCACACATTTACGGCTATTCGCCATGGCCATCTACTTTCTGCAAAGAGTGAAGGCGGCACTAGTTCTTGTAACGCAGAAAGAATAAAGAAATATCATATAGACGGCAGTCTATAGCTATGAGGCTCGTCCATTGACGCACCGAGAAACACAATCAGCTTCCCATTTCTGCGAAACGCTAAAGTGGCCCTCGTGCTTTGGCAGAAGGTACTGGTCGGACACAAAAGGTAACCTAGCCTAAATTACGATCCTAAAAGCATCGAGATAGATTCAGACGGTACTTATTCTCTTCTATAGAGCCGACTCTTCTCACACTTCCAGGGTACTGTCTGTGTTTCAGTTTTTAGAAAGAGTCGAGCTCCACAGTAGCGCAGGCGGACCTAGCTGTTGGCACGTGGCCGACAGAGTGAGATGCCTTTTTTTTTTTCAGAAACAACTAAAATCCTCCACGTGTCCTATTGTGGCTATTGAGGCTTCTTGTATAGGCTTACACATAGGAAAGCTTAAAATTTTGGAGGCTGTTGTGGTGTGATTCGGTGCCCGCTTCATTTTGATTTGACGGAGAGCTATGATGACGAACAAGACGTAGCATTGCTTTTTTTTTCATTCTTTTTCTACCGTTCGAGGACGCCTCGCCGCTGCGCGCTCTTCACTGTACATGTACGTGCGATATAGCTGGAATGAACCATTGGAATGTATTGAATGAGTTGGAAAAATTTTCTGTTTGTCATTTAGCATTTTTTTCTACTCATCACCTTTTTTTCGGAAAGATGGATAAAAGAACAAGTTCAGTATGTATACGTACATTGCAGGACATACGTAAGCCATATACGCTAGAACGCAAGAGGCCACTCTGCATGCACGCAGTTACTGCGGTGTCACCATTCTATCGACCATGCAGTGCTCCAACTATGGCGGAAAAGATACTGTAAAGGAGAGTTTTGATCGGACCTGGTACAAACAGTTCCCGCTATTTTCCGAGCACTTGTTACAGTACAAGTTGTTATTGAGGAGCATATAACAGTTCCTCCCACTCATCGCGCCATTCAGCGTCTTGCAGCGAAAACTACAAAGTGCACAGGTCACTTTTACCTCGCTCTTTCCTAAACATAATAGAGTTTCCAGACGTCCATCTAGCGTCATCGTATACATCCTTGCTTACGCAGATTATCATTTGGGTTCTCACATCTCATGTTATGCACACTCCTTCCACGCGTACTCAGCACGCGCAAACACCACCAACTACAACTGCAACGGCCAGTGCAGGTCCCCTTTGCCCCCGTTGCCGCTGGCGTACTAGCTCATCCTCATCGATCGTTGGTTCTGCTGTCGACAAACTGATGTTGATAAACATGGCACTGGCAAGGCGCAGATACTGCGTCTGATGGGAAAGCCCATGTATCAGCTGCATCGCGCTTGCGGGGCGCCATCTAGCATACCGCAGTTGCCGCCGAGAATTCGGTGCACACCTTCGAGCCGTTTTAAGAGGGTTTCACACAAATTGGCATGGTCGAGTGCAAACACTATGTATGATTTGTGATCAAAAGTAATTATGAACTCATTAATAATCAATAAATACATAGCTTGATAACTAGTCAAATTACACTATTGGAATTTGAGCAACATTAGAATAAAAATTCAAAGATGCCCGCGAAAAAATGAGACACACAAAAGGGCAAATGGGCATGAGTGTATGCGAGGGAATTTGACTACCACGTCAAATTCCAAAGACGGAGACGTTCCAGTTCGCGATCCTTGATGCAGTTTCTCCACTTGCAGCACTGCGGGCGCAGCAGTGTGCTCGCACCAGGGTGTCGAACCGAAATCATTTCGGGTTCACTTCGAAATCAGGTGTCTGCATACCTTTCGGTTAGGTTCAGGTTCTGCTCCGGAGAAAAAATACAACTGTTCGAACTGATTTGAATCGGGTCATACGAATTCGTAACGGTTCGGCATTAGGGAAAATTTAAAAAAATTAGAAATTAGCGTTTTTCAGCCTCACCGGCTAAATTATATTGCCGAAAGCCAGTTTATTTCTACCCTCACGTGACGCGGACTGATGTACCTCTTATGTCTTCGATATTACGCAATAAATTACACTGTGGCCAGACGCACGAGTGCAAGCATACAGTGATTTGTTTTCAAAGGCCACTGTGCCCAATGTATCTAAAATAAAGTTAATTTCAATAACATTGCACCCGTAAGCTGCCTTACACCTGCTTGTTCCTGGTGCGTTGAGGTCGGAGGACCAGTGCGAGCCTAATATATTAGGATTTGGCAATGACACAGGCATGTGCGACAACTACATGATACTCTTGCGGAGGGCGTTTAGTTCTGTACACTCGAAACCAAGTTCTAATGAAGCACTCATAAAAATTCAGTTATTTCACAGTGCTGAGCCTGAAACTTAAACACTGTCTTTTGTTTTTAACGTGAGTGTTGTATTACCGCGCCTATCACGTTATGGACTTTAGCGTCATTCTGTAGTTCGGTGTATTGTTGACGGAGGTGAATTATTTTATGACCATGCGGCACTGCATCCATAAAATAAGCTACTAAGCTTGTGTTTTCATAGTTCTTATTTCAGAAGGTTATATCTACCTACACCGATGACCTGGTACCTGTACCATGTACCTCTACCAAGTAGAGGGTACTTGCCCCACTGAACGGTCTATTTTAGTATTCTAAATAAAAATATGTATTTCTTGATCACGTACGTATATGAAACAATTCAAGCGAGAAGGATTGATGGCTCACGGGACACAAATTTAAACCGAAAGAATGTCAGGAATTACAGCGCTGCAGATTTCCCGTGAGCAGGTAGCAAACGTCACTCAACGGACCGCGTGTACAACACTAAAACAGAACACGAACAGCATTGTTCCTCTACCTTCGCTGCAGGAAGATGAGAGACGCGTAAAGCGCCCCCATATTTATCATATAGAAAGCGCCCTTGCACAAAAATTACCACTGTAATGAGTGTTAGAACTGAGTTTTGTCAAACCAGTCTGGAAAGGTTCCACGCAGAAATTCCTGTTCGGGATCGGTGCAAAAATTGTACAAAATTAACAGTTCGGTTCGGTTACGGTTTTATTCGACACCCTGGCTTGCATAACAGCCTAGCTATAGCCAGTCTGCAGAGACCTGAAAACGCACTGTCGAATGGAATGACGACAGTGATTTATCTGGACGTGAGATGGCGGGAGCTCGCTTTAGCACATTTGACCTGGAAGCGTGGCTTGTGCTTCTGAAACCATGACCTGCAAGCCCCGCAACAGCTAGGGTTGGCCCTGCTTAAGGGGAAGCTTTTGCTCGGGCCCAATTCTGACGCGGCCTATTCAAATGCACGTAAAACACAAACACTTTTCCGAGATAACCCCTGGACCGATATTAATGAAATTTGTTGCATTTGAGGGAGAAAGTTAAATTCTAGTGAATGTTTCAAGCGGAATTTCTATATACGGCCTCAAATTTGTTAAAACAATTTTCTAATATTCAAAAGTTTGAAAAAAATTGAAGCATGGAGTTTACAAGTTCTGCATCAAGGAGAGGTATCGTGGTGCTCTAAACGGCATCCATTAGATCATTTAGAGGGGACAAATTATGTTTGTCAATTTATATCTTACGTGAATGTGTCGCGTTGTGTGCAAGGGTTCTGTGAAACTTGTATTTCCATATTCCTAACTATTTTCAGATTAATCTGCAACATATAAATTCTGTATGCTTTAGATATACTATCAAATGCAATTCACAGAATTGTCATATCATTTTTCGTTGCTAAGATAAAGTGTTTTAAACTTGACAGTTTCGTTTTCTAAAAATGTGCGATGTTTGCCCATTTTTAATAAAAGATTAACGACCTATATCAAAAACTTGACACAAACAGTCCCTATAGTTTAAGTTTTTCTTTTAAATGCAACAAACCTCCTCAAACTTGGCGCAGTGGTTGCCGAGAAAAACGAGTTCTCCTTTTACATGTATTTAGATACGAGCACCCGAGCTAAAGCTTCCTCTTAATATGACATCGGAGATACCTCAAGTGGCACCCACTGCAAATTACGACGCCATTATTAACTCTTCTTGTGATCATTACCGGCTCCAAGATTCATTTGCTAGGTTTTGTACATGGTGCAACACTTGGCTAATGAACATTGATAAAACCGTCCTTATGTCGTTCTGTAAAAAATCTTCTCTTCTTCATTACTCCTTCAATAACCGCGCTGTGTGTAGGGTATCTGAGTATAAGTATCTCGGTATCATTTTCGCTCATAACGTGTCACGGTCTAATCACATTGATTACAGTTGTAACAACTGTATGGATGGATACAACTTTATTCAACGTCCGGCAAGGTTTAGCGCGACCCGAGCTTAGGTCTACCACGGGGGAACGTCAAGGCCCCGCCTCAACGCCACCTCACGGGCTTGCTGGACTGCCCACGTCTGGATTCCGAGGTCTGACCTGCGCAAAGCGGCGGCCCACCTCGACGATTTGTAACAAAGAAAAAAATTAGGCTACCTACGTCGTACAGCACCCAACTCTCCAAAAGTTACTAAGCTACTGTTATATAAATCGCTAATCCGTCATATTGTTGACTACGCATCTGTCATTTGCAACCCTTATAAACAGTGTGAGATTAACAGGCTGGAGGCAATTCGCAAGAAAAGCTGCAAGATTTATGTCACCTTTATGATCGTGACTTTTCGTCCTCTTCTGCACTTATTTCCTTGAATTTAACTTCGCTCTATTCACGTCGCCGCATAGCATCGTTAGATTTTCTTGCACAGCATCGTCAATTCTTCTAGAAACCACACAAACCTTGCGGCAGAGTCATCAACGAGACGACATCACAACTTGAACTTGATACCCTACTTTGTATGCACTAATGTTTAAATTCAGCTATTTCTCTCGTTCCATAGAAGAGTGGAATTCCTTAGCTGAGTCTATTCGCTCATGCTCACCCTGAAGTTGTATATCTGCCATCAAGGATGAATGGTCCTACCACATCACACTCATCATTGTATCGTACTTTTCTCTGTACAACTTTTCTCTAATAATCCACTCCTGCTATAGCGCTTATTGCGCTGCTCTATGTACAAATAAATAAAAAATATCACTGCTCTTCTATACATAACGGTTGGCAGTCATTTTCATCACAACAATGTACAGAGTGGAATAGCTTGCGCTGTTAATGCGCAGTGGAAATGGCAATGAAAGACAAACCCTGAATGTCTAAACTTGAGCACTTTCGATTGTACATGTGCTAGTCCTGTGGTATGGATTGGCGCATGTAAGCTGCATCACATATATACCAGAAATAGCATCCCTTTTAGAGTTATAACATCGTGTGTACTGACGTACACCCCGTTCTTCCTCCAAGAAGTTCGATTGCTCACAATTACTCAGTGTCGACTCGCGTTACTTAGGACGTGCTTGGAGCACACTTCAAGCACATTTCCAACGCTTGTTCCCACCACCTCGCCTCGCTACCATGTGCCTGTTTATGTCAGAAGACATAAAGAGGTCCATTGTGGCATCATGGCCAACAAACGTGCCGACAGAGCTGCTAAGAGTGCTCGCGAACATGGTGTGCAGGAACCCGTGTCGCAGATGCCGCAACATAGCGTCTAATGCTCGCGCGTGATGTTACATGGTGGATGTGGTGGCGTGTAGCGGCGTAGGCACTAGTGATCTGTTGACTGAACGAACCGCTGTGGCAGCATTATCTAGTATATAATTATACTTATCGTTTATTATTTATGTATGTTATTTATTTATTTATGTTTGTTTGTTTGTTTGTTTTTGTACAGTTAGAGAAATCAGGCCACTCATAAATGAACAGAACTAGTTACTTGACACGTGTATTTATAAGCCACATCTCGCAAAGCCGGTCGCAATCTGCCTTAAGCGGCGAGTAGTTATCGCGACTTCTTGATCAATGACAAAAAACAACAACAGAGAACGTAGACAAAGACAAGCGCCGACTTTCAATTGGGACTCTTTATTGCGCTGGAAAGATGTACAAACGTTGGAAAAGACAGCCGAGGTTAAGACAACAATGAGAACATGACTTATTATCGCCTAATTCGCGTGCACTCGCTCCCCTATGAATGTTATTTTTTCGATAAACCCATTGATAGTTTGTATGCCTTCACACGACATATGAGCAGCTTCAATTATTTGGTGTCCGTGCTGATCGTGATGCTTGCCGGTGACATAAGTTTGTTCAAAGAAGGAGTTGCAGCCACAGGTTTGACGGTGCATGCCTAGAAAACCTTTCTTCACCATCGCAAAAATTTATTTACCTTTTAATTATTTAGTTTGTTTATGTATTTGAAAGTACTGCTAGTCTGAAAACCAGGCTTTAGGCATGCATTGTTATTGTACTGTGCATTGAAGCTATTTGCAGCAACACGTTTGCGCGATTTCTTCCAATGCGCTGTAAAAACACACTTGGACGTTCCCGTCTACAGCCTACATAGTAGCTGCAGCAAGAAAGAAATATCCTATAAAGGACTGTGCTTGCGCACTCCTCGTATAGTCCGGTGCCCAACAACGCTGTATTTCCTTTGTTTATTTAAAAATACGACTTCAAGAGACGAGTCTCCAGAGGAAGATACGACAGTTTATGTGGCGCGGAGAAACCAACTTGCACAGCAAAATGTTGCCCTACCTTCTTTATACGTCGGGAATTCGATGCATGTATAGGGGATTACAGAAAGCTCGTCCCGCTTGCTAGCTTACTTTTCCACCTAGTATGCATCTTGTAAGCGCTGCGATTCTACAGTTCATTTTTTTTTTTCTGTGCATTACTTCCTCTGCTACAGAAGTGAGCCGCATCTGTGGATAGCCTGCTGCTTTGAGGCGACGAACCCGTGCATTGAAGCTATCTGCAACGACATGATTGCACGATTTCTCCAGTGCGCTGAAAAAAAAAAAACACGTTTGGACGATGCTTCTTTCCCCAACTTCCTGCGAGATGTTGCACAAGGCAGCAAGGGTTGTCTCGCGTCGGACTCCAGTATACATCCAGTATGTATGGCCTTTGGAAACAGGCAACCGCTTGTCTAAAAACTGAATGATGTGCTCTTGCGGTATATTGTGCGTCACAGGGAAAATTCTTTTTACAACCTGCTAACATGCGTATGCGTTCTGAGTGAAAGTTCGCGACGTCTAACTTGAAAACCACAAGGTAATCATCGACAAATATCGATGTTTTCAGAGAACTGCTACC
Organism: Dermacentor albipictus; assembly: GCF_038994185.2. Taxonomy (NCBI): domain Eukaryota; kingdom Metazoa; phylum Arthropoda; class Arachnida; order Ixodida; family Ixodidae; genus Dermacentor; species Dermacentor albipictus. Next base: position 24,871,786 of record NC_091823.1, read on the forward strand.
AAGCGAATGCTCGCACAGCGCCTTGTCGAGTTTAGCGAAAGACAAGTCGCTGATAATCGAAGCAATACAGCAAAACTAAAATGACATTGTATCATTCGACATATGTGGCAGCAAGAAACAGGAAAACAATGCCTAGGAAAGCACGGGCGCTCATAGCCACCGTGTTTCGACACACCACTGCACTAAACTCATCGCTGCTTCCTTCTGCATAGTTCACTATTAGGAATAGAATAACATAGATCTTTAAACATATATAGAGAAAGTGGTCCGAGGTTCGCGAGGTTGCTGAGCACTGCTTACTTAAGAAATTAGTGACTTGTGATAGGAGTTTAGATTATTTCAATTGCGCGGCCGAATGCGCATGACTGTTGTGGTGCGGTGATGGACGAAGAAGTGAAGAGGCGGGTATCTGGCGCTGAAGGGGCCTTCATAGATCTGCTTTATCCATAACTAAGCTCTGATATTTTTGTAATGAACCAAAAACTATTGACCATTTCTTTCTTTCTTGCCGCAGCTTCTCCTCCCTCCGCAAAATTCCTTCCTCCGCTAATTGCACATCTCGAACTAAGTAAAATAATTTTCACACGTGTCAGGTATGCCATAAGTACGAATTAGCTATGAAGGAATAATATCGCTACTGCTAAACATTAAAGAACAAAAATCTGTGAGTCCGGGTGGAATTCCAAATGCATTTACGCGAACATACGCTGAATGGGTTGCCCGATGCTTAGGAATTCTCTTTAATGCATCCTTGCAACAAAAATGGATCTCAGATGACCGGCTCGTTGCAAAAGTTATTCCGATACTCCATACCGAAGACAAGCAGAAAATTTTAAATAATTGACCAATTCCTTTAACCTGCTTCTGCTGCAAACTCTTCGAACATATAATATCGAAAACAATATATACGTACCTAAAGAATACTACATTCGAAGTAACATAGCTTCCGGCAAAAACTGTCAACTGTCACGCAGCTCGTTTAAACCATCTACGACTTTTCAAAAGCAATAGATAACAAAAAATTATCCGACATTACGATACTCCCTAATGCGAAATTTGAGCGCAGCTCTATACGTGTTTCCATTTCGCGATATTTTGAAGCAAAGAATTTGAGAGAGACATGTAGCAGAGTCGGTAATGGTCGAAAATCTGATCTGCGGATCAAGCGAGCCGGCGTTTATACATGACTCGTCAAAGGTTCCAGTGTGATCGCTGGTGCCGCATGGCTTCCAGAAAGTACTATAAATTCGCATAGCGCATACAATCAGATTAAGAAACAATCTCACACAATAACAACCAAAACAAGCGCGAACGAGACCGACCCAACAGAACCAAACAGGCGCGCGCGAGAGCTTTGGCGCGAGCAGACGATAGTACGAAACGAGCGGATCGGCTGAGACCAGACACGAGTGCGCATCGAGCCGTAAGGAGGGTCCGCATGACACCAGCATCGCGCGCGCACGTCACTGAAGGGGCCGCTCTCATTGGTCTCCGCCATTCGCGGCTCGCGTCCTTCGTCTCCCACTCCAGCGAAGGGGGGCGGAGCTGGTTACGAGGCCGACAACGCCGACGACGACGCGAAACCCAGGAACGGACGCCAAAGAGCTGCGCTCTAAAAGCAGGTTGATGCAATATGCCTTGATTTCCCAAAATCTTTTGATAGGGTTCCTCATAACGAATTAATTATGAAATTGAAACAGCCTGGAATAAATAACCATATAGTAGAATGAATCAGGTCATATCTATCACGTAGGACGCGGTACGTAGTTATAAACGGCAAGCAGTCCGGCCGTTTATTTGTTAATGAAAAATTAAATTATGTGGTTTTACTTGCCAAAACCACTTTCTGATTATGAGGCACGCCGTAGTGGAGGACTCCTGAAATTTCGGCCACCTGGGGTTCTTTAACGTGCACCTAAATCTAAGTACACGGGTGTTTTCGCATATCGCCCCCATCGAAATGCGGCCGTCATGGCCAGGATTTGATCCCGCGACCTCGTGCGCAGCAGCTAACACCATAGCCACTGAGCAACCACGGCGGGTGGTTTATTTGCAACTTCAGGCGTCCCTCAAGGGACTGTCCTTGGACCTGTATCATTTCTCGTTTATATTAACGACAGTTGTTCAAATATGAATGACACCTTACTCTACGACTTTTCACCGACGACTGTTTAATTTATCGAGAAACATGTAACCACAATGATAAAAAAAATGCTCAGTGATGCCCTGGCGTCTATTGAAAAATGGTATAAAACTTGAACAATGCAAGTAAAAAAAAAGTGTTGTTTAATGTGTTGCAAACAAGGTTAAGCACGTCCGCAATTTTGATTTTCAACTAAGTTCCATAGTGCTAGCTACCGTTAACAAATGTAAATACTTAGAAGTAACAATATCTGAAGACCTCAACTCGACCCAAGATATCAATATTCGCTCTACCACAGAGAAGAACTTATGATTCTTACGTCGCATATTATAGCTCGCTCCAGCCCCCGTAAAGGTAACAACATATTTAACAATAGTAACGCCTACACTGGAATATGCAGGCATCAGTTGGGACCCTTACCAAAAAGGTTTATTTATTAAAATTGAGCGGATGTAAAGAAGGGTGGCTAGATTTATTATTTCAAGGTACTCCCGTACTGATTCTGTAAAACAGGTGCTGCAAGAACTGAGTGTACCCCCCCCCCCTCTTGAAACGCCGCCGCATAGCCAGACTAAAATTGTTGTTTTCTGCTTTGTCAAAGTATATTTAACTTGAATGAAGCGCAGTACCTAATTTCGCGACAAATCAGTAGCCTACGAAGTGACAACCGCAGAAACTTTCTAGTCTCTCAATCTCGCGTGAACACATATGCGTACTCCTTTTTTCCCTAGAACCATAAAATATTCGAATGATTTACCAGAAGCTATATGTGATTCTCAAACTGTAGAACATTTTGAAACCAACGTTATAAAGTATTTTCTAAGTGAACCCTCATGATATAACATATCTCATGTAAGTTGTAGAATGTGGTATTGTGATGTATAATTTTGTGATGTATGTAATGTAACATGTATCGTGTAAGTTGTGGAATGTAGTATCGTGATGCATTTTTCGGCTATACGTTGCTGCTTTACGTTTTACATGACGGTTGTTATGTCAGGCTTTTTATTATAGTTACGTATAATAGCGCGTCGTGATTTCTAATTCTATGCATTAGCTATACATTGCGGCTTTATGTAAGCAGTGATGGGTTTTGTACCAGATTTGTACTCCACCCCTGTAACGGCCCAATCGGCCAACAGTACTTGCAAATAAAATGTTCTGCTTATTTCAAACTAGTAAACTAGGTTTAGCACTTACAACACCAAACATTTTCTTTTTTGGCGTCTGTCTACTAGGCACAAGCCATGGTTCAATTAGCAGTGCTCTGCACAAGTTCAGAGAAGCATCCGGAAGGTTACGCTGCTAGGGTACCAACCGTGTGACATTTTATTTTATCGTTATTCTTTTTCTTGAGCTTTTCAGCTTAATTTTATCTTTATGTATTTAGTTGATGTATAGGTACCCTCAATATCTCTGTTATCAGTCAATTGCCAAATGATGCGTTCTAAATGGTCGCCTTTAACCCTTTTGCAATGTTGTTGGGCGTGCGTTTCAGTCTATTCAGTGCGGACAATCTCTCTCGTGGGTACGAGCCATGTTTTCAGGCAGCAACAACAACAACAACAACAACGACAACCATGCCACCAGCTTGAGATGCCAGGTCTGGCCTTCCGTGCCGATCGAGCGGAGCAGTCCGTCTACCCAAGGCCGCTGTTCCTGGGTGTGCTGACAGATCAGGCCGGGCTGTCCTTGTGCCTGAACTGGTCCGTTCCGCTGCTGTGCGAGCATCTGACGCCGGCGAGTTCCGGGGTAGCAAAGCCTTCCGAATGGTCTACCCTTTAGTGGGTAGACGTCTCGACCCAGCTGTAACGCGAGTGGCTCTTCGTGTGCCGTGCCGTGCCTCGGCCTCGGCCTCCATGCCCTGCGCCACCCGCTGCTCCAGATTCATCATTGCGGCTCCTCGTGCCGTGAGTGTGTGATGCCGACACGCGATCAGACGTCTTCCTACAGTGACGCTGTGCATAACTACCTAAGCGGCAGACAACCATGAAGTGAATCGTGTGTGTTATTGTGTACATCACCCTAGTCCCGCCTCCGTGTCATTAAAGCCAATCTGTGTTCATTGTGCCATCCTGTCTTACTTGTCGAGAATCTCGGATTAAGAAAGGATCATCAATCTTTAGCAGCTCTACAGTTTTTGTTGTAGGAACAACGCAAGTGCTTTTTTCCACGGTTCTTCATGCGTTTTGCAGGCGATAAACATGTCTAGGGTCAGTTTATCACTTTTCATTATTTGTTCTGCCGACTTCAAATCAAATTCGGTAGTACAGCCAAGTGTATGTCGCAATGTGTTGACATTCTGTTACACGGTAAGCATGTAAGCCACAGATTGCCCTTAAGGTGCCTGCCCTTTTGGTCAAGAATGAAGATTGTGTAGTGCCGGCACTGAGGGCCAGGCACAACAGGCACTTCACCAATGATTGCGTTGCGCAAAGGCATACATTGTGTTAGGTGCAACCTGTGCAACGAGAAATCGTCGAGAACATCGATAACCTTTTGTAAAACTATCGTTCAGCATCATACATAGAGACAACCGCTTTCCATCCCACAACCGCCTTTGTCCACAGACAAGATATTGCAACTCCATTTTTGCCGTTCATCGGCTCAAAAGGCTTTGAAGACGCCTATATTGTGTTCTTTAAATATTTCTCGACAATAAACTTACTTGTGCGATCGGATTTGGCCGCTTGACATTTTCCTTGAGGGCACACATCCCAATATCTTCCTTCTCGCTCTCATCTTTCTATCCATATTTCATTACCATTTGTACGGTAGCCAGCGGTATGCCTTTCGGGTTAACTAACCTTCCTCTCCTGATATTGACTTTCTCTCTCTCGAAAACTTTCTAAACAGTGGCAAGATGCAGATTACCATCGACAATCATTTTCCGTGAGCCCCAAAATTATATCACGCCCATTTAGATGCTCGTAGAAAGAGCCAAGCAGCCTTATTTAAAAGGTATGCAGACCACACGTACTGTGGGAATCGATGTTATGGGAAGCATGTGCAGGTAGTTGGCTATCCAGCATTACTTGGGCTTCTACAAAGCGTTACCACGCGTACGAACATGCGCCAGCGAGTACGCGACGACAGTAGCATGGCAACGACGACGATGATAGTATGACATCGACGGTGATGTGATGACTAATGTGCTGTACTCAGACGAATAAAGGTTCTGGTGTTGTGAAACGCAGGTGACGAAATTAATTTTGTGTAATTTTTATCCTGATGTTTGATCAGTACACTGCTCACAAGTTATGCCGAAATGCAAATGCCAAAATCAGATAGATCCACCGTGTCAGACGTCGACGCAGCGACAAGGCGATTTATGACGCTTGGCGAAGGAAGGATCGGGACTAGATGTTGCACGCACAGAGAAGTACGACGCAATCGAGACACTTTTTGGCATTTTACACCGTTTTTATTACAGTGGAACACACTCACACTTGAAGATTGGCACAAGAATGTGCACCTGTCCAGTGGTACATGAACATGGTAGCCCAAATTTGAGAAATTTATGAAAGTCGGGCCCCTTGGTTACCCCCCTTTCTTCTCGTCTATGTATATATATATATATATATATATATATATATATATATATATATATATATATATGGCGCTGCGGAAAAGAGGGGCTCTATTTTGTTACGCCCATATAAAGCTAGCAAGCTTTATATGGGCATCGGGCAAAATCACGAGCCATTCCACTCTGTGAAGGTGACTGACCGGCGCACCTGTTTAGCACGATACTCGGACGTGACAGATAATTTTGAACCAAGGTACAAGCTCCTTTATTGTCTTGATGGGTGGTTATCGTGAGGAAAGGTACGCACGTACTCCCTTATATTGTCGTGAACAATAACCATTATTTCACTCGCAACTGCAATCACATTCTTTGATAATGTCAAGTCGGTGCACGTACGCCGCTGGGTGGTTGGTTGGGCCGGATCGGTGTATCATCGCAAGGGATATGTCTGCAACACGGAACGCGTAAACCGCTCCCTTTTTGGTACCGACGCATCCACATTAAAATCACCGACAACAACAGGGGTAGCATGATCACAGCGAATTCACGCAGAGTAGCCATACTCAACCTTACAGACTGTGAATCATTGCATTTTTTGTTTACTTACGGGGGTATGAGACATTGATGTTGGCAGTTTTCTACATGGTGCCTTGTATGTTGTGTGCGTAATTAGAAAGAATTTACACACTGTTCACTTCACTGTGCTGAGTGCTTGTAGCCTCTGCCTTACGGGGCTATGGGCCATTGCATTTTTTCTTGCTTACGGGAGCATGAATGCTTACGGAGTTGTGAGCTATCGATGAGGATAGTTTTTGTTCACGGATTGAAAAAATGCACGGAACCCTTGCCATATACAGCTTCGCTGTAAAATCATAGAAGCCGATGAATATCACGAGTCGTTTTATTAGAGGTTGTAATTGTTATAGAGATACCTAGAACCCGACAGTATATCTAGATATGTGCAGGTTTTATGTCCCGATTCATTGCTTCACTACGCAAATGAGAGTTGCGCTCACTGGCTCTTAGGCGGTCGTAATTAAATCACACTGCCCAGCCTGCCGGTGCAATTGATGTTGATAATGCTTTCCAAGCTACTGTTTGAACACTTGCATAGAAGCGTAGGTCGTTAAACGCGTTTGCAACGAACACAGCGGGCCATCCAGGTGCGAAGCAATGTCCTTCTATATGACATACAATGTGTACCAGCCAGCTTATTACGTCGAACTTCTTGTTTGAGTGGCTACGCAGTAATAAAGTAACAGCAAACACGAGCTAGTTATTCAAACCCCAAACCTCGCCGCCGTTCTTGGGAGTATCTAAGGAGTACTAGGTCGTTCTTAGGAGTATCATGTCGGCGCTGCCGCTGCCTACCTGAATACAAAGCGTGTCGGTTACTACAGAGATGGCCCTAGAGTCTTTGATCGAGCGGCCGCACTTGATCGCTAACGAGCAAAGCCGACTGATTCACTCATTTATGCTCAACATATCTGCTTAACTATAACTTTGCTGGAAATACGCTTGACAGCGCTTTACTCCAGACGCGCAGACACGCAAGTGGTACGGGATCAATATTTTTGACAATTTTTTGGCACGGGATCAATAATAGTTGACATGCTTTGTTCAGTACCTTGAAAAACTACTCAAGAGGCAGCTTTTCTTCGAACTCCAGAATCATCTACCAGCACAAGAGGCATCTTTAAAGGCTTTGACATCTCTTTTAATGAAATAACGTTCTTTGTTCCCACTCACTACCTTGCTTATTCAGCAGTTTATACACATAGTTTAGAATAGGCGCCAAGCACATGAGTTTCATTTCTTATAATCGCATTACGCAATTTCCTCTGACGTCACACTTTCACATTTGTTCCTTTTTCTTTCATTCATTAATTCCTTTTTTTTTGCGCGTGTGTGTGTTGAAATCTATATCAGATATTAGGGACACACTCAGAGAGAAAGAAGTAAGCTTTACTTGCATGCTGGAGACATTAGCCTGGCTGTTCGCCAGACATGCTACTCCGGGTGCTGGGTGATGGTTAGAATATACACAGTGGTAAACACTTTACAGCACGTCCAGTGACACGCAGGCACACAGATACACTATAGAGATATTTTCAAAGTTTCATTAACGCTCGTGGCCCGCAAGAACGTCAGCAAGACTTCAGCAAACTTGACGTCAGCAAACATGAAGAGCTTGGTGGCGCGTAATGCACAAGTGGTGCTTTGCCGTGGGCCGAGAATGTGCTGTAGTGCCAAGCTCGAGTCCCGTTGAAGGTGCCAGTGACGCTTTCAGAGACTCGCTCTGACGCGTAGCGGTAGCAGTCGCTCCGAACATGTCGCAAGTCTTCAGATTCAATTATTTAACTCAGCCTTACAGAGTCAAAGATATGGGCCTGAATTCACAAAATAGTTCTTACGCTGAACCTGTTCGTAAGAGCAGGGGTCAACCAATCGTAATTCCGGAGATATTATTAGCGAACGCGGCTGACCAGTGGCATACAGAAAATCCGCACAAAAATTTTTGTGAATACGGCCCATGATCTTTTCGGCAATGCCTGATTCGAGGAGGCGGACTTTACTATAGCTATGTGATAGTACTTGACCTACAAAACTAAAAGTCACAAATCACATTTTCTTTTTAATCATCAGTTTTAGGGAACCCCTCGTAAATACAAAAATTATGCCGATTTACTCCAAAACTCGAAAGGTCTGCTCGACAGCAATAATTATCCCGGCGTTGTGTACAACGTGCCATATGCTGACTGTAAGCACAATTACATCGGCGAAAATGGCAAAACCGACAAAATCGCATAAATCAAGGTGCACCGAAGGTGTTTCCCTAAGATGAAAAAGAGCGTGAAACGCGCTTTACAAGCACACCGGTAACCACGGCCACCGCCTATGATTGGCATAATGCCAAAATTGCAGCCAAAAATAAAATTCCAGCAACGTACTCAGCTTTTTCTGTAAACCTGCCGCGGTTGTGTATAGTGGCTGGCGTTGCGCTCGAGGTCGCGATTAGACCTCGGCCGCGGTGCCCGCATTTCGACAGGGGCGCAATGCAAAAGTGCTTATGCACGTATATTTAAGAGTACGTTTTAATATATTCAGGTAGCCAAAGTTATGTTGTAGTCCCCAGTAATGACGTGCTTTAATAACAGATGGTGATTTTGGCGCGTAAAAAAAACAGAATGTATATTTCCGTGTTTCTTTGTTTTCTTTTTAGCTTTTGGGGCAACCCTTACCCGTCTGAACGAAAGAAGTCAACGCTATAAACAGGACACATAGGAACTCGCTTGTTATATACTCGTTCTCACTACGGTCATATCTTAGTATAACAGTCACAGCCATCTCTTGACCGCCGTATGGAGGAGGAACCAGTACGAGGTCTGCAAAGGCTCTGCATTTGTCATCTTTGATTCGTCACTCACTGCAAATTCATCTTCGAGCAGCAACTTCACTTCTGTCTTCATACGGCATGCCAAGATCCCATATTCGGTGACAAAGGACACGTGGCAATTAATAACAAAGTGCTTGAACTAGTCACTAAGCGCCATGTTCAAGATAATCTTGGCTAGAAAGTAAAATAAAATGAACATGGTCAAGGTCACATGGGACATCAGTGAAGTTGTTAAACTAAGCAAAAGAACCTCATATAACATATGCCTGATGAATAAGGAGATTGTTGCACCTACAATGTACAGATGGACGTCGATGAGAACAATATTTGGTCGGAAGAGCGTACATGGACGCGTAGAAAAACGATACTCGTATAACGGTCACAAGTACACGTGGGAGAGCCTCGCTGTGATTTAGAAGGTGAGTAGTTCTACATCAGTTCAGTGAAAGGTAGCAAGTTTCTTTCTTGTTTTGTTTTGCTATCCTTTGCTACACTTTGCTTTGCTTTGCTATGCTTTGCTATTCTTTGCCTTGCTATGCTTTGGTTTGCTTTGCTATGCTTTTGCTATGCTTTGCTTTTGCTATAGCTTGTAAATCGCACGTGCACATTCTGTACTATTGCTTAACTTCCTTTTAATTATTGCTTTTAATAATGATCGTTTTTAAAAGTGTAACAGTGTATATTCCCCTGGCCCTAGTGTTATTTACCCGAATTCCAATGTGCTCGTAATGAGTATACATGTATGTAGATGTATTCATGCCCAGGGAAGTGGATAAATACCACGTGTTGCATTAATGAAGCTACTTACGAGAGCTTATTGTTTTTATTACGGATGTGTGCGATGCTGATGTTGCCTGGTGGTGACCCCCTGGCCTCGCCAAGCTGTACGTTTACAGGTTTCTTGCCAGGGTGGCCTTCAACACTGTACCTTGTGCATGTTGTAAATAAACTTGACTTGACTTGACTTTGACTTTGCTTTTGCTATGCTTTGCTTTTGCTAGAATATGCTATGATTTGGCTATGCTAGGCCATGATATTGTTTTGTTATGATATTGTTATGCTTTTGCTACACTTTTGCTATGCTATGCTTTGCTTGCTTGCTTGCTGGCTTGCTTGCTTGTTTCTTTCTTTTGTTTGGTTGTTTATTTTTCCATCTCCTTCTCTCTGCCGAGAATGCGGCCGCTCAAAGAAAGAAGTGTGCTTCAGCTTTAAGAAAAAAATAATTCGATATATGACCCATCATGATCAGAGAATGTGAATAAAACCAAGCTCTCCGTCGAAATACCTGAGAAGCCACTATATCCCTGACGTACTGGGCGATCAGTGGCGCAGGACCGCCTCTGAGTTCGTGAGTCCCTAACTCATCGGGCACCACGGCGACCCCATTAGCTTGCTCTCCACTGCAATTTCAAGATGTCAATAACGTTGAGGAGAGAGCGGCGCAGTAATTTCTTAGTACGCTTGATCCTTTCTCCCTCCTACCCTCTCTGTCCTTTACTCCCATCTCCCCCACCCTGCTGGCGCTGAGCCGTGCTCCCACATGGGTTGCAGAAGATAGTGCTAGCCTTTCCTTCTTTCCCCACAAGAACCACTTCTCTCTCTGATCAAGCACCGTGGTATGCTAAAATTGCGCCCACGAGAAATCGTCAGGCGAGCGTCGAACTGCAAGCGAAGTAGAGATTAGTCCAACCAGTCCCGTAATTGCGCCATTTCTGTGAGGCATTCCGCGGCCGATACCCATGCAGGGACTGTAGCTAAGAAAGCACGACGGCGATCGTCCAGACCCCGAGTGCGTGTTCGCACCAAATCATCCATTGCAATGGCGTGTCAGGCGTCAGAGTATAACTTCTCAACGTTGCAACATTTCTTGAAAATATGGCGAGTCATTGTGCCAAATAACTCAAATGATGCGGGTGGGTGTTTTTGTTTGGAAATGGCGCAAACATACTGTCACAGTCTGTAACGTGAAGTAATGTCATGTAACGGATGATGGACATGCGCTTGCGTGGCATGAAATAGTCCATCTCTTCGTGCTACTTGGATGACGTCGTCGTATTCCCTTCAACTTTTGCGACCCATCTTCAAAGACTTTAATCTGTTGTTTCTGTTTTTCACACCACTGCAGCTCAACTCGTCTAAGTCCCACTTCAGTGACTGCCAAATAACCATGCTCGGACATCTTGTCGATTCGTCAGGCATTCGCCTCGACCCCGCTAAAGCTCGTGCTCTGCAGGATTTCCTCTTACTAATCTGTATCAAAGATGTTCGAAGCTTTATTGGCCTTTGCTCTTACTTCCGCAGGTTTGTCGAAAATTTTGCGCATGTTTCCCGTCCCCTGACTGACCTCCTCAAGAAAGACGTTCCTTTCTACTAGGGCTCTGAACAAGCGTCTGTTTTCTCGCAGCTCATCACGCTGCTCACTACGCCTCCTGTTATCGCCCATTTTGACGCCTCCGCTCCGACATCAATCCGCACTGATGCCAGTGGCTACGACATCGGCGCAATTTTAGCTCAACGCCAATGTGGGCACAATCGCGTTATCGTCTGCGCCAGCCGCCTCCTCTCTACGGTCGAGCGCAATTACTCGACTACCGAGCGCGAGTATCTCGCCCTCATTTGGGCAGTGGGGAACTTCCGACCCTACATATATGGTCGACCACTTACAGTTACAACCGATCACCACGCCCTTTGTTGGCTTTCTTCCCTCAAAGATCCCGCCGGAGGCCTCGGTCGCTGGGCCCTGTGGCTGCAGGAATACACATACGCTGAGGTCTACGAGTCAGGTCGTCTACCTCAGGATGCCGACTGCCTGTCTCGTCATGCCGTCGATGCACCTGACGGTTTAGTGGATGTCGCACCGATCGGCATTCTTTCGCTCTCCGCCTTGAAAGACATTGGTGCTGAACACGATGAACCATTACGGCAGCTTATCGAACGCCTGCTCTCTGATCCATCCGACCCATCCCTTCACATGTTCGTGCTACAGAATGACACCCTGTGTCGCCGCAATATGGACCCCGATGGGCCTGAGCTCCTAACCGTCATTCCGTCTCATCTTCGCCAGACTGTACTCCAGCAACTACACGACGTTCCTACCACTAGACACCTTGGCGTCTCTCAGACCTATGACCGAATTCTGTGACAATTTTTCTAGCCCCGTCTCAACCGCTCTGTCGGGCGCTAAGTTGCCGCGTGTGAATTGTGTCAACGCCGGGAAAGACCAGCTGTACATCCTGCTGGTCTGTTGCAGCCTAGATATACCGACCGATCCTATTTTTCGCGTGGGCGTTGACCTTCTTGGACCATTCATTATATCAAATGACGAAAACAGGTGGATTGCCGCCGCTACGGACTATACAACCCGCTTTTCTATTACTAGAGCCCTACGGACCAGTTGCCCTACAGACATCGCTGAGTTCTTGTTTCACGACGTTACCTTACACCACGCTGCACCTCGTCAACTTCTCACCGACCACGGAAGATCCTCATACTTTCTTGCTAAAGTCATCGACGACTTACTTCGATCATGTGCTACTAAACACAAGCTTACCACCGCTTACCATCCTCAAACTAACGGTCTTACTGAACGCCTGAACTGCACATTAACTGACATGCTAGCAATGTATGTTTCCTCCGATCATCGAAACTGGGACACTTCTCTACCGTTTGTCACGTTCGCTTACAATTCCTGGCGCCCCAAAACAGCTGGCTACTCACCCTTCTATCTCCTCTTCGGCCGTGAGCCGACTTTGCCTTTCGAGACTCTCCTTTCAACCACACTCGACTCGCCGACAGAGTACAGGGGGGATGTCATAACCACAGCGACCCAAGCACGCCAGATTGCCCGCATTCGTCTTTCTGCTTCACAGACACACCAGAAGTGGCGTTACGACCAGTGCCGTCATGACGCAGAATGCGAACCGGGGGCTCTTGTGCTAGTTTGGTCTCCAACTCGGCGTGTTGGTCTTTCGGAGAAACCCTTCTCGCGATACTACGGCCCTTGCCGCATCCTCCCCCAAGTGACCATTGTCACATATGAAGTGTCTCCATTGGATGCCACTGTGCCTCCACCTCTGACATCATCCACGTCAGCCGTCTCAAAGCATACCTTCTCGGACCGATAAGCCGCACCTATAAGGTGCTTTTACCGATGGGGATGATGTCACAGTCTGTAATGTTGGAAGAAGAGGACGCTCATGGCGGCCTTGAAGACGACGATGAAGAGCTTAGACTTTTTTCGCTGCTCTACGCATGTTGGCGCGGCCATTAAAAGACATCTCTAAATAGACGTATGCTTCTTCCCTTCCTTCCCGTAACATCATTACTGACACGGCAAAGTTAACGCCTGCTCAACATAATTGTTCATAGTAACGCAAGGCAGGAGAAAAATGAGCATAATTATTGCCAAATCACCAGCCCGCCCTCTAGATCTTCACGTAAGAGCCTAAAGTGGCGAAGGTGATGACCTTCCATTCACACTGAGCTAAGGTTACACAGCGAAGTCAATAACGAGACATATATCACTTATTACAACAGAAAAGTTGCAGTTTCGCCCGAAACACAAAGCACTGATTAAGGATAGTAAGGATAGTAATTTTATCAGCCGTATAGACTTGTAAACATTCGCTTACTAACTAAATTAACGATGATAGAATGTGCAAGCGCGACTGAACGGGGACGTAGAAAGAAACAGACACACAGTGCTATCTCTGTATGTCTGTTCCTTTCTACGTCCTTGTTTAGTCGCTCTTGCTCATTCTATCATGGATTCAAACCAACGAGCCCACCAGCGTGTTTTGACTAAATTGACAATCACGGTGTCATGCGCGCACGGGATAACATGAACACATCTCGCTCGATACGCGCGGAAACTCGCTGTCACAATTTGAAGGACGCTTGAGCTTCGCCTTTGAGAGTGGACCGCGATAGCATCCCAAGATCCCTGACTGCTTCTCACGCTTCCCAGCAAATGGAGCTTGCGTAAGCGTAATGTTTAGTGGAAAACGCTGGCCGCGAGCACTATGCACAAAGGCGGGCTATGTGGTGGAAACGCGGCTTCTTGCGTGGGCCGCGATGCGACGGAGGCGAGCACCGGCTGGAGGTATTGCAAGGAACAGGGCCGCGCCGCTCCGTGGCCCCTAACACCCGCGCGCCAGCGCGCGCAAATGGCGGACGCCGCGGCTGGTCTGTGGATCGTAGAAACGCTAGAAAAGGGGTTTCTTTCAGTTTTTGCGTAACATAATTACGTTTTCTCGTATAGTCAGATTACAATCTGAGAACCATCATGTCTGTAGGTTGTGTGTAAGTCACAGCTTACGATTTTTCCACGTATTTTAGCTTGGGAAGTCCAGTTAGTTCAATAACTTGCTTGCGTAACATGAAAGGCCTGGATATGGATGGTTCGAAAATCTTTTTGCCGAAACGACGTGCGACACCGGACGCTGATGTGGAATTTTCTGCGACACCGGCTCCTTAACGCTATCGCGTTGAAATGCCGGATTGAGGAAACGCGGTAGCAGCAGCGAGCGAACTGGCCTTCGTGCATCTCTCGCTTCAACGCGAACGAAAAGTCGACGAGGCCCGCGCGGGCGCGAATTTTGGCTACGTCGCAGATCGCTCTCAAGATACGGCGCCCGCACGGCCGCGCCGCAAGCAGCAGCCGCCGGAGCACAACGCCCCTTCTCCCTCGTCTCACTCCGTGCCTCCCGAGCGAGAAGAGAGGGCGCGCTTCCGGCCCACCTTTCTCGCTCGCGCACGCGAGATTGAGCCCATTCAGCCGCGTTCGCCGGCTCACCCTTGCACGCTTTCGCTCGCACGTGCAGCACAAGTCGCGCGGCGATAATATTATCGCCCTTGGACTTTATATACGGAACCTCACGGCGGCGCCGACGCTGACGGCAGAAATTCGCCTAGAGTGTCCATATAATTCCTATGGCAATAAAACACCTAAGGATGTCGGTGATACAGCAAGGTATAAGATGCCGTTTGAGCAATAGCGCTGGTCTTTTGGTACAATAATGTTCTTGAGCACATAGTATCCACTGTGCGTGGGCCTCAGCTTTCACTTCTGCTTCATCTATGACGGGAATGAAACGTGACGGAAGAACAGTTGTCGATCAATAACAAACACACAGAACAGCGCAGAAGGCGTGCCTATTCTTTGTTTATTGTCCAGCGTGTTCTTCGTCGTTTGCCTTTTGATGGTTTTGTTTTACCTCCAAAGGTGAACGACAGCTAACTAGACCGCCTCGCACTTCCGCTGCTCTACAGTTGAGTTCTTTTATACAATTTCGGCCCTGCGGGAAAGCTAACCTTTCCAACATTCATGAAACCGACGTAAACCACCTTGCGAATCAAGCTCGACTGCGAGTCATTCAACGGATAATTATAGAGCCAGCACGAGAGGCGGGGGCTAAAGAAATAACAGGCGTCGTTAAGTATACAGCAGAGCAATCCAGAACATCGAGTCTGTGCCAGCCGCGTTGCGCTGAACATGGAAATCACGAAATCGCGAGCATCCCGCATTAACATTAAAAGTATAGCTACTGTATATGGGCTTGTTGGTAGGTCGTCTCCTAATTTGTTGTAGCGCAGTCATGACTACACGTAACATTGAATGCACACGAGACGACACACACACCGTGCTGTGTGTCGAGACTCATATTAGGGCTGTGTGTCGTGTCGTTGGGTCTGCGCGATGCAGCCACAGTAAAGGGATCACATTTCATATAATCCCAACTTTCGGTACAAGTGGGTTCAAAAAAATTAAATACGTTATTCCAAGAACTTCTCTTCCGTAGGTAACGTTAGACGCTAGTCCTGTGTTCGACACTCGTTTCTGTCTGTCCGCGCTTTTAGTATCAATGAAAGCTCAAAAACTCGCCTAGTTTGCCGTTTTGCTTCCAAACTCAAGAGCTTGGAAGCAGTGTGCCTCTGGCTAATCTGTTACAGTTATGGCGCCATCCGCGATTGATTATCACAACGGCAATGGTCTCGTTATCACGCCGATTGCTATCACGAGTGGCGCGCGCTCAAGGGTCGGCCGACCAGGAAACTCTTATCTATAGAAAAGCGTTTTGTGAATACGTGTCCCATACTTTTTTTCTTCAGTGAAGATAACATAGTTATTGTTCCTGATGCTCACTGCATCTGTGACCTGCCTCCTCTTCTCCAGATAACGTCGCTAACACAGTTGTACCAGTCAATTACTTCAGCCTTGGCAGAACAATACTGCCTTACCCTATTACATAACCGTTACTCCTGTCGCTGATGTTCACTTCAGTGTCAAGGCAATGAAGCCACGGCAGCGAATTTTTGAGTATTTTTCTAAGGACTGTCCACCACACAAATTAAAATTTAAAGAAATGCTACGGATGCTTAAGCATCCTTTGGCTTGGTTGCCACTTCGGTTTTGCTTACTTATTTAGCTGGCTTATGTATGTCTACCCATCAATACCAATCATCTACTATTACACTACTATAACGATTACATGCGTTAACTTTACCAACTATGCATTTATTTTGCAGAAATAAGGCGTCATGGGACGGATAGATTTTACTAGAGAGAGAGAGAGAACTAAACTTTATTGCCGGCGTATTATTTATTGAGACCCCGGCAGAGGAACTAGCGCGGATGCCATGTGGCAGCGACGCGATTAGCCTACTCTGGCATATTGGCATTTTGGGTCATCAGCCTTCATCGTGCACTCCCAGGACTCAAGCGTGGGAGCTTGCCGAGGAATCGGTCTTGGTAGGGGGCTGGATGGGCACCCCCAAAGCGTGTGATCTTGCTAGGGTACTCGCCAAAGAATGGTTACGCATTGAATGAAAAAGATGGCATACGTGATAACGCATACAAGTCACACCTGTTAACTTTGTTATCCCGCTTTTAGTATATACAGATAACCATACACAAACCTAGTGTTATCAAAAGTCCTGTTCA
Organism: Dermacentor albipictus; assembly: GCF_038994185.2. NCBI lineage: Eukaryota > Metazoa > Arthropoda > Arachnida > Ixodida > Ixodidae > Dermacentor > Dermacentor albipictus. The sequence continues at coordinate 24,888,797 of NC_091823.1, forward strand.
CTGGTCTCTTGGTAAACTATGCTCTTGGAAGGAGCGCCTTTAGGCCTGAACTCTTGGAATAAATTATGACATCCTAGCCAGTCACTCGCTGTGAGTGCGTGCGTGCGTGCGTGAGTGAGTGAGTGAGTGAGTGAGTGAGTGAGTGAGTGAGTGAGTGAGTGAGTGAGTGAGTGAGTGAGTGAGTGAGTGAGTGAGTGAGTGAGTGAGTGAGTGAGTGAGTGAGTGAGTGAGTGAGTGAGTGAGTGAGTGAGTGAGTGAGTGAGTGAGTGAGTGAGTGAGTGAGTGAGTGAGTGAGTGAGTGAGTGAGTGAGTGAGTGAGTGAGTGAGTGAGTGAGTGAGTACACAGTACAAATGTATTATCCTATTAAAAATTGCACTTTGTCAATATAATGAATTTATTTCTCCGAATGTGCAGCATCCCTCGCTTTTGTTTCTTTTTTATCATAGCAGTTCATCGGTTCTTTCACCAGACGAAAACTTAATATCTTTAAAACAACACGTAATATAGAGCATATCTTGATTTTGATTTGAGTGTCTTGAACTACCTGTGTGAAAATTTCGAACGTGCGACACCATTCCTCTCGAGGTGGCTGATTTGCGTCAGAGGCACTCTTGGCGACAATTTCGCGCCTTGTGAAGCATTGTCGACCTCGAACATTTAGCAGCCACGGTGCGCCGATAGGCGAGGCCTCTATAGATACACGTGGGTGCGCCTTTCGATATCAGGCCGACAAATATGCGACGACCTCCACGCACGCGCGCAATGTCCTGCAGATGTGGCGTCGACGAAAGCTTCCAGAGGCACTCCCCATTTTGTTCTGTGCAAGCGGCTTATCTTATCAGCGGGAACGCTCGATAACGAGCGTGCTCACGGGCATGCGGGTATCTGCACGAAGCGAGAAGTGCGTAGCGCGCGCGGGGGGGGGGAGGTTACTCCTGGCGTGCCGGGCCTTATCTCTCTGGCCGACGAGTGTTCAAGCTGTCGGAGGAGCAGACGTGCATAGGTGTGCACCCGAATGCCTCTGCAAGAGCGTCAGGTGTGATTTCGCTGTGGACGCGCTCTCTTGCAGGGTGGCCTCGGGAAAACAACATGCAAAGCCAACATTGACGTCGACATAATGCGGAGGTGACGTAGCGCAAAGTGGAAACGCCTCGAACGAGTGGACGACCCCCGGACGTTCGAAACTGCCCAGCTCTCGGGACCCCGTCTCTTCCCTGTCGTTTCGGGCATCGGGTCTGCGCCCGCGGTCCCAAGGAATAAGCCGCGGTTCACGAAAGTGTTTCGAGTTGAAGCCATTCGTGAAGCGGTCTGCAGTTGCGTTCGCAGTGTGGTGTATGAAAGATAGTCCTCAAAGGACTTCGCTGGGCTGACACACCTACACCGTCCGTTTCAAGGACTGTCCGCTAATCTACGAGCGTAATGGATAACTTAACAAGGATTGAAGAGGAAGGACGCAAGAGTAATAGTATCTACAAGACAGCTGCCACCATTGCTGCTGCGGTGGCAATTGTAAGTATCCTTGGTGCGCTTTGACCATGCAGCGTTGTATACCTGATGACTGATATCGAATAATTATTTTTTGTATACTGTGCGAAATGCTACTGTTGATCAAATTAATTTTGTGCATGGTTGCGCCGTGGCATTACAGAAATTCGCTTGCTGATAGCAGTAAACACCTATTCACACGATAAAAAAATAAGATTCTGCGTCTCTTATGCTTACCTATAATGCAAACAAAGGTGAATCGCTTTTGTGCGCAAATACATAGTCAACAAGGCCAGTAGGGGCTATATAGACTTGTCATTCTTCCTGTTCTTTTTTTAAATGCCATCTATCCCTTTAGCCACCTAAATAATATGGAATTGAATTATTTATGTTGATCTCACTTATTCCAGGTGTTCCCAAACTCCTTGCGCGGCCATCGTTTCGTACTCGCTGACAGCTTCCGAATGGTCTCACTTAGGCGAACAAGCATTTGGGAATTGCAGGGCTTTATTGCACAATTACCGCGAACCGTAAAACACTTCTCCCAAAGTTTGTTTACGCCGAGGCGTCATCATTTCCACTGCTGGAGAAAGCAAGTTTTCTATTTTCTTTATGAAGCGCCATAGAACTAGTCGCTTACAGAATTACTAGCCTAAATAGGACTGCATTTGAAGATGTCAAATGACTGCCAGCGACTCGACGATACACACAATCACCCATTCTTACTGCATGGCAGGCTTCCTGGAAACTTCATACGATGGCAAAGTAATTTATTTCTGCTTCTGTAGCAACGAAACGAAGCGGATACGCCTAATTGACCATTTTCTCATTTCTTGCCGCCATTTCACCTTTCGCTGAATGATTTTTTCTCCACATACGATAAACAATCCTTGAATTTCCTCTCTGGCTACTTCCACTTACGAAGACTTGTTTCCAGTTTATGTCGGATGGCGGATCTCAGTGTTGCTAGAGCAGCTGAGGCCTTCGCTGCGCGTGCCTCAACTTCAGCGATGCTTCTGGTGGGCACGTAACCGATATGCTTATCGGCTTCCCTCTCTCATTTTGGTTATGTTATTCATATTTTGTAGTAGTTGTCTTTCTTATCTCTGGTATTATGTATGATTATTTTTTTACCGCTAACGATAGCGTCCGTGTTCTTAGTGCGCGTACTCAATCCTTCACGTTGGTGTGTGCCAAGCGATTAATAGCACAATAAACTCGTTTTTTTTGTTATTGGGCTTTTGTATAACATATACGGATGTCTTTTCTAACAATAATGTATTTGCTAGCTACTCATCGTTTGTTCTACTTTCCTGGAGCAACTTTAAAGTCCTGACGCTGTCCAATAGTTGCAGTGTATCGACGGCCTTAGTGATCATAACATGATGTTATCTGACCTGACCTTTAATGTGCCCATCAGTCAGGCTTCAACCAAATGCATCCACGATTACAAGAAAACATACTTCTCAAAAATTAATCGGGAATCAGACACTTCTTATGTGTTTTTAAGCAATCCGCTTCCTCAAGAAGTGTAGAACAAAATTGGTTACATTATAAAAAAAAACAGAAAATACTGTCTCTTGTCGAGAAATACGTCACGGCGTTGTGCTTTCGTGTGGCCTGGTGGACCACTGGCATCTCTGTTGAGCAGTTGTCTCCGTCGCGTAGAACGGGCTTCTTGATCGTTGCCGTCGGCGAGGGTGACGTTGTCCCCGTAGCGTAGGGCGGGGCCGTTGGCCTTGGACCAAGCCTTTGTCGGAAACCACGAGGCACAGCCGTGGGGCGTGGAGGATCAAGCCAGACAGGTGCGGGGCCACTGGCGTCCTCTTCCTGCTCAGCTTTTCGTTGCCGACACCACTGGTTCACCGCCTTTGCGCTAAGTGTAGATGTAGATGAAGAGCCTAGACGTTAGTCGCACATACCCACTCTGGAAGATTGGCCAAGAACGTGGTAGTTCCATTGAACAATAAAAAAAAAGAATTATGAAGTGCTCCATCGCACCTCTTGCTCCTTATCTAGCGGTGTTCTGCCACCCCGCTCCTCGTTCCTTCCAGGCCACGTGAGCCTTATCCCCTCTTCCTTCTTTTCCTCTTTTTGTTTTCTCTTGCGGATGCGCGCCCTGTCTTCTTTTCTTTTGGAGGTAATGGCCGTGCTGTCTACGCTGCTTGACCGACGGCGGCCACATTTCGATGGGGGTAAAATGCGAAAACACCCGTGTACTTAGGTTTAGGTGCATGTTAAGGAACCCCAGGTGTTGCAAATTTCCGGAGTCCCCCACTACGGCGTGCCTCATAATCAGATCGTGATTTTGGCACGTAAAGCCCCATAGATTAATTAATTTAATTTTTGTCTACGCTGCTTTTTCCTACTGATAATGATGATGATTATGATCTTAATGTCTTTCGCACATACACAATCACGGGGATTAGCCAAGAGTCGGGCAGGTTTTACATAGGTGGTAAAAGAACGAATTTAGAAGTATATAATTTTGATGAATAAATCAAAGCGGGTAATGTCCGAGACGATACAGGAGACAGCCATTCAATATAAAAAATGTATATATAATTGAATTGAAATGAATAGCACCGTCAACAATTAAATCGGTTTTATTCAATAATGCATTTTTCTATGGCGATGCATACATTCCTGCATAAGTGCCCAAGCACAGACGCTCCGAAAACAGCAGTAAATGAGTGTTCAATGGCAGGCCGAGCTGTCGCATTGTAATTTGTAATGTCCTTTTTCACAGAGAGTAGAAATTCTGAGTATTTCTGAGTAAAGAGATAGCAGTTCAATCGTTTCTAATGCATTGGAGAAATGACACAAATGGGAAAGTCCCACACCAGATCGGTGCACGTATAAATTTAGGGGTGGGACTCGATATCGCAGTCTCGTTAATGTCACTTCCGTCTGTCTGGTTTTGCAAGATGTCCTGCTCCACGGGAGTTGTAAATGGTGCAGTTCTGTGGATGATGTTAGATTTGATATTGATGTCAAAAAGATGTCTTCTAAACCTGACAGACGTGATAAAATCTGTCGTTGGAAGAAGGCTAAACACATGGCCTCTACTAGGAACCTTGGCCAAGCAGTCTGCCGCTTCATTCATAAGTATGCCTTTGCGCCCAGGTACCCGTATTAATCGTAAATCCCGCAAATGACTTGGAGCCAGTGAGTACAAAGTCTTTAATATATGCGACTCGCCAGGAGCAGTAAGCGAAGTGCACAGCGATAAAGAGTATGTGATTATTACCGCGGTTGTCCTGGAAGCTTGTAGCTTACGCAAAGCTAGGACAATAGCTACACTCTAAAAACAGCTGCACCCTTTGGGGTGCATATTTGCCACACAACGATAATCGTCATCTGTCTCGCCCGCATTTCTTTTCTTTAACGCTGGGAGCACGATACTTCCAAATCGCAAACGGCGTGCGTCTTATCAGCATGACAGAGCATTCCCAACAGAAAAGTAACGAGCGCAGCGTTTTCAAGGAAGGAAACGCAAACAAGACAGATGACTATTATTGTTGTGTGGCAAATATACACCCCAAAGGGTGCAACTGTTCTTAGAGTGTAGGAATTCCGCTAGAAATATTTCCCGCTTCGTGTTATATACTTTAACTTCTACTTCAGCTCGTGACACTTTGAGTGTATTGATTGTAACTGCAATTTTTGTGTTTGAATGTCACTGTTTACTACCCATCGTATTCAGCTCAATGTTTTTTACAGCGAAGCTGTATATGGCTAGGGTTCCATGCAGTTTTGTTCTCCCGGAACAAAAACTATCATCATCAATGGCTATATACCCCCTTAAGCGTTCATGCTCCTCCGAGCAAGCAAAAAATGCAATGGCTCATAGCCCCATAAAACAGAGGCTACAAGCACTCAGCAAACTGAAGCGAACAGTACTTATATTCTGACTAACCTGGCATACAACATACAGAACAGCATATCAAAAACCTTCTTCATCAATGGCTCATACCCCCGTAGTCCAGAAAGGTTGAAGGCTATTGAGTTTCAGTGAATTAGCTGCGATGACACTACCCCTGTTGTCTTCGTCGGTGATCTGAATGTGGATGGATCGGTACCAAAAACGGAGTAGTTTACGCGTTCCGTATTGCAGACATATCCATTGCGATGACACACTTATCCGGCCCAACTGACCACCCAGCGGCGTAAGTGCACCGATTTGACATTATCCAAGAGTGTGATTGCAGTTGCGAGTGAAATAACCACCGTCGATCAACACAACATATGAATGTGTGCAACTTTCATCACGATCACCACCCATCAGAACAATAAATGAGTTCGTACCTTTGTTCGAAATTATGTGTCACCTCCGTGTCGTGTGCTAAACATATTCGCCGGTCAACCACCTTCACAGAGTGGAATGGCTCATGATTTCTTTTATTACTTAATTCTAAACGACTGTTTCTGCGTTGCTTTTTCTTATTTATGCTTCCGCCTTACGTAATGCCGCAACAGGGGCTTTAAGCGTCAATAAATTATTATTATTATTATTATTATTATTATTATTATTATTATTATTATTATTATTATTATTATTATTATTATTATTATTATTATTATTATTATTAAAAGGCTTTTAATTCGTCAACGAGATGCATAAGCATTTGGCTTTGAACTTTTTATGTTGCGCACTTAGCGGACTGAAGTAGGACTGAAGTTACAGGACGTAGGACGGGAAGAAAGGTAGGCGAATGAAGGCTGGCGCATCTGAATGCCGCAGTGCGCGGGACACATTATTGACATCCGTGCATAATGCCTGCCTGGAACGCTTTAGGCGCCTCGTGCATGCACTCGTCCTTGCAGTGCAACGGTTGACCATATGCAAAGTATACTTGTTTGAGGCCGGTAGGGTTATGGTATCGCACACCAGCGCAAAAGGTTCAGGAGCTGCGTCGCTTGCTTTATCATCGTTTATATCATTGAGCAAATTATATGGTTCACCCTGTGAACAGGAGATGGCAGCGGAGAGCAAGATAATTTTTATGCCTCTTTTCTTCGACGTTCGTTTTTAAATATTATTTTCCTTTCCGTTTCACTTTCCGCCCTAATAATTCGTAGTAGCAAAACAAGCGTTTCGCTAGCGTATATAGCTCTTATTAAGATATTCATTTTAACTTTCTTTCTCTACCAACTCTGATATATAACTAAAGCTTCTTCCTGCAGTGGTCAGGCAAGAATGACGTCAGCGCATTGATATGTGTGTTATCGGCACTTTTAGGAATATTGCTGGTCTCGCTGCATTCCGATACTTAAAATGTAGTTCTGAAAAGAGGGCGCTGTGTCTATTTTAATCATATATTTTTATGCACGGACTATTACAGACATGCATATTTATTCATTGGCGACAAAAGCGTTCGAAAGTAAAGGCAAAATGAAATGAGACTTCCGCAGTCACACGGATATGGGAACATGAGCTCACTTTTCTTTAAATGTATCTTGCCGCAAGCCTTCCCTCCACCACTAGCCCTCCCCGCCCCTTCCCCCGGGAAAAAAGAATCAGGTGCTACTTTTAATACCAAGCAGCGACAAACTTAAATTCCGTCAAAGTTGAACGCAAAACTATGCATGACATCACGTGGAAAATCTCGAATCCAGACGGGCGCAGTGAGCATGATTGAGCAACACAGTTTTGTTTGGGCCTTCGATTTCTTCGGCCAGTCTTGGAGATGCGACGCATTACAGAAAGGCTTCTTCTTAATTCGAACTATAGCAATCGAGGATCCCCGTATTCGTTGAAATGTGTAAAGCTTCAGCATCATCCCCGAAAACGGAACCTTCCATAGTCGTCATTCAAAATTGAGAACTTATTTGTTGGAGTACAGTTAGATGTGTCCTTCTACAGTTTCTCAACATTGTATTTCTGCATTGACCTTTTACACATAACCTGATGACTCATACTTCGTACTTCTATTCTCCGAACACTGCAGTCTACGAGGCGTAATTTTGGTGATAACAAAAGGCAACAGTATAGTCGTGGAAACTTGGATAATGCCGGTATAATTACGGTAACTTGTCAGAGCAGTGCTGTTTCCAGATATGGTAGGACAGCCATCCAGTGAGTGCGAATTGTGTAAAAACCCTTGTTGCTCGTGAATGTTGTTCGCAATGAAAATATCATAAAATGGTCGAACTGAATATTTCTCTGAATGTACCACAGAATGCGAGCTTAGAGCTCGCCATATGAAATGGGCATGCTCTGCGATGACTTCGCAGTATGATGTGCTAAAAAAATCCCAGCATTCACGTGATATATAGCTTTTCTTGCTTGCTTCGTGATAACGAGCGCGCACAGAGACGGGAATCAGATAACTTCCAATAACTTTCGCTGCTCAGGCGTTGAGCAATGTACTCTCATCTCTTGCAAATAAAGCAGCGTTGCGAAAAAGGCGGTCAGCACGTATGAGACGACTTTCTTAGAGAATATGCTATTCTCCCTCAGTGTAACCCCGAGGCACAATTGTGCGGTGCTCCCTCTTTGCCCGGCACATTCGACGAGCAGATTGTGACGGCTCCTTGAATGTATACGAAAACAGCTTCCCTTTTCCACTTGCATGGAATATGTGAGCCGCCTTGTACCGTTTCGAAATATGTCGCCAGTATAAAGCACTTTCAATTTCACGCGAGGTTGAGTGCCGATTAGATGGTCTGAAAAAAGTGCATCAGAAAATTGTTTTGAAAAGATATATATGTATGCCTAAATGAACGCACACAGAAAGGCTAGGAGCGTAAGATCATGTAAGTTTATAAAAATGTTGCAAACGCCAGAGTATATACCTAAGCCTTGCTTTTCTCTTATTCTAGCTTGGCTTTTTTGTTTCGTTTTTTAGTGTGTGTTCCAGCTTGCGTCTTCCGGCTACTATTCCCGCACTAGGTGTCATACTAGCTGTAGGAAAGCGCTCTCGGCCAATAGGCAGACAAGCAGGCATATCTAGGGTGGCCCAAGATAAACCCAACCAAAAAAGGGATCCAATGATGTGTTCTTCACTAGTTTTGCGTTTAGTTTATCTTGCGCCACCCTTATAAGTCATATATTTGCAGCGGAATTCACCAGAAATGTCCCAGCCGCTCCTAATACAGCATTATCTGTAGTCCTAAAGTTCTGATTCGCATAGACACTTCTTCAAATGTATTATAAACAATTCTAAAATGCGCAGTTTAATGCCTGAGTGGTCGTGGCTCCTGCTAAAACCAGGCGACCACGTCATTTGCGATTGTTGTTGTGCACGCTGTGCACATGGAACGGCACTATAATATCAGTTAAGAATTCCAAATATAGAAAGAGCATGATTGGAAAAAGCGTGGGTGGTGTTTGTGCGTGTGTGTTTACGTGCGTTTGTGTGTGTACGTGCGTGTGTGCGTGTGCGTGTGTGTGTGGGAGCGCGTGCGTGCGTGTGTGTGTACGTGCGTACACACACACGATGGGTCGACGGGTCAAGATGGCTTGGGCGAGCCATTTTGACCCATCATGGAGGGCCGCCGGTTTGGAATAAAAACAGATTGGAATAGTTTTACGTTGTATCGGCCCTGACCTCCGTGGAGAAAACTAGATGAGTATAAAGCGCAGGTAGCGCAAGTGCGCAGCCCTCGACATACCATCGTTGTCGTCACGCTGTCTACCGAAGAGCGTCGACGATAATTTGTGGGGCCATCATCCAACATCGCTATCGACATCGGCAGATATACTTGGGGAAATTCCACTAGGGCGTCCATTTGATTTCTGCAGCAGCTATTCACTTACAATCACATTCGACGGTTTCTGTATGATAGCGCATCGCGTAAAACTTTAATTCGCAGCCTGCATTGCAGCGAAGCGGTAGCCTCAAGCAGGCGATCAGTACATGCATGAGCCCCGATCTATTCGCCCTTCTTAAGCATTCGCTCAAATTCTTACACGAAAGTTTACTCTAAAACAGAACGTTTACTTCGAGAAGGAAAAAAAGGCACTGGTAAGCTTGCGGGAGAAAAAAGGAGAACAGTGGCTCTACCAAACAAGACCTTCCAGAAAAGATAATCTTTGAATGGAAACCGGAAGCCGTGAAAGAGAAACAGTTTAAATTATATAAAAAAAAACGAATTGAGAACAAGGCTAACGGAAGGAACATCAACAACTGTATTTTTATCATTGAGTATAGCGGGTTGTTGAGCAACAACACAGGCAGAAACTACGAGAGCGTTTCGTTCTCGCTACCAGCAGTGCACGCTTAGGTTTGACTACAGAGGTAAATATCTAGAGGAGCTCACCGCCTGCTTTAATGCCAGGTTTCCGGTTTACGCAAGGCTGAATGTTGACGTGTCGGTGCCGTTCCGATCCGTGAAACTCCTTTCAGATTCATTTTTTTTAACCTTCATCTACTTCCTCCTTTGGTTGCTTCAAATTCTGCTGGCGGGTGCCCGACGTTTCTCTCGCACTAGCATTTATCGATGCGGGCTACATTTGTGCAGCGCTTGGTGAGACGAAATAAAAGTTTTAGCCACGGCAAAAACAGCTTCCGCTTCGACACACACGGGGCCTGTCATTCGTCTTCGATAGGCGCACCGAATTTCCTGAAAAGCAACAGCGATTCTTCCTTCCCTTTTTTCGTGAACGTATTTTACTCTTCTTTCTTTTTAATTTTTGCACGTGTAACGTCGAAGTAAGTCATCGTTCGGTGCATCTAAGCACATTTTCGGCGGAAATAACGGTCATTGTATCAGGTGGGCCAATACGAAATAACGAAAGAAAACGTGCAGCCTTGGTGCTCTAACTGCTTAATGTGCCGAGACAGCCGTCGCCATGTGGTATATACATCCCGAAGACTTGTTTAATCTAAGTGAACAATGAAGCTGAACTGAAAGAGAATGTGAGGCATTTTAAATGTTTGCAATTATATTCGTACAAGTATTTTTGCTTTGCACCGCTCTTTAATATATGCTTGGCGTCATAAGTTTAGTTGTGGAAGAAAAACGAGTTCTCTACGGTACAGCAAAGTTCTTTTTCTGCCGTGGGTCAGTTTTCATGTAAAGGAAGAGGTAGGAGGGGAAGGGGGCGTAAATGCGATAAGAGTTTCCTTATAGTGGCTCTATTATACTCTTTTCACATGCTTGTTACATTCAAAAAGTTTTCACCAGGCAAATTTGACATCGAAAACCTTTCACACACGTTAATCTGTGTGCTATGGTCGTCTTGTACTGCGTTTAGACAGACCGTGTAGATTTTGATAAACTTGTATCTGGGCTTTCTTGGTAAGCTAGGAAACAACTTCACCAATTATTATCGGCAGAAGATAGTCATTCGCCTTCTATACCGCAAAAATGCGAGTCACCTAATTGACTTCTGCACATTCGCACGACAGTAAATCAACCGATTTGGGGAACAAATTAGACCGGAATCCGAGCCTAATCTACAGTCACAAGCAAATAAGCCTATATTATCACGCCTTACGAAGTGGTCGTATTAAAAAAATGCCTTAGTGTTCATTGTCGCTTTATACATGTTCTCGCCTCCTCGTCTCGTTTACAGTGCGAGTTTCTCGAAGTGTGGAGCTTGGGATGGACGCTGCTGACATTCTTGGATCCAGAGTCGTTAGGCTCTTTACACAACACTACCCTGTCTGGCGAATTTGAGAAAATTACCCTGCGCCATGGTAAGTCGGCCAAGAACGCTCATTCACTACGCTTTGGGTACACGTTAAAGAACCACAGGTGGTCGAAATTATTTCGGAGTGATCCACAATGGCGTCTTTGGAATGTTAAGCCCAATCGGCCAACCAATCAAACAGTCTGCGGGGCCGACAAGCCGCGTAGACGCGATCATCACAAGTGCAGCGATCTGTGTCGAATGACATGTTCCCAAGAAATTCCAAACAATTGTCTTGAATTCAGTTTCTTCGTGCCTCCGGACTAATAAAAAAAGAAGCAAGAAGCGCAATCGAAGTGAGAACAGGGCGGTTTTTCTCAAGCGGCCTTCTCAAACGACTCTAAAGCTCCCGTACTTTCTTTCGTTCGTGTGCTTCCTATGTCCGAATTTCTTTACATGTGCACCCTTAACCCTCCACGAGAAATGAGGTGGCAACCCGTACGTTTTTCGTCTGTTTAACCTACTTCCTTTCCCATCTCACTTATCTCTTCCTCTCGAAGTCATTTACTGGTTTCACTCCGACGTCGGCTGCGTACAGCGCGGCTGAGCGCGGCCGTGCGCGCCCGCGCGGACCCTGTATTCAAAGTAATCTGCGATGGATACAGAGTTTAGGCGCACCAAGGGCTGATAGCTTCATGTGTGCTATCTTTCACCGCTTAGTTCGCGGTGAAGTGAGAGGCAGCACGAAGGTCAATTCACTCGCTGCTGCTGCCGCTCTTCCTCAAGCCAACGTTTTGACAGCGAGCGTCCGCGGTCATCGAGTGAGATATGTTCATGTCCGCCTGAGCACGTGACATCATGCTTGTTAGTTTAGTTATTAAGCAAATTTTTACAAGCGAATACGGCTGATAGAGCTATTATCCTTACTTCATACAACTGCCTGATAATTTGCTTTCGCAATCAATGCTTCCTTCGCCTTTCGTGCAATACTGAGACCTCTCATTACAATTTCGCTCGAAAGGCGAAGCAATTACAGCCATAGCAAGCACGCTATGCCTGGGCTTCAAGATGCGATGGCGAGTGAGTATACGGCGAAACTGCGTGGTCAGAGCTCCGGTTACATCGCGCGCGCACTCCCATACGCATGTTCAGAGGTGAGCAGACGTGCGTTCGGCGAGCTCGCTTATCGAGTGTCATCTCTGGGCTGAAGGCGAGCAGGAAGTGAAAAGCCAGCGACCTCAGCGGGGCGGACGCACCGTTTTCGTCCACCGTTCCCTGTCTAATCACTCCTCCCGAAATATGTCACCATCCCTCGCGGGGATGTCAGAAAATTTGACGACATCGACGACACAGACGCACTTTTTCCAGCCAGTTACGGTTTCAGGGAGCCTGCCAAGGGGAACTAATTAATTGTTTGCGTAGCTCCCGCATGAAATCCGCTATTCAAAATTTTATTGTCGGGATAGGCAGTGTCGAGGACGGGTCCGAAAGTACTCATTTGCTGTAGCCAGCTATTGTTGATATTTAGAAAGCTAATTACCGTGACTTCGCTAATTACGCACGTAATTGCGGAAATTGCTCTGCATCTAAAGGCTACCAATCCGTACACTCGAATGATAAACATAACGCTACCATGATTTATATCTTTGTAATTTAAAATTTTGGTGCAGCTAAAAAAACACCCCGTATTATCTGCGCTATTGAAATCAAGGGCAGTGGTGAAATAAGGGATCGATGTTCCCTTTGCAGCAGCAGATATTGCGCGCTGCACTGTCGGTCATCCTTATTAGCGTAGTGTGAGCTTTTCAGAAAGCAACTTCCAACCACTGCACAGACAGATTCAACGCATTACGCCTGTGAGGTCCGGGTAGAGGCCGAAGTTGCAACAAAGGCTTTAGTTAGTGTAGTATACTTGCGGTGCTTCGTATATTTGGGGACTTCCCCTCTTATGCCAGGCGGTCAAGCTGCCTCAAGAAGACATTTATGTGATTGCAATACCAGTTGCTGAATTTCAAGCACAATTGCCTTACTCATCAACGGCACGAGTGCAGCCCTGTCATCATCATCGCCGGGAACAATTACTCGGTGAGGGGGTTCGTAAGAACGGAAAATAAACGTACGGACGCATTCAGACATTGTGGAAAAGCCGGCGACAAAAGTTTCCAATATTTTCAACAGTATCCAAATAAACCAATCAGTCAAGTACTCATAAGCATTGATGCCATGGCATAATCTTTCTTTCTTTTTGCTTCTTTCCCTCTTTTTCTTTGAATTATGTTGTGTACACATATCATTTTTCTGCGGCGTTCGGAACTTTTGTCTACCATTATTGCCACATATATCCAACAGATTCACTCTTTTATCTATAGATTAGCATTTTATTTCTACTAACCCATCACGGCCAGTTTCAGCTCCAAAATGTTTTCAAGTGTCTCGTAAATAAATAAGTAAGCAGGCAAACCGTTCCACGAAATTAACCCATTAGAACAAACAGCCGTTGCCACAAGCTGTCTATTCACACAATTAAACCCTATCGCGAAGTGTACGCAAGATATACTGCTTATTTCTTTTCCTCCGTTATCGTTTCCTTTTTCGAGACCTGCGCGAGTGCAACCATAAGGAAGCAGATGCATTATCCCATTCGCAATAGTTCTTTTCTCTTGAAAACTGCAGTCGATTTCATCTAGGAAGTTTCCAATGATAAATTAAAATGAGTCATCACCAGAACTTTTTGTACAATGCTCTCTTTCCTTCATAATTACACACGCGGAAAGAAACGTGTGATTTTATTACCGTGTAAGTGCCGAGGCCATATAGTAGTTATAGTGTCGTTCAACCCCCGACTGGGCGTCCACACTCGTCCCTAAAATACAAGCTAGTGCTCGAGAGTGTGCGAGATACGAGATGGTGCCACATACACGTTCAGCGTCCACTTGGGTGCTATATTTATTCTCACCTCATCTGCTTATTGTATGACATCGAAAAGCATATTCGTAAACACTGTTTTATTATTCAAAGCAAAGTACAATGATGAACGCAGTAACAAGTAAACCCGGACACAATATCTGGAGCTAAACTAGCCGTCGGCGAAAAGAGCTTTACACTGATATAATCGAAGGAACAGTAATGTAGTTCCATGATAAGTGTAATGAAAAAAATCAGCGCCACTCATTTCCAAAACATAAAATGTCGCAAGATGGCTGTGCTTTAGACACGTTCTAGGCCAACGCTAAGAGCAAATTCTATTTTAGCGAGAGACAAAAATATGTGTATGGTCAACTGAATGGTACGGTTAATTAAATTGTCAGCGCTCGTCATCATAGCAATCGCCAAGAACAAAAAAATAGAAAAACATGCAAGCGTATTATCGAACCGTATCAGATAGCACAGCAACTGTGTCGCAATTCGTGTTCAATAATATGCTGCTGCGGAAATTAAAACTGCTCGCGACGCTTCCAAATACGGCCTATCGGACGACATCGCTAGCAAAATTACCATCATTTGGCCCAGCACATTCTCAATTGAGCGATGATCACTGCACCAAGGAATGCGCTCCAGTCCACGGTGGTTGGCCAGCGAAGCTCTGGCATCACCTGACCCGATAGAACAATGTGACGTGGCCTTGAACTGGGTCCTGCCGAGCCGGCTCATATTGACGTCGCTGTTCCTTTCGTCGCTCATTGTATTCGCGCTGCTCTTCAGTTGTCCTGACTGTGCGCGGTTTGCTTTAGGCCGGAACCGCTGCGTCCTCCATTGAACAGTGCAATCGGACCGTACTGCTCTCGTGAGGATGAAGTGCTATTTCCACCATAGTTCCTCGCTGGTTATTCTACGATGAATATCTTTGGTAGTTTATTTTGCTTTTACAAAACTGTTTTGTTACAATTGTCTACCTAGCCTGAGCACGACGCCGTACTGTTTCCGTCACCGCTAATCGTGTTCACGCGGCTCTTCAGGAGTCCTAATTATGCGTGGCATTTCCATAGTGCTATCAGAACACAAATGAAATCAACTGCTAGGCGGGAGTATTTTTTTTTAGGTACCAAAGTGTAGTTACGTCACTCCTTGCTTCGTATGCTACAGTTGCAATTCCGGGCAACTACAGCTTATACAACCATAATCCTTACTGGAAAACGCTTTCGTCGAATGCTATGCGCGAAGACGAACTTTCTGGTTCATTTTTGTACTTTCCCTTGCACGGCCGGCGCCGCTGCTCCCACGCATGCGCGGAGGCGAGCGCCATCTGGTGGGCCTGTAAGGAATCTAGCGGCGAACGCGGAGCGCGCCTCCGACTGTGATTGGTTGAATTTTTGCCCACGGACACGACAAATGCACTGGCGTGCGGAGGTATGCAGGTTCGCGGTAAAAATGTTGAAAGCCACCACTATAGGAACACTCGTCGCCGGGCAATTGCAAAATCCAAGACTATTCCTGCGTTAGTTCCCAAATGATAGCACGTATAAACGCAAGTTTCCCGGAAAGGCATTCTTTCCTGACACCATCGAATGTTAAAAATAAAATAGCGCAAGTTCCCGTGCTTCGGTCTCGAACAAAGCCCAAGCGGCCGGGGCTGTGCGCCATTAACCGCGAGATCATGCGCATTCGGCGGGAGGTATTGAAATGACGGCTGAGGAGCACGGACTAGTTCGTCCCTGGGCAATCATGTCTGGCAGGAGCTAAATGGAATTCACAACCGACGCACTCTCAATCCCACTTCTCCCGTCCTTTCCCCATCCTTCCCGGCACCGCTGACGAAACGGACTCAATTCCGTAATCTGTTTCGCGTTGCGGTGTGCCCTGGCGCGCTTATCTCCAAGCGGCTTCATTAACGAAACTGTGCGCATCTGGCGAACCTTAGAGCCCCATTGTTTCACAGGGGAACAAAATAGCTCCAAAAAGATTTCCGCGCGGGCCGGTACGGGACAGCTCTAACGAGTTTAGCCATGGCTTTCGTATAAGCACCCTTGCCTCACAATATCTGAGTCCCCGATTTTGAATAACTTGCCAGAAGAGGAAGACGGAAAAACATGAATGGTGGCGCTGCTCGCAAATAAAAAGTCGGTTACAAAGACCATACATACACGAATATACATAGTCAAAAACAACAGCACACTTTACTAATGACGCCCGTGCAGTACAAAAAAATGAAAGAGAGGGGGAAAATAGGCAGTTCCCACGCATAGTAGATAGAGAGAGACACAGGAAAGAGGAAAGGCAGGGAGGTTAACCAGAGGGGAAGGTCCGGTTTGCTACCCTACGCTGGGGAGAGAGGGAAGGGGAGGTAAAGTGATAACAAAGTAGAATGTATGTTATGCGAAGCTTTTTGCTGGTAGTTAGCTTGGCCCAGCATCTATTGGGATTACGCAAAGCCTATCAGCTAGACCACCGTGCTTGTGTGATTCGGGTGTGATATGTATCTGACGGGGGCCTGTGTGTGACGAGAGCAGCAAGACGGCGGTGACGACGATCGTGCATGTGACGGTGACGGCAGAATTTCCACTGCGACCTTCCGATGCGACTTACAGATTGTGTGCTAATTGGGACTAGCATTATATGATCGTTAGTCGTAAAATGACGCTGACATTTGCACTCCTGGGATAAAACGTTCAAACCTGTTCAACTTGGGTCAGTCATAAAGGCGCGGCAATGTCACACAGCTTTTCCATAGCTTTATCTGCAGGGACGAAAATACTGGGCGTATGTAGGCCACTCCCGAAGGTAGTACAGTCTAGGACAGTCTAATGGTGTTTTTCGCTGGTCTCCCCCTTCCTATGTGTAGGGTAGCTAACCGGGCACCTCCTTGGTCAATTCCTTACCTTTCCCTCTTCGTCTCTCTCTCTCTCTTTACTGGCCGATCTGGTCGATCTGGAGCAGGATTTCAGGCTCCGCGGCTGCGAATCCGTATTTCACTGGTCGATCTGGAGCCGGTTCGCGCTTTCCACTAGTATTTTTGGATGAACTCGCTTCATTCCGGATCACTCTCACTTGCTCCACTGCCGAGGCACGGATTCGGGCAGAAATAGAACGAGAAGCACACGTCACTGCCGTCCACTGTGGGGCGGCGACTTTCTTTGCCATGGGAACGTACACAGCCGGAGTCGCTTTGTGTGACATGCGCGCACAGACTTCCGGTATGATCCACCGCGGAGAATATTTCCTCTCCGCTGGCAGATTCGGAGGGGTAAAATTCGTAAACAGGCTCCAGAATTTCGGCGGCCACTCGAGCTCGACTAGTTAAAAACACCATAACAAAGCGTCTAGAAGTGCGCGCTGCCACGAGGGAAGTATGCGAAAGCTGGCACGCGACGAACGTGCCGAACGTCTGAAAGGCGCAGTCACCTCTTGCGCGATAGAAGTATGCGTGCGGTCGTGACCTAACTTAATAAAGAAAAGAAAATGTTTTGGTCTGATGGGTAGAGCACCGGCTACTGTGCTGGAAGTCAGACGCTCGATCCCCACCGTCGGCTATCAATTTATTTCTATTGAACAGGTCAGGAAGGAGGCAAGACAGGGAATACCTGCCTACGTAAGAACTGCAGAGCGCCTCAAAAGAGGCAAACAACGCTGCGCAACAAAAAATTACTAAAAATGAAACAACGATTTGCCCTCTGCGAGAAGAAAGCCACGGAAATGTTGCTAACGGGTCCAGTTACGTTTTCCATGATGTGATCGGTTTCGATAACTTGGCGTGAGGTTTATAGCCTTACGACGGAAAACAATATCACAGTTTAACGATCAAGAGACAGATACGCCGCTGTAGAGGAATACTGATCAATTTCGACCAGCTATGGTTATTTAGCATGCAGCCAACACTTTCTACACGTGTCAATAGGAATGCGGCCGCCGTGGGAACGAATGGAACTGTGGCGTCGTATTCAGCAGCAGAATATCACATATCCGCTTAGTCACAATGGCGAGTGAATAATATTATAGTGCTACTAAACAACGACGTGACATCATGGCTATTAACAACGTCACTGTCCATCGTTTCTTCGCTTGAGAAAGAAATCTTCGTTTCAATCATCCAGAGAGCATTGTGCCACCCACGTCAACGAGAAGACGTCGATGCGAATGAAACGTCCACAATCGCAATTAATACATCTGTCCACTCGGTAAGGTCCGCTGCGTCCTTGTAGCGTCATGAGGAACCTTTAGCCGCACTGACCACGGGCCATCTCGCACGATGCGTACAGCTGTAGCCGTTGCTGTTTCGCTCTTTAAGCAGAATCGTGCGCCAACAATTTACGCACGTCACTTGCGGTGACGTGAAAAACGCTGACAAAATAAGCGCACAAATGGCAGTCAACATGATACTTCATTCTTCTGAATGCTACATATGAAAAGTTTGTTATTTAAGTAAATTTCTCTATCATTAGTAAGTGTGGATGGAACAAAGCATAAAGCCACAACATGTTAATATCGTAGTTTTATAATGACGTCCGAGGGAATTCCCTTCTTCTTGGCCCGACTGGGTTAATAGTCGCCCCATCTCTAAGAAGAAAGCGCTAGGCTAGTGGTGCGGTGTTTGGTTCAACTGCTCGAGGGTTAATCCAGCGAGCCAGTAGTGCCGAAATCAGGGCGACGATTTTGATGCAATGCCTTACAATTCATTATATGCCACTCTACTCATCCACTGTTCGAAGCCGGCTGATCCCATTAATAAACACGGACGAAGTGTCGCAAAGCCTGATTACTGACGAAGAGCGAAAATTACGAAGAGGAATAGCATCCGAGAAGGCATCACTACAAAATCGTGGCCCTGAAGAGTGGGTGTTGGAAGGTGTGAGTGGTTCCTGCGAGGGCGATTACCCCCGAACCTGTCCTCGACCAAGCGCTTCATGGCACTCTGTATTCTGCTATGTAGGGACGTTTTGATTAGAGCATAACACGATCAAGTCAATATTGTCTTCCTTTATCACGTGACATTTTTTTTTCGTACGTTTCATTTCAGAATACAGCTTCTGCGTGATGACACTGTTGGTTTTTTACCTGCTTTATTTATTCGCTACAGGAGCCCTGATATGGTCGAACAAGGTGAGCAAGCGTGTCGTTGTGTGTCGCACTACGCATTGTGTGAGCCACATTCTTGTGTAATAATCTTCTCCCGACCGTAACAGTGGTTACGCAAGTCTTCACCTCTTACACGTATCCTTGATCGATACACTCATTATGCTGTGGTTCTTCTTTTGCAGAGAGACAAGGCCACGGCTTTTCCCATCTTTGTTTTTGCCTCCGTCATTACCATTCTTCTGAGCGTATCTATAACAATATACTTCTTCGCACAGTCCGAGGTGAGTGTGAAAGGTTATCACCATCACCACGACAACGGCCCATTCAGTCAAACGGTACCAGTCTGCAAGTATTCGTGGCAGGAAGCGCTTACCGGAAGAGAACGTGAGAAAAGCGGGCAGGACAGGCGGTCCAGGCTTTACATAAGCCTGATCTTATTACCTCTATTTTTTTATTAAGATGAAACAAGAGATTTAGTCACCGTATAATGGGCACGGCTGATTTCCTTCACATAATAACAACACTCATGAAAACAATAATGTAATCAGTCAACCAGGAAAGCGTTTATTTATTTACCGTGCCCCGTAACAACAACAATATGGTCTGAGTGCTGGTGCACGCATACATAAAAAGAAGAAAAAATAAAAAAATTAGGGAAAATGCAGGGGGATATATAAGTAAAGAAACAATGAATAAAAAGAGCACTTTTGAAAATAAAGATGTAGATTTAAGGTGCAGTGCGAATACAGAATAAAAAACAGGAGAAGGGCAGTTGTGCATTGTGTGAAACTATGACAACAACGCAAGGCTAGGGAAAGAACAATTGCGGCTAGTTAGGAAAATATCAGGATCTTGAAAATAAGCGTTATAAAGAATTAGTATTCCATGGACGGGTGAGTGTTGGTAATGACAGGCAGGAGCATGGAAAAGTGTTCTCTGGTGACATTTCGCGGAATACTAAACATGATACCACTGAGGAGTTTGGGGCAGGTGAGGATACCATTATGGAGTTTGGAAAGGAACAGGAGGTCGGTGCGATTACATCGGCAGCGAAGTAAGAGCAACGAAAATAACCCAACCGTGCTAGAACAAGGTCCTGTATCCGTGTTAGCAAAAGGATGATGATATATGTATAGAAATTTTTTCTCCGGCCGATCTATAATTTCACCGTTGGATCTAGAACAGCCATTCCCGAGGACTGAAGTGCATTCGAGTTGAGGAAGACAGATTGCTGTGCACAATCTGCGGAACTTGTAGGAGAGTGAAATTTCTCGATAGTCTGCAAACTGAGCCCGGAGAGAGCATACCCCGCATCGCAACGCGCTTAGTGTGAGCAGAAGCGTGTGAGGTTGTATCAGAAAGCACGTCGAGATCACTGATGTCACAGACCTTACACAATGGCACAGGATCTACGGAATACGAAAAATAAATGCTTGTTGTGTTGCGTGTGAAAATTTTTGGTCTTAGCTGCATTCGAGGTGAAGTTATATGCACCATTCAGAAAAAAAAAGCAAGCCCGACTTCTGGATGCGAGTCAACAACATTGCGTATTTTCTTTAAAACCTTCATGTCATGGGCATATAGAAAGGAAGAAGAGTTCCGAATGGCGGAACGAACGTCATTAATTAAATATAAAATCAATGTTATCCACATGTGAGGAAAAGTGAAGGTACTTAAAGAGGTATTAAATATAGATGTGAATACTGATGCAAATATATTGCCGTAAGCTTTTAGAATTGCGGAGGGGACGCCATCAGGGCGCCAGGATAAGGGATGGTTCAAGCGCTTAAGGCATTGGTGGATGACCTTTTCATCAAACAACACAGCACTGGATGTAGGAACCGTCGTGTGCTGCTGACTGCTACCAGCGTTCAAACCTGAAGCTTCATATAAGGATGACAAATGGGCAGCAAAACATAACGCAAATATATGTACATCTGCTCCGCTGAAGTCTAGAGGCGAAAACACTCTACACAGTTGCTGGAGCGCAGGATATATACTTCCAAGAATGCAGTATATGGGTCAGGTTCCCGCTTATAGCGGCGTTTGCAGATAGCGCTTAGAAAAGGGGAATTATTCTCTCCACTCATTAGGTACATGACTTCCGTGTTTTCGGTGCGCGCGTCTTCATGCTTTAGGGCAGCTATAGGAAGGAAGGAAGGAAAAAGTGGAGAAGGAAAGGTAGGGAGGTTAACCAGTATGGCTTAACCGGTTTGCTACCCTACACATGGGAGAGGGATGGGGGAGATTAAAGATGGGGAAGGGGGAGAGGGAGAGAGAGCACATATCACAGCACACACACATCGTCCGTTGGAGTCCATCATTCTGGCATGGTACGCGACGTCACTCTCACAGCCGCTTGTCTAATCCCGTCTCTTTCAAAAACCGAAGTAGTCCCTTTGTCGCCTTCACCTGCGATATCTTCTGTCGGCGGCATGTGAAAATCGTGTCGAGCGACAATGGTCTACTGTCAAGGCGCGCTAGAACAGATGCCAGGGACTGTCGCTGAACCTTATAGTCAGGACAGTCGCACAGAACATGTTCCAGCGTCTCCTCGCAAAGACAGGCATTACAGAGATCGTTGTCGGCTATTCCAATGCGGAAGGAGTAAGATTTGGTGAAAGCCACCCCCAGCCATAAGCGATAAAGCAGAGTCGCCTCTCTTCGACGCACTCCAGTTGGCATATAGAGATGCATCAAAGAGGGCAGGTGGTATTGACGGTTGCTCTGGGTGGTCTGGCTGTTTGGTGTGCACCATAGAGATAGCGTGATCTCATGTGCAAGCACTCGAAGTCTGCTAGCTGCGTCGGATCGTGAAAGCGGTATGGCCTCTTCTTGTGCGTCTTCAAGAGCTGCCCGAGCGGCATTATCGGCGTCTTCATTTCCAGTGACGCCGCAGTGACTTGGCAGCCACTGAAACGTCACATGGTGTCCTTTCTCCTGTGATGTATGGAGTAGGCATCTAATATCGAATACGAGCTGTTCGAATGGCCCGCGATGCAGAGCTGATAGTACAGATTGTAGGGCTGCCTTTGAATCGCTGAAGATTGACCATTGCCGAGGTGGCTCCCGATTGACGACACGAAGTGCAGCGCGAAGAGCAGCTAGTTCAGCAGATGTCGATGTTGTTGGGTGGTCAGTCCTAAAGCTGATGGTAATAGCTTTTGCTGGGACAACCACAGCACCGGACGAACACTGGATGTTTGTGGAACCATCGGTATAAATGTGTTCCCTGTCCGCGTACCTCTCGTGCAGAAGAAGCAGAGACAGTTGTTTGAGCACAGGCGACGACAGTTCAGACTTTTTTCCGATTCCTGGTACACTGAGATGGACTGTAGGGCTGATAAGACACCAAGGGGGTATCGATGGTTTAGATGCAGCGGTGAAGCCCGATGGCAGTTTGTCGTTGTATTTGATGATAGTTTTAGCGAATGATGATTGGTGCCTGTCCGAAGGTAGTGCTGCAAGGTGGTGATAGGTGGCACGTGCAAAATGTCTGATGTGCGTTCTCAGGGCTTCCACCGTAATGTGAGTTCGCATTGGATGGTCCCGAGCAATCGCAATAGTTGCCTCTGTTGAGGTGCATCTGGGCAAACCAAGGCAGACTCTGAGTGCTTGAGCTTGTGCTGCCTGCAGAACACGAATATTTGTCTTGCAGGTGTTGGTCAGTACAGGTAGACTATATCTTAGAAAACCGAGAAAGAGAGCTCTGTAGAGTTTAAGCATTGCGTCTACTGACATCCCCCACGTCTTTCCTGCCAAGTATTGAAACAACTGGGAAGTTGCTGTCAGGCGCCGTTTCATGTAGGCCACGTGCGGGCTCCAACAGAGGTCGCGGTCAATTATTACGCCAAGGAATCTGTGGGTTCGGACATAGGAAATAGTCCGCCCATTGATTGAGATGATATAAGGCGTCATCGGTTTGCGAGTAAATGCTACTAGTGCGCATTTTTCTGGTGATATGCTGAGACCCTGTTTACACAAGTAGTTCGCTGTCAAAGTGGCCGCTCTTTGAAGTCGCGCACGTATCTGAGGACGTGTGACTGCCGAAGTCCAGACACAGATGTCGTCAGCGTATATTGAAATTTTGATGGTAGTTGGCAAGTACTCAGCAAGTCCAACAAGAGCGAGATTGAATAGCGTCGGGCTGAGAGCACCGCCTTGAGGAACGCCCCTGCTGGTATAGCGTCGCGTAGTTGGGCCATCGTCAGTTAACACAAAGAATGATCTTGCAGATAGGTAGCTTGCAATCCACAAAAAAACTCGACCACCTAGGCCAACCGTCGCAAGGGCGTCGAGAATGGCCTCATGTAATACGTTATCGTATGCCCCTTTCACATCTAGGAATAAAGCTGCAGATAAACGCTTACGGGACTTTTCGTGCTGGACATAGGAAACGAGATCAACTACATTGTCGATAGAAGAGCGGTCACGTCGGAAACCAGCCATGGAAATTGGATAAATCTTGCAGTATTCAAGGTACCATTAGATCTCACCTCTTACCGCCCAATAGCGCTGGCCAGCTGTGTAGGAAAGATAATGGAACGGATGATCCTTGGCCGCCTGGAATGGTAGGGCAGCTATAAGTTCAGAGGAGAGCAAGTGGGCTCATTTAGAGCGTTTAGGTCTGCACTAGGGATTGTATTTGCGCATGCTACTCTAAACAAACTCCGTAAATTGATCTACCTGGTCATCAGCATTGATTTAGTCTGTAACGAGTGACCAAACGGTGGTGGACAAGAAATCATATAAACCAACATAACCACCACGCTTGAAAGCAAAGCAAGAGGATACAGTTATGCTACTGCTCAGCCTCAAGGCTGACACAGAGGCAGTTTATCCTTAGTGACGGGCGAAACTTATCGGGAAGCACAATGTAAATGTCCGAAGGAGAGACATCTATAACTTGAGCATTCGAGAAGCAAAGTTCAGGGCGTTGCCGTAGGGATTGGCGATTAAGTTGTGCTGTTGAAGGCAACAGAAGGACAGAAAGTCCAATAGCAGACTTCATTTGTTCTTTGTGTAATGAGAATGTCAATCAATCAATCAATCAATCAATCAATCAAAGGTGTTTATTTAAGTGCCCAGGAACAACCTCAAGGGTATTGGTGCTGGCGCACTCGGCAAGAAGAATGCACAGGGAGAACAATGCAAGCTCACACACACACATACACATGCGTGCACACATAAAAGAATAATTTCGCGAATACAGATTTTAACAGAGCATAAAATGCGTTCGCGAAGAAAACCCAAAGCAATAGTGGAGAAACAGGAAAAAGGATTACAGAATGATGCAACACACAACAGATATGAGAGCTTTGTTCAGTTATTGAAATTCCTCTGCAACTCCTTTAAGGAAAATACTAAAATTAGGCATGAAGATATCCAGGCACTCTGAATGGGCGGTATATATCACCTGCACTCTAGATAGAGGGTCACAATAATCTGAAGGCCGAAAGGCGCGCTGTTTCCTTGTGCCTTTCTGCGGAATTTAATAGCGCACATTAGAAAGCAAGTGCGAGCAGCATATATTTCCGTGTATTTTTTTTTGTGTGTGTGTGTGTGAAGGAAAAGAACATCCGATCTGTTGCGTCTACACGTGAGGGTAACATGAGTGTCCGTGTTAGCTCTATGGAGATGGAAGGCTCTTGACAGAATCGACGTTTAAATATACATGTGAACTTTTTTTTCGCGTTTTACGATAAGTTCACAATTTGACCTACAAGTGCCGCCCCAAACCACGGAGGCGTACTCAAGAATTGGCAGGCATGCGCTTTTATATAACGCTACAAATGGCCCACATTGTTTGAAGTTCCTCGTAGCCCGACGTGCTGTGCCGAGCGTTCGAAGTGCACGTGGCCTCGCCTGTTGAGCGTGGGGCGAGAAACTCGTAGAGCTATCGAAGTGCACTGCAAGGTCCTTCATTCCCTGAGCTCTTGGCAGGAGAGCGTCTTTAAAGCTATAGGGAAATAAAGTCTTGTTAGTCTTCCACGTGAAGCTTACAACTTTCGTTTTTGATGCATTTATGATCAGCTTGTTTTCAGCGCACCATGACGCAAAATTTGCAATGTCCTTCTGAAGATCGGAGCAATGATTAACATATTTTACCGCCTTAAGAAGTTTCGCGTCTTTAGCATATAACAGAATTGAGGAGCTTTGAATGGCTGTCGAGAAACGTCGTTAATAAACAGCGAGTAAACAAGACGGCCCAGGACAGACCCTTAAGGAACTCCACTTGTAAGCGCATGAAGTTCTGACGACTGACCATTTACGTTAACGTAGTAGTACCGCTCGCGTAGGTAGCTTCTTATCAGCGCTGTGACAGAGGGGAATAATAATAATAATAATAATTATTATTATTATTATTATTATTATTATTATTATTATTATTATTATAAATTGTTTATTTAACGTGCCCAAAAACAACCCTAGTGCGTGAACGCTTGCGCACAGTTAAAAGGGAATTATAAATAGAAATAGAAATACAGGAAAAGAAACATGATATAGAAAATGACAATTATAAAAAGGTACAGTTTAGAATCAACCAAAACCAAGGTGAGTATCACAACATAAAGACGGAGAAAAACGTGAACTATGGGTGAAAGTAAATAAAAGTAACTTAATGAATTCAACCTTTAGATTATGTGCAAAAGAAAAACCATGAGGTCTATATATTGGCGCACAAATAATCTAACGAAAAGATAATATGCAGATTTAAAGAACGGATGCAAAGGCATGGGGATGTGAGGTAGAAAAATATAAGAGGAAAAGATGCATGTAACAGAAAAGCTGAAAATGTATTAAATCTTATTATTATTATTATTATTATTATTATTATTATTATTATTATTATTATTATTATTATTATTATTATTATTATTATTATTATTATTATTATTATTATTATTATTATTATTATTATTATTTGCCGAGTGCGCCAGCACCAAGACGCTCGAGGTTGTTCCTGGGTACCTTAATCAATGAACATTATTGATTGATTAATTAATTAATTATTTGGAAACGCCTCATCTTCGCGCAATTGAGAGCTTAGTTAACTAAAGACCGTAAATGACATCGGTACAGACGCAAACACATAGACAAAAAAACCAAGACTAGTTGCATCACGCACTATACTAAGTCATGTCACACGTATACTGAGTTCCAAACACGTACGCGAGGCCACGTTGTGGTCCGAGATGTACAAGCGCACAGGATAGGAAAATAAATAAATACATATTACACGCACTGCGAGAGAACACCTCACTGCCTGTTCACCTTCGCGCATCTTGAAGTATTCGTCAACTGATCCTAATTTCTACCTGATATACAGGGTGTCCCAACTATTATGCACGAAGAGTTAAATATATGCAAATTCTCCGTAGCTGGACAGAACCAAGGTAATGTTGTTTGCCGTCACTTGAAGATACTCTGAATATTTCTTTTTGCATTCCGCCTAGTTATATAATTCGTCTTAATCAATTGATCAACTTCTAAAATATGATTAGATAAAAAGGGTGAATGAGAAAGTTGTATAACAAGACCAAAAACTCCCGCTACAGCTTTCTGTTGCTCAGTACGCGCTACATAAGTGTTTTTCCAATCGTGAAAGAATCCCGTGAATACACGCAAAATACCTCGAGCGGCCAGTGGCGCGGCAATTTTGCGCGCATTCGCGTGCGTACGCCGTCTACCTTGGAAGTATAGTCACGGACAGGTGTAAAACTTAGGCGAGCCGGGATGGCTGGTCGTTTCACGTGTGCTGTCTACCCACGCGCCTATATAGCATTGGAGGTCGCTTAACCTCAAGTTTCGGAGACGCGTCAAAGCGAGTGTCAGCACGGCGCGTTCGCTTCCCGAGGCCAGCATTGTGACAGCCATTGTTCAGGTTCCTCGAGCGAGATCTGTGCACGTTTGGCTGTGCGCCCATGACGCCATGCCTGTTAATTTCATTGGTAAGTGAATGTTTAGTGCAATTTGTACAGCAAATAAAACGAAGGGCCTTACTTCGAGTAGTTGTCCAATACTTTGCATGGCTATTAATGCTTAGCTTTTTCGGTCTAAACAGTCCCTTTTAATTCCTTGTTTTGTTTTTGCCTTGCGAGCTCTTAGCACAAGTAAATTCACAATACCACAAGTCCTATTTTCCCGAAAGAAGTTAGCACCTTCCTCGGCTGGCACCAGATGGTTAGCGGAAGACTGTTTTAAGTTCCTGACCTTACCCAAGACCTGCAGCAGTTAGACAACGGCTCATGTAACGATCTTTACACAACACGGAGCCAGGCTAAACATGAGGCTAATGCCGCCGTGTTGACCTACCAGCACGCCCGCATCGCATCTTTCTGTAGACATCACACTATACACTTTTTAGTCTCTTTCCTCTATTTTTGATGTTCCCTTTTCCCAGTGCAAAAGTAGCAGGTCAGAAGGTTCAGGCTGAGCTCTCTGCCTTTATTAAATTTTTTTTCTGTCTATGGAACATGGAAAGGTCGATGAAGTTGTTTCTATCTCTCTCACTTCAGCCTTTCCTTTACGCACATTCTCACTTGGAAAACGGCAAGCACCTTCATATTCATTGCACTAAGTATGAATAAAAGCCTAATATTTATTCCGCTGATTTCAGATGATATTCACGTACTTCTTTGAACCGCAAAACGAGGCAGCGTTGGCTCACTTCCTCATCTTCCTCTATTTCTCTCGCTACTTCTTCATCGGCTGGATTGTCAAGGTGAGTGCTATTCTGGCCCGTCATTGCCACCTGTCTAAAGCATAAGCACTGCACACGAAGCGATGCTTACATCTTTCGCCGATGCATGGAAGGCAGCATAGAAAATATTACGCGACTGTTTGCGACTGTCTTTACTTTTTTTAATGACAGTATTGCTAAATGACTAATATTGAATGTACGAATTTTGCTTGTCAAGTCAGCTGTTGTGCTTTAGACGCAAACATTACACTAATATTGTGCAGCTCTCTGCTTCTTGCGCACGCTACTGCAAAACACTTAACATAATAGTCCGCTTAGCGTATTTCGAACCGCCGGCTGTAAAATCCACGTGACTACCGATTTCACTCTTCTGGTTGTGAAACGGTATGTGCCTGCATTCTACGCCGGCTGATATATGGTTTTGTGTAGGCGTATATTTGCATTATGGAGCAAATTTTTTATTCCATCGTAAATGTAGATTGCTGCATGTTATGTTCAGATAGACGGCTCTCCGTTAGTCAGTGGTGGCGTTTCACTATAACAAAGAACAAACTAACGATAATTTTTTTAGTTATCAATTATAAACATTGCAAGAACAAGTGCAGTTACCTCAGGGGTGAGGCAACACCTCTATCTCTCTGTCTGTTTCTCTCTCTCTCTCTCTCTCTATACATATATATATATATATATATATATATATATATATATATATATATATATATATATATATATCGTTGCTTTTGTATTTTTGATCCCCAGAAGCACAGACAAAAACAAAAGTCAAGGTTTACACACAAAAGCGAAACAAACTTCGTTGGAGACGTAAACTGAGTCGGTTACACTTAAACCGAAGCATATTAAAACATAAACGGAAAACTGCGAGCTGTTGTCATGCAGCTCACCTTCTTGTTTTTATACTTTGAGTTTTGTGCTTGCGTCGCTATGCTTCAAAATCCCGTTTCGTCTTCCGCTATAGTTAAGTGGAATTATAAGTGCTTTTCTACATCATGTTCTTTCTTTGTTGCGTCTCCGTACTTTTGTATCGCTCCCCATGGGCACCAATTAGGGTCAGCTTTCGCATTGTCAAGCGAGTTGGCGACACCGAATAAGTTTCGTCGCTCTAAATCAAGCTGAAGCCGCTTTTCCTACGCACAAGCTTTCATTTCAATGGAGCTCTGAGTGTGAAAAAAAAACTACGTTGACACGAGTTCCATACCCTCAGACATCACACGTGGGTATGCTTCGCCTGCCGCGGTTGCTCAGTGACTTAGGCGTTGCGCTGCTGAGCACGAGGCCGCGGGATACAAGCCCGGCTACAGCGGCCGCATTTCGATGAGGGCGAAACGCAAAAACGCCTGTGTACCGTGCATTGGATTCAGGTAAAAGAACCACAGGCGGTCGAAATTACTCCGGAGTCCGTCACAATGGTGTGCCTCATAATCATATCGTGCTTTTGGCACTTATAACGTCGGAATTTATATTTTTTTTATTTGGGGGAGGGGGGGGTGGAGTATGCATATTGCTTCAGTCGATAATAGAGTGGGCATGCAGTTGAGCAGAACTTTTCACTCTGGAGGGCACAGACGCTGTATTACAACCTTAGGATGTATTCTGTCAGAATTTCTCTACTTTGGCTCATAACTTGAATTTATATATTACAATTCATTTGAGCCTTTAAAAGTATTTACCTTGGAACAAGTGCGAAGAATTCAAATG
Source organism: Dermacentor albipictus (assembly GCF_038994185.2). Classification (NCBI taxonomy): domain Eukaryota; kingdom Metazoa; phylum Arthropoda; class Arachnida; order Ixodida; family Ixodidae; genus Dermacentor; species Dermacentor albipictus. The sequence goes on from NC_091823.1 coordinate 24,918,293, forward strand.
ACGTATCCGGCAGTTCACGAAGGCGACAATACGTTGTTCACGAAGTGGCGCCGCGGGCAGAATCCACTGCAAAAAAACTTGCAATGAGTCTAAAGCCTTCTTTTCACAAGCTTTGTACATCAAACGTTGTTTCGAATAGCGTCGTGTTCAAAGTAGACATGTCTAAACGCCGAGCGCACATGATCAGTACTTGTAATGCGATAGGCAGACTGCACCGTAGCGCACTGTGCTGTAGCAAATGACTGTCCCCAGAGGTGGAGACGTCGCCAAGTGCCCTGGGAGTACCGTGCCTTCTGGGGTCGGGTCTGCGGGTACGCGAAGCAGAAGGAGCGCCACGTGGGAGAGAAAATCGTGAGCCGCATGTCAGCTGCGCTTCTCTTGACAAATCGTCTTTCTTGCGCCAAGCGGAGAGCGTAACGACCTGCCTCGCGGGATTGCGTGCCTCGCGGCCCGTGGTCGGCGCGCGCGTCGCTTCTCGAAGAGCGGGCATCGCGACGGGCTGCGCACGGCAACGCCTCCTCGTTGCAACGTCGCAGTGCCGTTCAATGCGGCGAATGCTGCTACCGGAATGTCCAAATGCATGAAATCAGATGCTTTCCAGATACTTGTAACAACAAGCAACGAGGAAGAAAGACACCAGTGTCGCGTCTGGATATGTGTGCTTCTCAAACCTTCTGTATACGTTCCTATTGACCATAATCTACTTTCCGAACTGTCATAAGTATATCGAGGACAGTCACAAAGAAGAGACAAGACAATCACTTGCAACCGCGATAGCGCGCTTTGACCAAAGACCTCTCACAGAGGAACTCATTTTCAGATACCGCCATCATAAGCCATCGCAGCAGAGGGCGACGAGGGCACTGTTGCGGTTCTTGAGGGCGACAGAACTGGACAGGCGACTGTAGCCTGAACAGATGTTGATAGTGCTACAAGTGTCAGTGTGCTGTGCGATGACAGTGTTCGGTGACAGTGACCGATTGTGATTGTGTGTCTATGCTCCTTCCTTTCCTTATCTCTACTTTGTTTCCACTTTACCTCCCCCTCCCCTCTCTCCCCAGCGTAGGGTAGCCAACCGGATTTTTTTTCTCTGGTTAACCTCCCTGCCTTTCCCCTTTCCTCTCTCTCTCTCTCTCTCTCTCTCTCTCTCTCTCTCTCTCTCTCTCTCCGAACTGTCATAGCACAGACTAAGAGCTCGCCTTGGACGAAACAATTGCAGTGCCTTCAGCAAGGATCTTTGCCACGATGCTGCTTATTCTTCAGGAAAAAGATAACGTGAGACTGTCCTCCTCGTACTTTTCCCAACTGCACCAACAACAAACTCTTCCGAGGAGGTGTACAGCACAGGACTCGTGCGGCCACTGAACTATCATACATTCTTTTCTTTACTTCTTCGTATAACGTTAAGAAGAAAGCTGTGCATTGCAAACTGAATATCCATATGCGAGGACTGCATGCCGCTTCATCTGAACACACTGCCGTCATAAGAAGAGCCTGTAGCTGGGGGTTTATACATTGCTCAGTGCAACCACGCGAGCCAGACGACTTAGAGTTACGATATACCTTTAGCGAGCGCCGCACGGACTTATCGCAACTGCAGCTGACATGTCGCTTCTTACTTCGTGCGTTCAAGTTCCCGTTACCCGCCGCTGAAACTAACTGGCTATGACGCTCTTCTGTAGAGCACGGAGTCGCAGGCTCGATTCCAAATCGCGGGCTCGTGGTTGCGATGCACGCCGTAATGCAACAACGCTTCAGGTGGCCACAATTTACGCCCGCAGCCCTCCATTACAACATCATTCATGAATAAATAAAGCCCGCTGCGCAACTTCGAGAGGTTAAATCTCACATCGAATTCAATTCCATGTTAAGGCAAGAAAGAAACGGCAGTTTTTTGTCCCTTACTCAGAAACAGGTACCAACTATCAATAATCTCTCCCACTCTGCGTCCGCTGCAGCAAGACATCCCTAGCTGCGCGTCGATGGTCGTGGATGCTGATGCCTGTTAACATGCATTGTAGCACACCTGAGCATGTCCAAGTGCACCCGTGTAGTCACTGAACACAATACACGTACAGAGAATGAGCAGCCCAATTCGTTGTTGCTTCTGTAGTTGAACATGTGTCATGGCTTCAGGAGCGGAAGTACTACAATGATTGCTCCTCTACCTTATTTTTTTCATTTATTTACAGGGTACCTACATCGCCATAAATGCATTACGTAGGGGGGAACAAAATATAACCAGTAATACAGGAAAGCTTTTGGACAGATATACTCACAAACAGAAGCACTACAATAGCTTTTAGAGAAAGGCATACAAGCAATGTGAAATAAACGGGTTTCAAGATATATAACACATGCATTTGTTTTACAAGAGCGCCGTCACAGCATAGAATAGAATAGTTAGTTATTTGACACGTTTACTATATCATTTGATAAACTGTTCCATTGTCTAATTGATTTGGGGAAGAAAGAGTAGTAAAAAGTGTTTGTTCTGCAGTTATAGGCTGAGATCTTTTTGTTATCACAGCGAGTCGATATGTAATCTGGTTCCAGGAGATAGTTATAGCGATTGATACCTGTCTGACTGTTATATATTCGGTGCAATAATTTGAGCCTTAACTTCTGCCTACGCATATGTAGTAGATCCCATCCTAAAGTGGCCTTCATTTCGGAAACGCTAGAGTACGGGCTGTAATTATTGCAAACAAACCTTACTGATTGGTTCTGTAGTTTTTCCAGTCTATTAATGAGGTGATCTTGATAGGGATTCCATATTACACAAGCATAACCAAGTATTGTTCTGACATATAAGAAGTATAAAGTTTCTTTTTTAACTTCGCGTGTTGCCTGTTTAAAATTTCTGCGAATAAAATGTAACATCCTACTAGCTTTTGCAACGGCAGTGTCAATCTGTTTATGCCAAGTGAGTGATTCGTTGAAATAAACTCCTAAATGCTTCTATTCCGACTGTATGTCGATAAGTGTGCGATTGATGTTATATCGGTGCTGAAATTGGATAATTTTCTGGAGAAACTTATGCTACTGCACTTTTTTTTATTTTTAAATTCATGTTCCATTTTTACACCAGATCACTATCTTATCTAAATCTGTTTGCAATCTATCTAGGTTGTCTTCAGTGGTAATTTCTCTGTAAATCACACAGTCATCAGCAAATAGTTTTATGGGTGATGTAATTAGTTCGACAATGTCATTTATGTAGATTAAAAATAACAAGGGGCCCAGTACGCTTCCCTGAGGAACGCCCGAAAAAACAGTTATTGGTGATAGAGAGAGACAGAGAGAGAAACGTTTATTAAACGAAACAGTGTCCTGAGCGAGGCGGGTATATTATGTAATTTATGTATCTTCATAAGACAAGCAAATGCTCTGGAAAAGTCAAAGACATAAGTTACTAACATTTCCAGTACCATAAAATAAATAAATAAATAAATAAATAAATAAATAAATTCAACCAATCCATCACCCGGCTTACTTGTGGTGGTGAGATTATATATTGCATCCACGCATATGTGTGCTGCATATATAAGAATTAACGGAGAACCCTGGGAAGGGCCCTGAAACGATTTTGACTCGTTTAGGCGAGTGCGCAGACTGGTTAGGGGAAGGAAACGCGAACATCCTAGACTAATTAGCGCAAGCAATGTAAGTTACGGACATGTTTTCAATATTTCGCATCCCTGGCAATCTAAGCGATCGATACCGATACATCGCCATGCTTTCTCTCCAGCCCGTGCGTGACAGGAAAAAGGGCGTTTTCTCCTGCCTAGGCGACGTAAACAATAACGCGCCCATTGTAGACGCAGCTCCGCCTTGCATATACAATGGGTGCGTCATTGTCAGTCATGTGAATGACCTCGCTGCCTCTGATGCGGCCTCACATACGCCAAAGTGCACACGTGTGTGCGTGCGTGAGAGGAATGGAGTAAAGCGTTTATAAATGAAAGCTGGACTGCGTGCAATACGTGTCGGGCAGTATAATGAAGGGTGGACTGGGCAGGAAGAACGCGATAAATGCTGCGAACAGGGCAATGACGGCGGCTGCTCGTAGGGCACAGTGTGCCTGCCACCATACGATCAGGTCTAGGGAAAGAAATCCAGTGGCGATGTAGCGGTAAATGCGGGAGAAATGCGTTGGTATTACGTCGCACCTCATTGAGATCCCGGGTCCATGATTTAAACCGTGTTCGTTGCAAACTGTTCAGGAGCTCACTCGGTACACGTCCTGCCTCTTTGAGCCGCCTGTTGGCGTTGAATGACCTTCCTGTCCCTTGTGCTGCGCTAATCATCTATCATCTTGTAAATAAACCAATGCCATCCATTACAGAACACACACACACACACACACACACACACACACACACACACACACGCACGCACGCACGCACGCACGCACGCACGCACACGCACGCACGCGCACACACGCGCACACACACACACACACGCACGCGCACACACACACACACACACACACACACACACACACACACACACACACACACACACGCACGCGCACGCGCACGCACACGCACACGCACACGCACACGCACACGCACACACACACACACACACACACACACACACACACACGCACGCACGCACGCACACTTTTCACTTTCCTAACGTTCACGCAAAAATATTGGGGCGAAACAATATCTTGCCTGACGCGAGAGATACCTACGCCAAGTTCTCCTGCACTGTGTTTTGACAGCAATGCCCTGTATTCTTCCCCTCAAAGGCGTTGGCGTACCAGCGCACATTTCTAATGGCAGCAGGCGTGTGAAGGGGAGTCTACTGTAGTGATCATTTCACGGTTCAGAATGCGCCAGTGCTGCACCTGAGCTTAGCGTCAAGCTTGCGATCGCCACACTGACGACATTGAACACGTCGGAATGAAGAAAGCTTATAGTAAGAAATGCGGGAATGTTACCGCCCAAGCATATACGTCGATCGTAGACAACAGCCGCGTCACCGGGCAATCTGATGCCTAGAGTTCGCGGAATAACCACAGTCGCGCCGAAGTTTTTTTTGAAGAAGATGAAGAAGAAAAAGAAGAAGAAGACAACTAACTGCTTTAGAGAATGGTAATTTTAAATAGGTGCAGCACTTACTATATAGCTGTACTACAATAAATTTTTCATAATCTGAAATTTTTATTGTAATGCAGCTATAGGAAAATTTTAAAGAAAAGTGTTTTGCTTGAGCTATGCTCTGCGTTTTATAAGCTAGCCAATGTCTTTAAGCGCGACAAATGGCGTTTCCACAAGAGACGCTTCGACAATAAGACACTTTCTGCTCTGAGACAGCGTCCTGGACGTGCGCTTGGTGGCTTAGTTTTCTGTGCCACCATACTTCAGTTCTGCGCTCTTCATTTCTTCTAATCCCCCCCTCACGTACACGCCCTATATCCCATAGAAGGATATTGCAGTTTCCTTGATAAAATTGCTCAGCCCAAAAGCATTCTCCTCTCGCGAGAAAAAGAACGAGCAAAGCGTTACACATTGCTGACGTCACCGTGATGCACCGACCACTCACGTTGCTCGCACGGGCATGCGTACCGTCGACGGCAATGCTGATCGACCCGCCCTCCAACGAAGTCCGGAGAAACAAAGTTTTGGCTGACAGGGACGCTTTCCATCAACCTCTTCTACTTTCTTTACTTAAATTGAGTTTCCAACAGTTGCTGCTCCCTTCGCACTGGCGGAAAACGCAAGAGTGGAGTGCTGCACTGAAGGGCAACAAAAAAAATTAAATAAGAACGCTGCGAACCCATCAGCCCCTTGTACTTGTTTCAAGCCCTAGTGGAGATAGCAGCAGCGATGAACGCTTGGAGCTCGAAGAGGTAACGAGGTTCGTAGTAACGTTGTTACCGCGGAGTCCGCCGCCGCCGCCGTTGCCGCGATGTGTTACACTAAACGGTGCCATCGGAGCGAGTAAAGGTGGCTGCAAACCTAGCTGTGTTCCCGCCACGCAAGTCCCGCAAAAATGTTTGCCGCCCTTACACCTCGGCACGCTGGAGATCGGTGGTGACTCACGCAGGCCGCCTAAATTCTAAAGCTCAACGCCCATCCACGAACTGCCATTCCATGCCAGTGACTCGGTTCACTGCCACTGGCTCAAAGAGAAATCGCCCTGCTTTGTCTGGTGGCCGCTGCATTCCTAACGTTTTCAGGGAGGAAATACGCGTACATTTCCACCGTGTTCTCAGTCTGATAGCCGGAATTAATGTGTAACATATCGCAGGCTTCTCTGGCGTGAACGCTATGCACCGAAAAAATGCATGACAGCGATGCAATTTCTAGGAACATTCACGCTGCATTATTGTAGCGCCTAAAGCTGATTTATGCAAGTTTACTGATGAAAATCTCAGATATTGCTCGACAACACCTCTAACACGTACCTTCCCCTTTCTCGTGGCTTCGCATAATGAGCGTAGAGAAAATTATACAGTATCATCTGGTATTCCCTAAGGCAGGCGTTATTATGCAGTACGCTTCTGCTTATTCGTCTAGTCACGAGGAACTGCTAGGCGGCATAGTTTGTAAAATCCCCTACTCCCACCGAAGCCGCGCATGTTCTCCTAGTACCCACGCCACTAAACGGTGGCTGGATAGCACCGAAGCCCGTTGGGAGCGCTTGGCGGTTACGCCGTACACTCGTCACTCCCATGATGTTACCTTTGGTCTGTCGTTCCTCTCCCGTCCTGGTCGCACAGATGCGAACGGCGTTGTACGGGTGATTTAACTTCGCGTTATAGCAAGCGCAATGGCGAGGATAAACTTCTTTATACGAGTGCGTCATTTCATTGCCACTCGCACAACAAAGAGAGAAGAGAGAGAGAGAGAGAAAACAATGCAGAGAAAGGCAGGGAGGTTAGCCAGAGGTAATTCCGGTTGGCTTCCCTGCGCAGGGGGAAGGGTTAAGGGAGATAAAAAGAGAAACAGAGTGGAAGGGAGAGATAGAAAGAAAGGGAGACAAGCATGAACAAAGCGCGTACACTACAGAGCGGCAGGGTGCGGCATTCTTAGAGTCTGTCGTGAAGCCCCGTGGACCGCAAGAACCTTAATAGCGCGAGTAAGGCCTGCAACGCGGATGTTCTTTCGGAGCATTGGCCTAAAGCTTTTAGTTCCGAAAGTGGACGATTGTCCAACTGGTCCAGTACTCTGCACATCACTGGTCTCTGAGCACTCTATATCGCGGGCAGACACAGATAATATGTGCGAGCGTCCCGTCGATGTTACATGTTACAGAAAATCAAATGGCCTACAGAACAGCATGTACATATTAAGCACGTAATCTGGAGCAACTACGTTCGCTTTCGTTGCCTTACACCGAAATTTTCCACCCTAGATGCATATGAGAGTTTATCATTCAAATGGTCTGAAAGGCTGGAACAGACATCATAGACCAAAAAGGTGTACCAACATTCGCAATTTCATAGTTCGCGCCGTTAAGCTGCGTGGCAGTGCTTTTATACTTTTATACTCGTGGGGTTCCGAAACAGCGCTGCGCGCATTAGGTATGTCGCACAATCACTGCGAACACTGCAGCACGAATTTTGTGTTCCCAGCTCTTAATAGTGCGTGAACTAAGTAGCCCTGCACAGAAAAAAAAAAGAGGGCTGTGACTGAATTTGCCGACAAAATAGGGAAAAAAAGTTAGTTTCGTAGCAGTGGTCATATCAATTTCTTTCGTCTTTATTTTTTTTTTGTCGAAACGTTTCATCCCCCTTAAACATGTATGTAAAATGTAAGGTAAGGCGATAACGCATAATTAAAGAAGCAACAATTTTTCCGTGTAACTATTTATTCGTGTAGTAAACTTAAAAAACGTGTTCAGGACGGGAAGCACTGCAACGTTGCGTGCCCTCTATACAGACTAATGTCACTTATCCTCTCTTTCTGAGTGATACGAAACGTTTCATCCCCCTTTAACATGTATGTAAACTGTAAGGTAAGGCGACAATGCATAATTAAAGAAGCAACAATTTTTCCGTGTAACTATTTATTTGTGTAGTCAACTTAAAAAAACGTGTTCAGGATGGGAAGCACTGCAACGTTGCGTACCCTCTATCAAAACTAATGTCACTTATTCTCTCTTTCTGATATATACGCACATTTTCAACGATGGTTTCTCTGCCTCGTTCGGCGGGCCCTTTATGCAATACGATACTGCACCATGGTGACCAGAATTTTTTTTCTTCATTATTCGTTATTTGAGAAGCACAGTATCATACACGTATACAGAACTCTATAGGAACGCGCCATCAGAAGATTGCTCGACTGGGCCGGATCACTAACACACATGTTACACTGTGCACAATGCTGTAGACAAGCGCGAGGCTGAAAGAGATATATGAGACACAAAACATTAAACAATGCCGTCTCTCTCTCTCTCTCTCTCTCTCTCTCTCTCTCTCTCCTACATTCTTTTGTGAGTATGCGTGTGTAAACGCGCTCGACACAGCAAATGCCAGCACACCAGTTCATTTCATCGCGCCCGCCTGCGATTCGCGGCGCCCTCCCACATACTTACATTGCGGAACACAGTCTATCGTTGCTAAGTCAGCATCGCGCGCGCACAGCAGAATCACCCAACAGGGGAGTTGTTTGGACTGAATTATCGCTTCAATGGGGGTACAGCAGCTTCGAGTGACAGCCGCATGTAACATATTTCCAAATTTACGACATATTCTTGACACCGCGTTGACGCGAGCATTTCACGCCCCTTCACACACTCGTGCGGCAGTCTGGATGAGATTGCATCTCACGCGGCTGCAACCTGACGCGGACGCCACGTCGAGCGCATTTGAAAGATTTAGCGCCGACTACAGAGTGAACTTGTCGCGACGCGATGCCAGTGCGCCCAAGCCGTGTCGAGAACGCGTATACGCTCCAGGCGACTGCCGCCTGCAGCTTGCTTGGATTTGCGGTGGCGCACTGGCAATAAAAAAATAAATATTATCTTGCTCGGGTAAACAGACCAAGGAGCTAAATGCATAATTTAGGGCACTGTTTTCTCGCGATTTCCTTTCTTCACGCTTTACTTGTGCTGTTATTTGGCAACTTGAGCGACGTTTGGCCAGGCTTCACACGTTCAATAACGTAAAAGCAGTGTGCGCAAAGCTCTAAAAGAATTAAGAAAAGCGATCTCGATTATAAGGTGATTCCTTCTTGTCACTCACTATTTCTTTTCATTTTAGTTTGAGAATTTGCACACTTTATTGTATAGAAAAACAGGCCAATGTGACAGACTCGTTTGTCCAGAGCCTATCCTTTTCTTTTTTTTTTTCTAAATGATATCGCAATATTCACCGTATATACTCAACAGACTTTCCGTTGACTTCGAACACACAGTTTTTCGTACGTTCCATTTGTAAATTAAACTTCTCACTAACTAAGCAAAGTTGTCCGGTGCCTTTACATTCCGGCAGGCAGATGTTAGTGCACCTCAGTTTAGGTGGACATGAAAGCCCGTCCCTGCTGCCACATTTTTTGTGTGATGTTTCTGTGTGTGTTTATTTGCCATTACCTTTGTGGTATCAAGTACTTCTCCCACATTTTGCATGTAGCTGGCTATCGTGATGTGCGTGCACAAAAGAAAGGAAGAAATTGAAAGCGAGAAGGAGAGCATCGAGATCCAGACCGCCGTGGACAAGGCATTCAAGGTGACCACTTCTTGCTTTGAAGAACTTTCTCGCGTTAACCATTTATTCTCGCGAATCCTACCGAAAAGAAACGGTAGATGTCGCTAAACACTAATTAGCACATGCTGAAGAGCTCAGATTAAACATGTAAGCATACCTCTATAAGCGTGGTGAATTCCTTTTAGGAAAATTACGAATGAATACTTTGACTGGTTTCAAAGTCTAGTGCCCCCTCTAGCGTGCTCGAGCATGAAGTGGAGCTCCAGAGAACCCCTCATTCGTAACACAGGCATCTTTTCTGCTCAAATATGTACCCGCGTCGTGTACAGTCGAGATTCTCGTGTAAATAAAAGTCTTCACATGGCCCGCGCATGAAGCATGTGTGAGAAGCCCGCCATGCCGCTCCCGCCGAGCACGAGGTCGTGGCTTCGATTCCCACTAGTGGCGGCAGCGAACCGGTAGGGGTGCCACGCAAAGTGCTCGTATACCAAGCGTCAGCTGCACGTAAATGAAATCCAAGGTGGTCAACATTAATCTGAAGTCCTCACGGTGCCTTTCACATCACCCGTTTTACTATATGGGATGCCAAATTTCGTCAAAAAATAAAATGAAAGAAATCACCACCTAATGCAAGCACACCAGTCGATCGAACAACCGAGAAATCGATAACGCAAAGAGTAATTCCAATAAAAGGTTCAGGAAGAAGCCAGTAGATGAAAACGCCAGCCGGCTAGAAATACAGGCCGGAAATTAGCTTTAGTTCGGGCGCTCCTATCTAAATGCCCGGGAAAAGAAAACTCGTTTTTCTCGACAACTACTGCACCAAATTTGATGAGGCTTGTTGCATTTAAACAGAAAAGTTACAATATAGTGACTTTTTTGAAGCGGATTTTCGAATTAGGGTGTCGACTTTTCTTTAAACATATTTTTTTTAATTGCAAATTTTCAGGAAACCAAGCTATTAAGTTTACAACTATAACTTAGGAACTGAAAACGATATAACAATTATGTTGATTGCATATAATAGAGCGTTTAAAGCGGACAAGCTTGATGTATTATACATGGTTCATAAGTACGCCACTAATGTGTGCGTACGACTTTTGCACAACCATTGTAAACATTGTAACAAGCCCACGTAAATATAAATTAATTTATAAAATGTGTCCGCTTTAGACTTTCTAACGGGTTCAATGTACAGAATTGCGATATCTGTTCTTGATACAAAGATAATGTTTTGTAAACTTCATTCTTCTATATTCTTTCTTTTTCGGACTTGCCAATTTTCAGCAATTTTTTGTAAGAAAGTACAGGCCCAAAATAAACAATCCGCTTCCAACAGTCACTAGAATTCAACCTTCTCTCTCAAATGCCGCAAATTTGATTAAATCAGCCTAGGGGCCGGTTGTCTCAGAAAAGCATTTATGAGTTTTACATGCATGTGAATAGGCGGCAACAGTGTTGGGCGCGAGCCAGAGCTGCGTCCTAAATAGTTTCCCGAAGGATGGTGCACCTCTGCGCAGAGCGTGTTCGACCCTGAGCCGGAAGAGCCTCACGTGCGGCCCGAAGCCATCCCGGAGAGCATACGGCGCATTCCGAGGGTGACGGCCGTCGCTGCTGGCGCAGTCGCACCAAAGAAACCGGAGGACGCGGCTCCACGGAGCCAGCCGGAGAACGGGTACCTCAACCGTGCCTACGAGAGGGACAGCGAAGAAAGGTACGGGCCGATGTACAAACGCACCCTCCTTGCCTGGGGATGCAGCAGGCAGACGCGAGTTCTGCAGTTGTACAGTGCGCGGCATTTTAAAAGGAGAGAGAGAGAGACGAAGGGAAAGCGAAAAGACAGGGACATCAACCAGGCGAACATGCAATTAGCCTACCCATACCCCGGATTTTAAATAGATGTGTACAAAAACAAAAGGAAAGGAAGGTCGGTAAACAATGCGCCCACACAGAAAGATGCACAACACGAGTGTAGGCGATCTCTCAGGCGGTCAGGCCAGCGAGGAGTACGGAGCCACAGCGCTCTGCCTGCCCGCTGCGGGGTGACGTAAGCATAGCGTCGCCTCGAAAGCAGCGAGCACGGCTTCGCGCTAGCTGCGGACTCCCGTGCGGTTACGGTTCTGCGCACTCTGCTGGCCGAAATTCGTCGCGCCACAGTTCCGCCAGTAATCGTATTTCTACAGATTTAGAAGTTGATATGGCATGTGCGGGGAAGAGCCCCACTTCACTTTCTCAATTACTCAATTTTCTTACTTACTCAATTTCTCAATTTCTCCAAATTGAAAATTTTATAAGCGGATTAATGAACTCGTATTGAATGGCCAGACTCCCCATGGCCGCCACCACGGAAGGCACGCTTCTCAAGGAACCGCCCTTTTATTTCAAGGTGGCCATTTTTAAACATTACTTAACGTCTTCGTAGGGACACCCTGTACATGAACGTGAATAAAGAGAGCCAACAATAAGTGCATTCGAAAAACGCCGTCACCTGAATGAGTGTACCGGATGTTTCCCGAAATGCGTCTAACATTTCTTAAAAATAGGAAAGGGGACACAATTAACCGGTTTCCTCTTGATTGCTCTCATCAGAGTCATACATATGAAAATTACTCGATATAAAAATGACACAAGTAATTGTGCGAATTAGACTAATTATCGTTTCAGCTAAAAAGAACCATGCGATTGATCCAAATGAAATACTTGAAGCGCGCCGTCCGAAGAGCTCAGAACCATTTTCAGAGATGCAAGAAGTTAACGCTGCTAATTTTTACAGGGTAATGAATTCCAACCTTTTTCACAAATTAAAGTGAAACTGAACAGCTGAAGAACGAAACTACTGCGCGCCTTTTGTATACCCCCGTGAGTAATTAATTGCTTGTTCCTCACAGTCACAGGTGGACGATAATCAAGTGAGCGTTCTAATGAAGCCGCGAACTCGGCTGCTTCTCGATCGCCTGACAGTGAGGCGCAAACAGTCATGACACTGGCGTCTATAAAGGGCGTGTTGGTGGCGCTCTTCAGCAGTTGCGTAAGCGTTAAAAAAAGCATATGTTTGCGCACCGCTGTTTTTAACTCCGAGCCTAAGCATCATAGCAAAGCACCAGAACACATTTTCTCACGTCCAGGGATTTTTCGCAACAACACGTAGCGAAGCCGCCTACATCACGCAGACTGTTGCGCAATTGAAGACTATATTCCAGCCCGGAGAGCGGGCCTTATTGAGTTTCCTCCCCGTATGACCTCCGCGTATGCGCGCTTAAACATTTCGTCTACGTCGCTTGATTGTGGAATCCAAGCTCGCACGGAAGACTGACCATTACGCAGGCACGCGCTAATTCGAATAAGCACGACCCCTGGCGGCGGAGCGGGCTAACGCGAGGACGATAACGTCTCCCACAGGAAGTAGACTTCGCAAGAACTGCCGCTAGATGCGAGTTAACGCGGGCGATGAAACGTTGAGCGAGGGCGTTGTAATCTACATAATTAAGTGCCACGAGGTGAAAGAATCGCCCCCGACAGGCAATAAACGTGTAACAGAAGAAAGAACATCGCGGGAGAAGCAACTAAAGGCAGCGTCGTATACATAGTGCTATGATGAATTAAGCGGTAAAGTTCTGCGGAAGTTTCATAAGCTTGAAGTTTCGCAATTCGCTGGCCATGCGCTGAAAAAAAAATATAAGAAGAATATACCTCGCTACACTCTAATGCAGAGGAGAGACGAATCGAGAACAATCCTTACGATATGAGTAGTTTTGTGAGCTCGGTGCCTGGTTACCTAAGTTATAACTTCTACAACACTAAGTGGTCTTTGACAGAGACCGTACATACGTGAAAGCTTCTGAATTTCGTTAAAGCCCCAGTGTAGCGAGCTCCCATATTAGAATTTTTATCACTAGGACGTGACGAGTAGAACCTTGCTTAATCTCCTTCAGATTGAGTTTTCTAAACCTTTAGCCGTGACCGACCATAAGCAGGGTAACTTGAGATTCATCTCGGAGTTTTTAAGTAGCCCGGAAGAAAGGCCCCAAGTACAGAGATTCATCTCGGAGTTTCTAAGTAGCCCGGAAGAAAGGCCCCAAGTACATCCCAAACACAACTTAAGTGCAGCGTCAGCGAGCACGGAGTATAGTATCACAGCTCATAACAAATATGCCGGCACTGAGGTTTAAAATTCACTCTAGTTTTCAACAAATCAGCGCTAATAAATGATAACGTGCAAACTTAGGCGTATGTGTATTTTTTTTACACAAATTTTTCACCCCGCCTAGGTACAGTGAAAAAGTAGGAAATAAAATGTCACCATTGGCTTCTGCTTCACGGCGAATAACTGCTTATCAAGCGCTCCGCGCCGAAGCTATCCAGCCGTGTCGACTACGCAGCAAGATATCCGGTACAAGAAATGAACATCATCATGACGTAACCATGACGACGAACTGACACGTAAAAGTTCCACGAAACAAGGGCACCGCAAGCCTAGGGTCTCCCTCTAAGAAAATGAACGAAAAAGAAAACAAACAAGCACGCACACATCGGCGGCTCTCTTTTGGATGCAGAAATAATTATTACGTAACTATAATGAAGTTAAACAGTTTCTTAATTAAATTCTTCCTAGAACACTCTTCAACTTTCACTTTGGAAGTTTTGTCCTAAGGTTAGTACTGGCAAAGTTCGCTAATTATTCTTGACTAATTATACAAATAAGCAGAATGTATAGAACAGTGTAATTTGTTCAGACAGCAGGCAACATCAGGCACTCGGCTGCGTCTTCCTAGAGTGTCACTTCGCTAAAGTGTTTTGTCAAGCCCTTCACACCATGGACTATGAACTGGAATTCCTTGTTTCAGGGAAGTTGGTATGAGTCGGTGTTAACATTATTATTTAATTTCTAGACAATCAGATAGAAAGAAAATATTCACACATATCTAACGTCTACATGTCGCAACAGATGCTTAAACGAAACTTCCACGAATCGTCTCCAGTAACTGCTGTGCAAAGAGACACCCGATGCGTGCAACTATACGCTTTATTTCCAACGTATGCAGTCGTTTACCCTCGCCACAGCTGTGGAGGATAACCCCGCTGCGTCTACTTGGTGTGGCACCGACGCCAAACCCGAAGAGTCAAAGAAGCTCGGTCCACAGGCTACAAATGGACAATTGTAACGTGATAGCATTGTCAGGATTATCAGGGTTGCGCTGTCTTCCTGATTGGCTCGCGTTCCAAACCGCGTTAAAACGCTTGCGAAGCCACACATCCTTCATTCTCAGGGATCGAGCCCAGTTCGCTCGAATAGATACGATATCAACGAGATAGCATACAAAGCCACGACAAACCCTGGGGAGGCAAGCGAAGAAAACTTCGTTTTAAATGAAAAGTTGACAACTAGCACCGGAAACAGCACAATGTCCGCAATGAAGTGTGTTTCACATCTTCCGCCGTCTTCATTTCTTCTTTAATTCTTCTGTCTTTTATTCGTTTATTTATTTAAGGCGGCTTTACAATATCTTGCCTTAGGGGTATCGGCAAAAAGCTACAGTCGCCTGACTAGGCCGAGTCACCCTAGCAGCTGCCAGCGGCAGAAAGAAGCAGAAAAAATTAAACAAACAGAAAGCAGACACACAAGAAATTCAGAAAAAAATTAAATAGCACATGCATAGATGCATAACAAGAACACATATTGAAATATTTTGGGGAGAGAATGACACTTGTCACAATAAGGAACGGCTCAGCTTTGGTAGCAATTTAAGATTAAATCGTGTAAGGCCCGCGTCGAATGTGTTATGCTGCGGAGGACAACGTACCCTACGTATTGCTGAACTGCACCCTCTATGCCCAGCAAAATCGGCAGCTAACCGACTAACCTGACACCGCTTCACAGCCACTCATTATCACCTGGATCAGTGCTTGGGCTGAGGCCTGTTGCAGACTTTGAAAGTGTAGGTTTCATTGCCATGAACACTTCATTGCCATGAACACTTGTTTTCATTAGTAAGGGCATATCCTTAATACAATAAAGCTTATTTTCGTAGAGTAACTCGCAGTCTGTGTTGTTGGCTCGTCTTTTTTTTCTGTTTGTTTTTTCTTCACTTACAAGTATGTCTTAGTGCCTGCGTGTGCTAGAGCATCCTATTTACCCTACCTGGTGTCGGTGAACCCTACCTAACTAAATTTCTTCAAATATATGTACATATATAGCGTATGTGTGGGTTGTATTTGAGGGGTATGGGGGTCAGAGAGGGAAGGAGCGAGAGAAGCCTGCACCGCGAACTGTCAAGCGCATAGCAGAAACGTGCAGCGAACATCTCTCGTCTTCAAATGCTGAAGGTGCATCACATCTCCTTGACAAGTACATATACTCAGTTTTTTTTTTCCATCTCTCTATTTTTCCGTCACGCGTTCGCGCAGGCAAGCACCCATTGCAAGCTGACAGTCCACCCGCGTCGTAAATCGGAGTGCCCCTACAGCGCGCGACACAACAAATCATATCGCCACTGTTTGCCCAAGGCGATGTTATAAAAGCCGGGCCTTATACTGCATATACTCTATATATGTGTCATCGTTTCTGCACCTCTTCGAGCGTATGCATACACAAACGAGCGTTCGTCGCGTGGTCCGGAAGCGCGCAAACACTCTCGCTGCCCCCTTTTTTTTATTATTATTATTGTCGCGCACATCTCGCGCTTGGCGTCCTCACAGACGTCGACAGCTGGAAGGCACTTTACGTCGCGCTGACGTGGCTGACCGGAAACGGGAGGAAATACAAACGACCACAGTGCGAGCGGGGAAGCACGTTTCTTGCGCCGTTCGCTTCGCGGCCAAGTTTCGCGCCCGAGCTGCGTGCTTGTTCGCCACTTTCGCCCAATTCGACTCGAGCACTGCCGTTTCCGTTTCCTCAAGCTAGTCACGTTCCCACGCGCTCAGCCCGGAGGAAGTTCGGCGGCACGCTCCTTGGGCCCATCTATATACGTATTTGCTATTTTGCTCTGTAGAATAAGCGCAAATGCTCGCCTCAGATATGCATATGACTGCCACACTACATCGTTTCGGGCATATGTGCAAAGGCGAGAAACACAAAGGTTGCCGTCCGTGCCATTTTCGCGCTGCTCGGTTTTCTGGTGACCTCGCCTAGCCGCAGCGAAGCTTGGTAACTTGATCAATGCGCTTATAAATGAACGACGCGGTTTGTTCACTTTATATCGTGAAGCAATAGGCATGTAAACCCATGCTATACGAAAGCGAATTTTAATGTCGCGTATACCTTGCTCGAAGGCTCACGTTTTCGTTATTATTGACAGGGTTTTTTTCCTCCCGAAATCTGCACCATAAGTTATGAAAGAAGTGGAGGGCTCCGAATTATTGATTCAAGTAACTAAATTATGGGTTTTGCTTATAAAAAATACAAATTCAGGAGGAATTTCTTTTTTAATCCCTCTTCCATCGGAACGCGGTGAATTGCACGCTCATACTTGGACTCCACAGCAAAACACCTCAGTTACTATAGGCCACCATGGTCGGGGACATTTTCAGCCAATGGCAGCTCGGACAACGGAAGCTGAGAAGCTGATTTGCTTCCGCACTCGACGCGAACTCGCGCAGCTATACCTTGCGACGGAAGTCCACTCCGGAGCTGAGAAAGTGCCATCCTGCATCGCCTCCTTGCCTGCTCGGTGCCTCGGATTATTCATTACGAGGCCCACTCAGTAATACAGCTTTGCATGCTAACGATGAGCGTATAATAGCCATAAGTATATGAGCTATATAGTGTAACGCTCCTCAAAACGCACCCTTATCACAAACAAAAACAGCGCATTTGCATAAAATCAGATACAATTCGTGCCATCCGCGCAGCTACGCATAACCTGTAGCCTTTCTGCAGCGCCCGGGTTGTGTTCCCGTTGTTAACGCTGTTAATGTTCAGCATGTCGATGTTCAACCAACCGGTCCGAATTAGCACCCCACCATATGTAGCATTTCTGCTTCAAATGTTACTCAATAGAAAGACAGAGCAGTCGCACAGCAAAGTGAAATGGAATGCGCATAGATGCCTACAATGTGTGTATACTGCCTATTTTATGAAGTTTTTATGACGTGTTTTATAATGGATGCAAGCGATGTCACAGAAACACGGGTCTTGTAAAGTCCGAACATTTAAAAGCAATTCCTTCGTGGGATTAAATTAAGGTAAGTATTAGGCGGTATATCGCCGTTATACGAAAACCTTTTACATTCAGGTAAGCAGCGATAAAAGTTGCATATTTAGCATTTTAATGGTCATTCCCATAGTTATAAATTTGACTAACATACATCTGAGTATACATAATTCTCTTTACATGAAACAGACAAAAGTACTTTGTTCGAGACGGCACTTTCATTCATCTTGGGTACCAGGCGCGAACACACACAGAAACAAGAAAGGAGACGGGACAGAGTGTCGCTTGCAACTGCTTTAATCGGATGCACACCTCACACTTATATAGCCGTCTTAGACGCAAGGAACACAATCAGATGAAGATTGATATGGAAATGTACTGGTTAAATATTTCTTTTCAGCCTTGTATAAAGATATTTATGGATCGCTTACGCACATGATTCCTTTCTTTTCGATAAAGAAAGCCTCAATTACTTCCCGAGCTCTTGCATCTTTACTCTTTGCTAGAATCCGCGCCCCTGCAAAGCATGGATCACAAAAGCGTGGCGGGCAGGACCTAATGTGCTTGGGTATGTTTGGCCCTACTTTATCTTGCTCTACGTTTCTTTCATGTTCCCTAATTCGGTCGTTAATGCAGCGCCCAGTTTGCCCTAGGTAGGAGCGGCCGCATGAGAGGAAGATTTCGTACGCGACACTTTCGGCGCACTTCATAAACGGTCGCCCATGCTTGGTACTGCATCCTTTTTCATCTTCACGTATTCTTTCGATACGAGAGCAAAGGCTTCCGAGCTTTCTGGGGGCTGAAAACACAAGCGGCACTCCATGCCTGCTTGCAACCTCATTTAAATTGTGGGCCATCTTGTGTACATAGGGCACCACCACAGGTCTCACCACCTCTTCTTGAGGGGGATCTTCCCCAGCTCTCACAGCCACGCTCATTTTTGTAATAGGCTTTCGGCGGCTGCTATCACAATCGAATCAGGGAATCCAGCTGAAGACAGCCTGGCAAATTGGTTCTGGAAGCTAAACTGCATCCTGTGAGGGCACGATTTACCGAGGGCGGATTTCAGGCAAAGTGAAGCAATCCCCCTTTTTATTAACTTCGAATGGGCGGAGTCATAGGGCAGGAGTCCTTTCTTTTTCTTTTTTTTTTTTGCACGAGGTGCATATGCCCAACAAATCTGATGCGCACAAAACTCAATTTTTATATCTAGAAACTGTAGGCAGTTACCCCCAGGCACTTCAATGGTGAATTGCAAGCCATTTCCATGTTATAGTAATATAGATAAAATATGCACACTCTCTTCGAAGTTCAAACTTCCGTCCCTATTAAAAAATATCAAAAAAGTCATCAACGTATCTAATGACTTTAAAAACGTGCTTAGCTGGTAAAACCTGATGTAAAACTCGATCCATTTGTGAAAGAAAAATATTACGCAACACTGGCGCCACACGGAGTCCTATACATATGCCGGCTTTCTGCAGTAGATACTGCTGGTCGAATGTTATAAAAGTCGATTGCAAGTAAAACTCTAAAAGGGTTAAAAAATCTTCAATGGAAACTACCGCATTGTTCTGAAAGGAAATGGGTTCGTTTTTTTCTATACACTCTCGGACTGCAGAAAACAGGGCCTTGTGAGGAACAGAGTAAAGTAAATGCACCACACACACGGAAAAGGCGCGCCCAATATCGCATTGCGATTTCAGGAAGTCACACAGTTCGTCAGATTTCTTTGTAAGGGTCGTCCACTTCAAGTGCACGTACTCAAATGTTTCAACAAGAGCTGGCTTAGATTTCAGGAAGTCACACAGTTCGTCAGATTTCTTTGTAAGGGTCGACCACTTCAAGTGCACGTACTCAAATGTTTCAACAAGAGCTGGCTTAGCTCCTTCTGCCACGAACCTTCTTCCGTGACTATTGTTCTAAACGGCATACCTTACTTAGGCGTTTTTACTGAAAAGAAGGCTTTCAAGGCATTATTTTTGCTTTTTCCTACCTGTTCGCCAAGGCGGTCTAAACCAAACTGCTCCCATAGTACAACAGCTCTGCTCTTGACTCTAGTTGCCTTAACTTTGATAGGCACAAAATTCTTTTCTAGTGCCTGCGCAGCTCTTTCCGAGAAATTACCTTCAGATTACACGACAAACCCGCCCTCCTTATCGGCCTGTAAGAGCCTTAGGTGATTATTTTTGTAGTACGCCACAGTGGCTCCTGTTGAAGTTTCCTTGTGACGTGAACGCCCCCAGTCGCATGACTTGAGAAGGCAGTTAACGCCTAAGCAAGGTATGCCGTTTAGAACAATAGTCGCGGAAAAAGCGTCGTGGCAGAAGGAGCTAAGCCAGCTCTTGTTGAAACATTTGAGTACGTGCACTTGAAGTGGACGACCCTTACAAAGAAATCTGACGGACCGTGTGACTTCCTGAAATCGCAATGTGATGTTGGGCACGCCTTTTCCGTGTATGTGGCGCATTTATTTTACTCTGTTCCTCACAAGGCCCTGTTTGCTGCAGTCCGAGAGTGTATAGAAAAAAATGAACCCATTTCCTTTCAGAACAATGCGGGAGTTTCCATTGAAGATTTTTTAACCCTTTTAGAGTTTTACTTGCAATCGACTTTTATAACATTTGACCAGCAGTATCTTCTGCAGAAAGCCGGCATATGTATAGGACTCCGTGTGGCGCCAGTGCTGCGTAATATTTTTCTTTCACAAATGGATCGAGTGTTACATCAGGTTTTAACGTTTTTGAGGTCATTAGATACGTTGATGATTTCTTGATATTTTTAATGGGGACGGAAGTTTGAACTTCGAAGAGAGTGTGCATGATATTTTATCCATATTCCAACAACATGGAAACGGCTTGCAATTCACCATTGAAGTGTCTGGGGGTAACTGCCTACAGTCTCTAGACATAAAAATTGAGTTTTGTGCGGATCAGATTTTATTTTCTTTCGGAATACTGTCAATCCCTTCTTGGGATTTTTACAGGAGAGGGCAAAACATACAAATAAAGGTTCAGTGCTAATATATGTTTCTTTGACAGTCAAAAATAAAGGCAAAACATGCAATACACATGACAATAAAAACTGATGATGGCACTTGAATACAATAAATACACTGAGAGGAACACTGTAATAAAAGATTATGAACAAGGTTACGCTGAGAGGAACGTAAGCACAGAGCTCTCGGCGAGGGTAATAAATTTGTCTATGGTGCGCTGAGCCGCGACTGATGCATGCAAGCGATTCCAATCTCGGACAACTTGTCGAAAAAAAAGAATATCGGAAAGTACTACTGCGACAGAAATATTCTTCGAGGGTGAGTGCATGCTTGTGACGTGTTAGTCTTGCAGTGTTTATACGAACAAAGTCTGTGGGAGACATCTTTAATGCATTATTAAGCTGTAAATACAAAAACTTTAGACGGTGTAATTTAGCACGGCTGATTTGTTGGGCCTATGCACCTCGTGCAAAAAAAAGAAAAGGGCTCCTGCCGTACTACTCAGCCCAGTCGAAGTTAATCAAAAGGGGATTGCTTCACTTTGCCTGAAATCCGCCCTCGCTAAATGGTGCCCTCACAGGATGCAGTTTTTTTACCTCACTGGAGGCATGGACCACGCCACCCCCTCAGGTCGACGGCCGGCGAACTATCTGGCCGGCTTGGCAGGCAGATTATGAACGTGTAGGGGTTTGTTCGTTTTTGTTGTTGTTTCTTCTATTTATTTGTGTGTTTTATGATCCCCACCGTTTGCCCGCGCGCCTGCTGAGGCCACTGAGCCATCCTTTTCATTAAAACTCATTCTCTCTCTCAGGCAGGTGGCACCATGCTTGATTAGTTAGTATAGGGAATGTTCACTGCAATATATACTGTCCACAAACGAGGAACCTTACATACCTCGTGTAATAGTTGCTAAAAAAAGAATTTTTAATCCATACTGCTTTCTTTTCTCTCTTTTTTTTATGTGTGTGCCGCCTTCCCGTGGCACAAAAAGAGGTCAATTCTCTGACCTATTGCAGTGGTTTTCGAAGCATGCAGGCGCGGAAGCACCTGAAGCCCTCCATGCTATACGTTCGAGAAACTTTCCTCCGTTCTTTTCTAAGCCTTTTGTAAACGCTCTGTATCGTGCCTATCGTTATTCAACTGGCAGCCAGAGGCGCAACGGCGACCAGCACTCGTTGATCCATTGTGTGCGTGACAGATAAGCACAGCCGTACGGTGAACTCGGAGGGCAGCCTTTGATAACGTGGAGTTGCATCGAAGTCGCCTACCTGGACGCCAGGAGCTATCTTTGAGGTCACGTCTGCGCACGCTTAACCCAACCTACATAGATAAGCGCATGGAGTCCCAACAATCTGGCTCAAACCTCATTCACCACTTGTGGCGGCACCGGCACACCGGCGCCTGTCTATATCGGGACTAAGTTGCAGAAATTGGGCAAAAGGCAACCTAATTTTCGCTTGAGTCACGTTACTATAATGCGGCCGTACAGAAATCCCCACGCTTTCTAAATTCACTCGCTCATAGCAGCGGCTTCCTTACAAGATGGCCACGGCAAAGGAAAGTGTTATTTAAAGCTTAAAAGCCGTATTCGAAAAAATAAATGAGACAGAAAAAGAAGCCGCCGTATATTATACTAATACAGCAGTAGTGTGCCAACGAGAGATCCCTGGGCGTCGCCATAATGCCCTCTGGATTCCTCTGAACCCGAGTAAACCCCACCCAAGGAAACCCACCCACCGACTGCAGCAAAAGCGGCAGCAGCGAGCTTATTTACGCGCGTAAGCCCAGGCAGGAAATGCTCTCTCTCTCGCCGATAGGAAAGCCTATATAGTACCTCTAGTGTGCGCGTTTCTTTTTCTTCTTGCATCACTGCATAGCTACATAAGTTTTCTAACTCCACCATAATGTCTTCAAGTCGGATATCGCCTGCCCTTCTGCCTTCCTGCATCTTAGCGTTACATAATTTTCGTTTTCATTCCATAGCTTTGTTGCGTAGTCCTTAGATTTTTCTCAAACATATTTTCGTCACCCCTAATGTTTCGCGCAATGCATAGTTGCCACTATGCAACGCTAGGGGGTGTATGCGGGTTGTGTAAGAACTTCTAAAACCCCCCCGGATATGTACCTGATTACGGCCCAAGCTGGTGCTGATGAGCTCTATAGCAGTCGGGGAACTGGTCTCTGAATAGAGTGACGAGAAGCCCTGGCTTCGATTCTCGAGACGAGCAGATTTTCCTCCGCTTTCTTGTGCGTTGCTTCGATCAGTCCCTCGTTGTTTACCAACGGCGTTTCGAGAGATTTCACGAGCACGGCGAGACTATGTGATCACTTGCGCTAAACCTTGTCAGATCAATCCGCGTCAGAACTAGCTTTGCAGACACAGCTAGAACGGCACCAACGTGTTAACTTGGCTTTATATTTACCAATACTCCGGAATTGAAGCATTTTCGAGATCGCACACCACGTGTACTGAATTTGAAGTAGTCCGTGTTTGTATTGGGAAAGTATCATAAATGTATTCAGATGGCACCAGCAGAGAACGCTTGGTTCCGTGCTCCTCAAACCACCGCGCCGAACCACTACAGGGAATCGACTAAGAGTCTGGCGACTAAAGGAAAAAGGAGAGATAAACATTGAGAAAGTGCGTCGGAAATTGTATAAATCATATTGAAGCAAATTAATCCTAAACACAGTAGTATTACTGACGTAAACATACTATTTACAAAATGACGGCAGATTCAAGTGTATTTTGAATGGTCGGCCGAGACAGCTACTCACTCCATGTCTCCCATTACCAGCCAACGCCTTGCTCTAGTGCGCACCAGTCGACCTGCATGGCCGCCGGCGATAAGAGGCGACGCCCGAGGAATGCGTCCCGCGAGAGGAGATTTCGCGGGTTACTGGCGCCGGCCAAGGAGGACAATCGCTGTCCCAAAGCGATTTGCAGCCTCCCAGGCGAGTAGCGAGAGCCACCACGCAAGAATCCGGCTGCCCGCCGCTCCCACCTCCTTCGTTCAGATAATAGTGATTCCGCGCGCGCGCGTGCGTGTGTGTGCGTGCGTGTGTGTGGGGGGGGGAGGGGGGGAGGGGTGGTGACTTAGTTCATATCCTTCTGTCGCTGTGTCGCCTGCACACACAGCAAGGTAGAAGCAGTTGCGAAGGAATCTTCGTCGTGGATGTTCACGTGCGCACGAGCATCTCGTCAGATGCGCATTCGGCAGTGGGCCTCAGCTTATACTTGGCCGCAGTAATGTCATTTAGTCTGATGTCCCGCAACGACACAAACGTTACGAAGGACGCCATAGCGGAATGCTGTCGAATAATTTCGAGCACAGACGGTTTTTTACCCTGCGCCCAAATTTCCATACTAGAGCGTGTGTTCATTGCGAACCCTGGCTAAACTAAATGTTTTTATTCGGGCCTTCGTTTTAGGGCAAACATATCGGGAGTATCGGGGGGAAAAAGAGCGAATAATGTGTGAGCGGACGACGGGAGTTTTATATTTACCACCCCCGCGGTGAGTCCCTCAGTATACGGCGTGCCTCATGATCAGATCATCGGTATGGCATGTAAATACCCAGAATTCATTTTTTTTTTTCATTTACGTCCCATCATTGATGGAGCACGTTGGCGGCAACTACCTCGTCCGCAAGAGTCCGCGATCCAACAACTCCCCGTCAGGGAGGTTCCTCCTACCTGACGGGGAGGTTCTTCATACATGCCTTTTGTTTTGGCAATAATCTTGATTAGCTCAATAACTTTGTCTAGACATTATATCGGTACCTCATCGCGAGCTCTTTTAATACTTGCGTGATTATTTAATCTCCCTCTATCAAATATTGAAGCACACAGTGTTAACGAAATGTCGTCGTTCATTCCGCATTCACTCTGCGCCATCTACAATAGCGCTGTAGCTGTCACGGCTGTTCTAACGAGTGTCCCGACAAGGGGATGGCGCTAAGAATTTAATTACGTGCACGGTTCAACTTCCCGAAACTGCATAGCGGTTTATCAGGGACGCCGTATATAGTGGAGGGCTCCGGGTTAACTTAGACCACCTGGGCTTCTTTAACGCGCACCCAAATGCACGGCACACGAACGTTTTTGCATTCCCAGCCTATCGGAATGCGGCCACCGCGGCTAGGATCGAACCCACGACTTCGTGCCGCGCAACACATAGCCACGGAGCTAACGCGGCAAATAAGGTGGCGGTGCTGGATGGCATCTTCTGATCAGGGAAATTTATTCCTTCAATTGATAAGCTTTCTTTCTGAACAATCCGTTTCGGTTTATTTTGAAGCTTCGGGGTGCTTTACAATAAATGGCTTTGCTGTTGTCGTCGTCGTCGTCGTCTTCGTTGCTGTTGTTGTTGCTGTTGTTGTTGCTGTCGTCTTCGTCATCATCGTTGTTGTTGTTGATGCTGTCGTCGTTGTTGTTGTTGTTGTTGCTGCTGATGTCGTCGTTGTCGTTGCTGCTGTCGTCACTGCTGTCGTTGTTGTCGTCGCTGTTGTCGTCGTCGTCGTCGTCGTCGTCGTCGTCGTCGTCGTCGTCGTCGTCGTCGTCGTCGTCGTCGTCGTCGTCGTTGTTGTTGTTGTTGTTGTTGTTGTTGTTGTTGTTGTTGTTGTTGTTGTTGTTGTTGTTGTTGTTGTTGTTGTTGTTGTTGTTGTTGTTGTTGTTGTTGTTGTTGTTGTTGTTGTTGTTGTTGTTGTTGTTGTTGTTGTTGTTGTTGTTGTTGTTGTTGTTGTTGTTGTTGTTGTTGTTGTTGTTGTTGTTGTTGTTGTTGTTGTTGTTGTTGTTGTTGTTGTTGTTGTTGTTGTTGTTGTTGTTGTTGTTGTTGTTGTTGTTGTTGTTGTTGTTGTTGTTGTTGTTGTTGTTGTTGTTGTTGTTGTTGTTGTTGTTGTTGTTGTTGTTGTTGTTGTTGTTGTTGTTGTTGTTGTTGTTGTTGTTGTTGTTGTTGTTGTTGTTGTTGTTGTTGTTGTTGTTGTTGTTGTTGTTGTTGTTGTTGTTGTTGTTGTTGTTGTTGTTGTTGTTGTTGTTGTTGTTGTCGTCGTCGTCGTCGTCGTCGTCGTCGTCGTCGTCGTCGTCGTCGTCGTCGTCGTCGTCGTCGTCGTCGTCGTCGTCGTCGTCGTCGTCGTCGTCGTCGTCGTCGTCGTCGTCGTCCTTCCACTTTGCGAATCTTTCACTTTGCGAGCTAATTTAATCCTTACAGGCCAACTGCGACGAAAATTTTCTTTGGCCATATCATTTCCAAATGAGTAGCGTGTAGTATTGAAGTAATCTAGGCAAGGGCTGCAGCGCAGGTAATTGTGGAATTTTCTTGTTAGCAGCCTTTAAGCAGTATCTAAGGAGACGACGCTGGTATCCGGGGGTTAAGCAGATACGACTCAAGTTCCGCCCCGTCGCCTCTAAAATTTTCATTGCGCTGGATAACATCAGGGCTCATTCCGAGGTGCTGCACTGGTTCTGGACGTTCTAGATAGTACTTAATTTCCGGAGAGCGATAATAAAGGCGTCTTTTTTTCTTTTCTTTTTTATTGATATGAAAACAGGAGAGCTTGGCGCCTTTATGAAGGCGCTGACTACTTCTCGTCACTTAGCAAAGGAAACAAGTATGCGCAAAAATAGCGAGTAGTGTCACAAAATATGGCACTCAGTTGAACATCAGATGCATAAACACAATACAATCCAACTTTGTTTTAGTTTCGATGTCAAAAACGTCTATTTCTGCGAGCATTTCATGACGCCTCCACTAGCATTTCATACGTAACGTTTTGCATGAAGGTTGCTTTCATATCTACACTGTGTGAAACTAGAGACTTTCTTACGTGGTTCAAAATTTCGTTACTGTTGGCCTTTAATGAGCAGTTCCTACGCATTGCAATATGGTGTCGTCGCATCGCAGAAGGCACTAATGCGCTGTGAAGTGATACTGTGAAAGTGCTTATCACATACGCTACAGTCACTACATCTCCTCCCTCACCAAAGTGAGGTGTCTCGTGGCTTTTGAAATTTTGGCTACGTCGGAATGCGTTTGCCGCGGCCGGGAATCTAAGCTGCGATATCGTGATCAGTAGCGAAGGAAGAGGAGGAAAATAAGGAAGTAAAGGCAGGGATGTAAACCAGGCACACGTCTAGTTTGCTACCCTGCACTGGGAAGGGATTTAAGGGAAGAAAAGAAAGGAGAGGGAGGGAATAAGGTACTATCGGTGTGAATACATGCGGTTGTTCATCACTTCTCGCCTACAATCGGTCACTGAGGCCAGTCGATTTCACGAAACTTAGCAGTGTCCGCGTTGTTTTGTAAGCCTGCGACGTGTGGGGCCATGGTCGGTGAATTTTAGTCTCAGAAAATGGTCTGCCATCTGATTGGTTTAACACCCTCCGAAGAACGTCGCGTTCTATGCCATAGAGATTACCAAAACACAACACGTGCTCGATCGTCTCTTCACAGTTGCATGAACCACAAATCGGTGTGTCGGACATTCCAATAAGGAATGAGTAGGCTTTCGTAAAAGCCAAGAGATGTGCAGTGTACGTATGTACCTATAGTTCAAACGGCCTGCATCGTCTGGGAAAGCTGAGGCGTGGAATGCGAAAATGCAGCTCCAGTTGTTACTTGAATCAGAATGCGAGCTCTGTGGTAGATGGTACACGACAATGGCACACTGGTCAAGATTTATTTGCTTGTCGAAGTCTGGGAAAATTAAATTTTTTCAGCTCTATAAGAAGCGTTTACGGCGTCGCGCAACGCGCCATTGACTCGTATAAAGAGAGCCGATCTACGTAGAACTTCATCACGTCAAATCAAAACATTTTTTTATCTTTGCCGTACATGTAGGTCTCACTGAATCAGCAATTCTTACAACTTATCTGTTTACCCTTAAGGATTAAATTTTTGCTTGCATAATGAGCCCTTAACACGAGCAGAGCTAACGCACTGAACACAAGCTTCTCGCGCACTTGTACGGGTACCGCCTTTACTCGCATTCTTCAATTACCTCTTCCTTCAAGGCACTATATACACAGCTGAGCACAAACTGATCGCCTTTGAGTTTTGGTTGCTACAAATTGTGTGGATAGTGAAGGGCTGTGGTTTGTATACATGAACCTTTTCTCGATCCTGTTGCAAACTTAGCTCCGCAATTTCTTACAAAACCAGGCGGTTTTAATGCACACAGACGGGCTTAACTAGATTACAGTATGCATGCTGCTTGAAGTCACTACCACTTTAGCCTTTCTTTTTTCTGTAAGACGTTCTCAGATGTAACTTAGCCTGTCTTGGCTTAGTTCACGGTACCCCTTTCGCTATTACTGTGTTTATTTGTACGCGAATTCTATTTGGTACCTTCACTGCTTCCTGGTCACCGCGTAGTGCCTTTCCATTCCCTATTAAAATATATCTTAATCAAAAAAGAGTCTCAGATTTGCAAAATGTATCAACTTCACAGTTTCAACAACCGCCAAATCTATGTCAACAGGCCTTTCTATCACTAACTGTCGTGTCTAAATTAAAGTGCTTGATATGAATAATCACGGGGCATACCTACTATGATTACTGCGCTTATGCTGTAGAGATTGTTGATAAAACAGAAAGCCAGAAAAGACCTAATGAAATACATGGAGCCGCCCCAGAGCTGAACTAAAAGAATAGTAAATCTTCCAGCGAGGGATATCCTTTTTTCCCGCTCTGACGCAGAGAAAGAAAGGATATTAAAATACGGGGAAGCAAAAACTAAACAGAGATTAGAGTGCACGTAGGTAATAATGCTCGCCACGCCGTCACTATTGTGTGACATGCTATTCCAGTTCTACTGCGACGACGAGCGACAAGGTGTACCCGTAGGCTTCGAAACGCTCGCGAAGAGATCAAACAGGGTATGTCAGCATTGTGTCAGCTTTGATTTAATCTACCAAACACTGGCCGGCTGTGAAGCGGGCTATGTGGAGCACCGGGGCTCATGAGGATGCGAGCGTCTCACACTAAATTCAGGCGATGCAAACGCTGATGCCGTTACAACTCCAAAAACTATAACATCACTTTTAATGTTTTTTTTTCTAGTTATCAAACGCTCACTTTCAGCTTTTTGCTTGTCTGAGAGCTTTATTGCGATGCGCTGTTCCCGCCATTCGTCACTCGTTCGTTAACCGAAGGTTTGTGCCGATCCACACCATTCTTTCTCTTCGAACAGGTCACTGAGACCGGACGCGCGCAGCGACCAGCCATCCGCGAAGGAGTCCAGGTATCCGAGGGAAGCGGAGCACCGTGCGCCGCGGGCTACAGCGCCGAGGCCGGAAACCGTTGAACCCCAAGTACAGACCAAGGACGACCGGCGCAGGGATGACGGCTGGAGAGAGTCGCGTACTAAGAGCGCCGACGTGGACTTCCTGCAGGCACGGGACCACCGCGGAAACAGCGCGCACCACAGTAGTCGCGGTGATCGGGAGTACCCCTTGCAGGAGTACTCTCGCAAGGAGCCCTCCTCCGAGAACTTTTCTAGAAGATCCCAGTCGCCTGCTGCGGAAGACGGGAGCGACTACAGGAGCAGGGAGTCTCGGTACCAGGAGCACAGACCGGGTTCCAGGGGGGACTACAGGCCTCCCTCCGCACCGAAAGACGTCTGGAGGGGCGGCAAGCCAGAACCGGCACAAGTTGTTTACGAAGCGAGATCCCGAAGCCCAGCCCGCGGACAGTACGCAGGCGACAAGCGACAGGAATACTACGCCAGCGCGGAGGACGAGCAGCAGCGCAAGGCAGCGCACAGCGAGCGGATCAGGCGGCAGGGCGAAGCCGGCGAGCCCCGCAGGGAAGGTGGTGGCGCACAGATGGCACGCCAGGACGAGTTCAGGAGGACCGACAGGCCGAGGAGATCCGAGTACGAGTACGACGACGTGAGGCAGAGAGCCGATAGGCAGGCGCCGCCGGAGGACCGCGGTCGGTGGAACGGCGATTACGAAGCGCGCGGCCGACCGCAGCAACAGCAGCAAGGGAACGATTCCCGTCCGCCGTCGAGATGGGAGCCTGGCCGCGACGACTACGGTCAGAGGGAGGCGCGTCCGCAGCAACGAACGTCGGCGGGTAGCCCCAGCTTGGCGTACGAGGACTACGAGGCGAGGAGCAGCAGAGCCGACTTGAGGCGCCCGGCCGAGGACTACGACCGCGAACGGTTGGCTCGACTTTATTTATTATTTTCGTGTTTCTTCTCTCTAAACTCGTCATCCCCCAGCCAGTCAGATTGCATCGAGATAAAAGCGATCGATCGCCGTAAAATGGGATTCAGATGAAAGCGAAAGAATTATGTCTGTACGGCGGAAAGGAAGATCTGCTCCTCCTTTGCCGAGCGGAAAGCTTCTTCTTACAACGTCCGGAATGAGACAACAAAAGGGTAACACACAGTGACGACCGCTTTCTCGAGAAGGATTGCGACATCTGCGCAGACGGCGCTTTTCACTCAAATGCGGATCAAAATGACGGTGCACTGACCAAGGCAGCGGGTTTGTCGCTTAACTGGAATCCTTTGAGACGCTAATCAACGCCTGGAATGGCTCGACGAAAGCGATAGCTCGGCGAGAAATCTCATACCGGCAAAGAAGGGCGTTTGGTTCCTTCTGCGTGTCTGTCAGTACAATGCTTCTTTCACTCTTTTTTTTTTAATGATAAGCACTAGACATAACGATTTCCTTTAGACCTACCATTAAAGAAAATTGGCTGTGTTTCGTGGCGTGTAAAGACTATAGCTATTTTCAGCAATGTCTTAGAAAGTGGGCACAGATCTTTTATTCGTCGATAAGGTGGTCTCATTTCCCGTGTTGCAATTAAAACGTATCCTACCCTGCAGGTCAGCGGGCCTGTCGGGCCCGCAGATAGTGTATTATAGCTTGTCCTAGCATAGCCTAGTACACCCTATAGAGAATATATAGTATAGTTTATCCCATAATATGACATGAGCCTTATCCTGGTATATTCGCAGATTGGTCGAAAGCGTTCTAATGTAGACGGTTATTCACCTGGCCGTCATTGTCGCAAGTGCAAGACATTTGCTGCACGTTCTGGCAAGCTAAATGCCACTGTTCACCGACAGATGTGCTAACCCCTTAACTAATACTCCTTCGAATGGCCAGCTCACAGATAGCTTACGTTGACTCCTTTTCGTCTTCTAAGATGAGCTGACGTCTTGAAAGCAGAGGAACAAAGAGTGTCATTCTACTTGTCGGAAGAAATACTAACGAATGTAAAAACAACCGTTGTATTTAATAGGACTGCTGAATATCAGGCAAGAATCCAGCAAGCTGGCTTGATTTAACTGAAGAGGAGAGAGAAAATATAGTGAGAGAAGGGCAGATAGATGGCGTCTGCGGTGCGTTCCTCTGGCCATTCTTCAGCTACCCTATTCTTTTCTCATTTTAAATGGTGCTGGCGGAAGATAAGTAAAAAAAGGTTACGTAAGACCTCGATTGTCTGAAAACTAAACAGCCACACCGATTGGCTGAAACAGCGTATTAGAACAACGGTTGGGTCAGCGTTGGATCAGGTGGCACTGTGTATAGAGAGCTTTTCGGCGTGCCATGACAGAGAAAATATTGGTGCTATGTATGTCCTCTTTTTGTAGTACCTTTTCTGACGCTCTGCCAGGCGTCAGAAAGCAGCTGGTTGTCGAGATGAGACGGGAAAGGGCAGTAGCCACAGTCTGTAGGTCGTACACGTATTGAGGGCGAAATACATGATACAATCCGTGGCTTCAAGCAGACGACATTCATTCTGGACATTCTGGAGATTCGGTGCGCCGCATATAGTGCACACACCCGAAGTTTATGAATGCCACTCCCAGCCTAAGCCTTGGCGAAAGACAAATACTGCTGCGCAGAATTTTGAGCCATATAGCCTACAGACAGAAAATATAAAGGGAAGAAGGCGTGGAGGTCAACTGGAAAAGTGTCCTGGTGGATATCCCGCACAGGGAAAGGAGGAACAAAAACAAGAAAAAAGAGAGGGAGGAGGTTCTCGTTATGACAGCTTATGATTCTGCCTCATCGGACAGCTGTGGCTATTTTACGGGCGTTTCCGGTGTACTTATGTCGCTTTTCGCGTCAGACAGGGCAGTTGACGTCTCATCTTGAAAAAATAATCGTAAGCTTTTACTCAGAGCCTTGAGAACATTCTTCGAGTCGGCGCCGGCAAGTTCCTTTACCTATACCGCGTCTGTCGGTCAATTCAAATGTTTGTGACCACCTTTCTTGTTTATACTGTTGCCTAAAGTACTTGTAAAATTTACACGGTGTAAAAACAACTGTATAAATATGGGTAGCGCGTATACAATCTCTGAAACGACATGTACGCGGCGACGATTGTATAATGTTGAAACAGGCTGTGTCTTATCTAAGAAAGAAGGTTAGGTTTTGTTTTCAACAACTGGTCGGTGCTCCATATTTCCCGCCATTAATTTTCCCGACCAGACGGGTTTCCGTCGAACCCCGGATTTGAAGAAAGAAGAAAGAAGGGCTGGGAAGAAAGGGGGACAAATCTTTTGAGGCAGCAAAAACAGAGGTCCGTTTTTGTAACGTAATAAAACGGCAGACTACGCCCGTCTACCTGAAGTTATGCGCACGACTAGGTTTTCAAGGTAGAAAGGCTATAAATATCATTTTAGCTTTTATGACCAGGGGCAAATAAAAGTTACTTCAGACCTGCCGTAAATTACAGTTTCAAAAGTCTTCCGTGACGTTTCCAGCCAAAGCACTCAGGAGATGCACTCAGGTGCCGGCAGTTACTGTCACGTCAAGTTATCGATCTATCGAGATGCGTCGTCACGGTCTAATATGCTAATTAAGATGCAAATTGAGCCACTCCACCTCTGACAACAAGGAGCACGGTTGATATTCCTTTATCTGCTCTACAGCAGTTAGGTGAATATGCAGTGTAATAAATATACGTTCCTCCGCTAAAGTGATCGTCGTGTGTTAAAACGATCGAGACCGGTGACTGCTTCGAACATAAACCTTTTATTGAAGAAGTACAGCAGCGTTCACTCACGACAAGGAGCCGTTCCCTTGCTTTTCATCTTCGAGTGCCTTGATGACGATATTTTACAGTCTCCTGCCCGCCTAACCTCCACTGACATAAGCTTCGGAGGGCTGTTGGAAGCATCCTTTAACATTTTCACAGATCTTCTGATAAATACTTTGTTGCATATCCGAAGTAGGCAAGCTTTTGCTATTCCATCGCGTCCGAGGTAACATTTTTCAATTCGGCACATTTTCCAAAATGTGTTTGGACTCCGGTCTTCAATTAACACCACATCATCTTTGGACAATGGTTTCGCTTGTCGCACCTTGGCTTTGACAGTAGCTCCTATTTCCTTCAGATATTCGCAATGCCATTTCTTCCACCAAGCTTTCACAAGTTTGCATCTACTTCGCTATGCTTCTTCAGCGTCTCTGTTGTATGGCCTTGTTTGGCCGTCTTGAAGCTGTTGCCGTCCGCCTATACTGTCTGCAGGCATCAGTGGCATGGGTTAATTAGGTTCGCCATACACGTAAGTTAACGGTCGATTGTTAAGCGCTCCTTCAACTTCTGCTACTATTGTGTGTAGCTCCTCCACTGAAGCTGCTTTACAGCGAAGCTGCATGGCTAGGATTCCGCACATTTTTCGTGTGCGCCAATAAAAACTACCATCATCAGCGGATCATAACCTCGTAAGCAAGGAAACATTCAATGGCTCATAGCCCCGTAAGGCAGAGGCTACAAGCACTCAGTAAAGTGAAGCGAACAGTGCTTACATTCTTTCTAATCGCGCATACAACATAGAGAACAGCATGTCAAAAACTGTCATCATCAATGGCTCATTGCCCCGTAAGCAAGCAAAAAATACAGTGGCTCATAGCCCCGTAGCTTTCATGGCTACAAAATTCTGTACATTTGTCCTCTTGACTCGCAAGAGGTCAATGCCAGTGACTGTGGGGATGGATGTCTGTACCGTACAAACGAAAGACGGAATTTTGATATCCATTGTGCATATATTTCGAGGAACACCCAAGTGTAATGTTGAGAATTTCATGACCACGCACTTTGCATGGGTTATCCGTGATGACACTACCCCTGTGATCATCGTTGGAGACTTCAATGAGGACATTTCAAAACCAGACAAGAAATGGTTCGCTCAGTTTGTGCTAGAAAAGTTTGGAGGAAGGAAGGAAGGAAAATTTTATTTGGTCCTGAAAGTAGTGATAATTAACCACTAAGCGGGCCGCCCCCACGTCGGGAACGGAAGGCCAAGCCTCACGGCCACGTCGTGAGCCTGCTGGACAGCCCAGAATTGTTCATCCAGGTCCGGGCTGCGAAGTGCAGCCTCCCACCTGGACGCATCCTTGAACGCCGAGTCTTCAATTCTTTCGCAAGACCAGAGCATGTGTTCGAGCGTGACTAAAGCACCACAATCTTAGCTCCGGATAAAACATGTTCAGTCTCCGTGGACAAGGATAAGTACCAGTCTGTAGTAAGCGTAATGTAAGTGCCTGAGCCCTGTTTAGTTTAGGATGCGGCAAACTGTAAACCCTGCGATTAAGAAGGTAATACTTCGTGATTTCATTGTATGTGGAAGGGGAGTGTCTGTTCTCGGGGAGTACCGCCACGTCGTTGCGCGGGGCCGAGCGGAGGGTAAGATCTCGTGCTGCCTCATGAGCGGACTCATTGAGATTCGGAGAGGCTCCCTCAATCATCCCAAGGTGAGCAGGGAGCCAACATAAGTAGTGTTGAGAGATCTCACATGTCTGCATAATTTTAAAAGCAACCTTAGCCACCGAGCCCTTCTCAAAGGCCCTAACGGCCGACTTTGAATCGCTATATACAAAAGAAAAGTTTGAAGTGCCACACCAAATCAAGTCACTCAACCACACAACAACGGTCGTCTGTCTAAGAGTCTGTCTAGGGTTTTTAGCCGAACCAATGACTGTATATCACAGTAATCACAAAGCTACCGCCACTGCCATTACCAAATGATGAAACTAAATATATTTACGCTTGTCTAACCGTGTTTGATGTGCTACAGCTTCGCTGGTCGTCGACCTTCACAGAGTGAAATGGCTCCTCAATGTTTTCTTGAGATGATTTTTCACACTGATGTCCTCAGGCTTTGTATGAGGCGCGCATAAATATCATCCCCACAACGGGCCGCACTCGGCTATTGTTTTCCATTGTATTTGGTGTATACTTCAGTAATCCTTCACCAATTTGTGCTCAACAGCTTCAAGCATTCCATTGATTTCCTTCTCGGTCTTTGTAAAGGTCCTGGCGTTGTCTGTGTAAATTATGGCAGGTATACACCATCATGCGGTGAATCACCGGTAAGCTTGTAAAAAAATAGGAGTGAACATGTCGTTGGTCATCTCCAGGTGTACTCCTCTCGTTACCGCGCAGGAAAAAATTACTACGTTTTGTTTTACAATCTCGTATTTGTTTTTCAAATAAAGCGTTCCGGTGAAGTCCACTCCCGTGACTTGAAATGGCCCCGATTAGCTGACTCTGCCCGCCGGGAGACGAGGTATAATTTGAGTGGCCGGTCTTGTGTTGTGCCACTTGCAGACTATGCATTTGTTCAAAACACTCTTTACAGCTTGGCGACCTTGCAATATCCAGAACTTAGCTCGCAGAGGCGCTAGCATTGCTTAAACTCCGCCATGCAATATCATTTGATGAACGTGATGTATCAGTAGTTCCGGGAAATACATGCCCTTTGGAAGTACCATGAAGTGCAAGCTTGATTATTGGCTGTACAGTACAAACATCCTTTCTGTCTTACGAGTTCTTTGTCGTTACAGTAGACTTCTTGTCCATTTATTTTAAAGGATTTAGCGCTTGAATCAGCATCGCCACTTGTTTGCCTGAGTAGTACTTGTGTTTTTCGTACCCAGTATGTCTCTGCAGCTATAATCTCTTTTTCCTGTTAACCGCCCCTTGCGATATTCTTTTCTTGCGTTGTCTATGAATCTGAATACCTATGCTGTTACTCTTAGAGTCCACCTGTATGATTAATAATTTTTGATTGCCAAGATTAGTTTATTCTCTGCTGTTCCTGCGCAGGCGTGACATTGCACTTCGTGCTGATCGTCCATCTGTACATTCGTGTGAATGACGCTTACTTTTTCCGACTCCACGGAGCTAACCCATTTGGGTCCGTGCCACCACAGTTTCGAGTTCATCAACGTCTTTGCGCTTATACCACGCGGGAATAGATCGGCCGGGCTGTGTTCACTCTAAATGAAAGACAAGCCCGTTTGTAGTGTTTTGTCTTTCATTTCTGCAACTCTATTGGTAACAAATGTATCCCTTTTGCTTTTCCCTTTGATCCAATGAAGTACAATTACTGAGTCAGTCCAGCGGGTTGCTTCTTGAATTCTTTCGGTGAAGTGACTTTTGAGCAGTCGCTTAGTCTTGATGCTAGCACCGCGGCCATTAACTCAAGTCTTGCTAAACTTAGCTCTTTGATTGGAACTACGCGGCTTTTCACTGTCTTGACTCCTTTGTTGCATTGTTGTACAAGTTGTACCAAGCATGCTGCCACTACTTATGCTGTTGAACTCGCGTCGGCAAACAGACACTGCTTGTATGCTTGCACTATTGATTCTTGCTTGAGTAGCATCGGAGAATTTCTAGAACTCGCAGCTCCTGCACTTCAGACATGAGCTCCCTCCACTTGTCGCATTCTTCTTTAGAGAGTGGATCATTCCACGTGACGTCCGTTTTGCGCAGCCTTTGAAAACCTATATTTGCAGTATCGTAGAAGGTGACAGCAAACCAAGCGGATCGAATACCCTTGCTGCTGCTTGCGACACTGTCCTTTTAGTTCATTGTTGCTTGCAAGGACGCCCACTTGTCCACAGGGAAGGATAGCACTTCTTTTGAGTGATTCCATATCATGCCAAGAAGCATTGTGTCCCTTTCATTCGAATCCCCATGGGATCGTCGTCCTTTTCGTTTTCATCTATTATTTTTGTTTAATCTCTCTCCATTGGATGTCCATTTTCTCAAGTTCATCGCCGCCTCTTTGAACACTTGTTTTGCTTCTTTGTACAGCTTCATAGCACCATCAAACGTTGCTGCCCCTAGGATTACATGATCCACTTAAGTCGCTTTCCGTAGTGTTTCTGTTGCATATAATGACATGCCTCTTCGCGTGTGTGAAGAGGCGCCGAATACTACACAAACCTGTGTCGTGGCTCGGCCCTCTGGAATAACAGCTTTTCGAGTTCATCTGCAATTTCCGCTTCTGTAGTATAGCAACCATGTTTTGTTATCTCAATTGGTTCCATCTCGAAAACCTGTGTAGCTCTTGATGAAGTGTCGCTTCCGCAGCTTCAACCTTCAGAACCATGACTGCTTGATTTAGGGCTTGATTTAATTTTGTTTTTGTTTTCTCCGATGCACTTTGCAGTACCCAACCCAATATTGCCTCAATTATCATCTGACTGCTTTCGATTTTTTCTGTTCTACCAGTGGAGAGCTCCCAATAATAATCTGAGCCGATGAGGAGTACTACGGTGTCTGTTGCAGTCGTCTCGGTTCTGTCATCTACCACTTGTTGCTTTAGTTGTTTCATTTTCTCGTTGAGTTTCTGATTTGGATCAGGTAGACAACTGTGAGATATTACGTCGACTTCTAGAGCTTCGATTACCGTGGCCGATCTCTTTTCTCGTGTTACCATAGTTACTTGCACAACGTTCATTAATTTGAATGTTTCGTCTCCTCCGAACGAACCAATCGTCAGCCTTTCCTGTCGTATTATCTTCGCACCTACTTCTTTCGCAAATAAATGTCCGCTGGCTTTCGCTGTCTAATGACAAACCGCAATGTCTGCCACCTTTTTGTTTCCCCTATCCAAGCTACTGTGTCTGCAAAAGCACAAAATTACGCTTTAGATTTGCAGTTGCATGTGAGTAGACGTCGTCGCCTCCGTTTGCTGTCTTGTGATCCGCTTTGCCTTTTCTTGCCGCACCATTCTACGCACCGATGTAGCATGTCATCCTTTCCATTGCTTGCATTTCACTTTTTCTCTATACAAATACATGCGGTTTGTTTTGGCTGGGTTCATCTGAAACATGCTCTATTCTCGGTTAGAACGGCCTTCTTTTCCATCATTGTATTGTTCCCACAACAGTCCACAGTTGTATGATTGTTCTGCTAGCAGAGCAGGCAGCTTTTGTTTTATGAGCTATAAAAGCTGTAAGTTGTTCGAAGCTGTCTGCTGTTATTCCCTGGCTTCACAACTACCCACTCCTCTTCACGCTGTGTTTCTTCCTGAAAACATATTTGCTCTCGCAGAAATGGCATAAGCCTGCCCAGCTTTTCCTCACATTTTTTTGCTTTTTGTTGCCTTGCGCGCAAGCTTCCATCGCTGAGCTGTTTCTCATTGCTTCTTTTGACTGCATTGATAACTCCAGTGGAATTGTTCTTTTCAACACTGTCAACAACATCGGCGCGAAACTCTCGGTCTCCGCCTTCAGTGATTTCAGTGCCAATGTGTTGACCTGCACTCTGTGCACTAGCTTGCGTAGTTCATCATTTTCTTGCGCAGACGTCACTTTCTCTACGCTCAATAGCTCGTTCATGTGCAGCTCCAATGATTGTTCACAATTTCCGAACGTTGTTTGTAGTATTTTTATCGCTTCATCATAATTTTGATCTGCAGAGTACTGAAGTCTTTCTATAGCAGACGATGCCTTTCCGGTTAGAGATGCTAATGAATAATTGAACTTCTGTCCCTTGCTCATGTTAGGTCTGAGGTGAACTGCTGACTGGTATAGAGCCCAAAAGCTCTTCCGTAAAACTTTGTCATTTCCAGCTTAGGTAGCTTAACCAGCTTCCTTGCGTCTTGCTCTGTACTTGGTGGTGCCGCCTGCCTTGTTCTGTTGTTCAAATTCAAGTGTACAGGCTCTTAAATTCTGGACTCAATTGTAGACAAAATCGTCGTTATTTTCATGTCATACTCTATTATTCTTTTGAATTCACCTTCGGCAGTAGCTTCCCTTAGGAATTTCTTCATTTGTTCGTTGGCGCTCTTGAGGCTTTCGCTTATTCCCTTAATCTGTACCTGCGTTGCGAGCAACTGTTCTCTGATAGCTCCTTTATTAATTTGCTGTTCGGCTGTGTTGATGAGCCGCATCATCAGGGAGCGAAGCGGTTTCTTCGTTACTATTTTTTTGCCCATTTCTAGGTGGGTAACAATGACGTCTTACTTGTCGGTCAGCCGTTCCTATGCTTATGGCTTTCACTTCGGTCTCCTCACTCGATCCAGGTAGATCAGCTGCTCCACCACCATTTCCTTCTCTGCTGCTTCTTTGCAGGTTGACCTTCTTTGTGGGCGGGGAGGTAGTGTCCTGGCCACGGCATCATTGTTAAAGGGCCCTTCACCAGGTCTGGCCATTTGGAGCTCACATGCGCAGAGCATACAATGCGCTATAACCATCGTGTCTGCAAAGTATTACATCGCTTGGCGCCGTGGAAAGATCTGAAATTTCAAACCGAACCCCAAGTGGACAGCATTCCTGAAATCATGGGTTCGTGGAACTGAAATATTTCTATCTCGGCTATTAATGAGCCGAATTGAAAATTTTTTATAGCAGAACGCTCCCTAGAGGACCCGCAACAACTTACAACGTATAACCCAAGTTTGCTGTGTGGCCTGGTGAGGGGCCATTTAAAATTATCGAAACCGGTGACTGCTTCGAACATGAACGGATTGAAGAAGTAAAGTAGCTCGCGCTCGCGACAAGGAGCCGTTCTCTTGCTCTTCGTCTTCGAGTGTCTTGCTGATGATTTTTTACCTCGCGCTTATACCATGCGAAAGTTGAAGACCCACGCTTCACCATAGTAAAAAGTTGAATCACGAATATTTTTCCCGGACGCTGTTGAGCAAATAATTGACTGGCTGCGTTTTTTGTCTGATACTGTAGTGTTGGCGTTGGCGAGCATGATAGTAGGGTCCAACCGGTTATTGCGGCTGACGTGTTCGTACAGGCTGATCCAGTCGTCGACGTCGTCCCCATCTTTGCCCGAGAATACGCCAGGATCACGAGGAGCAGGGAGAGAGATGTAGGTCGTCGAAGTGGCAGGAGGGGTCGGAGGCGGCTGAGTCGAATTGTCATCGCCGGGAGCCATGAAGCTAGGCTCGACGTACCGTCCACTGCGAAGCTCCGTGACGAGGTACAGGGAACGTCCACCTCCACCAGATATGTTACGTAAGAAGACGCAAATGAAAAGCTATATACAAGTATATTTACAACGTAATACGCCGCACTTGGCCAAGAGGCAACAGCCCGAGCTAGCCTCCAATCGTTGTCGTCGTCTTCGTACTGCTCGCCTCTTCGTCATCGGTAATACTATTCCGTAGCAATATGCTCGATAAATATTGGCTGATGTATGACAAGCAACGGATCATGCTTAGGCAGCGCAGCTACCTGCATTATTCTAAACATAAATAAACACCATCGAATTAGCAACAGCCCAGCCACTAGCACCTAGATTTTCTAAGTGTTCGTTCGTGTACCGATGAAACAGAATCATTTGAGCAACACTGCATCAATTTCATGCGAATACTTCCACACATCCCTCTCTATAAGCCGACTGGTTAGATAAGCACCGTTTGAAAATCGTTCCTCAAAGTGCGGTACCACTGCTCTTCTCCAATGCAATCCCTTTTGTTCACTATCATCGCCATCATATGCCTGATTAGGTCAATTGCAGGGCAAAGGCATCACTCAGACAAGTCCAGTTACCCATGTTTAGTTCAAGTGCACCGACCTGTTACCAGCGAATTTCCCAATCCCCTCATTACATGAGGGGATTGTCTGTTTTCTGCATTCGACAATGTGTGTCCACTCATCACAGAGGGTGCACTTCGATGGAGAGGATTCTCAAAAATGTATTTAAGAATGTATGCAGATCCCACGTAAGTGGCAATCTTCGCTTTGAGTTAACAGTCCCAGTAAGGACGCACTGGCTATACTCTGCGTGCCACTCCGAATTTGTCCTGTGCAAATTGCTTCTCAAAGAACTTGTCGGCAGCGGAAGCTGTAAGCACGTTGTTCAACCCAATGCTGGTTAACGCCATTTATTTGATTCCATATCGCAACACACACGCAGCACATGCATGTGTTAGCGTGCACACGCAACATTTTCTGTGATATGCATTTGTGCGTGAGTCAGGATCGCCTGCAAACTTTATATATTCCGAACATGTTCGATTTTCAATAATTTTTTTTTCTGCTGACAAGCCTACTGTTTGAGTCGAATTATTGCTAGATTGGTGTTGACGCGGACGTACACCAGAAATAAGTAAACGAGGTGTTACTGACAGACACCGCCACAAGTCTCGGCTTATTTTGATAAAAGCATTTCCTCGTTGCCCGTCGCCGCTTACGACATGCTAATAAGGTTTTCTGTCTACGAAGGCATACCATGGAATGTTGTTCAGCGAACACGTTTAAGGTTCACGCAAAAAGCCATTCTGCATACACGACCTATTTTCCGCATCATGTCGCAGGCACCAAGCGCTCACATTAAAGATGCCCGAACGCGCTACGAATATTGAAGCTCTTCTCAGACGTGTCGTCACTCCAGCTTACTCATTAGAGCAGCAAAGCTAAAGGCTGTCGGTGCCAGTATCAAATTTCTCGAAACTGTTTTCGTAAAAAAAAAAAATTTATGGGGTTCTACGTGCCAAAACCACTTTCTGATTATGAAGCACGCCGTTGTGGAGGACTCCGTAAATTTTGACAACCTGGGGTTCATTAACGTGCACCTAAATATAAGTGCAAGGGTGTTTTCGCCCTCATCGAAATGCGGCCGCCGTGGCCGGGATTCGATCCCGCGCCCTTGTGCTCAGCAGCCTAACACCATAGCCACTGAGCAACCATGGCGGGTTCTTTCGTAATACCTCTGAGGCTTCCCGACCCGTTTTATTTTTTTTTTTTTTCGTGGAGCTCGATGAGTGAAACCGAAGCCCACTGGAAAAATCTAATTAGGGCACTTTGGGCGTCCGTGACCTGGCTTCCAACCTTCTCAGTGAGCGAAACATCATTTCTGACCGTATCTCGGGCTTCGATAACAGAACGAGAACGACACGAGTGATATTTAGTACAGCAATTATCACGCTCTTTTCTCTTCTACGTCATCACTTGTTTTGCAACGTCGACTAGAAGAAAAGAAATATTTCCAAAAAATATAAATGCACTTTAGAAGAGTTAACTGCTGGGCTAGCTGGTGATCTTGCATACTGAAAAGATATTGCGCCAAAAAAACAACACACACAAGAAAGACGACGACACCGTAGCCCCCGTGGTGTCGTCGTCTTTCTTGTGTGTGTTGTTTTTTGGCAAAATCTTTTCAGTATGAGATATAAATGCCTTCTGCCACTTTTTCTTTATTTCGCTTGTAATAACAACCTATTCTTAGTGTTTGCGCTGTTTTGCGACGCCTGTTGTGGAAAACGTCATATGTCTAATCACGTGGAACCTTAATTGCGATGACCAGACATTACTTGTGTTTCCACTGGTTCGTGTCATCTGGTTTGAAGCGGTTTAAACTCAGCCAACCGCCATTGGCTGAGTGCGCAGTAAATGGTTCTCCAGTAAAGACAAAGGCGTCACCAAGGCGTATAGCACCCGCGCTTTTCTAGCGCAAGTTCGTCAACGTGCACTTAAAGCGGCGATTGGTGTTGAGGCACCGGCAGCACCTTATGTGGCAGAGACGCATATGGAAATATTTCGAAGTACACTGCGACAGCCCGTTCCACACGCTAGGCACTAGTTTTTTTCATGCTAGAAAGGGATTCTGTACTTTCGCAACTTGCTATCCAAATTTTATTCTTCAATAGCAATTTGCAGGAAGAGCCTTCAGATTTTGCCTATGTCGAACCAAAGACATTAGTATCATAAATTCGTAGAACTCCTCGCCCTAAGTCAAATCACGATGGCAAAATACACGTTTGCACTGCATTACATCACGGCATTACATCAAATATATGGCACTGCATTACATCAGATATGTAATAGCCCCTGCAATCGTGCACCCCCCCCCCCCCCCCAACACGCGGAGTGATCGAAACAGTCAGAAAAGGAAAGGTGTTGCAAGATGTAAATAACGAGAAAACACGTGTCACTTGTCAATTGCTCCTTTAACTTTGTGCTTGCAACTCTTCTTGTTTCGTCGGCATATCAGTCTTATGCATCCATAGGGACACTAGAAAAAGGCTTTCAGGACACGTACACAAGAGGCATTCAAAGCACATGTGCGCACATCCGATGCCAGCGGTGTTAACTCGATCAAGGCCCAGATGCG
This sequence comes from Dermacentor albipictus, assembly GCF_038994185.2. Taxonomy (NCBI): domain Eukaryota; kingdom Metazoa; phylum Arthropoda; class Arachnida; order Ixodida; family Ixodidae; genus Dermacentor; species Dermacentor albipictus. Next base: position 24,961,435 of record NC_091823.1, read on the forward strand.
AAAAAGGGAAATTAGATGTGAGAGCCCGCCAACTTTCCCAAGCTGTTTATTCGGGGGCTTAATCCGAACCCTTGAATGCGCTAAAAAATATGTTTCAACGCCAAATAAAGAGATAATGAACGCACATTCATTGCAAGAGAGGGCTGGTCTGCGGCCCAAGTACGTAGCGGAGTTATTTGGGTTTTGGTGACAACTGTGTCGGAGCACCTGTTAACCTCTACTGGCCGCGTTGGATTTGCTGACATGCTCTCACACGGACAATTGCATCTCCTCTGTGGTTACAGAGTCCGGAGGTGTCAATTACAACGAAATTTATGGTTAAAATACATAAAAAATAGTAAAGCTTGGTCTAATCATTTTTTTCTTTCTTTCTTTTTCGCTAGCCATCCAACACCCATTCAAATGTAGTGTGTATAATGCCAGTAAGACAAATTTATATCCTGCAGTCCCCACACCACACAACTTATCTTAGCACTCCACGGCTTTCTCTCTTTTTTTTTTAAGTACAGTACTTTATTTCTGGAGTGTAAATGAGAAGAGCGAGCACATGGCACAACTCACCGGAAGTTCGCTATATGGCCCAGGAATTCTCGCACATCCTGGATTAGTAAACATTGCATGTCTCCTCCCCCGCACCACCACTGAAAAAATAATATGAAGCGGCAATACCAGTTGCGTGAAGAAAAAAGAAACTGTAACGGGGGTCACGCAGATATCATGGACAATCTCAGATTTAGCAATCAAAGTCATCGTGGGCTATTGTCAATGCTCTTCCCTATTCAGGGATAGTCACTCCCGAACGACTGTTCACCGCTGCAAGAAAATTACTGGGTAAAAAAGTGAACCGAACCCATAACTGTAACCTGACAGGCATTCAAGCGCTGCTAGCGGTCCTGCGTATAATACACCTTGTGTATAATACATAAGTGATATACGACGTCAAATTCAACACCCGGAACATGCCCTGTCCATGTACAAGGCACAAAGTATCAAAAAGCATAGCAGACGGTAAAAGCAGCTTTCATTTCTGTTTAAGTGCACCTTAGGAAATCTCTTTGTCGTGAGCCATCGTTCACACGTATAGCGACAATGCCCGCAGGTCCCCGACGCCATCTCAGCCGCTGGACGCGTCCCGCTACCTTCGGGCCGAGGACGCAGAACTGCGAGTCAAGAAGCGGCCCACGTCCGCCTACTACAGCCGCGACAGCGGCCACTTCGACTACGGCCCGGGCCCACTGGGCTACAACGTGCCGTCGCCACACTCGAGACCCCGCAGCATGGTCATGATGGGCGGCGACGAGGACGAGGAGGTTCGTCCCAGCGGCGGCTCCACCAGCCTGAAGCGCGAAGAGAGCCTCGTCAAGAAGATCCTGCCCCGTTACGAGTCCACCACCGGAGGCGCGCTACGCACCGGACCTGCGCCCATCGGAGGGGTGCCGGCGGTCGGACCAGCCAGCTTACGCAGAGGTCAGCCGCCAGCTTCAGTGACCGCCGTTGAAGGTCGAAACATCCGTGTTTGATAATAACGCTTGACACCCGGATGGCTTGTATAAGTCATCGCAGGAAGTAATTTAAGTTTTCGAAACCGCAAAAACACTAAGAAAGGCGTGCACGAGCGCCTCGCCTCGACTTCTTGTGGACTAGCAAGTTTTACATGTTTCTTCTAAAAAATAGAATAAGCTAAAAAAAACAAGAGTCGCATCTCAGCTGTACAGTCATCGTCAGACTTTTACAGATCAATGCGCTGGTGACTGGTCGAACTTCTGCGGCGAGAGTATTGTGGAACACAATCATACAGCGCGAATTCAACTTGAAGTTCGGCGTTTGTCCTGTTAACTCACTCTGGCCCGTCTAAAAATGAGCCGTAAAATCCTGTTCCATATTACTTGTAACCAACTAGCCCATCTTACGTGCTTGTTGTGGCGAGCGAGAGCGAGAGAGAGAGAGAAAGAGAAGAAAAATGAGAAGCGCAGAGGAGTTAACCAAGGTTCATGTTAGGTGCATGTTCGGTTTCATGTGCCCTGAACGGGGGTAAGGGTATGAAATCATGAAAACAGAAAAAGAATGGGAAAGAAAGAGCACTAGCTGCGTGCACAAATGGCAGTGTACGAGCCTATAAACGGTCGCAGAGACATGTCGGGTTTAGGTAACCAACGCCGTCGCTGCTTTATGCGCCAGCGACGCGCACGGCGACGGTCGAAAGATCTTCACTATTCCGAAAACGGTCTCGAGTCCAGCTGGTTTAAGGCTGTCCAGAGAGGTACATACTGGATATTGTACCGGTGTAACAGACACAAAAAGTAGTCCTTTCAGTGGTCTCTTCAGTTCCGCAAGAGTCACACATAGGCGGGCCACCTATTCCGATGAGGAACGAGTAAGAGTAAGAGGTGTAAGAGTAAGAGGTGCTGCCCCGACTCGGAGGCGGCACAACGATGTCGCGTCAGAGCGAGAAAATTTTGATGACCCTTGCAGATTTAAGGAAGGGTTCAGTGTATTCAGGCGACAGTTAAAAAGCTGAGGAGAAAATGGATAGACGTGCGTCATAGCTAAAGCCAGGAAATAAAGCGGCCATGCTCTCGTGGCAGTCTTGCATACGTCAAAATTATGGTGAATAGGACGAGATTATCTCCACTTCTCTGACCTTTGAAGCGCCGATAATGTAGTCCGAGGATTGCGCAAGTGTTGGGAGTAGGCTGCGGTAACGCATATGACGCAGCTTGTAGACTGTTGACGAAGGGTGTGCGCCAGCCGGAAACATCTAGTTAGTTAGCTGTTGCTCCTTTGGCACCGCTCCCACCGAAAGAAATATGCAGATTAAGGTCGGCACTTCAGCAAATCTACATATTCTTCCTTAGCTTGACTTCCTTTCTCTTGTCTGTTTTGCTCTCATATCTTCATTTTCTCTGGCGCTTTCTAACATATTCATTATGTCCCCCTTCGTATTCAAGCTGAGACTTTGATGAATGGCACATATCAGGGGGAGAGCGAAGCAAGGTGAAGCACATAGCGGGAAGGCCAAGAAGACTCCGAACTAAATGTCTCCGCCAGTGCTACTTCTTTGAACGTCAATAACAAAAGGTTATCTCTTACTGGCGTTATGTAGGTTTGTGTCATGCAGCGGTCAGATTCGCCTTTATTTCTTTTTTCCCCTTTCTCTCATATCCGATTCATGCTTCGTGCATGTGCCAGGAGCCTTGCCGGGAGGTATACAGTCAACTCCGGTTAATTAGACCGTTGCGGAACTTCTACGTTTGGATATGCCAGGAGCCTTGCCGCAGGCTGTACAGTCAGCTCCTGTCAATTCGACCGTTGCGGGACTGCAACATTTGGGCGAATTATGCGAAAGATCGAATTGATAAAAGGAAGCAAAAAATGAACGAATTAAATTTTTTTGTTTGTCCGTTTGACGTAGCTTGCAGTGTTTTTGTTCCTTGCTCCTGAAGCGCGACTCAACCAGTATGAAGTGAAGAGCGTCGACGTCTTTAATTAAACGCTGCCTCAGCGTGACAGGACACGAAACAAGCGACAACGGATGGCTTCCTGGGCGGAAAGAGCGTCGGCCACTATATGATAAAAATAAAGTTAAATAAAACAGCTTCACGCCTGGGGACGCAGTAGAACCATGTAATGAATTTCTCGTTTTATTCAGGCTTTTAGCAACCGCTGAGCGCATGAGGGGGTGCCCTTCGGTGTCGAATTATGCGAAGCGGCACGCTTTCGATTTCAAGCTAAACGAGTTTCCCTTCTAATAAATGTATGGTTCCTCGTCGGGTATTTTCAGTAGGCTTGAATTAAGCGGCAAGTCGAATTAAACTACGTTGAATTAGAAAAAGTAGACTACGTTTTTTCTTCTTCTTTGTTAAATAAATATTTAACTGCTAGTTCCAGCTTTATCCTTTCGTGTTATTTTCCATTGTGCACCGTGTTCACCGCCGGAATATTTCTCCCGCCAATCAAGCATGCACCAACTGGACCAACTCCCTATGTTTATACTTGAAGGGGCGGTCATTATGCTTATTGTCTTAGTCTGAGTGCGACTGTTGTAGAATTTATTATATATTTAGTTTCTGTATGTATTTTCTTTTTCACGCATGTCAATAAAAATAGACCATTCGGTTGTATAGATATCACTGAAAGCTCTTCGCACATATTTAACGTTGTTCCGCTCTTCTTCGCCATGTCTTCCTCTGTTCTTCGACTTGCGTGACAAAGGATCATTTAAGATATGCTAATTAACAAATTTTAAATTTTTACCTATATAAATTCTTACTTTAGTGCGAACGTCGCTATTGCGGAATTGAAGTCGGGCAGTACTTAAGTATTGTCCACTCAGCCGATATCCACAGACTAGCACCGGTTCCGATATAATTACCTCGTGAATGTTCTACGAGTTCAGTTGGCGTTTTGCTTTATATTTTCCTAAACATCCTCCCTCACGCACTGTCAGTCAACAGTAAATGGAACGTCAATGTACTTTGCGACAGATCTAGGGGATCGATATTTACAGACGATGTTAGTAACGTGATGTCTAATAAACGAAAACGACCTCATTGCTGCCCGACTAATTAGATACCGTAGCTGCAATGCATTAGTAAGTAAATAACTTAAAATATGTAATAAATAAACCATTGTAATTACATAGCTGACATTGCAATTTGTCACTCAAGTTTTGTCCAACTCTTCAACTAATCTATTCTGAAGGAACGCGTAAGTTAGTTATATGCCGCAGGTCATTCATTTCTGTTTCAGAGCAAAAATAAGCGAGCAGCATTAGAGTCATGTGCAACTATGCACACTCTGATGCAACTGTTTTCATTAGTCAGATATTTCATCTCTCAATGACAGAGCATGACGGAAAGTTGCCTGATTCCAGAATTACTCCCTATAATGGATAACTTTTTATCGGCTGCCCCTTGGCTCTTAGCTTATCACTGATGTCTGCCTGCCTGATCAAAAAGGGCTCCACACACGCACATGTTGGCGCAATGATAGATAGATCAGACGGTGCACGGATCTTCTTTATTTATTTTTTTTAGTTCTTTTTTTTTACTATCGTTTAAAGACCAACTGCAACGAAATTTTGGAACGCGTAAAAAGAATTTTCAGATAATATAGGCAAAGCGCTAGCTTCATGACAAATTTTGCGTTTGAACTACTAGTACACGCATTCCTAAAAGCTCGAAAAAGTAGACGTTTTAACGCGACAGCGTTAAGGGTCCCGTGTCGCAAAAAATTCGGTGTCGGCGTCCGCCGTCGGTGGCGTTGTCCGTCGGAAAAAAATCATCCCGAACCACAACCACGCAGGCCCTCCCGGGACGCAGAGTCATTACTGAACTAATTGAATTTCTCAAAGTAAAAGGCGTCAAAAATATTGTAAAGTCCAACTTACACACAACCTGCATACATGATAGCGTCGGACTGTAATTTGATTATACGAGAAAACATAATTTTCTTACGCGGAAACTCAAACACAAATCCCTTTTTCCTTGCTTACTGCGGTAGGAGCCATTGATGAGTCAGTGCTTGTAGCCTCTGCCTTACGGGGATATGAATCATTGCTCTGCCTCGCGCACAGCCGGCGGGATCGACCCACCATTGTTTTCTATCGGGCCCCGTGTCGTAGAATATCCGCTGTCTGTGTCGGCGTCAACGGGACCCGATAACGCTATCGCGTTCCCCTCTTAAAGGCGAAGCTTAAGTGTCCTCCAAGTTATTTGATGCCAAAACTTAAAAAAACGCATGTATTACCATTCATGGAAAATGACGCCGAACTGAGAACGTTGAGCTACTCGACGTCAACTCCGAGATTAAGCAGCGCAGTGAAAATCTCTGAGGCGACGTGCTGAGATTTCCATCGTATCCACTAATCACCGGCTGGTCGTGTCGTCTGCTTAGTTTGCTAATAACAACATAAAGGCTGCTAACAATAACATTAGACAATTATCAGCTCTGCAGGTTTGCCAAGATTGCCTCACTTGTATAGACCACTGATTTAAAACTAATTTACAGACAGTGAAATTTCGTGGCAGTTGCCCTAAAAGCAGCTTTCGGACAGCCAAATTAGGCCTATACAGTGAAAGCTCGTTAATTCGAACTTCAATAATTCGAATTTATGGATAATTCGAACTGTACGATCTGGTCCGGCCAAGCTCCACAGAAGTCTATGTATAAAAAAGTCCGTTAATTCGAACGCGAGAAGGTTCCTTCACGGATAATTCGAACTACGCTCGCAGAGAAACGCGCCTACTGCCTACACACAAGGCTGTATTGCCTCCGAAACGGAGAGAACGGCGAGAGATGGTAAAATCGGAAAAAAATCTAACCGACGCGGGGTCAGCCAGAAGGCAGCGGCGGCTGCCACCTCTCCGTTCTACGTAACCTCCGAGACTTCTTGCCCATTGCGAATCTCGGAGGCTTTGCAAATCTTTTATAGCTGCTAATGTTGTGCGGAGATGGCACGGCAAGCTCCAAAACACAGTGAATCAAGTACGTCGCAGCTGCGCTTGCAATCAAGAACCAACGAATCAGGGCCTTCGCCACCTTCACATGTTCAGCGTCTTTGTCACGGCAGTCTTCATCGGTTGTGCACCTCTGTTTTCTGCTTAGGAGGTATCGGCCGTCGCGATTCATTGTGATGGTGTTAAGCCTCGGCTAACGTTCGTTTCGGTGGACATCGGTGGTGTGGCACAGTCGGACCCAGAGCTTCGACTTGAAGATGGCGTGTGCCCGCGGCACACGCCATCACTTTCTGATACGCCAAATTTCTGACATGCCCTACTGCTTCCAAATCGCAGTGTACTGCTGCCCTCCTTCACTTTCGTTAGTTCGAACTTTCGTTAATTCGAACTGAAGCGGCTTCCCCTTGCGGTTCGAATTAACGAGCTTTTACTGTATACTTTTCTCGAAATAGTGGAACGCGTTAGGAACCCCTTCTAAAGGCGCGAACTTAACAATAGTTTGATACATAGAAACCTGCTATGATACATAGAAACCTGTGGTTTGTGGCATCATGTAAAACAATTAAAAAAATTTTTGTTGTTGTTATTTCTAAACTTTTCTTTTGTTTCAGTTGCTGAATCAATACCAAAAATTAAAGCATCTCGATAGAGTCCAATGTGTGGTGTTGCATGCGGAAACGAAGTCACCCTTGGCTGTTCAACGAATTATTCGACGTGAATTTCTACGCAAACCACCAGACTTTTCGAGTTAAGATGATGCCACAAACTGCAGGTATCAATGTGTCATAGCTTTTTTTTTTTTCATTTTGAAATCGGGGAGGTTTCATGTGGACACCACACATTGGGCTCTCTCTTGGGGTGTTGACATTTTTGGTATTTATTCAGCACCTGAAACAAAACACGAGGTTAGAAAAAAATCAACCAAAACCTCTTTGAATTATTTTACACGATGCTGCAAACAGCAGGTTTCCATGTATCATAGCTTTCCTTTTATTTCATTCTGAAATCAGGGAGCTTTCATGTGGAGACCCTGCATAAGCTATCATTTTTATCTTGCGTTGTACGAGAGATATCAACGCGCCAGCGCAACGCGGATCCGCGTTATCAGGCATTGCAATCGTTTATATTACAGTAGTAAATTCGAATTGTTTTTTCATCTTACCGACAACGATTGGAATGTCAATGACATCCTGTTTATAAAGCTCCTGTGTATGCCTTGCTGTTCAACCATTGGTTTCGGTCATGTTCGCTGTTATTGCCTCAAGCCGAGTCGTTTTCTTGGTTGCGATGATGGTGGTTTTGCGGAATGCAGCCGAAACTCGCATTGCAAAGCCTATTGAATACTGTATGCACTTTCTGCCACTCCGTATGCGAAGTCAACTTGCAGCATCTCATTTTTACACTGTAGCACATTCAATAATTATCGAGAGGACAGCAATATTTTTCTACAATGCCATATTGAAGCTCTACAGAACGGCATTCTCGAAAACTCCGAACCCCGATCAAACAGTAAAGTTAGCCCACTTTGGCGTTGCTAGCGACCTGGCTCACGCGATTTAGTGTGTCTACGTCTCCTTCGTATGTCCCTCCTCCCCCACCAGCGACCTTCGGTCCTCCCTTTTCTTAATAAAAAAGAATTCATTCATTCATTCATTCATTCATTCATTCATTCATTCATTCATTCATTCATTCATTCATTCATTCTTTCATTCATTCATTCATTCATTCATTGAATAATAGTTTGGATAACATAAGTTTACCCAATAAATAATTGGCTCCATAGATGTCGCCTACGTCCCGGCCTGTCTTCACCTCCATGTAACATAGAAGCGATGGCCACAGAGCAGCCGATATGTCGGACCCGATCACAAGAACAGGCTCGTTGGTTTGTTGGTTGGTTGGTTTTCCTCCAAATATGGCTCACTGTAGGCACTATGTGGGATTTCGAAAGAGCAAATTGGATCTAGAAAGATAATTAGACAACTCTAAAGAAATAACCATCAAGTTAGAGGTAAAAGAGCGTAAAATCCTAACAGCAGGCGCTGCCCGGTGCCTCGTCGTCCCTTAAAATGTCTATTTCTTCGCTGCGCCACCATAGCTGCTCTTTGACAATAATAAACGAGGCTTGATCAACAGACCCGGAGTTCCATGAGGATAACATAACAACGTACATTGGGTATAGAAAAAGATGTCATCCACCTGATCGCAATACAATAGCTACAAAAGGACCCACACATATGGTATAAAAGAAAAGAAACATTTTGTTACATTTTGTTGGAGCATCTGTTTGCTTCGATGAGATTATCTTCGAGGACCCAGCTACGTTCTATATAGAAGTAGACGCCACAAAGTGAGTTGTCGATGTTGCGGACTGTGCTCCCAACGACAAATGAGTAGGAGCCGCAAATACGTGTTTGCTGGCGGGAGGTGCCGTGATGTAGGTATACAGTACATAGGAATAATATTACAATAATAGTACATAGGAATAAGTACATAGGAATAATATTCACGGGGAATTGGCCTACGCGGTGCCTTATCATCGGCGTAAATGCATAGGGATTTTGCCTGGGCCTTGGGAAGTAAGGTCGCGTCCTATCGCGGCCATGATCACATGGGAGTCGGAAACCTCTGTCGGCATCGACGGTGTACTTTCATTTGCATTCTTTTTTTCACGCTCGTGCGTATGGGCCACCTCTCGCCGTTGAGGGTATCAACTTTTCATCATGAAGGTATCAACCTTTCCTTATCGGGAATCAACGCTCAGGCCAGAGGATTTCCGTAGAACTCTTTTGACTAATACAAAAGCGATGCGCTGTCTAATGTGTGTCTACCATGCATGTGCCAACACGCGTGGAGGTAAAGGCAATTTTTATGAACTTGATGGTCCCTTTGTTAGCAAGAAACAAGATTAATGGCAGAAGCCTATCTCACAGCAATTAATAATTGTTGTGGGATAGTCTGTGGGATAGATAATTACTCTAAGCACTATTTCGCCATGCTTTCTCTCTCTCTGATAGGATATCTTAGTACGAACTATTAATGTAATCGTGTCAATGCGTGCCTGCGCACTTATGCCGATCGTTTGACATTCCATGTATAGATCACTTTTTTATATGCATGGTTTCTTTGTTTACATTTGTCAATACAGGCGTATACCTATCGCCATACCTTCCGTTGTAGAGTGCCAGTTGTGGGTTTTCTCTTCTGTCTCCAGTTTTTCGAAATTCCTTTTCTGCCATTTGTACGTTTTATTTTGCATGTTTCCGTTGCTAAACCCTTGCGTTGTATTGCACCGTGGGAACCAAGATGCAAAAAGCTAAGATCATACCACTCACCAGGAGGAACACCAGCGTTACAACGCATATAAGCAAAAGCTGGACCAAGCGAATAGCCCCTAGAGCCGGATTGATTGCAAAAGATATCCGATGCCGAAGACCGGTTCGTTGTCCAACCTAATACAACAGAACAGCTTCTCATTTCTAATGGTGATTTTTTTATGTTGGTTATTGATACATTGCTTTCTGAGAAGTCGGCTGGCGTTGCAAGGAAGAACAAAAAGAGGGGCGGACGTAAAGAAAGAGAATTCTTGGCGAAGATCGTCGGATCAACTTAGGCCACCTGCGGCTCGCCGCGTTGCCCCAGACATCACTAGATTCCTTGACTCCCGTTCTGTTCTCGCAGAAATGCGGCAGCCGAAGGACGAATTCAACCCTCGGATTACTGGGCTGGTAATATAGCAACAATTGCCTTCGATCGATTGGCTTGGATCAACCATCACGCGACTGTCCAAACATCCTAGTCATAACAAGGGCGTTGCGCTGCCAAAGCCAATGGCCGAGGGTAAAAATAAATAACAATAATAAAATATAATCAACAATGATGCCAGCATATGTCGGGAAGTGTCCCAGGGGTATTGCCACAATGCCAGAGCAGGGCAGCAAGATGGATCGCGCACGGCTTTCACCCGACAGCGGGTGCAGCGGCTAACCTTGAGAGCCGTGCACAAGTGCTGCAGACTGGTGAAGTGATCATACAACGCTAAAAGCACCGAAAACTATACTGCCGGGGAGCTATGGAGAGAAAAAAAAGACTGCAAACTAACAAAACGAGGTGTTGGGACTGTGTATGACATATGCAGTGGCCTTAACACGATCCCCGTATACCATTCCTTATTTTTTCTTCTCTGACCTATTCGCAGCAACAGATAAATGCGCAACAGGTTTATGACGCGAAATATACTCAGCACTGTTTTCTTTCTATGTTTATTATTCATAGAAATTTCAGTGGTCACTACTTCACGCGAAAGCTAAATTGTAAATTCATATCTACACGCACCTCCGAAATACGTGTGACCGCTCCTCCCCGCGCCGACCCCACCTCACCCTTTTCTTTTTCTAAAGGAGTCCTAAACCACCCCTCGGGCTTGCTGAAAAGACATAGTCCGCGGATAGCATACGCTGCTGTGAACCTCTTTGCTAAGTTTTGAGGTCGTAGGCGGCGCGTGGAGCTCGCCAGTGGAGGGCGAAGTCACCTTTCTCTCAAACGCTCTCTTTTCAACAGAAATCTGCACTTCACTCTTTTCCGGCCGTTTTATTTCATAATATAGTGGATTCCCATACGCGGCTGCTATTTGAAAATAGCTGAGGTCAATCAAGAAGGGCATTCGGACCAGTGCGCTTCTTCCTGCTGTTTCTGTGTTATGTATTGGTGCAGTTACGCAGGCTGTAGTAAGCAAGCAAAAATCTGCTTTTGAATTTCGATAGCAACTGCGCACTTCCTGAAGAAGCCGACTGTCATCTGCTCTCGCTTGGTCGCGGTGCCCGCGTAGGAATTAAACGTTGGCCACCCTGCTTATCGGTGTCGTAGCCGGCGGGTCTCGTTAATTTCGACAAGTCTTGAACGCTCAAATAGCCTCGAGCGATGCGAAACTTAAGGTCAGACCGCACGCACGCTTGCCAACGCGCGCCCTCACTCCTGGCCGCTGCTGGGGGAATGGGTTTATTCTGTGTCTACCTTATATTGGACATGTCCATTTCGTCTGTTGATGAAGTTCTGATTAGCTGTGCTAGATACTAGATACTAGATACTAGATAAGATACGCGGCAGAAGGAGACAATAGCCCCCAGCCAATCAGCACTTCACTAGCAGACGAAATGGGCATGTCCACTAGGTGGACACTTACCGAATACTCCCCCCCCCCCTTCCCCGTCCACCCCTGGTCAGACACCTTGGCAGACTAAATTATAGCGCCCCAAAAGTGCGCAAGTTGTATGTGGCTACTATCCGTTGGTCAAGCTGCGGTGAAGGACAAAGTCGGTCCGCACCATTTAGCAGGTTCAGACTGCAGCATATGGGTGCGAGCACGCACTGAGGCCCTGTCGTGCACAAAGTAAACGCTGCGCGTACGCACTACAGTTGCACGTAGCACCGGTCTGTTGCGTAGTATAGATACCGCGGTCGCCGCAAGGTTGCGCGACGAGTCCACTGGCTAAGCGCACTGCGGCTCGCTGAGGACAACCGCATTTGGCGTATGCGTTTGGCTAAAGCGTAGTAGGCGCCTAAATCGTACGTTAACATCCAAAATCAAACTTGAACTGCGCGCCACGGTGACATTTAGAAGGCAGAGCGTTGTGGACATGCCCCGCTTCGCGGTAGCCTTCGTAGTGCATTGAAGAAGTGGAAGCACCGCGAATGCCATGCTTAATTGATTGCCAATAACTCCTCTTTTGCTAAACGCATTGAAGTACTTTTAGCGGCAAAGTATTTTTGAAGTAACCTATTTTAACTTCAAATGCATTTCTCCTCTTCGATAAAAAGTGGCTCAGGGCCCCTTTAACGAAACTCTCGCTTATCTCGACTACCTTATTATGTGTTCCGCAAAATCGGCGACACCGTTTGCATAAGTATTTGTAAGACAATGAACTGGCGCTAAGTTCTCGTCAGTACTTTCCAATTTAAAACGGTTCGCCAAAAAATAACGCGACGTCGGCTAGCAGATGGCCGACCGTTTCGCCCCAACAAAACCTACACGAGCGTACGTGCGTTATAACTGGATATTCTGAGTTCTGCGCACTGCCCTTCTGTTCTAACATATCTTAATTTTGTTTTGCTATTTCAGTTCCTCCAAGAGGCCGCTACTGAGAAACACCTAAGCGAAGTCCTGGAACACTACTCCGCCGACGTGGACGTTCAGATGGATGCGTTTTCTCCCCCCTTAATTTTCTTGCAAGCCCGTCCATCTAACGGAAGTAACAGCAGCAACTTTGCAACGTCGGCCGGGAAGGCTCCGTCATCTCGCGCAGACAGGTCGCGAAGTTTAGGGGTCTAGGCCCCAACTTCAAAAATATTCTACTACAATTTGCATACAGGTACCGAACAGTTGCGGAAAACAGAGCCCCAGCACAGTATTTGGCACAGCTGCACGTTCACTTGCATCAGATTCACGCGACCTATGCACAATAATCAAAAGATTCCTGTAAGGATCGTGCACGCTGGCACAGCGTCGAACTCCACGGGTGTTAGAAACAAACTCGAAGCGACAATAAGTCATCTTTGTCGCCAGTGCCCATCTATGCGAGTTCACGAAGCACGGACAATGTCGCTCAGAGATGATGTTATCTAATATTTGGGATGTATAAGATACTTTTATAAAATAAACATTCTTTTTTGAAATAAATTTTCTGTTCCACACTTGATGGTTTCTCAATAATCGCAATAGGAGGAACGATCGACTGGATCGCTATAAGAAGCACATACAGTGCTCAGCGATTGAAACGCGATACTCAGACAGCATGGCGGCCGGCGCTTTTTGCGCCCGGTGATCGCTGAGGCCGAATGCTGTTACGATGCATCAAGATTCTCGCTTTCATGCGACACAAAAATGAATCATCTCTGTGTCATCAGCGCCCACCGGTGGCACAAGAAAGTACCAGCCGCCTTGTTGTCCGAGTATCACGTTTCAATCGCTGAGCACTGTACGTACTTTGACATCTGCTCCTGACTGTCGCATCACAGCCTCAAAGTGGTGGTACGAAATATACATTTGCAGTGCCCATCAGCATATACGATAAGTCACCCAGCATGGATGCCACCACGTGATTCGGCTGTAAGCCAATCGAAAGGCCAGCATGGCTATGGCTATATAGTAACTATGGCTATATAATATTGATTCATTGTTCGAAAGTTTCGAATATTCGCATGCCCCTTTTGAGAACACGTACACGCTTATAGTTTGGCCATAGTTGAGGGCAAAATATACAAAGGTAAAAAAAAAAAGAAGACAGAACAAAAATGACAGCTGAAGTTCATACAAAGCAATTGCAACACGACTGGCATTTTTGATAAAGAAATGTTAAGAGGTTATAAGGACGGCAGAAGACTAGGTGGTGCGACGAAATTAGGAAATTTGCGGGTGCTAGTTGGAATCGGTTGGCGCAGGTCAGGGGTAATTAGAGATCGCAGGAAGAGGCCTTCGTTCTGCAGTGGGCATAAATAGGATTATTATTATTATTATTATTATTATTATTATTATTATTATTATTATTATTATTATTATTATTATTATTATTATTATTATTATTATTATTATTGTGGTGGTGGTGGTAGTGGTGGTGGTGGTGATGTTTATTTACAATAGCTAAACCGCGGCCACATAATGTGTCTTTGTCTGTCACGATCAATCAGACAACGGCCAGGGACAGGGAATATGTGGGAGGCGTGCTTATTAGGGCGTTCGTTCATAACGACTGCCAGCCAGTGCAGATTCCAACAAATAGAGCTGCACATATAACATGATATCTCGAAAGGCGTTCACGCACAGTATTGACGCGGTGTTCCTGTGAGCACTGTCAGGTGCCAGTAACACTCGCGCACAAGTTTTGCATTTGTCCTGCATACGCTCGGAAACGACAGAAACCGGTCCCTGTGATCGCACGAGTCGATAAGAGACGGCTATCGATCTGATCAGCTTTCTTTTTTTTTGGGGGGGGGGGGGGGGTCATTGACCTGATTCAAACAATTCAGCCATGATCACAAGAGCAGCTACAGCCTTTCTACTAGTCAACAGGCTATACGTACCGTTTTAGAGATGTCGCAACGCTGCGGGCTTCTATATACGCACGTCCTTCTCACGTCGTCATTAGCTTATTCATATTCATTTTCTTGCCAGCACGCTATACCTGAAGCCAACCTCTCTGCCTTTAATTCCTTTAATGACCTTTTCACACGGTTCGAAGTCACCGTTTACAAAGAAACAGAGCTAACATACACGAATTATTTACACAATAGGTCTTCGCAGATTTTTCCAGGCTTCTGAAAATGCTTTTGAGGCGCTAACTGCACTGCCCGTATTTACAGTGATCTTGCAGGGTGTGACGCCTTGATTTAGTTATGCAATGACAAGAGGAATTTGTAAGCATAATCTCTAAAGATGTTTACAATTTTATGATTATTTCCGCTTTCATGCGTTATACGAAACGCGTAGCACGTTTTCTCGGTCTCCTCAGTGAGCTAAACAATGTAGGTACCTTGCTTATATTGGTTGAAATAAGACGTGTGTTGTAGGGTGTTGATCGATCAGAGTTTAAACTGCGTAGGTTGATTACAGCCTTGGTAGGGAAGTACTTATACAAGTATTCCTGAGCGTCAGAAGCGTAATTAACGAACCGCATATTGGAAGTTTGCCCAATGTCCGGAAACAACTCAACGTGTCGGAAACTTTGCATTTCGAGTAAACAGAGGGCCTCTCGCAAGGTGTATACGGGCGATCCTTAAAGAGCGTTAGTCAATTACGGGTCTTGCAAAAGCATTCCTTAGGCAAGTGCTCGAAAGCGTTGTATGGCCGTTACCCGCATTGTTTCGCAATGTCCAAGGAAAATAGTATATGTGGCAGTGCAACCAATATTGACACACGTCTAGCTTGCGTTGCAGGTTACCCGTAATAGGAACTCCCAAATTTACTCAAATATAAAAATGCTGCAACCTTTGGTTGTCCTAGGCCAGCGGGGAACATTGTGAGCGTTATATATACAGGGTGACCTAGCTAACTTTAGCCAGAGCTTAAAGATATGCGAATGCCACGTAGCCGGACAGAAGCAAGGTAATGTTGTTTGCCCGCGCTTGGAGATACTCAAATTATTTTTCTCATCCCGCCTAATTAGGTAATTAGTCTTAATTTCTTAATCAGCTACTCAAATATTATATATAGATGAAAACTGTAAATGGGAAACTTACGACATGAAAAACTCCCGATGAAGCTTCCTGTTGTTCAATACGTGCTACATAAAAGTGTTTTTTCGAGTGTGAAAAAAGCCCGCGAACACACGCGACGTGCCCGTAGCCGCCAATTGCACAGCAATTTTGCGTGCATTAGCGGGCTTCTTTCACTCTCGGAAAAACACTTTTATGAAGCACGTATCGAGCAACAGAAAGATGTATGGGGAGTTTATCATGTCGCTCTACAATTTTCCCATTTACACTTTTCATCCATTTATAATATTTGAAAAGTTGATTAATTATTTAAGACTAATTATCTAATTAGGCGGAAAGAAAGAAAAATTTAGTATCTCCAAGTGCCAGCAAACAACATTACATTGGTTCTGCATGTCTAGCTACATGGCACTCACATATCTTTAACTCTCGCTAAAGTTAGCTGGGACACCCTGTATACAGGGTGTCCCTGCTAACCTCTATATGCCTCTATAAAAAGGCGGAAAACGAAGGCTTATAAATTTTCATTTCCCCTCTAATTAACCTACATACTTCGAAAGTAGCCTTCACATTACTCCTGACTTGTCCCTCATTTCTTCCAAACGTGAACTGAGTGGATGGTCACATCTATATTTATTTATTTATTTATTTATTTATTTATTTATTTATTTATTTGCGAAATACCTTACAAGGCCCCTACATGGGGATTGAGTAAGGGGGGCATAGAATCAAGCAAGCATATACAATCTAGTAACAATATGAAGGCGAACAAAAAACAAAAACACCAGTCAAGGACACAGCCTAAAAATTAGAGAGAAACATTAGCTACATACAGCTGTATATGAGTACAATAAAAAGGAACTCTGTAAGTTTGTCACAAACGTATTACAGTGCAAGAAAAAGGTGGGGAAAATAACACAAAACAGTGGACACTGCGAAAACCACTGTGATAAAACCGTGATGTCAGGACACCGTGGAAACACGCATGCACGCAACGTGTTCGACCGTTTGTACTCGCACTAACAGCCTCGCTACGAAAAATTTATGCGCCTCATGGAGGGATGTGAAACAAGGACTCCTACGGTGATTATGCAACCATTAAGCCACAGTTGCGAGCTTCTAGGGCTCTCTTATTTCTCATGTTTCGCTATATAGAGGCAGCCAGCGCTTCGAGGCGATTGAAATGCGCACCGACGCATAGAAACACGCGAACCCATCTAAAAGAGCATCGTGATTAATGATCGTCACCGTTGCCACTCTTAGCCCACGGCAGCAAGCTCACTGAAGGAATTTAAACGCTCATTTGTGCTATTAAAGCAACAAATAGCAAGACTATAACGAGTGCGAAACCGAAAAATAAATACTAAGGTTATACCGATTTCCACAGTACGTGCGATCTACATAATATTTTTATCAAGCAGCACTACTCTACTGCATTAAAACAGTTGGAAAATATTCTAGTGTAAAATAAACACTCCATTAGCATGCAGGCCGTCTGTGTGTAGCTATCGGCGGTGGACATTGCGGAACACTTTGTATGCTCGTACAGTTAATTAGCTCTGCTGGAGGGCAGAGTAATTTTACACTCTGTCGAAACATGTGTTTACTTGAGGGATTAATAAACTAAATCCCTTAGATTATACTGATTTCTACAGTCCATGCGATCCGCATAATCTTTCTTTAACAAGCAGCGCTACTCTACTGTGTTCAAACAGTTAGAAAATATTCTCGTGCAAAATTAAACACTCCATTAGCATGCAGGCTGTCTGTGTGTAACTATCGGCGGTGGACATTGCGGAACACTTTGTATGCTCGTACAGTTAATTAGCTCTGCTGGAGGGCAGAGTAATTTTACACTCTGTCGAAACATGTGTTTACTTGAGGGATTAATAAACTAAACGGCTTAGAAATCCTGCCCCACAGGTCACTGCCCAATAAAAGCATTATCTCCTAAACATAGTTACGCCGAAGTAATTAATGCATATGACATGGTAAAGTCATTCGTTCTACCTAGCCAGGTGACCCTGCTTAAATCTAGTCATTCCAGTGTTGTTTTTCGCTGAAGAATATGGCTTACAGAAGAAATTATTAAATAAAGAAACATTGTTATAATCGTCCTGGCTCGTTAATGATGGCTTCGTTAATTAAAATAGAGGCTAATGCAGCTGATGTTTATTAATGGAAGAAACTGTGGTAATAGAGGATTACCTTCCTTCGACGACACATTTTGCGAAGCGCTTTCCTCTCAAACTATATAGCAAGGATAAGCCCTCCAAGATTGGTGGACAAAAATAAAAGACACCTAAAAGCATTACAATGCAGAGAACAGCAGGCGCTCTTTTTGTGAACCTCGGTTTACATTATTTATAGTAGCTGCAAACAAAAGTCCGCTCCTTCAGCCGACGCGTATACCAGGTGTAAAGTCGAATCGAAGCGTGTCATGCTCCCCGCGATGGCAGCGTACGCGGCAGTTGCGCTCGAATGGTGGCGGAATGCGAAAGTCTTCGTGCGCAGTACTTTGGGTGCATGTTACGGAAACCCAGGTAGAGAAAACTAATCCGGGACCGTCCACTGTCGTAGCACCTGCGTAACTTCAGGGCAATAAACTCCCTCAGTAATCATCATTCAATCGAGCCATGTCAACTCAGCCGCCATTGAACATCGGAGCTGCGATAACGTCAGCGTAACATCGCAGGAGACAGCGAAGCGCGACGCGGAATTGCTGGCGTGACGTCACGATCCTGCTGTTTCTTGCCTTGTAGAGAACGGTATGAGGCAAATTTCGGCGTTTTACTTTTGGAATTGAAAAGTGTATACTCGTTGCACAGAACTATATTCAACAATGAAAGCTTATTCCTAACAAGAAAGTAAGAAAGAAAGAAAGAAAGAAAAAGCCCCTATACAAATAGCAGATAAAACAACATACATCTGGTGTGACCTGCTCAACCGAACATGGCCTAGAAGTGCTTCCACAAAGCCACTTGGTCCACATGAGTTGGGCTGAAGGACCAAGTAGGTAAACACGAAAGTTCCTCGTAGTACAAGTGACAAAATACAAGCTGTGTGGACAAGAAGGCTTGTTTCCGCGAACGTTTTATTTTATGAACG